>NC_073380.1:42761048-43444381 GCF_028641065.1 Leucoraja erinaceus | reverse complement strand
CTGTGGTCTGTGAATGAGGAAGCCGAGGATCCAATTGCAGAGGGATAGATAGAATTTATTTGCCACACAACCAGGGTCGGTGGTATTTGGGTTGTCAGCAGTGGTACAATAATAAAGAACACACAACCACAATAAAAATGTTACACAAACATCCACCACAGCATTCACGTGTTTGTGTTACAGTTTTATTGTGGTTGTGTGTTCTTTATTATTGTACTCCTGCTGACAACCCAAATTTCCACCGACCCTGGTTGTGTGGCAATAAATTATATATCTATCTATCACTGTGGTGGAAGGCACAGAACTTGGCCAGACCTCCTCCATTTCCCCCCGTGGTCGGGACCTCCACCTCCGCAGCCGTTGCTGCGGGCGTCCAGATGGTAAAGACCAAAGTAAAGTCAAGGTAAGTCCAGGATCGGCTCTTCCCTACTGGGGACCGCGGCTTCAGGCTGGTGTAGGCCGCAGGCCGGCGGTCAAAGATTTAAAGTTCCTGCCGCGCCGCAGCCAGAAGCACCACAGACTGCAGGGCCCGGTGGTCGAAGCTCCCCTCCAGGGGTGATGGTAAGTCCATGCCGGACCCGCGGTAGAAGTTGGCCGCGGGCCGGCAGTGATGGCTTCTTCTTCCCCCGGGTCCCCCACGAGGGATCCCGGGCTGCAGACGCCGCACCAGCTGGAGCTCTGCAGACCGCACGCAGCTTCAGGCTGCCAGCTGCCCCGGGCCAGCAAAGCGGAACGCTCCCCTCCGGCGAGCCCCAGCGAGGGCTCACCCGCTCCACGGCGAGAGTCCACGTTGCGCCCGCCGCTGAAGCCCCGGGCGCGTCTCCGGGAAAGGCCGCTCCGATCCTGATTGTTAGGCCACGGAGGAGGCGACCTGGAAAAAGTCGCCTCTCCCTGGAGGACGCGGCCGAAACGGTTTCCCCCTCACCCCCCCCCCCCACCAACCACCACAAAACACACCGAGAAACATCAAACACGCACTTTAAAACATACTAAAAAAAAAAAAAAAAGTTGAAAAAACTAACGCGCTGCTGACAGGCTGCTGCCAGTGCAGCGTCCCCTGCTCGGTTAAAAAAAGTGCGGACCAACTGGCTGGAGTTTTTACCGACATTTTCGCAGAGACCCAGTTCTGCGAGTTTGGTAACCAGCTTGGAGGGGATGATTGTGTTAAATGCCGAGCTGTAATCAATGAATAACAGCCTGACATATTAATTTTTGTTGTCCAAGTGGTCTAGAGCGGAGTGGAGTGCCAGCGAGATCGCATCCACCGTTGATCTGTTGTGGCGGTAAGCGAACTGCAGTGGATCCAGGTTTTGGTCGAGGTAGGAGTTGATTTGCGCCATGATCAACCTCTCAAAGCACTTCATCACCACAGGCGTTAGTGCCACTGGTCGATAGTCATTGAGGCACATCACCTTACTCTTCTTGGGCACTGGTATAATTGATGCCCTTTTAAAGCAGGTGGGAACCTCAGAACTCAGAAGTGAGAGGTTGAAAATGTCCGTAAAAACTCCAGCCAGTTGGTCCGCACAGGTTTTTAGAACACGACCGGGTATACCATCAGGTCCAGGCCCTTTTCGAGGGTTCACCCCTCTGAAGGATTTCCTGACGTCGGCCTCTGTGACTGAGACTGAAATACCATCACAGCGAATGGGGGCTCGGGAAGGCACATCAGTATTCTCCCTATCAAAGCGTGCGTAAAACGCATTGAGCTCGTCAGGGAGTGATGTTTCGCCGACATTCGAGCTGCCTCCTGGTTTCGCCTTGTAGGAGGCGATTGCATTCAGGCCCCACCACAGCTGCCGAACATCTGTCTCATCCTCCAGCTTGGAGCAGAAGTCCCTTTTGGCCTTTTTGATGGCCTTACCAAGGTCGTATCTGGACTTCTTGTAGGCCACTGTATCATCAGACGTGAATGCCCGGTGTCTGGACTTCAGAAGAGTGCGGATCTCAAATTTCATCCAAGGTTTCTGATTGGGAAACACTTGGAAGGTTTTTGGAGGGATGCAGTCCTCCACACATTTCTTTATGAAGTCTGTAACGACTGTGGCGTATTCGTTCAAGTCCGTTGCCGCTAGTCAGGACTGCGCTTTTCGGATCATGGGCGGATGGGGCAGAATTATTATTAGTAAAACACAAAGTGCGAGAGTAACTCAGTGGGTGAGGCAGCATCTCTGGAGGACATGGACCGGCAATGTTTCGATTCTGAAGAAAGGCCCAATCCGAAACGTATGTTCTCCAGAGATACTGCTTGATCTGCTGAGTTAATCCAGCACTTTGTGTTTCACGCAAGATTTCAGCATCTGCGGTTCCTTGTGTTACCACAATTATTCCGAGTTTTGCTCTGGGAGAATGTCATTAGGAGAACAGAAAGTATTCAATCAGTAGCCACCAGACCTAAGAACATACCTCTCTCGCCATAAGGTCCTGTGTCTCGATTGGATATAACTCCACAATCTGTAACAATCTCGGGAATCTCAGTCTTGCTTCCTGTGAGTTATATCTCATTGCTTTTAACATATTCTCCACCACACACGCTGGGAACATCTGCAGCTCAGGGAAATTCATAACTGTAAAACAAATTTATTTATTGAAATCCATGAAAGAATGGATGCACCAACATTGTGCTCATAATCAGAATAACTGTGAAGGCATGAAAGCCAGAATAAACGTTAATAAATGCACTGTAGAAAGCATCTTATTGGGATACATAACAGCTGGCTTTGGGAACAGCTCCATCCAAGACTGCAAGAAATTGCAGAGTTGTGGACACAGCCCAGACCATCATGCAAACCAACCTCCCTTCCATTGACCTCCGATCTACCTCACTGGAGACATTTGATCTATCTTTAATCAGACTTCAATGTTTTATCTTTTGCACTAAATCTTGTACCCTTTATCCTTGAGCACTGTGGGCAGCTTGACTATAGTCTTTTCTTTGACTGGATAGCATGCCATCAAAAGCTTTTCACTGTACCTCAGTACATGTGACAATAATAAACTAAACCAATTGCCTTGTCATATATGTTCTGACTAATTTAGCAACAAGTGATGGGAAGCATAGCATCTTCTGAAAAGTGCAAGTGGTTTTTGGGTCTGAAAACTGAGTGGTGTTAGGGGCACCGATTTTAAAGCAGGCACGAGGACCAACAGGTCATACCCCTGCTGATAAATGATTAGCAGAAAATCCAACAGATGCATGAAGATTGAAGACTGATGAGATAAAAACAGCTGAAAAAAATAAGTCGATCATAATGAAATAAATTGAATAATTTCTTTATCAAGGTTAGTTGGCTGCAAAAAGACACGCTGGTCTACACAACAAATGGTATTTACATTGCCTCTTTAATGCTTTGAAATATGAGTGTTAACAAACAAAATTTAGCTGTGAGCTATGCAGGAAATATAATGCGTATGTTCGGAGTATCTTATGGGAGGCAAGTGGTGTAGAATGCTGGAGCAGTTTAGGAGGTTTGTTCCAGAGCTAAGAGTGTTAGCACTAGTTTGGTTGTCATGGTGGCAAGACTGAATGTCAGGACACTCAACTGGCTATAAACTGAGGTGTGGAAATACGTGAGTAACTCAGTCACCATTGTACCAAACAAGAGCTATGTTCTACTTGTTGCATACTGTCAACACACGGAACTTGCAACGGCAGAGAGGAACGGAGGTTGTGGGAAGCTTTCGTGCAGGCTTACTGTTGTCACTTTCCTCTTCCTCACGCAGGCGCTTGTCACAGAAAGTTGCCAAATTCATGTAGGCTTCAATCACTCCCGCTGTCTCAACATGTTCTTCAGGAAGAGACTGCACCTCCTCTTCAGTCTTTTTAGCGGAACTTTGGAGAAATTTATAAGCCTTTCTGTATAATCCAATTGTAACCTGGTACAAAACACCAAGAACCAATTCCAGATGAGCATCAGTCACTAGAGGCAATCATTCATCCTCCCATCCCTCCCATTGGGCAAAAGGTACAGAAGCTTGAAAGTGTGCACCAGCAGAATCAGGAACAGCTTCTTCCCCACCGTTATCATCCTTCTGAAAGCTATTTCCATAAATTAGGGTCCTGTCCGATTCACCTCTACTCCATTGTGGGCAATGAGGTTTATCCATGGAATTGATGCGATACAAGGCTGAGAACAATATGCTGCGTGCTGCATCTTCCCCTTTGCTCTACCTATTGTATTTGAGTTTGACGATTGTATTTATGTATATTATCTATTCTGAGTGGGTAGCATGCAAAATAAAGCTGTTCCTCAGTACATGTGACATTAATAAACCTAAAGCTAAACATCCTTGTAGAGCAGGGGCAGAAATCCCTGGGGGGCCAGGGGACATATGTCCCCCCCGTTTTGAGAAATGGGGGACAATCCCCCCCATTTTTTGTAATCCGGATTTTAATACTCGGTGAAATCTCCGCTTTCCGCGAGACAGTGGAAGTGGGACTGACTGATGATTGAGGGCGTCGATTGAACGAGACGTCGTTGAGCAGGCAATGGGGGGGCGGGACCATGAAAATTCAGCGTGATAATTGTAGGGGGGAAGTGTCGGTCAGAGGCGGAAGTATGGTGGTGGGACTGAAGATAGAGCGCGGTGATTGGAGGAGGGAGGCCTCCGTGGGGCAAAGATCAGAGCGGAGTTTGAATTGTATGCCCAGGTCAAGTGAAAAACTCTCACCAGCCCTGGACACTGACCTGCACCTCATCCGTGGCCAGAATCAATCCCGGGTCTCCGACGCAGCAATAGCTGCCGCACCGCTACTGGACCATCCCCGTCCCCACCCGAGTGCCCCCCCCCCCCACCAACCAACGCCCGGGGGTGGTCAGATACGTCGGAAGTCAGACAGGAGCAGTGCCCCCAGCCAGCATGAGAAGCAGCGCTAAACCCAGCTTGACAGGCAGAGTTGAGCTGCATTTAGCGCTGCTTCTCCACGCTTGCTGTGGGCCTTACGAAAAAATTTTCGCCGACTGCCGGCACCCGTCACTAATTACCGTCCATAGGGCCCACGGCTGAAGCCCCTGAAGCCTCCTGTGTGTGTGTGTTTGAGTGTGCTCATGAATGTGCGTTCGCCAAGAAATTCTGTCCCCCCTGTCCCCTCCATGTTTTGATAGCGATTTCCGTGCCTGTCGTAGAGTGACGGATGTGTTCCTACCTGTTCTACATTAGCTTCAGTGACTTCAGAAAGTTTTATTACTTCATTCGCATGATCCTCCTCAAGGTGCTGAAGACTCAATGGGTCTTTAGCTAGAGCACTGGCAATAATGTGATAGGTTGTGCCAAGCAAGGTGTTCTGTTCTCTGAGGGCATCCCGGTGTGTATTTAGATATTCCACCTTAGTTTCAACTAGAAGAAAAGATATTTGTTTACATTCTCACATCCTAAACAATCACACCCAGTAAAGCTGTGATTCTTGCACTGTGTAAGGTTCCTGGTAAAAGTGCGATACTTGCATTGTGTACAGTTTCCGGCAAAGACGTGATATTTGCACTGTGTACGGTTCCACGTAAAGCTGGGATACGGTTTCTAGTAAAAACGTTATACTTGCACTGTGTATGGTTTCTGTGTAAAGGTACAATACTCACACTCTGCACAAGTCCTGGAAAAGGGTGACATCTGCACGATGACCTCTGCATGCGGCAAGCGCGACCAAACCAGAAGTGTGGGCCGCGCGGAGGTCGAGTGAGTGACATGAAATTCGAGCGAAGTCCGCGGGAGATTCGTGCGTGACATACGGCGTCGAGGCGGCTGCGGGCCAGCAGGCCGTTGCCACGCGGAATTTTTGAATACGGTTAGTTTTTCAGAGCCCCGCACGATGTCGGGACCAGCTCCGCACATCTCCATTAGGCTCCGGCGATCGAAGTGGGACCGGCCCCGCGAGGCCGTACGGCTCAAGCGACCACGTTAGGTCGCGCTTGCCGCATGGAGTCGCATGCTCTTGGGACAGGCCCTTTGGATATGATTTTCCCTTTAGAAATCCACACTCCCTTAGGTTAATCAATCAATGTCCAAATGGATTATACCTTCCCTTGGAATTGACTTCAATAAATCCCACCCTCACGCCTCCAAATTCACTAGTCTTTAATGACTCAATTATTTTCTTCTTCAACAATCCATCTTTCTAAACTCCTCTCTTGTTTGTGAACAAGGAGCCCGTTTTAATTTTACGGCATCCATGTACCATTAGAGAGTTAGATATAGCTATTAGGGCTAATGGAATCAGGGGATATAGGGAAAAAGCAGGAACAGGGTTCTGATTCTGGATGATCATCCATGATCACATTGAATGGCGGTGCTCACATGAAGGGCCGAATGGCCTACTCCTGCACCTATTTTCTATGTATCTGAAAAGAAGACAAAAGGAACTGCAGATACTGGTTTACAAAGAAAGACACAATGTGCTGGAGTAACTTAGCAGGTCGGGTAGTATCTCCGGAAAATGTGGATTGGTGCCATTTTGAGTCAGGACCCTTATTCAGACTGAACAAAGGTCCCGATCTGAAACGTCACCTATCCACGTTCTCCAGAGATTTTGCCTGACTAAGTTACTCCAGCACTTTGTGTCCTTTAATGGCCGAATGCTCTGCTCCTGAATAATCCTGGGCCAGGCCAGGCCAGTTGAAGATTATTTCAAAATTCCCACTGACAATACCCAGTAATAAATAAGTTTGCACAGGACACCTAAATGCGCAGTGGGAAAAGTATCAGAGAGCCTGTATTCTGGTCTCAAAGACGGGAGTTTGATAGGAGTTTGTTGGTCATTACCCAGCAAAGGGATATTCTTGATCACTGTTTTAATCTGCTCAGGTCTCTCCAGATTCCGGCTATGCCTGTGTCTGAATCGGCTGTAACTGTGTATCCACTTCACTCTCCAGTCATCCCTGGCCTTGGACTCCCTGAGAAGTTCTTTGAGCAGTTTTGTCGACACTGAAAAGTTGTTCTGAAATAAGGAAACAAGTTAAACTTTTTTTTAAATGTTGCAAATACTGATAATGTAATAGTGTAATGTAGGTAAAGAAACAATTAAAGGCATAAGAATTAGTGAATTAATGTGAAGTCGCAGACTTAGCATTCAGACAATCGAACAATCAGTTACAACTTTAATTATTGAACACAAATCATTTCAACCATAAAATTGTTAATTGTAATTTAACTTCCAATCTTTTACATCATACCAGAATTTATGGCCAGTTTATTTCCTCCCCTTTTGTGAACAGAGGTTTTCTACACTGTTCCCATCGGTACCTTCTCAGCCACTGCCCACTGTACAGATAACTTCTATGCTGAGGGCCAGGTGTTTTATTGACCATAAGAGACATTACTTGGCTTTGACCCTGGCTGCAGGAGCAATGACTGCCAATTAGAAACTGGAATTCAGGTACAAACCCCTCCCATGTTCATGGCCAACATTTCATTTCTGTGTCATCTAAATGCTGTGATTGAACAATTCAGATGTTAGTGGAACTTCACAAATTCTTTCTTCTATTACAATTTTTTATATTTACTGAGTTTGATCAATAGATTCTGGAAAGATACTAGTCAGAGGACTAGTGCATCTTCAAGAACTCTGCAGCCAACCTAAATGAATATGCTACTGCTGTTACAAACTTAATTGGTAAGCGTGTAGAGGACTGGATGCCAAAGACGACAAAACAAGTGTTCCCCAACCAGGAACTATGTACGGGTGAACCGTGTGGCCCACTTCTGGGTGAAGTCCAAGTCTGAGGCGTTCAACATAGACATAATCGCAGACTATTTATACCCCAATCATTCCTTGTCTTTCCTCTCCTGTCGGGCCAGAGAAACAAAATCATGAAAGCACGTACAGTCAGTTTCAGAACTGCCTTCTTCTTCACTGTTATAGAAACATAGAAATTAGGTGCAGGAGTAGGCCATTCGGCCCTTCGAGCCTGCACCGCCATTCAATATGATCATGGCTGATCATCCAACTCAGTATCCCGTACCTGCCTTCTCTCCATACCCTCTGATCCCCTTAACCACAAGGGCCACATCTAACTCCCTCTTAAATATAGCCAATGAACTGGCCTCGACTACCCTCTGTGGCAGAGAGTTCCAGAGATTCACCACTCTCTGTGTGAAAAAAGTTCTTCTCATCTCAGTTTTAAAGGATTTCCCCCTTATCCATAAGCTGTGACCCCTTGTCCTGGACTTCCCCAACATCAGGAGCAATCTTCCTGCATCTAGCCTGTCCAACCCCTTAAAAATTTTGTAAGTTTCTATAAGATCCCCTCTCAATCTCCTAAATTCTAGAGAGTATAAACCAAGTCTATCCAGTCTTTCTTCATAAGACAGTCCTGACATCCCAGGAATCAGTCTGGTGAACCTTATCAGCACTCCCTCTATGGCAATAACGTCCTTCCTCAGATTTGGAGACCAAAACTGTACGCAATACTCCAGGTGTGGTCTCACCAAGACCCTGTACAACTGCAGTAGAACCTCCCTGCTCCTATACTCAAATCCTTTTGCTATGAAAGCTAACATACCATTCGCTTTCTTCACTGCCTGCTGTACCTGCATGCCTACTTTCAATGACTGGTGTACCATGACACCCAGGTCTCGCTGCATCTCCCCTTTTCCTAGTCGGCCACCATTTAGATAATAGTCAACTTTCCTGTTTTTGCCACCAAAATGGATAACCTCACATTTATCCACATTATACTGCATCTGCCAAACATTTGCTCACTCACCCAGCCTATCCAAGTCACCTTGCAGTCTCCTAGCATCCTCCTCACAGCTAACACTGCCCCCCCCCCCCCCAGCTTAGTGTCATACGCAAACTTGGAGATATTGCCTTCAATTCCCTCATCCAGATCATTAATATATATTGTAAATAGCTGGGGTCCCAGCACTGAGCCTTGCGGTACCCCATTAGTCACTGCCTGCCATTGTGAAAAGGACCCGTTTACTCCTACTCTTTGCTTCCTGTTTGCCAGCCAGTTCTCTATCCACATCAATACTGAACCCCCAATGCCGTGTGCTTTAAGTTTGTATACTAATCTCTTATGTGGGACCTTGTCGAAAGCCTTCTGGAAGTCCAGATACACCACATCCACTGGTTCTCCCCTATCCACGCTACTAGTTACATCCTCAAAAAATTCTATAAGATTCGTCAGACATGATTTACCTTTCGTAAATCCATGCTGACTTTGTCCAATGATTTCACCACTTTCCAAACTTACTTGCTGTAAGACTTCTCATAAGCTAAGGGTTTAGTTCCAATCTCTGAACTGACCTCAATGTGGACCTTGCACTTGATCATTTGCACTCTCTCTGTAATTAATACTGCAATGCTGCAATATGCAATACTATATTCTGCATTCTGGTTATTTTTCGCATTGCACTATCCTGTTATATTTGTGTATGGCTTGACTAACACATTAATGGTATGATTTGACAGGATAGCCTCAAAGTTTTTCACTGTACCTTGATACACATGACAATAAATCAATATATATCAATATTACAGGATTTTAGTATTTTTGGCAATATTTCGAGTATTGTTCGAAGTTCCGGTCACCCTATTATAAGAATGATGTGACGGGTTTGGAAAAGGTGCAAACGAGGTTTACCAATACGTTGTCTGGATTATGTGTTATTAGCTACTCTTGGATTGTTTTCTCTGGAACGCCGGAGGCTGCTGGGAGACCTGATAGAAGTATAAATGATCATGAGAGGCATAGATTGGGTAGACAGTTAGAATCTTTTTCCCAGGATGGAAAAATCAAATGCTAGAGGGCATAGTTTAGTTAATTTAGTTTAAAGTGAGAGGGCCACAGTTTAAAGGAGATGTATGGGGCAAGTTTTGTTTTTACACACAGAGAGTGGTAAGTGCCTGGAACACACTGCTGGTCGTTGAAACAGAGACATTAGAGGTATTTAAAAGACGTTCAGATAGGTGTACGGATATGTAGAAAATGGAGGGGTATGGGCTATGTGCAGATAGTGTTGGCTTTGTGTGTTAAAGGGCCTGTTCTAGTGCAGTACTGTTCTATGTTCAATGCCAATTCTCTGCATACCTGTTTGCTTGCACTTTCTACCATTTTTAACTTCATGTTAAATTTGCAGTCTCTAATGATCATGTTGACATCTTCTTCTCCGTCCACTTCAATCTTAACATCAGCTTCTTCGTCTACGTCCATACTGTCATCGGCTTGAACAAATGACAACCGCTCCTTAATCTTGTCAAGGAAAAAACAGCTGCAACGTGGACCAAAAAAAATAAATCAGACAAACATTTTTATTGTAATAACCTTATTATTTCTGACACTACCTGTGTCCTGAAAACCAAAGCTGAAAGTGGTTGTTTGGTGTTACACGTAGACTGATACTGAGAAAGCAACAACTATAAAAGGACGCAAGGTGCTGGAGTAACTCAGCGAGTCGAGCAGCATTTCTGGAGAACATGGATAGATGTTGTTTCAGATTGGGTTTCATTCTGAAAGGAGGGTCCCGACCTGAAACGTCACCTACCCATGTTCTCCAGCACGTTGCGTAAACCAGCATCTACAGTTCCAGAGGCAACAACTGTGATTAGCAGAGACCAAAGGAACTGCAGTTGCAGGAATCTCGAGCAAAACACAAAATGTTGGAGGAATTCAGCTGGTCAGGCAGCATTTGTGGAGGGAATGGACAGGGGACGTTTCCAGTCAGGACTCTGCTTGAATAATTCATTTGCAATCACCTAACTTTCTAAATCTTTCTATCGGACCTTTGTTAGGCTGCCCATAGCCATGTAATTTAGGGCCTCGATACAACCCGGATTTAAATCAGTTGACCTCATTGCAAACTGATAAAACCAACATCTGTGGTCATGACTTGACAGGCAAAATGGCATGGCAGGTCAATCCACTTTCTCATAGTTCCAGTGATCCGCATTCAATAACAACCTCAAATGTAGTCTGCATGAGGTTGGGAACTCCCCGTTACCGCCTGGGTTTCCTCCATGATTCACTCTCCCAGTTCTACCAACACCAAATCTCATGGCATTTTCCCATGCAGCCACACCAGATGCAATGCCTTACACCGTACCACCATCCAGGAACTTCCAACACCGAATCCAGATGAAGAAATAATTCACTAGCATTTCTTCCGTTGTTGTGCAATGCATTGGATGCCCACAATGTAGTCTCTTGTAGATTAAATAAACCGAATGTTGGTTAGATTATTACTTTGGAGAATGTGTCCATTTAGTCGTCAAGGCTGACCCTACATTTGTCGCTTTAGTCCTCCATTCCACTTCCACTTGACCCTTCTGATTTTATTTATACTATTCCAACAAATTCCAACTTAAACTTAAGGAACAACATTTCAACTTCCAACTGGTAATATTGCAGTCCTTGAAAATCAACAGATTTCAACAACTTCAGAAAACTAGCTTAACTTGCATCAGACTGGCCGATTCTGATGCAAGTTATCCACATCTAACAACATTTTAGTTTTACTCTCTCCGTGGAATGGCCTGACCTACTGAAATTCGAGCATTCTCTCCTACGTCAGATTTCCTGCAACAGCTATGATCTGTATTTCACAGTTCCAGTACTTTCTTTTCTCTCCTATGTTCACCCTCTATGCAAACCTTTCTAAACAGATTGGCACGCTTTAGCAAGCCTTCATCACCGTCTCACAATGAGCTCAAATCTGTGTCATCCATTTCCTTTTGGTTTCTATTCAATCGCAGATATTTTGCTTTCTCCCTCTGAATGTTATAGCATGTCCGTTCTCTGTCATTTACTACTTCCACGAAAGATCATCTATAGTACTGAAATTTTAAATAAAACACTAAATGATGGAACACTTAGCTACAGACAGATCTATAAATAGAAATAGTTATTGTGTCCAAGTAGAAGTCCTTTATCAGAACTTCGACGAAACATTAACTGTTTCTTGTTTCATAGATGTTGCCAGAACTTAAGCGTTTCCAAGATTTGCTGTTTGTATTTTAAATTCTAAGTCTATTTGTGGTTTACCTGATAGAACAAGAGTGGGATTTATTGAATGGATTTCATTAATCTCTGTACAAGACAAATTAAATATTGGTAAGGAGAAGGTCCGTGGGATAGAATGTGTGCCCTAGATCTCATGGCGAACTCCTGGGAATAGAGATGATGGCCCTAATAAGAGATCACAACAGATGTGGCAGATTATATCACAGAGGTCAAATTTTATTCCATTCAAGATGGCTGACAAAGCTTGCTCCTAATTCAGATTCACGGGGAAGAAAGGAGCAGTATTGTACCCCGTATTATGTGGCATTGTTTGGAAGATATGAGCAATATCACATAATAGAGATAACTTTACGAAAGGCCGACAGTAGAAACAGAGAGGACATAAATTATTTCTGGCAAGAAGTCACATATGGAAAAGGCGAGACAAGATAACCCTGTAACGTTCTGTGGAGATCTGTTTATCTGATGAAAGATTGCTGCCCGACAGTACTATTAATATATTTCAGGTTCAGCAAAAACAGCATTTTCAGCATTGTAACAGCCAACTGGCCCAACAAGTGAATGCCAATCCGTCTGCACAAGTCCTCTCTGAACCTACTGGCATATCTTTCTATTGCTTTCTCTCTCGTTTCTTAACTCAACTTCTCTTAATTGTTTCTATGCCAACCGACTCAATCATTTCAGCGGTTGTCAGTCAGTAGTCAGGTTAATAGCACAGTAGAATTGACCTTTATTGTGTGGATGATGTGGTCATTGTCCATTTTCAATATAAAAGAGACATACTTTCTCAACTCCTCAAACATCTTGCTCTTCATTTCATATTACAGGTGCACAACCTTTTATCCGAAGATCCAAATAACGAAAACCTCTGAATAGCGTACATGTTTTCGGTCCTTGAAGAAAGGTCCTTGAAAACGTTCACCGAGGGCGGCCCGCAGAGGTGACAGCGGAACCTCCGGTCGGTCCTCGAAGAAAGGGGAACAAAATCCCCATTCATAAAAGAGAAGGTGAGGGTATATTGCGCGGGAGGGTTAATAATTGACAATATGCTGCTACCTGCCCGCTGAGTTAAAAAGTTCCCACGGTAGACTCACAATACACAGTGTATCGTGAGTCTTGCGTGGGAACTTTTTAAACTCAGCGTGCAGGCAGCAGCAGATTGTCGCTCCCTTTAGTTTCACCCCACCTACACCCCTCTGCTTCCCGGCCATGTGTGTGACCCCTTCCCTCCCCTCTCCAGCTCCCTGCTCATTGCACCGGCGCGGGGGCTTTGCACTGTCTTCACGTCGGCGATGCTAGCAGCACAGTGCCAGTCACCGGAGACGTCAGGACCAACGGGACACCGACCCCCAGGCCCACTGCAAGCACAGAGATCCCAGAGACCCACAGCCAGCAGCAGCCCAGCCCCGTTCCAACTCCAGAGGAAAACTGCAAACTGGCCGGAGACGTCAGGACCACCAGAAGCCGTTCCCCGAGCTGCGCCCCCTCATCGGGACACCGACCGCCAGGCCCACTGCAAGCACGGAGATCCCAGATCAGCAACTCCAGCCCAGCCACGTTCCAACTACAGAGGAACATGCTCCCCGTATGGGCAGAAGCTGATGGTGTGCAAGGGACGTCTTGTTCTTGGGGTCGCGCAGCTCGGGCTGTGGGCAAACTGCCACTTGTCGCCGTAGCGGCCCATCGGGGAGCGGATTCCTTTGAAGTTGGAGGGGGAGTGGGGTATTGTGCTGTTTGATCGCCCCCTACTATCCCAGGGACAGGGAGACAGGACGTTCACCGAGGGCGGCCCGCAGAGGTGACAGCGGAACCTCCGGTCGGTCCTCGAAGAAAGGGTAACTAAATCCACATTCATAAAAGTGAAGGTGATGGTATATTGCATGGGAGGGTTAATAATTGACAATATGCTGCTACCTGCCCGCTGAGTTAAAAAGTTCCCACGGTAGACTCACGATACACAGTGTACCACCTACACCCCTCTGCTTCCCGGCCATGTGTGTGACCCCTTCCCTTCCCTCTCCAGCTCCCCGCTCATTGCACCGGCGCGGGGGCTTTGTACTGTCTTCACGTCGGCGATGGCAGGAGGGCCGTGCCAGTCACCGGAGACGTCAGGACCAATTGGACGTCGACCACCAGGCCCACCGCAAGCATGGAGAACCCAGAGACCCACAGCCAACAGCAGCCCAGCCCAGCCCAGCCCCGCTCCAACTACAGAGGAACCTGGGTTGCGGATGACGGGGCGCAGCTCGGGGCGTCGTAGGGGCCCATCGGGGAGCAGGTTCCTGTTGGTCCTGACGTCTCCGGCCACCTGCCATCCTCCAGGAACTGTACCGCCCTTGCAGGAGTGTGGTTGTTTGCAGTTACAGAGGGAGGGGGCAAGGGCGGTACAGTTCCCAGTCTCAGCTCCAGTCCAGGGGGGTGGCCGGAGACGTCAGGACCAACGGGACAGCGACCCCCAGGCCCACTGCAAGGACGGAGATCCCAGAGACCCACAGCCAGCACTCCAGCCCAGCTCCAACTCCAGAGGAACACGTAGAGGCAGAAGCTGATGGTGTGCAAGGTACGTCTTGTTCTTGGGGTGGCGGATGAGGGGGCGCAGCTCGGGCTGTGGGCAAACTGCCACTTGTCGCCGTAGAGGCCCATCGGGGAGCGGATTCCTCTGAAGTTGGAGGGGGAGGGGGGTATTGTGTTGTTTGATCGCCCCCTGCTATCCCAGGGACAGGGAGACACAGCGGCTTTTTAGACTGGTGGGCAATCACTTCCAAAGTTCTGCCCACACAGTCAGTACACCGTCAGTTATTGTTCAGCATGGACTTGTAGGGCTGAGATGGCCTGTTTCCGTGCTGTAATTGTTATATGTTATATGGTTATATGGTTACACCTCTCCTACACTGCATTTCATACAAACATTTATTCTGCAAGAAAAAAATACATTGAAGACTCAAACTCGCGACCGAGTAACTGCCAGGATCGAGGCGCAAACTCGCGACCTAGCTCGGGGATTCAAGAATCCCCGAGCTAGGCCGCCTAAAGGCATGTAACCCCGCTAGGGTGACATGAGTGCAAGAGGTGATTCAATGCTGCGGGCACATTTACAAATTCAGGAATTCATTCAACACACTGCATTTCATACAGACATTTATTCTGCAAGAAAAAACGACATTGAAGACTCAAACTCGCGACCGAGTAACTGCCGGGATCAAGGCGCAAACTCGCGACCTTACGGATATGAGCCGAGCACTCTACCACTGGGCCAGCCATTAAAATCTACGCTAAAAAATTTCCATTCTAAAGGCCAACAAATTCTGAATTACGAAAAGTGTCTGGTCCCAAGGCTTTCGGATAAAAGGTTGTGCACCTGTATAGGTATAGTTTGTGAAATTAACACAACACATTAGTGCAACACTCATGCAGAACTCAATTTCATTAACATTACCACTAACTTTCGCCCTGCCCTGAAATTCACTTGGACTCTCTTTGAGCCTCCCCATCCAACACATCATTCTCCGACATTTCGGTCAACTACAACAAGATCTACCCATCCCCACCTTTCGTGTGCCACAGACTGCTCCCTCTGCATCTCCTTGTGTTCACTCATCCCTTCCCACACAAATCATCCCCTTTCCAGGCACTTTTCCCTGCAACCACAGGAGATGTAACACTTATCCCCATACCTCCTCCCTCACCTCCATCCAGGCACCCCAGCAGTCCTTTCAGGCGAGACAGAGCTTTATATGCACCTCCTCTAACCTCATCTATGCATCCAGTGTTCCCGATGTGGCTCCCTGTACATCGGTGAGAACAAACATAGGCTTTGCGACCATTTCGCTGTACACTTGCATTCTGTCCACCAACTATTCTACTAGATCTCTTGGTTGCTAACCACTTTAACTCCTCTGCCCATTTCCATACTAACCTTTCTTTCCTTAGTATTCTCCATTGCCAGAGTGAGGCCACACACAAACTGGAGAAGCAGCACCTCATATTCCACTTGGGTAGCTTACAACCCATGGTATGAACATTGAATTCTCCAATTTTAGGTAATTACCAATTCCCCTTCTCTTGCTTTTTCCCCCCACCTTCTCCTCTCTCCTCTGGACTCTGACCTATTTCTCCCCTTATCCTACATTCCTTCCTCTGGCTTCACAATTTGCAACCCTGCAATTCTTTTGTCTGACACCTTTTGTCTTTTCATAGTCATAGTGATACAGCGTGGAAACATGCCCTTTGGCCCAACATCCGCACCAGCCAACATGCCCCAGCTACACTAGTGCCACCTGCCCTCGTTTGGCCCATATCTCTCCAAATTTGTCCTATCCAACTCCTCTGTCCAAGCATCTGCCTATCAACAAACACCCTCACCAGTATCCACCTATCACTTGCCAGTCTTTGACCTGTTCCTCTTCCAGCTTTCTTCACCCCTCCCCCATCACAATAGTTTGAAAAAGGTCCCAACCCAAAATGCCACCAATCCATATTTTCCAGAGATGCTGCTTGACCCACTGAGTTACTCCAGCACTCTATGTCTTTTCTAAGCAGTTGCAATTTCTTGTTTCTACAGTTTAACATTTATACCAAATTTCACAGGAACTGTCCTATTTACTGATAGGATGGAAATAACTATTCTTGTATCATACCGGTTTGTGATAATATCATCCCAGATACTCATGGGATCCATCTTTGATTCTGGGTAACGTCCAGTCCAAGTTCTTATCAACTTTCGGAGAGGTTTTTCAGAGGTTAAATTATCTGCAAAAATGGAATGCTTATTTCACAAAAATGGTTTCAAAAATAAAAAATTGAAACATGCAGTTCTAACTGATAACATATATTAGTATGACATCGTAGAGCACCCAGGTTAATGGCTGGTTAAAGTTTAGATAATTACTAAGATTCTGTAATATATACCAAGTTAGTGTATGACTTGATTAGTACCGGCGTTTAATTAGTATGCGGTCAGGGGTCATGGGGAGAAGGCAGGAGAATGCAAGAAGGGAGAGATAGATCAGCCATGATTGAATGGCAGAGTAGACGATAGGCAGAATGGCTTAATTCTACTCCTATCACTTATGCGCTTATGATCTTATAACTCGCCCACAAATGTTACTCCCTTCCATTTAGATTTATAAAGAGAATTGTATAAACTATTAAAGTTGGATTTTGTATCCACACGTTTATAACTGAAAAATTCTATGCACACATCTACGCATTGAGATTTCTTCCGAATCTACAGAGCAACTCAATAATGTGAAAAGTGAAATTAAGTGCATAATTGCTTTGAAAAAACAATCAGCAGGTTTACTGTGTGCTTAGAGGTTTACAACAGGTTCCTTTCATTATAGCATAACTAACCCTGCGGTGTTAGTAATAATAATGTATTGTGACAATAATGTATCATTGTTAGGGGTGGAGAAAAGGAATGGAAAATGCACAAAACTCAAAGATCATAGGAATAGATGGATTGAGGGATGTAGTTGGGCAAGGATTTGAAAATGGCAGTTCAGCCTTGCAAGTGGAAACTGCACCTGTCCTAAGAAACTGTGTCAAACAATAGACTATGTAGAGGTGGGAAAAGCAGTGGAGTTGGAGAGCTCTTTTTTAAAGAACCAGCATGGAAACAGGCCCTTCGGCCCACTATCCACACTGTCCATCAATCGCCCATTCACAATAGTTTTATGTTATCACAGTTCCGCACCTACTTCCTACACACACACACACAATTTACAGCGGCCAATTAACCTACACCCCTGCACGTCTTTGAGATGTGGGTGGAAACTGGAGCATCCGGAAGAAACCCACGCGGTCAAAGGGAGAACGTGCAATCCCCACAGGGTCAGTGCCCGAGGTCAGAATCGAACCCTGGTCTCGAGCACTGTGTGGCAGCAGCTCTACCAGCTGCGCCACTCTGCTGCCCAGCTACGCCACTGTGCAGTCTTTTTGTTGGCAGCCTGATAAGAGGTGATCCAATAAATGAAATTTTTATTTTAATATTCTTTTCATCACTTCATGTCAATCGTTTATCAGTAGTTTTTAAGTGGAAGTATCTATAAAAATGTGGCCATGCTTCTTAATAGTTTCATGTAATCGCTATTTTTAGTTAAGTACTTCTTTGGAGACCGTTAAGTTACAATATTTTAACTTGTGATACCCACTCTGCTTAACTTCTTCAATTACATAGAAAATGTCCCCGTAATTCCTCTGCACAGCAAATACAAGCTAAGCAGAAGGAATTCACTTTGTTCTCCAAGGCCATGAGACTAATAACATTCCAAACTAATCTCAAGGTTATCTGATCCAGATTAGAAGACAATCTCTGACATACATGTCTACCATTATTCATGCTGTGATGAGAGAAGTCATAAATATTTGTGGTATGTTGGTCACAAGTTCTTGGTATTAATCTTAAAGAGGTAAGGTCTCCATGAAATAATTTATTTTTGATTTGGCCATAGTGGGATGATACAGTCTAATGCGATTCAAATTATCTTGTGTGGCAAGGCAAAGAATTATAAAAAAATTAACACATGTTGTAAAGGCATAGAAAGATATGACACAGAAATAGACAATGGGCCCACCGAGTCCATGCCAACCATCAACCACCCATTTATACTAGAAATATAGAAATTAGGTGCAGGAGTAGGCCATTCGGCCCTTCGAGCCTGCACTGCCATTCAATATGATCATGGCTGATCATCCAACTCAGTATCCCGTACCTGCCTTCTCTCCATACCCCCTGATCCCCTTGGCCACAAGGGCCACATCTAACTCCCTCTTAAATATAGCCAATGAACTGGCCTCAACTACCCTCTGTGGCAGAGAGTTCCAGAGATTCACCACTCTCTGTGTGAAAAAAGTTCTCCTCATCTCGGTTTTAAAGGATTTCCCCCTTATCCTTACTAATCTTACATTAATCTTATTCTTTATTTTCCACACATTCTAATTATTTTCCTCCAGATTCTACACTCACCTACATACTACGGGTAATTTACAGCGGCCAATTAAACTATTAATCCTCACGTCTTTGGGATATGTGAAGAAACGGGAACATTGGGAGGAAACCCACATGGTCACAAGGAAAATCTGCAAACTCCACATAGACAGCACTCAAAGTCAAGATTGGACCAGAATCTCTGATGTTGTGAGGCAGCCGTCAAGTCAGCCCAAAGTGATTGCTTTGGCAGTGGTTAGATTCTTACGTTTATTGGTGATGAAGTCCAGAAATTCCTGGATCTCCGTCAGGGTTTGAAGAGACTGCAACTTGGTAAGTCGGCTCTTATGCAGCAAAGCGTCAATACTGGAGTAATTCTAACACAAACAAAGAAAATGTTAAATATATATTTGATCAATATGTCATATATGATAAAGTGTGCCAAAATGTGTCTTTCCCAAACTAGGTAACCAAGGAAAAGCAAAAAAATGTATAAATGTACACAATCGATGACATTAAATTAGAAACACCAAATTGGTTAGTTTAAAAAAAAAAAAATGTATAGAGACATAGAATATAGACACAAGCCATTCGGCCCAACTTGCCCACTAGTTCCACCTGCCTGTTTTTGGCCCATATCCTTCTAAACCTATCCTATCCATGTATCTATCCAAATGTCTTTTAAACTTTGTGATATCACCTGCATCAACAACTTCCTCTGGTAGCTCGTTCCATATACCCATCACCCTTTGTGTAAAAAATGTTGCCCCTCGGGTTCCTATTAAATCTTTCACCTTAAAATTAGCGTGAGTGCGGGGGGGGGGGCATGCAGCGTCACACACACTAACTATCCCCCCCCCCCCCGCACTCACGCTAATTACCCCCCTTGATATTATATTATTATTAATTTGCTCCTTTTACCCCATAACCACCCTATCTACTGACGCACAGCCCCCAACTTGCAGGCACCCCTAGAGAGGGGGGGAGGGGGGGGGGGGGCGGGGGGGGGGGGGGTAGAGAGTGAGGGCAGAGAGAGAAGGGGCAGAGACCGAGAGAGAGGGTGAGAGTTAGGGGAAGAGAGAGGGGGTGCTGAGAGAGGGGGGCTGAGGGGGAGAGGTGGGGGGGGAGGGAAGGGGGTGTGGAGGGGAAGGAGGGTGGGGGAGGGGGAAGCTCCTTTTCCCCCAGAACCAGGAGGGAGATAGGAGAGAGGAGAGGGGGAGGTGGGGGAGAGAGGGAGACTTGGGAGAGAGGACAGAGGGGGGGAGAGAGGGGGGGGGAGAGGGGGGGGGGGAGGAGGAGAGGGGGGGAGAGAGGAGAGGGGGGGGGAGAGAGGAGGGGGGGGGAGAGAGGAGAGGGGGGGAGAGAGGGAGAGGGGGGAGAGGGGGAGAGGGGAGGGAGAGGAGAGGGGGGGAGAGAGGAGAGGGGGGGGAGAGGGAGGGGGGGAGGAGAGGGGGGGAGAGGAGGAGGGGGGGAGAGAGAGGAGAGAGAGAGAAGGAGAGGGAGAGAGGGATGGAGAGAGGAGAGAGAGGGAGAGAATGGGAGAGAGGGGGGGAGAGAGGAGAGAGGGGGGGAAACAGGGAGAGGGGGGGGGGGGGAGGGAGAGGGGGAGGGAGAGAGAGAGGGGGAGAGAGACGGAGGGCGAGAGGGGGGGAGAGAGGGGAGAGGGGGGGAGAGGAGAGGGGGGAGGAGAGGGGGGGGGATAGATGGGAGGGGGGGGAGAGAGGAGGGGGGGGGGGGAGGAGGGGGGGAGAGAGGAGGGGGGGAGAGATGGAGAGGAGGGGGGAGAGAGGGAGGGGGTGAGAGAGAGGAGAGGGGGGGAGAGGAGGGGGGGGGAGAGGGGGGGCGGAGAGAGGAGGGGGGGAGAGGAGGGGGGGGGGATAGATGGGGAGAGAGGAGGGGGGGAGAGAGGAGGGGGGGGGGGGCAGAGAGGAGGGGGAGAGGAGGGGGGGGAGAGAGGAGGAGGGAGAGGAGGGGGGGGAGAGAGGAGGGGGGGAGGGAGGAGGAGGGGGGAGAGAGGGGGGGGGAGAGGGGGAGGGGGGGGGGGGGGGGGGGGGGGGGAGGGGGGGGGGGAGGGGGGGGAGGGGGGGGAGGGGGGGAGGGGGGGAGGGAGGGGGGGGAGAGGGGGGGGGGGGGAGGGGGGGGGGGGGGGGGGGGGGGGGGGGGGGGAGGGGGGGGGGGGGGGGGGGGGGGGGAGGAGAGGGGGGGGGGGAGGGGAGAGAGGAGGGGGGGAGAGGAGGGGAGAGGAGGGGGGGGAGAGGGAGGGGGGGAGAGAGAGGGGGGAGAGAGAGGGGGTCAGAGGGAGAGCGAGGTTGTACGTGACCCGTGAGAGAGGGGGGGAGTGGGGGGGGAGAGAGAGAGGAGGAGGGAGGGAGAGGGGGAGGGGGAGAGAGATAGAGGGAGAAGGGAGAGAGAGGGGGGGGGAGGGGGAGAGAGAGGGAGGGAGGGAGGGGGGGGAGAGAGGGGGGGAGAGGAGGGGGGGGAGAGAGGGGGGAGAGAGGGGGGGGGGGAGGGGGGGGGAGGAGAGGAGGGGGGGGGGAGAGAGGGGGGGGAGAGAGAGGGGGGGGAGAGAGGGGGGGGAGGAGAGGGGGGGGGGGAGGGGGGGGGGGAGAGGGGGGGGGAGAGGAGGGGGGGGAGGGAGGAGAGGAGGAGAGGGGGGAGGGGAGGGGGGGGGGGGGAGAGGGGGGGGGGGGGAGGGGGGGGGGGAGAGGGGGGGGGGGAGGGGGGGGGGGGAGGGGGGGAGAGGGGGGGGGGGGGGGGGGGGGGGGGGGGGGGGGAGGGGGGGGGGGGGGGGGGGGGGAGAGGGGGGGGGGGGGGGGGAGAGGGGGGGGGGGGGGGGGGGGGAGAGGGGGGGGGAGGGAGGGGGGGGGGGGGGGGGGGGGGGGGGAGGGGGGGGGGGGGGGGGGGGGGGGGGGGAGGGGGGGGGGGGGGGAGGGGGGGAGGGGGAGGGGGGGAGAGGGGGGGGAGGGGGGGGGGGGGGGGAGGGGGGGGGGGGGGGGAGGGGGGGGGGGAGGGGGAGGGGGAGGGGGGGGGGGGGGGAGGGGGGGGGGGGGAGGGGGGGGGGGAAGGGGGGGGGGGGAGAGGGGGGGGGAGAGGGGGGGAGAGAGGGGGGGGAGAGGGGGGGGGGGGGGGGGGGGGGGAGGGGGGGGGGAGGGGGGGGGGAGGGGGGAGGAGGAGGGGGGGGAGGGGGAAAGGGGGGGGGGGGGGGGGGGGGGGGAGGGGGGGGGGGGGGGGGGGGGGAGAGAGGGGGGGGGGGGGGGGGGGGGGGGGGGGGGGGGAGGGGGGGGGAGGGGGGGGGGGGGGGGGGGGGGAGGGGGGGGGGGAGGGGGAAAGGGGGGGGGGGGGAGGGGGAGAGGGGTGGGGGGGAGAGGAGAGAGAACCAAAACCCCCCAAACAACCATTTGCAGGCAGTGCTTTTTTCCTTCAAACTAACCACAACCATATTTTCATTTTCAAACCAAATTAAGGGTACTTACTCACAGCTGTGTAGACATTTGTTCATTTGTTCAGTCATTCAGAGCTCAGACCTCCATGTTGTAGAGACTAATTGAGGCACATCACTTCCTGGTTTTATAGTCCCTCCCCCATCCCACCAGCAGGAGCAGCAGAGAGAATGGGGAATTTTGTAAAATCATTAATATCTCTTTCATATTTCATCGACGGGAAAAATCCTCAGCACACATGCAGCGGAGGGGGGCTCTAAGCGAGGTGGCCAAAAATGACGGCCGTAGGTGGCGGCGTTCTCTCGGAAATCGCAGCACAGATTGCCAAAACCGGTCAAGAACAGAGTTTTAGTAATATAGATAACTTTCTCGGGTCTCATTCCAAGATATCAATCAGAATTCTTATGGATTATGCTGAACTAACTGCTCTGGATATCTCTCTCCTTCACATGACAGAAAATGTGCCTGCTTCCTCTGCTAACAGCTTTTTAGAATTGGTCACCAAGGCATGGACAAAATCACCCTCACATTACTCATCCTTCAACTGCAATCAAGTCACCCGCAGGTGAGAAACACTATACAAACCGCCTTGTCCAAGGCACAATGTAAGAGAAGAAATCCATGGTGATCAGAAAGTTCGATGTTGTAACCCTGCATGTTATCTTTCCTTTCACCCCAAAATTCTGGTTTGATGCAGTAGAAATCTACCCAAGATATTGTCAAATCGATGGCAACACAAGACTGTTCATTTCACTTTAACCACATGATAAATAATGTATCCAATCCCAAAGAGACAAGATTAGGGACGTATTACAAATATTATAGATGCATCCACCACTTACTAACCTGCATGAACATTGCCATACTATTATTGATATAGTATTTGGCCCGGCTAAAGTCATCCTGCAGGATATATAGGAGGCTCAGGTCCTGGCTATAGTGATTCTCAATAACAGCCTTCCTCTCGTCCACCTTCATTGCATTGTCAATAAATGTCAGCAGTGATTGGTCAGCTTTACCCAACTGTAACAATTTTACTTTACTACGCATCATGTATGGCAAGTAGGTCTCCTGAAAAATGAAACTTTAAACATTTACAAAACATCATATACATTAATTGCCACAGCGTTTTACAGTCTGAAGGATATCCCGAGCCGAAGCTTGATCCATTCACGTTCTTCAGAGATATTGCCTGTCCCAATGAATAACTCCAGCACTTTGTGTTCTACACAAGATTCCCACATCTGCAGTTCCTTGCGAATACAATCCAATTACAATTAGAATATTCTTTTTTTTGAAGAAATTAAAAATATTCTTCAAAAAAAAGTTGTTCCTTCACCACATGAGAATCCATCCATCAGGTATGGTAAAAGCAAAATAGTCCAGATATTGGAATCTGAAATCAAGCAGAATGCTGAAAATACTCAACCGTCTGCTGAGAGAAACAAATGAAACATTTCAGATCAACAACCTTTCATCAACATCAGAGAGTAAGTGGTTCAAGATTTTCCTTTGAACTACTGCAAAAAAAAAGTGATAAAAATGCTCAGTTCATAACTATTTAAGCTTTTAAATCAATTCGCAGCCCATGTAGACAAATATTTCCTTTGGATTTTATACTTTAGTTCTCTACTTGGGCCAATAAGAACCCGCATTCACAGGACTCAACTTCAAGTGATGCATCCCCAAAGAGTGGTGACAAACTTGAGTGGTGCCAAAAAATTCACACCTTTCATACATTGACCTTTCATTTCGTCTCTGCATACAAAGACGTTTATGCAGAGACCATTCATTTTGTCTCTGCATACTGCAATCAATTGGAGGCATATACTTAAAACTGTGGAAAAAGCAGCAATTACAAATGCAATCTGCAGAACAGCGATGAAAATATAAAAGTACTTCCTCTTCACCGTGTACAAGATAGTGAATTTCATGCTTTTATATCATTTACTAAATTATGTATTGGCTCCTAAAATATTTCTGCACCATCTAATGGTACAAAATGCATACTACAACTTATGTGAACAAAATCAGCAAATGCCGTTGGGAATTATAGGCTGAACATTGGCACATACATCAGCTCACAAAGTGCATTCAGAAGGGAAAAAGACAAAGAACCTGGCACCACGTTCTAAAGTTAAATGTGCATCTACTCGGGAATTAATGACACTGCTTCCCTCGGTGCATTCGTTTGAATTCTGAAAGTGTTAATTAACTAGGGCTTAAAGTTTGACTAATTTTTACTTCAATTTGTTATTCACAGTAGTTAATCGAGGGCTAATTAAGTACCTGTTTAATCTATTGGAAGGAATAGGCGCATTGGAGATCAGCATGAAACAAGTCACTATGCTCAGTTTTAGTATGAAGCCAAGCTTGAGTGTTGTGTGATATTACACAAGACAATGTAGCAATATGGCCTAATGGACATTTGGTAAGGTAGACAAAAATGCTGGAGAAACTCAGTGGGTGAGGCAGCATCTATGGAGCGAAGGAAATAGGCAACTACTTAGTTGTTTGCATTCATTCATGGTGACAATATAGTGTGCATTTTCAAATCGTTAAAACAATTTAATTCTGAAGAAGGATCCCGATCCAAAATGTCACCCGTCCAGGTTCTCCAGGGAAGCTGCCTCACTCGCTAAGTTACTGCAGCACTTTGTACCTTGTGTTTGTAACCTGCATCTGCAGTTCCTTGTTTCAACACGATTTAGAATATATATATGTTCTAGAATATATGTTCTAAATGTAAATGACCAAATATGTAAAATGTTCTAAATTATCATACATCTACTGCTCCAAAATCTTAAAAGTCTCTACTGATGAGTAAAACACAGCACTTAACTGGAAGTAATCAAACTAACAACTTGTGGCAAAATGTCACTTCCTTTAGTTTAGTTTAGAGACACAACATGGAAACAGGCTCTTCAGCCTACCGAGTCTACACCAACTAGCGATCCCTGTACATTAACATTATCCTACACACTAAGGACAATTTACAATTTTTACCGAAGCCAATTAACCTACAAATCAGTACATCTTTGGAGTGTGGGAAGAAACCAGAGCACCCAGAGAAAACCCACGTGGTCACAGTGAGAATGTACAAACGCCGCACAGACAGCACCTGTAGTCAGGATCAAACCACTGTCTCTGGCGCTATAAGGCAGCATCTGTGCCACTCTTCTGTTGCTATAAACTAATATCCTCTAATTTCGGGTACATGTGCCTGTGCATTCAGTGTAATCTTGAACTGAAATCAACTCATCAAATGTTCTTATGTTAAGCATCATCTTTGTACCGCAGTTTTAAAGAAAGCTTCTGAAGGTAAAACTGGGATTAGTAAGTGGCCCACCATTCATTTAAATCTCTTACATTCTGTTTGCTTCCCTCTGGGCATTCTTTCAAATGCTCTCAGCATTAATTAATTAAAGCTTAAAAGTTTTACTAATTTCTGCGTTTTCTCGCTGCAGTTAATTGGGGACTAATTGAACACCCTGTTTGATCTAGAGAGGAACAGGTGCACATTGGATCATCAGGAGACAGCTAATACTCCAGTTCAGCACAAGGATAAGCTTGAGTGGTGAGTGACAGACAACGTATTCAACATGATGGGCTGGATTTAACGATGGTGAAATAATGAACAAAGCATTAAAGCTTAAAGCACTTTAGCTCACCTGAAAGAAAGGATTCAACCACATCCCCTCTAAATCTTCAGTTGTTTCACTGATGTTAATAAGGGAACAATATTCCAGTGATTTCCATTCTGTCAATTGGTTGTAACACTCCAGACTTGCAATGTCCCAGAAGTCTTTCTCTGCTTCTGTTGGGTCTCCATCGACCCATTGTTCTGTTTTCAAGGCCTGCAAGATCAAATTCATAAGAACTCGTAAATGAAAGCTTTAAAATATAACACAATGATGTGCAAAGTGCTCTTGTCACTGGTTAGCACTGGCACTTGTGAACAAACCAAGAAATCGAACATGCGGGACTATGACAGTGTAGGGACATGGCTAAGAGCATAGCAGAAATAGATTCTCAAAATTTCTAAACAGGGTGTTCTGTAAAGATATGGAAGGAAAGAAATGAGGTGTGGTGTTATTGAATAAGAAAGATAGAGTGTGGTGATCACGGGAAACTTCAACTATCCAAATATAGAATAGGTTTGTGATAATAAGAGGCAGGAAGGGGAACAATCTCTGAAGTGTGATCAGGATCAGTACATTTCTGGCCTGGCAAGGATGATGACCTTGCTGAACATAATTTCCAGGCCAAGTGCGGCAAATATTAATGAGAACACATCCCGGAAACATCCACAAGCCAATAAAATATTTTGGGATTTCCTTTTACTTTTGTTGCCAACTTTTCTTCATGCTGTCTCTAAGCTTCTCTTATTTCCTTGTTCATTTCCCCTCTGAACTATCAGTAATTAAGCTGGTTCTCACGTGCTAAGAACTCGGTGTCCATCACATGTTCTTTCATCTGCTTCATTTTACCTATTGATAGACACAAATTGCTGGAGTAACTCAGCAGGAGAGGTAGCATCTCTACATAGAAGTATTTGGTGATGTTTTGGGTCACAACCCCTCTTCAGACTGAGAGTCAGGGGAGAGGGAGACAAAGAGATATGGAAGGATAAGGTGTAAAAGCAAGACATCGAAGTGGACATAGTGCAAGGAAAATGTAGAATAAATCATTGTTTGCTAGGGAAAGGTGAAAACAAAGCATACAAAGATAAAATTTAATCCGGAGGACAGTCAGACTGGTCGGAGAACTAGGATGGGGGAGGAATAAAAAGAGAGGGAAAACAAGGAAGTTAGAGAAGTCAACTCATATTACTGGGTTGTAAGCTACCCTAGCGAAATATGAGGTGCTGTTTCTCCAATTAGCATTGGGCCTCACTGACAATTGAGGAGGCCCAGGATGGAAAGGTTAGTATGGGAGTGGGAGTTACGAGAAGATCATTTAACCTTTTGTTTAACTATAATGTAATGTCTTTAATTTCCCAATCTTCCTTTATCATGGGAATGTAGCTACAATGCAATCAAAGCACATTCACTTTAACGGATCAAGGGATCATAATAGCAAAGAATTTAGAACAGCTATGGTAAAATAATAAGATTATGGAGCAGACTCAATGGGCTGAGTGGTCACTCTTACACAGAGGCAGTATGGACTTGAAGGGCACAGGTGAAGTTAGGCAAAAATTATTGATAATATTGCAGCAACAAATTATACCTGTGCATTTAACACAGCACAATGATGTAAACAAAACACACATCTGGCCGTAGTGGTACACAAAACATATTGGAATAATTGTGCTAAAACCATTTTATTTTTGTGGAGTAACATCCGAGAAGACTCCACTTGCTCTAGATTCTGCCACGTGCAATCTAGATTCCATTCCCAAATTGTTCCCCTTTATGGAAAGGTTGTAGCAGCAACACAGTCTGAAACCAGTAGAAACAAAGAACTGCAGAAACTGGTTTACACCAAAGATAGACACAAAGTGCTGGAGAAACTCAGCGGACCAGGCAGGATCTATGGAGAAAAAAAGATAGTGACGTTTCAGGTCGGGACCTTTCTTCAGACTGAAGAAGGGGCCGACCCGAAACATCAGCCATCCCTTTTCTCCGGAGATGTTGCCTGACCCATTGAGTCTACGAGGTGAATGCGAGACCTGATCCGGGCTCAGCCAACCATTATCGCTGCAAACATCTCATTCATCACAGCCACTTTTACCTGGTCGTATAACTGTACAGCCTCTACGTAATTATTTTTAGCTTCTGCCAGAATAGCTTCCTGTGTGATGGACTTTGTGCCAATTTTTTCACTAAAGATTCCACGCAGGACATCATAATCTCCTATCGATCGGTACAACCTGCGAAAAAAATCAGTATAATCAGTGTTTATGCTTTCAGACATGTGTAAGTAACAATAAATTCATCAATTAATTCTAGATGCTCAGAGGACAAATGTTTCCGAATGGACAGTCATTGTGGGCTGAAGAGCCTGTTCCTGTGCTGTACTTTTCAATGTTTATTACCACATCCAGTCTGGACTCAGATGAAAGTGCTGTTGGATGGGAAAGGAAAAAAATGAAAACATCAGCAAAAAGTCTCTTCTCTTACCTGTATCCCCCTTGCACCTCACCAGTATGAAGAAGTCTCATGATGCGAAATGTCACGTTATCCAAATTCGCTAGAGATTCTGCCTGACCCGCTGAATTACGCTGTCACTTTGTGTATTTTTATGTAAACCAACATCTGCAGTTACTTGTTTTTCCATCGATCACTTGCCAGACACTACTCCATTCCCTACCTCTTTTCCAGCTTTCTCCGCTATATTCCATCAGTTTGAAAAGGGGTCCCGACCCAAAACATCATCTGTTCATTCCCTCCACAGATACGCCTGATCTGCCGAGTTCCTCGGGCACTTTGTTTCTTTTGCACAAAAAAGTGCATTATTGTAACAGGCAGTTGTACCGTTTTACCATTCATACATTGGCTTACTTTGCGAGCTCCACCCATCGGGTGGTGTCAGGAGATTGCTGGCATGTGCCTCGTGCCCGCTTTGCTGGCGGTTCTTCCTGGGGAATGTGGTGGATCAAATTCAGTTCCATAAGCATAATTCCCATTGGTTGTTGTAAACTGGCCAAGGAGGTTGCGCTGATGATAGCAGGATTAAGATTCAGCAGATCTTGGTGTTGATAACTCATGTCCTTTTGAAAAACAAATCAAAACCAATGTTAAGTCATTATTTTCCAATAAAAACAAACAGGTGCAATCAAACTCATTGTTTATAGAAATAAGACGGAGTGCAAGCACAACTTATTAATAGAATCAATTACAATACTGAGAAGTCCACAAGGTTCTTTACAAAGAAAAATAGAACAAAAATAGTGACTTGGAGGGAAATGATTAGATGGTCAATGCATCTATATAACTAAAAGTCTCATCTTGACCACTTCCTGTCTGCGCTGTATATTGATTTTAGAAAAAACACTACCATATATCACTATGATTTTTGGCCATCTTACTCAGTCCTCCTCCGCTGAGGCAGCCCCGAGGATATTTCCGATCGATGAAAAATAAAAAAGATATGAGTGTTTAGAAATTCTTGAGATCAGCTGATTGGTCCTCTCGCCTGTCAATCACCACAATGAAAGTACTGCCCTTTCTGGGGGGGAGCGGCAGGACTATAAAACCCCGGATGCCTGGACGCGAGTCAGTCACTCTGGAAGATCGGGAGGGAGTCCATAGAAACATAGAAAATAGGTGCAGAAGGAGGTCATTCGGCCCCGAGCCAGCACCGCCATTCATTGTGATCATGGCTGACCACTAGCCCCTAGAGCTCTATCTAACTCTCTCTTAAATCCACCCAGTGATTTGGCCTCCACTGCCCTCTGTGTCAGGGAATTCCACAAATTCACAACTCTCTGGGTGAAAACGTTTTTTCTCACCTCAGTTTTAAATGGCCTCCCCTTTATTCTAAGACTGTGGCCCCTGGTTCTGTACTCGCCCAACATTGGGAACATTTTTCCTGCATCTAGCTTGTCCAGTCCTTTTATAATTTTATAAGTTTCTATAAGATACCCCCTCATCCTTCTAAACTCCAGTGAATACAAGCCTAGTCTTTACAATCTTTCCTCATATGACAGCCCCACCATCCCAGGGATCAATCTAGTAAACCTACGTTGCACTGCCTCAATCACAAGGATGTCCTTCCTCAAATTAGGAGACCAATACTCCAGATGTGGTCTTACCAGAGCCCTATTCAACTGCAGAAGAACCTCTTCACTCCTATACTGAAATCCTCTTGTTATGAAGGCCAACATTCCATTAGCTTTCTTCACTGCCTGCTGTACCTGCACGTCAACTTTCAGTGACTGGTGTACAAGGACACCCAGGTCTCGCTGTTCCTCCCCCTTACCTAACCTAACCCCATTGAGATAATAATCTGCCCCCTTGTTTTTGCCACCAAAGTGGATAACCTCACATTTATCTATATTATACTGCATCTGCCCCGCATCTGCCCACTCACTCAACCTGTCCAGATCACCCTGCAACCTCCTAACATCCTCTTCACAGTTCACACTGCCACACAGCTTTGTGTCATCCGCAAACTTGCTAGTGTTGCTCCTAATTCCCTCTTCCAAATCATGAATATATATGGTAAACAGTTGCGGCCCCAACACTGAGCCTTGCGGCACTCCACTCGCCACTGCCTGCCATTCTGAAAAGGACCCGTTCACTCCTACTCTTTGCTTCCGGTCTGCCAACCAATTTTCTATCCACATCAACACCCTACCCCCAATACCATGTGCTCTAATTTTAGTCACCAGTCTCCTGTGCGGGACCTTATCAAAGGCTTTATGAAAGTCTAGATACACTACATCCACTGGCTCCCCTTCATCCATTTTACTTGTCACATCTTCAAAAAATTCCAGAAGATTAATCAAGCATGATTTTCCTTTCACATATCCATGCTGACTTAGACTAATCCTTTCACTGCTCTCTTTTACCTCTTTAATAATGGACTAATCTTTCCCACCACCAAAGTCAGGCTAACTGGTCTGTAATTCCCAGTTTTCTCTCTCGCTCCTTTCTTGAAAAGTGGGATAACATTAGCTATCCTCCAATCCACATGAACTGATCCTGAATCTATTGAAATTGGAAAATGATCACCAATGCACCCACTATTTCTAGAGCCACCTCCCTGAGGACTCTGGGATGCAGACCATCAGGCCCAGTGGATTTATCATCCTTCAGTCCCATTAGCCTATCCAATACTATTTCTCGCCTAATGAAAATTTCTTTCAGTTCCTCTACCCCCTTAGATCCTCTGTGATCCAGTACTTCTGGGAGATTGTTTGTGTCTTCCTTAGTGAAGACAGATCCGAAGTACCTGTTCAACTCTTCTGCCATTTCCTTGTTCCCATAATATTTTCACTGGTGTTTGCCTTCAAGGGACCCACATTTGACTTTGCTACTCTTTTTCCCTGAACATATCTAAAGAAGCTTTTACTGTCCTTCTTTATATTCCTGGCCAGCTTCCCCTCGTACTTCATCTTTTCAGCCCGTATTACCCGTTTTGTTTCCTTCTGTTGTCCTATGAAAGTTTCCCAATCCTCGGGCTTCCGGCTACTTTGCTGTGTTATACATCTTTTCTTTTAGTTTTATTCTATCCATAACTTCTCTTGTCAGCCACAGTTGCCTCCTCCTCCCCTTAGAATCTTTCTTCCTTTTTGGAATGAAATGATCCTGCATCTTCCGGATTATGCCCAGAAATTCCTGCCATTGTTGTTCCACCATCATTCCTGCTAAGATCCCTTTCCAGTCTACCTTGGCCAGCTCCTCCCTTATGCCTTCATGGTCCCCTTTGTTCAACTGCATCACTGACACTTCCGATTTAACCTTCTCCTTCTCAAATTGCAGTTTAAAACTAATCATATTATGATCACTACCTCCAAGCGGTTCCTTTACCTCTAGTTCCCTTATCAAATCTGGTTCATTGGACAACACTAAATCCAGAATTGCCTTTTCTCTGGTCGGCTCCATTACAAGCTGCTCTAAGATTCCATCTCGGAGGCACTCTACAAACTCTCTTTCTCCGGGTCCTGAACCAACCTGATTTTCCCAGTCTACCTGCATATTGAAATCCCCCATCACCACAGTGGCATTACCTTTGTTACATGCCAGTTTTAACTCCTGCTGCAACTTACACCTTACATCCGGGCTACTATTTGGGGGTCTGTAGATAACACCAATTAGTGTCTACTTCCTTTTGCAATTCCTCAACTCAATCCACAGTGAGTCTACCTCGTCAGTCCCTATGTCTTCCCTTGCAAGGGACTGAATTCCATCCCTCACCAGCAGAGCTACCCCCCTCCTCTGCCCACCTGCCTGTCCTTTCTATAGGATGTATAACCCTGAATATTAAGTTCCCATGCCCGATCCTCCTGCAACCACGTCTCAGTAATCCCCACAATGTCATATCTACCAACCTCTAACTGAGCCTCAAGCTCATCTACTTTACTTCTTATACTTCGCGCATTCATATACAATATTTTTAATTCCTTCCGCATCTCACCTATCACATCAACCCCTATTACACTTTGCCATACTCTCCTATCCCTTCGTGAGCTTTCTTTTCCACAACTGTGATTCTAAGCTGTGAATCAACTAAACTGTGAGTCTGTAATGAACTTGCAATAAATCACTTGTTAGCCCTTAATGACAATGCAAAGAGTTGTTTGACAATTTGGTGGCCTGCACTTCTGCTTGAAATGCTATGAAATTGAGTTTGGTGGCCTGCGCTCTGGTTGAAATGCTGCTTCACTCTGCCTGAAATGCTATGAAATTGAGTTTGGTCGACTGCACACTGCCTGAAATGCTATGAAATTTAATTTTGCTGGCTTGCACTCTGCTTGAAATGGAATTTCAAGGAATAGCCGTGAATGAACTGCCAGCCCACCAGCTGAGTGACTGATCTGCCAGCCCACCAGCCCTGAGTGACTGAGCTGCCAGCCCACCAGTCCTGAGTGACAGAGCTGCCAGCCCACCAGTCCTGAATGACTGAGCTGCCAGCCCACCAGACCTGAGTGACTGAACTGTCAGCCCACCAGCCCTGACTGAGCTGTCAGCCCACCAGCCCTGAGTGACTGAGCTGCCAGTGCAGCCCACCAGCCCTGAGTGACTGAGCTACCAGCCCAAGAATCTATTCAGCCCACAATTTCCATACTGGCCCTCTGGAAACCAGTCCCTTCGGCCCACACCACCCATACTAGCGCTCCAGAAAGTCCCCTCCCCACCCAATATTGAAATTGGTGGCGAGGTGGAATATTGCGTTGGGGGACCAGCCCTCCCATGTGAACATGGGTTCCCAACGGGTCCCACTTAGTCTAGTTTATTTTAGAGCCACTATCAAAGAATAAAAATAAACCAGATAGACATGTTCGCCACCTCAATTAACCCTCTATTAAGATATTTTTTGTATTAACTGTTTACATCAACCAGTGAAATTGTTGCTCAACAAAGTCCCTTGTGCCATTGTGCTCTCAGACTAATTTTCACTGGAACTCTTCCTCTCTTCTTCCACTACTTTTCTTATCCCATTTACCTCTCACAGTACCATTGCTCTTCCAGGCACAAAAGAGATATCTCATCATCAAATACACATACTGATCAGATCAGTAATCCACTACCAGACAGGAATAACTTTTCTGGATAATTCAAAGAAATCCACCGTCCTGCTTCAGTTATTTGTAAAACACGACTGGTTAAATAAATCATTATGATCACAGTTCTTGGGAACATTGTATATGAAATATTCTGGGTCTTGCAATTTATGGAATTTGTTTATGTATTATTTAAGCAATTATTAGCAATTGAGATACTCAACTTTATGGACAACTTAAGACTACATCTTTAACAGCTTTGAACTTGAATGGTACAAGATGGTGCCAGAACCATGGCGACTCCTGTGTACTGCCACAGTATACTGTTCTTACACACTTGTATTTAAGTATGATTGTGTCCATAAATAGTAAGATTTCTACTGAGGTTACACAGAAAAGCTGGAGAAACTCAGCGGGTTTCTACTAGATTTCTACTGAACTGTACACAAATATGGAATTTCACAGTGGCTAGGTATGTCTGTCAATAAAGTACCTTTGAACCACTGGATCATTGAACCATTAACTAATGATCTTTAATCAGATCTAATGAATGATGATGCTTTTTTATCGGCAGAATATTTTGATCATTTTCTATATTCAGAAAACAAATTCACATACAACATTGACAAATAGCTATTGCTATCATAGCAATAATTTTTAGTGTCTATACATTTACTAACAGCTGCAACCCAAATGACAAACAGTGGAGGACTTGCTGCGGTTCACTGTAAATGGTTTGATCAATTGTAGGTGACTTGTTTAGTTTAGTTTATTATTGCCATATGTACTGAGGTATAGTGAAAAGCTTTTGTTTGCATGCTATCCAGTCACATGAAAGGACTATACATGAAAACAACCAAGCCGTCCACAGACAAAGGGCACAGCATTAAGCAACAGCTGGCCCTACCTGAATGCAGGTCACGAATGGTGGAAAACACAATGTTGTGCTGCTCAGCATGTGGCTAAAATGTTCCATGAGCTCTTTGCCAACGTTCTTCATTTCATCAGTTGTCTTTGATTTCTTCACTTCTTCCAGAATTCCAGAAAATAGGGCGCTGAAGAGTTGTCTAGCAAGTGAGTGGTCTTTCTGAAAAACAAGTACCATAATTTCACTTTCAATCACTGACTCCTGGAAATTTGCTCGCCAATTTACTTATCGATTAACCAGAAACGGGCCAAAAGGACTCCTTCAGCTGTATGAGCTCACGCTCTATCAAACCACTCTGCAAGATACCACCAATGAGATGTCTCAAACACCACCCCTCAGAGACATTGAGATCAATTTACAATGAGGCCCCTTTCACCAGGAAAAACAACAGCAGAAGAAACTCTGGCGATACGATATGATCGAACTTTATTTATCCCAGGAGGGAAATTGATCTGCCAACAGTCATAAGAACACGTTATAACACAATCTGACAGAGATAGCTTTTATGTCCATCATGAGTTAGAACTGAAAGCACCTACTCAACCACCTTTAAAAACCTTCCATATCCCTCCACCATGCTGATGCAATCGTCTTCATAGTTTGTCATGCATAACATCTAAACTGTGATCACCACAAAAGCTGTTGGAAATTTTTCTCACAGGTTATCTTTATGATAAATAACACATAACAAATAATCTATCCACCTTTCATTCAGAACTTAACTTGATCTTTACATTGAGAGGAAAAAGTGTTTAATAACGCAAAATCAAATTAAAGTTAATTTATTTTGCAGGTTGATGGTTAGGGTTAAAGGCTGAAGGTTTTATTTACAGACCTGAGCGACAGCCTGCAATGGAGCTATTAAACTGCTGAATTTGATCTGAATGTCTGGCAGATCTCCAACTCGATAGCATCTGTAAAGAGTGACAGCTGCATCACGTTTCATCTCCTGGGCAGTTTTCATTTCCTAGAAAATATTGTGATTTTTAATGTAAATATCTCACCCCTTTTCCCCAGATCAACTCATAATAATCTGACTTTCTTGGTACCCATTACAAAATACAACATTACCACTTGCTGCAAAGTAACAATGACAAATGATGTAGTTCCATTACAATAATCAGAAGCATTTTTAGCCAGTGTACTTCAGTGTCAAAACACAAAGTGCTGGAGTAACTCAGCAGATCAGGCGGCAACTGTGGAGGGAAAGGACAGATGACATTTTGGGTCAGGACCCTTCTTCGGTCTGACTCGCTGAGTCACTCCACACTTTGCACGTTTTTTGATAAATCCGCATCAGCAGTTCCTTGCGTCTACATCTTGGTAAAAGGTCTGGGGTGGACGCTGTTTGCAATGGTCAGTTTTTAAAAAATGTGAAGCAAAATTACCTTTGCACGATACTTTTCCTGAATGGTCCTTCTGGCAAAGAATAGAGTCTCTTTTTCTCGATCTTTGAGGAATCGTCTTCTCAAGCGTAGAATGTCTGCTCTCTGATCAGCAACTATTGCAATGCATAAAAAGATGAATTGATTGCAGATTACTTTACTCACAAACAAATAATAAATCACATCCAATTCTGCCTCAGATCTCACACTCCCTTGCATAGTTCTCGTTTTCTGTCCTAAGGTAAGAACAGTTGACTGAGATGCACAAATCATCATTAGGCACGGCTAACGTTGTGTTTCTATTTAAGAAGAGCAAAGAAAAACCGTACAACATGGACTAGTAAGCCTAACATCAGTGATAGGAAAGTTACTGGAGAGGATTCTGAGGGATAAGATGTACATACATTTGGAAAGACAACTTCCCTACCTGCTTCTGACATACTATCACAATCAAGTTCCATTTATTTTACTTTAATCTTTCCTTCCATCAGTTTCCTCTTCTGTGAATGGGATTCCGTGAATCCCATTGCGTCTTTGCGTGGATATTACTTTATTTAAAGACTTAGGCAGGCATCAAACTGTTCTTGGTCTCAGCTGCTCTCTGGGCCAGGCAGTGAGATGAATCAATTAGTTGGTGCTTTCATTACAGATATAACTTGTGAAAGTTGGGATCTGGCACATGAGCAGACAAAAGATCCAATCACAAGCTCATATAAGGTCATAATTGTTACCTTAGGCTGTACTGCCTTGGTGACACAGATCCTACAATGTGGTTGAGACTTGTACTGGAGCCACTGAAACTCAGACAACAGCAGTAGCCACATAAGGCCTAGTGCCGTTGAGTTCTGTGGTAACAGAGTGAGTAAAATAATGCTAAAAAATAAATATGTTAAATAAATGTAATGAGAAGCAAGGACAGAATGACTGGGCAATGATTGAAGGGAAAGGGACCTCTCTCCGTTTAATGCTTCGTCTTGGTGAGATACTGCAACAATGTTGCAGAGATGTCCAGGAATATTTCTATGGTGCAGTAAAGTGACAAAAAATAGTTTATCAATTAATGCTTCTGTTAAAAGTGTGGAATAAATGACAGAATCAGATGATCAGCATTTTGCAGCTGACAGCAAATTTTTTTTTTAACTGCATTAGCTGTGTCCTTAATACCACAATGGGGTAGTCCTTTAATATACTGGTCCCTAATATCTTGTTTTAACTGTAAAACACTGTGAGACGTAATTAACAATGATTACCTTTTGTTTTATTGCTGACTTCCTCCCCGGGAAGAGCAAGTCTTTTTTTGCCAAAATCTGGACCAACGGGTTTTAAGGCTGTTCTCTGTGGCCTTTCACTCCACTTCGAATACACAAATAACGAGGAAGACGAGTCAGAAGATGGTAAGGAATATTCTGCAAATGTGTCCAAACTGCTTCCTGTTAACCAATTAAAATTCCGTGCACCTGGACAAAAATGTCAAATAAATTAAAAGATAATAGTCACTCCATATATTTATAGATAGATTTTTTATATACATTTATATATAGATACATTTATTTATCTATATTTATATATCTATATATTCATAACATTTTTACCGATTAACTAATTAATGGTCCTGTCACACTTAGGCGATTTTTCAGGTGACTGCCGGCGGTGGTCAAGTTGCCAGCAGTCACCTGAAAAATGGGCAACCGGAACGGCGACTGTCAAAGAGTGGAACAAACACAACAAACACATCACTTTCTTCACCAGACCGTTATGCAGGCGGGGACAGGGCAAGCGGGGGGAGCGCTGTCTAAGTGATGCATGATGCAAAGCCAAGGTGATACAGACACACACCTTGATGAACAGGAAGGTTGGCGCTGTAATTAAGACAGCTAAGCACAGTGTACAGTAAGTCCTTTAAAAGAGGGAGGAAGAGGGGAGGGAGAGGAGGGGAGAAGGAGTGGAGACAACTTTCAAGAAGCCAGGGATACACGGCTGTGAAGCCCCGCGGACATTTAACATTACTGGTCGGTTATCCTTGGTTCTGAAAACTACTAACGTTTTTCTCCCCCAATGAGCCAATGAAATTCACCGGTTAGCACTGGCTACAACCTACGAGAACCTTCGACCTCCTAGCAACCCACTAGGACCTCCTGGCGACCCACCTACGGCACAAGAATTCTAGCTACTCTTCATGGCGGCTTCATTCTAGTCGCCACTAATTTTTCAATGTTGAAAAATTAGCAGCGACCATAATGAGACCGCGACTAGTTCCCAGAATGTGGGAACTCCTCATGACCATGAAGGTGACTCCCCGGCAACCAAAGATCCTAGAGGAGCAAGATAGTCCACTCCTCCGAAATCCAATGGACTGACGTGTAGTACGTGACGGAACGTCACGGCCGCCATTTTTTAATGCGACACGCGACTTCCGGTATGCCACCCGCTGTGATCCAAAGCAAAGATTATAGAGCTCCGCTATAATCTTTGATCCAAAGCAAAGATCCTCGAGTATCTTGTAGCGGGAACAGCCCCCTCCTTTGCGTAGTTTCCCTTGCATTGTATTGTGCAGTTTCTCTTGAATTGCTTTAACACACACTGCACAAAATTAAATTTAACGTATACATATTTTATATATTTATATGAGTGTCTGTGTGTGAGAGGCAAGTTAGAGATAATTAAGTTTATTCTCATGGATCAGAAGCAACTTTGATTTAAATAATCACTATTAATTTATTTGTCTTGTAAGATGATATACATAAACCATAAAGGCAATTATATATATAATTATATAGTAATAATATATATATGCACATATATATATTTATACACACATATATATACACACACATATACATACACATACATATATACACATACATGCATACATACGTAAACACATACATATGCACATACAAATACACGCATACACATGGATACATTTATATGCATACATACACACATATAAACATATATATACAAACATATATACACACATATACATGCATATATACACATCCATGCATATATACACATACATATATATTTATACATATGATCATTTTCCAACGATCAATAGATTTACGATCAGTTCCTGTGGATTGGAGGATAGCTAATGCTATCCCACTTTTCAAGAAAGGAGCGAGAGAGAAAACGGGGAATTACAGACCAGTTAGCCTGACTTCGGTGGTGTGAAAGATGCTGGAGTCAATTATTAAAGATGTAATAATGGGGCATTGGATAGCAGTAAAAGGATTAGTCCAAGTCAACATGGATTTATGATTTTACAATGCATTTAAGCCTCCCATTTGTATGAGATGCATTCCTGGAATATGTAGGAAGTTTATTGTAACCTAGTGCTACATGCCTGAACAATGGATGATATATCACTTAAATGCAATTGTTTTCAGTTGTGTGGAGAGACCTGTATATTGAAGATGCTTTTTGCCTCTAATATGTCAATTTACCTTAAATGTAGAAGAGCTTATTAAAATCTTCTTACAAAGGCCATTAAGTATTTTCTTTCTATCCTCTTTTGGACCCAAGGCATAGCAGAGCTGCCAACTCTCACGAAGAGGTAAGGGAGGGAGAGATGGAAGGGAGGGAGAGAGGGAAAGGAGGGAGATCGAGAGAAGAGAGGGGGAGAGAGAGAGGGAGAGAGATCGAGAGAAGAGAGGGGAGCGAGAGATCGAGAGGAGGGGAGAGAGAGATTGAGAGAAGAGAGGGAGAAAGGGGGGAGAGGGGAGAGAAGGGGGGGGGGGAGAAGGGGAAAAGGGGGGAGAGGGAGAAGGGGGGGAGGAGGGAGAAGGGGGACAGGGAGAGAAGGGGGGAGAAGGAGAAGGGGAAAAGGGGGGAGAGGGAGAGAAGGGGGAGAGGGAGAAGGGGAAAAGGGGGGAGAGGGAGAAGGGGAGAGGGAGAAGGGGGACAGGGAGAAGGCGGACAGGGAGAAGGGGGACAGGGAGAAGGGGGAGAGGGAGAGTGGAACGATAGCACATTATAACGCGCAGCCGTCCCATTCCGACCAAAGATTATAGAGCAGAGCTCCACTAGTATCTTTGATTGCGGCCACCGCCACCGAACCCCCCCGGCCCACCATTGCACCCAAAGATGATAGAGCGGAGTTGTATAATATTTGATTGCACCCTTCTTCACGGCGGGCTTGTGATCTTTGCTTGTGATGTCTTGACAATTCAAGGGATATAATGGGTAACAGCCGCCCATTCTCGGACTTGAATCGGAGCTCGAAAAATCTCCTGGTCACTGGACCTAGTGTGAGACCAATCGCTTACAAGAACAAAACCAAAAACGTACAGAAGTGTTAAAATTGTCTTTATTATTATGGTAAGTAAAGGTCTATTAAAAATAAGTCTAATAATTTTCTAATGTACCGACAAACCCAGTTTCCCAATGGCCGTTGATGGGAGAACAGAAAATAACATTTTCACGACAGAATATCGACTGAAAATAATAAAAATATTTTCTCACCTTTCTTTTTTATTGGGGAACCTAAAGAATGACAGGTCGGGGTCGTTTAGATTTACGATTAGAATACTTGATAGCAGAGCAGTGAGATGAAATTTAGATAAGGACGCCATGACAGTGTGGGGGAAGCCCAATAAAATGCCTCAAAAAATGGCGTCGACAATCACACACGTGATACTACGTGTTTATCGAGGAGTGGTCTATCTTGCTCCTCTATAATCTTTGCCGGCAACCACCCGCATGTGGCAACTGCATAATCTCCTGCAGTCACTTAAAAAGTCGCCTAAGTGGGACAGGCCCATTATGTTTAGTTTAGTTTAGACATACACCGCGGGAACAGGCATTTCGGCCCAATGGATCTGCGCCAACCAGCGATCCCTGCCTATTAACAATATCCTACACACACTAGGGACAATTTTTCCATTTAAAGCCCTGTCCCACGGTACGAGTTCATTCCAAGAAGTCTCTCGAGTTAAAAAAAAATCAAACTCGTGGGAAGCACGGAGAATGAACGCAGCGGGTACGTCGGAGCTCGGGGACATCTCTTAGCGACTCGTAACGCTAACGGCAGGTACTCGGGAAGACTCGCTAACAGCAGGTAAGCAGGGGAAGACTCGTGAAGATTTTTCAACATGTTGAAAAATGTCCACGAGAGCCCCGAGTACCGACGAGTGGCCATTACCGTAAATATCTGAGTTCGAATCAGGGCAAACTCGGGAAAGGTCTTGGAATGAACTCGTACCGTGGGACAGGGCTTTTACCAAGCCAATAAACCCACAAACCTGTAGGAAGGAACTCTGACCTTTCTGTCCTGGGCCTCCTCCATGGCCAGAGTGAGCACCACCGGAAATTGGAGGAGCAGCACCTCATATTGCGCTTGGGTAGTTTGCACCCCAGCCGCTTAAACATTTACTTCTCCAATTTCTGGTAGCCCTTGCTGTCTCCTCCACTTCTCAGCTCTCCCTCAGCCCTCGGGCTCCTCCTCTTCCTTTGTTTCTTCTCCGCCCCCCCCCCCACCCCACCCCACTCTACATCAGTCTGAAGAAGGGTTTCGGCCCGAAACGATGCCTATTTCCTTTGCTCCATAGTTGCTGCTGCACCCGTTGAGTTTCTCCAGCACTTTTGTCTACGGAAGGAACTGCAGATGCTGGTTTAAACCAAAGATAGATACGAAAAGCTGGAGTAACTCAGCGGGACAGTCAGCATCTCTGGAAAGAAGGAATGGGTGACGTTTTGGGTTGAGACCCTTCTTCAGACTGGTTAGGGATAAGGGAAATGAGAGTTATACCACCCTTGCTTCCCCTCCCCCTATTCACAACAGAAACAGAGCCCCCTAGTTCTTACCTTCAACCCCATCAGCCGTCGCATACAACACATAATCCTCTGAAATTTCCACCATCTCCAGCCACATTTTCCCATCTCCACCCCTTTCCGCCTACTGCAACGACCGTTCCCTCCACAACTCCCAGGTTAACTCATCCCTTCCCACCCAAACTACCCCCTCCACAGGTACCTTCCCCTGCAACCACAGAAGATGCAACACCTGTCCCTATACCTCCTCCTTCGACTCTGTCCAGGGACCTGATGGTGTGTGGGGGTGAAGCTGGCAAAGGGAGACCGGGGCAGGGAAAAGCTTGGCAAATGATGAAAAAAATGGGGAAAAAAGGACATAAAGTGCTGGAGTAACTCAGCAGGTCAGGCAGCATCCCTGGAGAACATGTATAGGTGATGTTTTGGTTCGAGACACAATGGTCTGATTGGCAGATGGGTGGAATAAGTGACAAAAGGCCAGAGATGTAAAGGAGACAAAAGGGTGTCAGATAAGGAGAGGAGTAGTGAAATGTAAAGCCAGAGGGAGGGATATGGGTTGTTAAAAGACAAACAGGTGACTTGTAGTCGAGATGAGCATACAGAGAAGGGCAATGGGACAGGGTGATTGGGAGATGGTGGGAGAAATGTGTACGCATTGGGGAGGGGACAGGAGAATTAGAGGTTTGCCGAACACTTGCAGTCTGTCCACCAAGGACTGCTGCATCTCCCTGTTGCTAACATTTTAACTTCCCTTCCCCATACTGACCTTCCTGTCCTGGACCTCCTCCATTGTCCACATGCAAATCTGAGGAATAGAACCTCATATTCCACTTGGGGAAGTTAAAACCCAACGGTATGAACTGAATTCTCAGCACATACCCTTTTACCCCACCTCGCTTTCCCTTCCCCGTCTCCTTCCACATATCCCTTCCTTCGGCTTTACATTTCACTCCTCACCTAGTCCGACACCCTTTTGTCTTCTTTTCACCTCTAGCCTTTGTCACTCCACCCATCTGCCAATCACACCCTCCGCCCCTGTACTCACTATCGCTTGTAAGACTTTGCCCCACCCGCACCTCTCTTTTCCAGCTTTCTTTCAATGACTCCATCAGTCTTGAGGAGTGACCCGACCTGAAATATCGTCTGCCCATTTCCATCCATAGATACTGCCTGCCCCGCTGAGTTACTCCAGCACTTTGTGCTATAATTTTAAATGCACGTTTTACTGAGATTTCCGTGCATTGCTTTAAAATATGTAGGAAGGAACTGCAGATGCTGGTTTAAACAGAAGATAGACACAAAATGCTATAGGAAATAGCAAAACACCATGTTGTAGGAAAGATATCACCATGTTATAGGAAAGATATTGTCAAGCTTGAAAGGGTTCGAAAAGATTTACGAGGATGTTGCCAGGACTAGAGGGTGTGAGCTATTGGGAGAGGTTGAGTAGGCTGGGTTTCTATTCCTTGGAGCGCAGGAGGATGAGCGGTGATCTTATAGAACACCATAAGATTTACAAAATCATGAGAGGAATAGATCGGGTAGATGCACAGAGTCTCTTACCCAGAGTAGGGGAATCTAGGACCAGAGGACATTGGTTCAGGGTGAAGGGGAAAAGATTTAATAGGAATCTGAGGGGTAACTTCTTCACACAAAGGGTAGTGGGTGTATGGAAAAAACTGCCAGATGAGGTAGTTGAGGCTGGGGCTATCCCAACGTTTAAGAAACAGCTCAACAGGTAGACACAATAAGCTGGAGTAACTCAGTGGGACAGGCAGCATCTTTGGAGAGAAGGAATGGGTGACGTTTTGGGTCGAGACCCTTCTTCATACGGGTTAGATAGTTAGACAGGTACATGGACAGGACAGGTTTGGAGGGATATGGACCAAGCGCAGGTAGGTGGGACTAGTGAAGCTGAGACATGTTGGCCGGTGTGGGCAAGTTGGGCTGAAGGGCATTTCCACACTATATCACTCTATGACACTATGCTGGAATAATTCAGCGGGAAAGGCAGCATCTATGGAGAGAAGGAATGGGTGATGTTTTGGGTCGAGACCCTTCTTCAGACTGATGTCAGGGGAGAGGAAGAAACATAGAAATGTCACCCATTCCTTCTCTCCATAGAAGCTGTCTGTCCTGCTGAGTTACTCCAACATTTTGTGTCTATCTCATGTTAAAATATAAGACAAAGGTAAACACAAAACGCTGGAGTAACTCAACAGGACAGGCAGTACCTCTGGAGAGAAGTAATAGTTAAATATGTTTGGTTGCTGCCACCTAGCGACCAATGACTGCAGTGACAGGATTTACGTGAAGTAACAACAGTGGCAGAATGACTGCATTTGTCAAGAGTCAAGAGTGTTTATATTGTCACATGTCCTGAAATGGAACAATGACAATGGCAAATTCTAGCATTTCATTTTTATTGTCACATGTCCCGAAATGGAACAATGAAATTTGCAGCAGCAGTACACCAGGTCGTGAACGCAGTATTCAATAGATAAGATAATAAAATAAAAAACTTTCAATACATTTAAAAAAACAATAGAGTGCAAAAACAAAGCAAAGCCCAAAGTCCTAACACAGGCAGTTCATAGTTCTGAGCTTAGTTGGAGTTTGTAGTGTTCAATATGGTTGTTGTGAAGACAGGGGGTGGAAATAGCCCCGCCTGATGGACTGAAAATCTAGTCACAGTATGGGTTTGGATGAAAAATGCCTTCCAGTTTAGCTGCTTTCCCATTCCAAGGTCTAACTGGTTGTGAAGTAAACGTTATTTCCTGGACATTTTCTAATACCTGGATGTTCTTTAATGAAATGAATGTGGGTTGCTTCAATCCTGTACCTCCAAGCACACAGTTGTTAGGAGTGCCAATGCCAAGAAACTTGTTTTAAACTTGGATGATAGAATGGTATAGATGCAATTTAATACTACATTTAACACTTTTAAAAGTACGAGTTCCTGATGGTATTGGAATAAACCAGACAGTGAGTATGGTCACAGATGTTCAGTGCAGACCAGCTGCTGAATCTTGATGTCGAATGCTGACATTGGGTGGTGGCCCAGCCAGTAGAGTGACTGCCTCACAGAGTCAGATACCTGGGTACAATCCCAATCACTGGTGCTGTCTGTGTAGAGTTTTCCTTATGAACTTGTGGGTTTTATCCAGGTGCTTAGTTTCCTCCCACATCCAAAAGGCTGGTAGGTTAATTGGCCTGTGTAAATTGCTGTTAATGTGAAGACGTGGGGAACAATCTGAGATGAGTTAATAGGAAAGTGGGGAGAATATAAATAAAAGGGATCAACAACGCATTAGTGAAAATGGATAGGTGCTGGTCGGCATTTGGTAGGCCAAAGGGGTTGTTTCCCTGCTGTATTTCTCCGACTTTATAACTTAAAACTATTTACCATTTGATCTCAAGAAAGAAACACTAATATGTTTCCAATACTAAATAATCTCATGTTTACAACAGGATACCAATTATTTACCACATATTGATTTCTTAATTGCTCAACAACTTTTTTCATAAAAACTACTTTAATGAGCAAATTGTAATTCCCTCAGATAAATATTTCAAAAACCCCATGCTTTAAAAAAGGTCATGATATTTCAGCTCCTGCCAATGCATATTACAATCTATTTTACATGACCTGTGAATTTTGTAAAAGTTACTTAAAAACTGGTATTGGTTTGTTGTCCAAATTTTCCCCATGTATTGGCTGATTGGCTGCTAGGTGGTATCACAACCACTGAATGCCTGCAATCTCCTCGTGTTGACAGAAAATCGAATCGATGGCAGGAAAGGTGCAATCTAGTTATGAGTGCTGGATCTTTGTTTTTAACTTTCTGCAAGATCACCAGTGATTATTGGCGCCGCTCATTGCTGGAATCAGCCCGTTAAAGAGCAAGTTGCTTTACTACAAGCCCTTGTACACTTCAAAGTATTCAGTTTTTATTAGTCACATTCACATACACCGAGGTGTAATGAAGTGAAATGCTTTTTGCCATTTTGCAGCACACAAAAAAAGAATACAGACATAACACCAATGAGAGTCTTAAACACAAAGAACATCCCCCCACAATGGCTCCCACCATGAGGGAAGGCACAAAGTCCAGTCCCCAACCCCAGTTCACCCATAGTCGGGCCTATTGAGGCCCCCACAGTTGCCTCTACGGAGGCCCGATGTTTCTAGCCGTTCTCGCCGGGTGGTGGTGCTCTGGCGTCGGGAGAGTCCTCACAGCGGCATGGGAACCCTGGAACGGCCGCCTCTGTACTGGAGGCCGCGGCTTCCGAAGCCGACAAGGCCGCGCCGGATGCAGCTCCACAACTGGCGATCTCGTCGCGAGATCCCAGGCTCCCGGTGTAAAGTTCGGCGCTGCCGCCTGCAGCTGGCCGCTCCACAGTCCCGCAGCTCTGCAATGTTGTTCCCGGCGGTCTCAGCTCACCGGAGCTCCAGCTTGGCGACCCAGGCAAGGCATCGCCCGCTCCACGATAGCGCTCCAGCGCTGTGCCGCCGCCGAAGCCGAGGTTCTGGGCGGTCCGCGACAGGAAACGCCGCTCCAGGCCCGCTGGTAGGCCGCGAGGACGGGTCGAAGCTGCAGCCCAGAGAAAAGCTGCCTCTCCGACCAGGTAGGGACCATGAAAGGCAGTTTCCCCTTCACCCCCCCCCCCCCCCCCCCCCCCCCCCCCCCCCCCCACATAAAAAAGTCTAGACCTCCAAACAAAACACTTTAACTAACTAAAAATAAAACAGTGAAAAGACAGACAACTGCTGGCAGGGCAGCCGCGCACAGGACAGCGCCCCCTGAGTAGTCAGGGCTGCGGCTTGTCATTTCAAGAAGAACATTGGTGGCGATACTGAGGAACTCGGTCTCTATTTTGTTGCAATACAAAGATTTAAGAATGGCCATCAATCTTTCAAAGGTGGCTGCTGGAAGTCTACTTTCATGACTCCAGAAGACTTCATATGCATTTTTACTGAAACTAATTTTTTATTTCCAGATGTTTGAAAAAACAAATTCTGAAACTGTTGGGATTTGAATTTACTCTCTGGATTTTCAATCTTATCCCCTCAAACATACCAGAGTGCAAACAGTATATAAGCCGTGTCATCAGACTAAAAAAGGACAAAAAGATTTCCACTTACCAGGGTTCTGAGTTGGTGTAAATTCATAATGGGTTTGGGTAGCTCTAATTTGACCACCTATTGACCTTTGACTTGTAAGAGATGCCTCTTGCTTTAGGCTTCTAACACTGCTGTGTGTAGCTTGAGTTTCCACAAACAGTGGCGTAAGAATTCTGCTACGTTGGTACCAACTTGAATCGATGCTATAATCCTAAGGAAAAAAAAAACAGATTGCAGGGCGGTGAGTGTATTGAAATGAATATGAAAGAATTTGGTCTCCAAATCTGAGGAAGGACATTATTGCCATAGAGGGAGTGCAGAGAAGGTTCACCAGACTGATTCCTGGGATGTCAGGACTCTTAAGAAGAAAGACTGGATAGACTTGGTTTATACTCTCTAGAATTTAGGAGATCGAGAGGGGATCTTATAGAAACTTACAAAATTCTTAAGGGGTTGGACAGGCTAGATGCAGGAAGATTGTTCCTGATGTTGGGGAAGTCCAGGACAAGGGGTCCCAGCTTAAGGATAAGGGGGAAATCCTTTAAAACCGAGATGAGAAGAACTTTTTTCACACAGAGAGTGGTGAATCTCTGGAACTCTCTGCCACAGAGGGTAGTTGAGGCCAGTTCATTGGCTATATTTAAGAGGGAGTTAGATGTGGCCCATGTGGCCAAGGGGATCAGAGGGTATGGAGAGAAGGCAGGTACGGGATACTGAGTTAGATGATCAGCCATGATCATATTGAATGGCGGTGCAGGCTCGAAGGGCCGAATGGCCTACTCCTGCACCTAATTTCTATGTTTCTATGAATATCAGTTGCAAAAGAAGAAAGCTTGCTGAATAATAATTGTAACAGGCTTACTCTAAAAATTCACAAATAATATCATAATAGAATGATCAAATTGTAGACACAAGGAACTGCTGATCCTGGTTTACAAAAGGCACAAATTGCTGAGTAACTCAGCACCTCTGGAGAACATGGATAGGTGACATTTCCGGTCAGGAATCAGGAAGGTCACCTATCCATGTTCTCCAGAGGTGATGTCTGACCCGCTAATTTACTGTAACACATTTGTGTTTTTTTACAAATTGACTCGCAGTACGCAAGAGAAAAAAGAATGAATAATAAATCCAGCCCTGCCCGAAATTACATCCAAGAAACAAACTTTAAAAATGTATAAACATCTGAAACAGGAGCTTATAAAGTATATCTGTGAACTTTGAAATTATACAGGTTTTAGATTAATTATGCACTTACAATACTCAGGTGATTAAATAATATCCATATCAAGTAAAATATAAACAGAAAAAAATAATAATGACGTAGCAAACCCTATATTTACCTGAAACTTGCATTCAGAAAGTGGATACTCAAACATATCCCGGGAGTAGTCAGGGCTGCGGCTTGTCATTTCAAGAAGAACATTGGTGGCGATACTGAGGAACTCGGTCTCTATTTTGTTGCAATACAAAGATTTAAGAATGGCCATCATTCTTTCAAAGGTGGCTGCTGGAAGTCTACTTTCATGACTCCAGAAGTTTCTTAAATATAACCTGAATGATAGGCAATATGAAATAATCTAAGGTCAGCTTGTGGTTGCCATAGTAGTCAATGTTGAGTGACAATAGTCAGAGAAAAACACAAATGAAAATGATCCAATCTTAGCAATATTTTAACAAGATTGGTTACATACTGTAGAGCAGGATTTTCATCAGTCAATCCCTGAAGTAATGCATCAGTTGCAGCCTCAGATATGTATTTTGAGTCAGGATCAGACACACTCTCTTGATCTCTGTAGAGAGGGAAAGAGAATTAACCACAATCACTTCATGAATTTTCTTTCCCGTGTCGACCTTCTGTTGAATATACCTATCTAGGTAGGACAAGGGACAGGTATGGGGTAGAAGAGGGAGTTTTCTCAGCTAATAACTTTGAACATACATGTTTTGAATCAATCTACTTTTAGTTGGTGTTTTCAACATCTGTCTCAAGCTTAGAAGGTATGTTACAATACTTACCTTCAGCGGCGCTGCAATTCTGCCACTGGCCATGTGCGCGATATTGGCGCCTTTGAGGGGGGGTGGGGTTAAAACGCGTTTTTTTCCTACCTTGTCCTGGAATATATTTGGTTGGAGTGCAAGCTTTTTCTGAAGAATCATACCGACGGGCGTTCTGTGTATTTTTTTTTTAAATCGCCCGACAAGTTCAGCACTGGAGTAATTTTAAAATCAGCTTCTAAAGCCGTCAACGCCGACAACGGGGACGGATTTTAGGTACGGGACAGGTAAAAGAAGGCCGTTTATTTTTATGTATAAAAGTGGTCCTTAAGATGCCTTTAGTTCACATTTTAAGTTGCGAACCGGTGATTTAGTCCCCATACGAAGCAGCATGTCGATATGGGGGTCTAAATCACCGCAAACCGCAACGTTCCAAATGATCGCGTTCCAGAAAAACCCACTCGCAAGATGATTTCGGCGACTCTCGTTTCGGTAGGTGGCGCGGCGCGACTCTCGTCAGCAGCGGCCTCTGCAGCCCGTCTGCGTTTTTATTATTTTTTGTCTATGTTTCTATGTAGTTTTTGTTATTTTTTGTTGGGGTGTGTGTGTGAGGGGGTGGGGGTGGGGTTGGAGGGAGGGGGTAACTTTTAAATCTCTCCCTGCACGGGAGACCCGACCTTTTCCTTGTCGGGTCTCCGTTGTTGTTGGGGCTGCAACGAGGAGCGGCCTCCAACAGGAAGACCTGGGGGCTCTGGTGCCGACGACTCACCTCACCGTCCTCGGAGCTGGCCGAGCGGGTCCGGCCGGCGGCAGAGCGGGTAGCTCCCGTGGAGCGGTTGCGGGGTTGAGAGCTCCTGCTGCGGGGCCTTACAGCACCTCCCCCGGAGATTCGAGCGCAGCTGCAAACTGCGGTGTGCTGGTGGACGGCCGGCACAATCGCCATCGCCAGCCGGGGCTTTGAGCCTGCGGGGGGGGGGGGGGGGGGAGTCCCTGGAGGGGCCTTCCATCACAGCAATGTGATGGATGTTTATGTAAATTATGTTGTGTCTTGTGTCTATTTCAGAAAAGTCATTTCGTTTGGACCTCAAGGGGTCCAAATGACAAATAAATTGAATCTAATCTAATTTAAATAGCCATTAATTTACAGGTATTAAACATTAAATTCCTTCCATTTGGCCTATAAATCCATGACAATGAGATTTAAAAATTATGTTATATTGTGAATTCTTGTGTGAATGTTATTTGGACACTTAGGCTATTTAAAAATGTTAATCTATTCTTAAGAAATTGATAGATGTTTAGATCTAGTAATTACATTTTGTAATTAGCTACAATTAGGTAACTAATTAATTATATGCTTTAATTTCAAGTCATCTAAGTAAGATTGTTTCATATTTGTTTCAGAATGCTTCAATCTACAATTACTGAACATTTCTTTCAGTTCTCTTAATTTTTAAGAAAGTTATGGGCTTTTGACTGTCCTCGATCACAGCTTTTGTGTTAAGTCAACGGAAAAGCAATAGGGAACAAGATGCTAATTTCCGAGTATGAAAATGGCCATAACTTTTTTAATACTGAAAATATGAAAGTGAATTAGGTGTCAAATTAAACTTCTTTTTATGCTTTAATGGGATAAATTACAGACTTGATTTTTTAAATCTCAAAATTTTGTAACATTGCTTAGAGTCCCAGCTATATTTGACTGGAATTAGTCAATTCAGTTAGCAGTTTGGAACATCAAGCTGCTTTACATTTGCAATCCTCCATTTTCTATTAGCTATTCATAAAAATCCAGATTTGTTTAAATGTCATTTTCGGTATTTAACACTGAAAATCAATTATCATTCAGCTTGGTAATCAGCTGAAATTTTCAAGTTCACTTGTCATGAGACGTTATGTATACCATCATCACTTGTCCACCAGTGGGTCCAGATATGCCCAGGATGTTGATGTAGCAATCTGGGATGTTGTGGATAGGTACAGTTCTTGAATAAGACCATGTCAGGTCTAATTAAGTCAGTAACTAGTGCATGAGAGAGTGCTCCCTATCTTCACGTTGGTGAGGGAAACTTTGCAGCGATTAGTTTAGTTTGGTTTTGAGAGAAATAGGACCTTCGGCCCACCGAGTCCATGCCGACCAGTGAACCCCACACCCTATCCGACACACACTAGGGACTATTTCCAATTGTACCAAGCCAATTAGCCTACAAACCTGTACGTCTTTGGAGTGCGGAAGGAAAGCGGACCATACAGGTCACGGGGAGAACGTACAAACTACATACAGATAGTAGCGTAGTCAGGATCGAACCGGGGTCTCTGATGCTATGAGACACAACTCTATTGCAGGGCCACCAGGGAGAGTTGACTCGGCTGAATGTGTCAATGTTGTGTATGAATGCAGCACTTGGGTCAATGTTGAGCTGCCTGTTTATAGTCGTGCTTTCGGTAAAAGTCATACAAATGTTGTGGCTTGCCTCGATGTTTTACAGGACAGCTTAGAGATGACAGTATTGTCATAGGCCTAGAATCTCAAATAGCTAAAGATGGCAAGATTGGTTGCTTAAATGACCATGTTGGGATTTTATGACATTCCTATAGTTTCATGACCATCGATTTATTCCTGGTGTGCATAATCATTCAAATTCAAAGTCACTGCCATCATGTTAGATTTCATGGCAGTCAGTGACTTTGGATTCTTAGACTATTACCAGAATCACTACATTACCAATTATTGTTTGTAGATGTATAGATTAGAAATGTCTTCTAAGCAGTGATCTCAATCCTTTCCAACATCTCTCCCTCTCATAGGCACATACCAACCTCCGGTTTATTGCAATAATTTGGCCTTTGTTTTTTTCGGGGGGGGTTTTATCACGTGACCTCCCTGAAAGTCCAATTGAAGTACATTATGCGGAGCTTTACTTTATCTATAAATTCTCAAAGTTTTTCAGGAGCTTTTACAAGCAACATTTTCTTCTAAATTTACACTGGCTGTTACACATAAAAACAATCTACATATTGTAATCCTCCATTATAGATTTACTGTTGTAACAAACTCAGAATCATTTACTTGTCTAAACAAAAACCATTAGGTGTGGTTTTGGTTTCAAACTGTATTTTAAATACGTTTATGTACTTCTTTGCATTAATACATATTTATTAAATGAATTGATGAGTACATCTCATCATTTCAAAAGCCTTCATGATTTTGAGATGCTCCTGATAAAATATCTATATCAATACAAAATCAAGAATTATAAAAGTAAAAGTAAAACCAAGTTAAAACTTCAACAAATCTTTAAAAAGTTCCATAAAATGCTTTTGTCAATCGGTTTTAGATACATAATAACTATTGGAGAAGTGTCGCTGTAAAAGTGGATTATTCAGATGTAACTATCTATCTTGTCCTGTTTAAAGTGATTTTGTTATTACTACATACCTGTAATTGTCATGTATCCACATCAGAGCATCGTACATCCTCTCTCGGCAAATGGGAGATGGGTGGGAAATGAATGCTGTCACTGAGCTCAGCAGTTCTTTCAGTTCCACCGGCTTCAGTTTGGCCAAAATCTTGTACAAAATATCCAAAGACACTTTCTGCCGTTCTTCATCGCTTAGAAAGAGAGATAAACAGAGTTTAACAATGCCTTGTGAATAGCTCTAATCCCTAATAATATCAGCTAAATCGGCAAACTCATCAGCATCTGGGGTATGTCTGAGCCACATACGTTATGAACCAATGTCTAAACGTGATCATTGGGTAATAATCACATCTAAATATCTGGGTTAAGTTCCAACTTCCCCTTTCCAAGCAAGGGTGTAGTACAGGTGCACAACCTTTTATCTGAAAGCCTTGGGACCAGACACTTGTCGGATTTCGGACATTTTCGGATTTCAGAATGGAAGATTTTTAGCGTAGATTAGGTAGGTAGCGCGGGCGGCTTGAAAAGTCTGGAGCTGCTGCCTCCTCCCGGGTGACCGGGAGAATCATTGCATAAATGTTAGTTAGTTAGTTTGGAGGGATTTTATGTGGTGGTGGTGGAGTCGGGGTGAAGGGGGAAACTTTAATTCTTAGTCCCCTACCTACCTGGTCGGCGACTCCCAACCTCGCGGAGCTGGGGGCTCCGTCCGGCCGCGGGCGGCGCTGGTTGTAGCTCCGACCCCGGCAACTTACCCCTGGCTGCGAGGCGCTCCAAATCCAGCGCGATACATCTCATCCGGACGTCCCAGCTCCGGGAATGTCGGGAGTACGGCGGCATCGCAGCGCTGGGATACCAGTAAAAGTAAAACCAATGCCTTAAAACTTCGCCGTGCAGCAAGCTCCGGAAAAGTGTGGCCATACAATGCATTGCGGAGCGTCGCTGGATTTGGAACCGCGGAGCTGGGGGCTCCGTCCGGCCGCGGGAAAAGCCGGTTGGAGCTCCAATGGCAACTCTACCCCTGGCTGCGCGGCTCCAAATCCAACGCTCCGCGATTTTGTGTGTCGGCGGCCACAGCGCTCCGGAGCTTGCCGCTGCGACGCCGCCGACTCCCGACATTTGCGGAGCTGGGGCGTCAGGCCGCGGGCGGCGCTGGATTTGGGAGCGCCTCGCAGCCAGGGGTAGAGTTGCCGGGGTCGGAGCTACAACAGCGCGCGCCCACAGCCCCCACCGGCCACAGCGCTGCGGCCACTGCACGGCGAACCGGTAAGGCACTGACCGCTCCCCGCCTCTCCGACCAGGTAGGGGACTAAGAATTAAAGTTTACCCCTTCACCCCCCTTCACATAAAAGCCCTCCAAACTAACTGACTAACATTTAAGCAATGATTTACAGATGTTTAAGCGTCTCCCGGTCTCCAGGGAGGAGGCAGCCGCTACAGTAGTACAGACCTGGGTTGACCGTGGGTCGTTTTGGGTCAAGTTTGGCGCCAAACGCGAGCTTTGGTGCGCAGACGACATCTGGAAAAAATGGCCGGTTTTCGGAGCTTTTCGGTTTCTGGAACACCGGATAAAAGGTTGTGCACCTGTAGTCCCAATCATGTCTATGAATGAGATCAACAATCTCAGAACAGACTGAAGAACCAAATCTAGGATGTGTGTGTTTTGGATGACTCGCTTTCATCAAGGATAATGTACTAACTGTTCAGCTATAAGGCACCAGAGTGACATGTTGCGAAGATAGACCCTGTGATCACTATAAATCAAGAATTTGACATCCAAAGAACATTTCAGACAACAGCTTTTCTGGAAAGAAACATTTTCACTTGTAAAGGTACCAATGCACTTTTTTTTTTAAGTATGTTATCAATAATTTTTCAATATTGATGTGTATTTTAAGAAAAACACTGTTTACTTGTAAGGAAGATAACATTTTGTGTTTGATTAAGGTTTACTTGCAGTATGCGAATGCATTTTGTATTCAATATCTGACCACTAATAAACTTTAAGCAAAGGTAAGCATGGAATTTAAAAAAAAAGTAAGAGTTTTAGTTTTCAAGATATTTGCTTCAGCAGTGATTATTATGGTGAGTTTAGCCTCACAATTTTATGTTGAAAACAGTGTATTAATTGGTTGCATAGATTTAAAACTGAGACTTTGTCACGCACATCTACAAACTCTAGTCATTTTAAAAGATGCACAGAAAATGTTATACTAAAACATCTCTGTAACAAATGTGCTATGTTCATTCCACTGGTGATCCCCTTCAGATTCAACTTTAATTGTCATTGTCAGTGCACAGTAAAGAGACAACGAAATGCAGTTAGCATCTCCCTGGAAGAGCGACATAGAATATGATTTCAATAAATAAATCTATTTACATGTATACAGACATAGTGTTTTTTCCTGTGGGAGGAGTGGCAGTCACCGAGGTACATTGTTGAGTAGTGTGACAGCCACAGGGAAGAAGCTGTTCCTGGACCTGCTGGTCCGGCAACGGAGAGACCTGTAGCGCCTCCCGGATGGTAGGAGGGTAAACAGTCCATGTTTGGGGTGAAAGCAGTCCTTGGCGATGCTGAGCGCCCTCCGCAGACAAAGCTTGCTTTGGACAGACTCAATGGAGGGGAGCGAGGAACTGGTGATGCAATGGGCAATTTTCACCACCCTCTGCAGTGCTTTCCGGTCGGAGACAGAGCAGTTGCCATACCATACTGTGATACAGTTGGTAAGGATGCTCTTGATGGTGCAGCGGTAGAAGTTCACCAGGATCTGAGGAGACAGATGGACCTTCTTCAGTCTCCTCAGGAAGAAGAGACGCTGGTGAGCCTTTTTGACCAGAGTTGAGGTATTGTGGGTCCAAGAGAGGTCATCGGAGATGTTGATCCCCAGGAACCTGAAGCTGGAAACACGTTCCACCTCCGTCCCGTTGATGTGGATGGGGGTATGTGTGCCGCCCCTAGACTTCCTGAAGTCTACAATGAGCTCCTTGGTCTTCTTGGAGTTAAGGGCCAGGTTGTTGTCAGCGTTCCATGCTGCTAGGAGCTGGACCTCCTCCCTATAGGCCGACTCATCGTTGTTGCTGATGAGGCCAATCACCGTTGTATCATCTGCATACTTGATGATGGTGTTAGTGCCATTTACAGGTGTGCAGTCGTAGGTGAAGCGGGAGTAGAGGAGGGGGTTGGGGTCTGTTGGTCAGAAAGTCCAGTATCCAGTTGCAGAGGGAGAGGTCGATGCCCAGGTTACCGAGTTTGGTGATCAGTTTAGAGGGTATAATGGTATTGAATGCTGATCTGTAATTGATGAACAGCATTCTTACGTAAGTGTCTCTGTTGTCGAGGTGGGAGAGGGCGGAGTGAAGTGCCGTTGAGATGGCATCCTCCGTACTCCTGTTCTTGCGGTTCAATCCCACCACTTTGATAAAATGTGAAGTGGCACAGGACACTTCACTTCCAGTAGAAGGAATGAATTGGAGTTCCTGGGGTAACTCTGAACACTAGTTCAACAGAAACACTGGGAAATATACAGAGCAGGTTAACTATCCAGGGGAAAAAAACCAGCAGAAGGCCAGCGAAGATGAGATAGGAGTGAATTACCGAACCACATTGGAAACCCTCGGCTATCTTTGATCGGACTTTGGCTTTAACTTGCACAGAACATTATTCCCTTTATCGTGTATCTGTACACTGTGGATGGCTCAATTGTAATCATGTATTGTTTTTCCGCTGACTGGTTAGCACGCAACGAAAGCTATTCACTGTACCTCAGTAAACGTGTGAATAGATTAAACTCAACTCAAGTGCTCTTGTGTTAAACTAGAGGGAAAAAATTAATCGATTTTTAAAAAAGCTTACAAAACCGGAGATTCTCATGAGACATAAAATATATAACTATCAGCTCACCGATGTGCCAGGATCTGTGCAAAATCTTTGCTCTTTAACTGCAGGTAAACATCAGGTATTTCCTCTGCCCGATACATTACCACTTCCAGGCAGTGGGTTTTTAGTACACCATACAACTTTGGTAATAGGAAAAATACTGCGTTCAGAAACCTTGAATGTAAAATCACATAAAACACTTGAGGAACTTGGGTATTAGAACAAATTCTTTATGAACAATGTATTCAAAACATAGCACAACTTGATAGCAGCTTTTGTACAAACATGCTACTAAAAAGACATTATTTTAAATATTAATCTCTTATCCCTTCATGGCATTTTAAAACTTGTTTGTCTCTAACTTAGCCCTTTTCTGTGAACCAAAACAGTGACTCTGATTCTCTCTCCGGAGATGCTGCCTGATCTGCTAAGTACTGTCGTTTTCTCCAGATTGCTGGTTTACATAGGATGTTCTGACATTGAAGTTAAGGTAAAAAGCGATGATAAGGGGAGAGATTGAAAGGTGACATTATGGAATGGTCACAGTACTTTTACAGCCCTGGGAATACTTTACAATGAAACAAAAGAGAAAATATTGGGAATATTCGGTAGGTCCGACTGCACTTGTGGAGGCAGAAACACAGTGAAGGTTTCAGGTCCTGGATTTTTCCTCACTACAGACTTCATAACACCAAATTCAGATTCAGATTCAGATTCAATTTTAATTGTCATTGTCAGTGTACAGTACAGAGACAACAAAATGCATTTAGCATCTCCCTGGAAGAGTGACATAGCAAATGATTTGAATAAATAATAATAAGTGTCGGGGGGGGTGGTGATTGGCAGTCACCGAGGTACGTTGTTGAGTAGAGTGACAGCCGCCGGGAAGAAGCTGTTCCTCGACCTGCTGGTTCGGCAATGGAGAGACCTGTAGTGCCTCCCGGATGGTAGGAGGTTAAACAGTCCATGGTTGGGGTGAGAGCAGTCCTTGGCGATGCTGAGCGCCCTCCGCAGACAACGCTTGCTTTGGACAGACTCAATGGAGGGGAGCGAGGAACCGGTGATGCGTTGGGCAATTTTCACCACCCTCTGCAATGCCTTCCGGTCGGAGACAGAGCAGTTGCCATACCATACTGTGATGCAGTTGGTAAGGATGCTCTCGATGGTGCAGCGGTAGAAGTTCACCAGGATCTGAGAAGACAGATGGACCTTCTTCAGTCTCCTCAGGAAGAAGAGACGCTGGTGAGCCTTCTTGATCAGAGTTGAGGTATTGTGGGTCCAAGAGAGGTCATCGGAGATGTTGACTCCCAGGAAGCTGAAGCTAGAAACACGTTCCACCTCCGTCCCGTTAATGTGGATGGGGGTGTGCGTGCCGCCTCTGGACTTCCTGAAGTCTACAATGAGCTCCTTGGTCTTCTTGGAGTTAAGGGCCAGGTTGTTGTCAGCGCACCATGCTGCTAAGTGCTGGACCTCCTCCCTGTAGGCCAACTCATCGTTGTTGCTGATGAGGCCAATCACCGTTGTATCATCTGCATACTTGATGATGGTGTTAGTACCATGTACAGGTGTGCAGTCATAGGTGAAGAGGGAGTAGAGGAGGGGGCTCAGCACACAGCCCTGTGGAACGCCGGTGTTCAGGGTGAGGGTTGAAGAGGTGTGCTTGTCTAACCTAACAGACTGGGGTCTGTTGGTTAGAAAGTCCAGTATCCAGTTGCAGAGGGAGGGGTCGATGCCCAGGTTACAGAGTTTGGTGATCAGTTTTGATGGTATAATGGTGTTGAATGCTGAGCTGTAATCGATGAACAGCATTCTTACGTAAGTGTCTCTGTTGTCGAGGTGGGAGAGGGCGGAGTGAAGTGCCGTTGAGATGGCATCCTCCGTACTCCTGTTCTTGCGGTAGGCAAACTGATAGGGATCCAGTGTGGGGGGTAGGCAGCTTTTGAGGTGTGCCAGGACCAGCCTCTCGAAGCACTTGGTGATGATGGGGGTAAGTGCAACTGGGCGGAAGTCGCTGAGGCTTGCCGCAGTGGAGTGTTTTGGCACTGGCACGATGGAGGTGGTTTTAAGGCAAGTGGGGACAACTGCTTGGGCAAGTGTACAAGATTGTACAATCTGGCACATTTTCCATTTTATGGACACAATATTTTAGTTTTAGTTTTACAGATAAAGTATGGAAACAGGCTTGTCAGACCACCGAGTCCATGCTGACCACCAATCACCAATACACAATTTTTCCCCAACACACTTGGGACAATTTACAGAAGACAATTAACACAAACGTCTTTGGAATGTGGGAGGATACCGCAGCACCCGGTGAAAACCCACGCGGTCACTGGGAAAATGTACAAACTCCAAACTCCGAGTCAGGATCGAATCCGGATCTCTGGCGCTGTAAGTCGGCAACTCTACCGCTGCGCCACTGTGACGCCCCAATATGTGCCTTCATCCAATATGTTCAAAAGTAACAAATGTAAAGACTCCATGTCTCTGCAGTATTAATTAATCCATTCCATTCTATAAGGTAATTTTAAATCTTCGAAGAAAAATGGGAATACAGCACCTACATGATTCAAATTAGCTCAAGTCTGCCAACTCCTAACACTGATGTAAATTCTATTTATGCAATATACAGTTAAATAAAACTGTTTACAATTAGTTTTCCACACTGCATCTTTTAAAACATAAAAGTACGAATTGTACCATCACATTCATGTCACAAAAATGTTAATCGTTACCTGTCAGCAAATGGAGGGAAATGCTTGGCAATCTTACTCAAACACACAATAAACTTGTCCTCTTTTGTACAATGAAGTTGCTGTAATTCCTTAACAATTGTATCGTGAATGGGAATATCAATTTTCTGGAAAATGAAAATATGGCACTAAATTGCTGAATATTGAAAATCAAGCAAGATTTTTAATCAACAGTTGGTCGAGGAAAATAACAAAAGAGTTGCAATGTTCTTCTAGAATAAGGGATAGATGTTCTGCAGATAAAAATCTGGATGGGATAGAAAGATTATCTCGCCTTTCATCAATTGATTTTACTCCCCATTATTAAAAGCTCCTAAAATCCTGTCAACAGATTTAATTGTGTGACTGTCTGCAGAAATCTGGCCACTTTTGAAAGACCCGCCCCCTGTGAACCATCTAGTGCGTTAATCCATTAGGAGAGTTACTGCTGTCCAGAACATTTTATTTTTCATTAACCCCAATATCATCTTCAATATAACAAGCCAGAAAGAGCTGTGGATGATTAAAATAATAATAAGAGGGAATGAGGTTGAGGTTAAGTTATTAGATACACAAGTGCTTTTATGATTTATCAGAAGACAAAGGAGTTGCTGGAATTTAGAACAAAACAAGAATGCTGCAAAAACTTAAGGGGTAAAGCGACATCTGTGGAGGTAAAACGTGTAAATCAATGCTTCAGGTTGAGAGGGTTCAGGAAAAACTGCCGGCATATAGCAATGCAAAGGAGGATGGCAGAGGCTGGTAGGTGAAAGGTGGAACGAGATGGGAAAGAAATGATGGGCAAAAGGAACCAGGCAGGGGGAAGATGAATGGGATTCATGCTAGTAGGTGATCTCACATTCTGCATGGGCAACTTACAACCCAAAGGTGTGAACATTGAATTTTCTCATTTCAGCTAACCCAACCCTCCCCTATAACGGTCTCTGCCCATGCATACACACCTGTCTAACTAGATTTTTTTTCCTCAATGATATAGAAACAAAATGCTGCAGTAACTCAGCTGGTCAGGGAGCATCTCTGGAGAAATGGATAGGTGACGTTTCAGGTTGGGATCCTTCCTCAGTCTGATTGTGGGGGGGTGGGAGATGGACAGGAGCAAGAAAAGACCAGGACAAATCAGGCCCGTCAACGAATGACCTCATGCAGGGAGGTTCCCTGAGTGACTGATTGATGGCCAGGGATCCCAAGAGGAATACATCGTTGGGAACTGTGGAACTGGTTAACCGACACCAACTTTTAGTGGAGTAAGGGGGGCCGGGGGATGAAAGAGGATTCCAGCATCTGCAGTTCCTTGTGTCTTCAACACTGTTTCTTCTACAACTAACCTGCTCAGTATTTCCATCTTTTCCATTTTGTTTGGTTAATGTTTAACGTCATGCTTAATAATGACTCACTTCACTGAACTTATCAACATCTAATGTTCCCATTGTCATCAACTAACAGACACTAAATCCTCAAATAATATTCATCAAAAACAAGTAAGTTTTGCTTATTATTTGAACACAAGGTGCTTACTTTGTCCGCTAAGTACTGGAGGACAAGGCCAAGGACTTCAGCAGCTGCTGCATACACCTCTTTGTATCTTGTGAAGGAAAGGTTCTCTACCAGTCTCCGGAAATATCTAACAGAAGGTAAACTTATATGTGAAACATCAGCTAGAATATGCTTTACAGTGGTGAAATGCAATCTGTTGATATTCAATACGACACAGAAGAAAATATACATTATTGATCAACAAAAACGCTTTTTTTACATTTACTAAACTATGTTAATTATAAACAACAAAGTTCACTTGTTTTGGGAAGAGCACTGAAGTAGTAACCAGGTCAGTCATATCTACTAGATATCTACTGTATCCGCTGTTACATGTGTCAACTTCTCTACATCAGCGAGACCAAGTACAGGCTCTTCGATTGTTTCGCTGAACACCTCCGGTCAGTCCATCGTAACCTACCTGATCTCCCGGTTGCTCAGTACTTCAACTCCCCCTCCCATTCCCAATTTGACCTTTCTATCCTGGGCCTCCTCCATTGTCTGAGTGAGGCCCAGCGCAAATTGGAGGAACAGCACTTCATATTTCGTTTGGGTAGTTTATACCCCAGTGGTATGAACATTGACTTCTCTAACCAGATAGCCCTTTCTTTCTCTCTCAGTCCCCTCCCCCATCCCAGTTCTCCCACCAGTCTTATTGTCTCCGCCTACACTGTATCTTTGTCCTGTCCCCTCCCCTGACATCAGTCTGAAGAAAGGTCTCGACCCGAAACGTCACCCATTCTTTCTCTCCAGAGATGCTGCCTCACCCGCTGAGTTACTCCAGCATTTTGTGTGTACCTTCAGAGCTCAGAAACAGGTCCTTCTGCCCAACTTGTCCATGCTGACTAAGATGCCCAATCTAACCTAGTCACATATGTCCTCATTTTGTTCGCATCACTCTAAACCTTTCCTATCCATGTACCTGTCCAAGTGGTTGAGGAAGGACATTCTTGCTATTGACGGAGTGTAGCACAGGTTCACCAGGTTGGCGGGACTGTCATATGTTGATAGAATGGAGTGGCTGGGCTTGTATACTCTGGAATTTAGAAGGATGAGAGGATATCTTATTGAAACATAAGATTATTAAGGGTTTGGACACGTTAGAGGCAGGAAACATGTTCCGGATGTTGGGGGAGTCCAGAACCAGGGGCCACAGTTTAAGAATAAGGGGTAAGCCATTTAGAACGGAGATGAGGAAAAATGTTTTCACACGGAGAGTTGTGAGTGTGAAATTCTCTGACTCAGAGGGCAGTGTGGGCTGGCTCTCTGGATGCTTTCAAGAGAGAGCTAGACAAAGCTCTTAAAGATAGCGGCGTCAAGGTATATGGGGAGAAGACAGGAACGGGGTACTGATTGTGCATGATCAGCCACGATCACATTGAATGGCGGTGCTGGCTCGAAGGGCCAAAAGGCCTACTCCTGCACCTATTGTCTATTGTCTAATTGTTGTTATTGTACCTGCCTCAAAACTAGCTCAGTTGGCAACTTGTTGGCAGGATTTATCTACCACACTCTGAGGTTTGCCCCTCAGGTTCTTATTAAATCTTTCCCCTCTCACCTTAAATCGATGTCCTCTGGTTCTTGATTCCCCTACTTTGGGTAAAAGACTCTGCATTCACACGCAAACCCGCTCATGATTTTATACACCTCTGTAAGATCACCCCTTTGCCACGTGCTCCAAGGATTAAAGTCCTAGCCTGCCCAATATTTTCCCATGTTCAGGCCTGCATGTCTTGGCAACATCCACATAAATCTTATCTGCATGCTTTCCATCTTAATGATGGCCTTCCTGTAGCAGGGTGATCAAAACTGGATACAATACTCCAAATGCAGCATCACCACAGTCTTGTACAACTGTAACATATACCTCAACTTCTATACTCAATACCCTGAATGATAAAAGCCAATGTACCAAAAGCCTTCTTTACCACCCTGTCACCAGTGTGACAACACTTTCATGGAACCATGTACCTATACTCCTAGATCCCGCTGCTCTCCAATAGTCTCCAAGGCCCTGCCATTCACTGTGAAGGTCCTGCCCTGGGCTGACCTCCCAAAATTCAACATCTCATACTTCTCTACATTTAACTCCATTAGCCATTCTTCAGCTCGCTTGCCCAGCTAACTAAGATCCTGCTGCAATTTTTGATACATTTTCATTGTCTATGATACCACCTACTTGAATATCATCTGCAAACTTACAAATCATGCTTGCTAATTCTAATGATGTAAATGTCAATCAACAGTAGGCCCAGCACTGATCCCTGAGGCAATCTGAAACACTGCCATGACAGATGATGTTCCTTCATACAATTAAAATATGCCCAAGGTCAAGGCCAAACAATGCAGAATATATTAGAACATTTGTTTCCATTCAGAGCAGCAACAGTTCTGGGATTGAAGTTGTATGGTTAGGGGAAACATGAGGGAGAAAATTTAACAATGGAATGTGAAATTCCAAGTTAAAATTTCTCTTCACCTCTAATGCCCAAATGCCGCAATGCATGAAAAAGGAATTCACAAGCTTCTCATCAAACCCACAGGTTGAAACTAAATTTCAAGTCAAGTCAAGTCAAGTTTGGACATGTTAAATATTTTGCTGCATTGAAAGAATTTGTATTCAATAAAAAGAAGGCTGGTTTGACAGTGCCGTTCTAAACAAAAATAAATTCTGAACAAAATGCAAGCAGGTGTTTGTTTTCAATAGTTTAGAGTCAAATCTGATCCCTCCTGTGATTCTGCTAGAAGTTTAATAAAACTCAGAAAATCAACAATGTTCCAATTTTTCATTAAGAAATATTCCAGGGCTCAAATATCTGTAACTAAATGTATATATCTAAATATGTCGCTTTAAATTTAAGTTATATGTAACAAACTTCCAGGTCTTCCTGCAATAGTTGTGATCTAAAGAATATAACATCAAAATTAGTAGTATAAATAGATCCTATAGGTAGTTGACATTCTGCTTGCATAGTTCACAAATGACTTTGGACATTCAGTTTGATTAAATGTCGTTGTGGGATTTGCACTTTATTCAAATGTGCTAAACTTAATAACATGTTGTCGCTTTCTGAATGTATATTTGCCAAATATACAAAGTCAATCAAGAAGCATGGTTTCTGTCACTGCAAAATGGTTTTCATTATGTTGGTCACTATTTTGTATCAGTCACAAAAGCTTAAATATTTCCTAATTTGCCTACCTGTCACTGTCAATTTCACATTTTGGATCGTGTGGGGGGAAATTATTGGCGAGAACAATGCCAAGCAACTGGATGCCGACAGAGTTGTCTTTGGAATTCGGATCCCTTCCGGCAAATCGATCAAAGATCAAACTGCACAAAAAATATTAACAATTTTAGATGTTAAGATAAAATATACAACACCAAACACCTTACGTGTCCGTAAATGTGTATCATCGCTACAATACTTTACATCATGTACCTCAGAATTAAAAAAAAAATCTTATCGTATAAAAATCTTTCTAACTTTTATATTTTCTTTTACAGGCCATCCCAGGGTAACATACAGGTTTCTTACTTATAGTCCCAACCCGTGTCACCTCTCCATTTTCACCAGATTTGTTGCCTGACTTGCTGAGTTACTCCAGTATTTTGTGACTATCTTTGGTAGAAACCAGCTTCTGTGGTTTCTTTTTATTACATTTCCTTTTTTACAGTGTTGATTTTGTCCACCTTTCAGAACATACACAAAACATTCAATATGGTCACCATACGTCCAAAGCATTGTAATGAATGGCATCCAAAGCACCTAAGATTAATAGGAAAGAAAGTGTAGAGAGTGGAAACAGGGTCTGCTTTTGATAGGAACAAACATGTCGGACTTTCAAATTTAATAATATCATGGGAGCTCGTTCCTATTCCATAAGTCGGGCATTCATAACATAGGGATAGCCTTATATGATACCATCAACTGTAGCTAATAGCTACCCCATTTCATCGGCATATTGTGGCTTAAAAGTGCCAATCAAAAATTTTAAGCTTAGATTTTACGTGAATGTTCTTGAGAAAGTGCTGCATTGCTTAGTGCAAATTCAATTCTATATTTTCGATATTTTCAGAAGCTTCTCACTGGCTATTAAGCTAATTGCAACACCTCAAGATTGTAAAAGACACAATGCGAATGCAAATTCATTTCAAGTTGTTAGCTCAAAATCACTTCTTGTTGTAATATTTCTACAGTAGGTTCCATGCTTGCTTCATTATTGCCCGTGGTCCTGAGGGATTCGAACAGTTGGTTTTATTCTTACAGTCCAATCCGCATGGAAAAATATTATCTGTGCTAACCTTTCAAGCAACCATTCTATTTTATTCTTCCTTTATGCCTATTATTTCCTTTCAGATTCTACCACCTACCCTTATTTGCAGTGCAATTTATAGTGCCAAATTAACTGGCTAACCTGCAGATATTTGGTACATTGATGGAATCCTACACAGACTTGGGGAAACCATACAAACTCCAAACAGACAGGTCCAGAGGTCATAGAAAATAGGTGGAGAAGTAGGCCATTCGGCCCTTCGAGCCAGCACCGCCATTCAATATGATCATGGCTGATCATCCAAAATCAGTACCCCGCTCTTGCTTTTTCTCCATATCTCTTGATTCCGTTAGCCCTTTGAGCTAAATGTAACAATCTCTTGAAAACATCCATTGAATTGGCCTCCACTGCCTTCTGTGGCAGAGAATTCCACAGATTCACAACACTGTGGGTGAAAAAGCTTTTACTCTCAGTCCTAAATGGCCAGGTCAGGATCAAACCCGAGACGCCAGAGCTATGAGGCAACAAGCAGCTCTACTGTTATGTCTTTGTGCTGCCCCTCTTTATGAAGTCTACGTTCATGCACGTAGGTCATTCGCTTGTAGAACCCACTGCTCACCTGTAAGGAATAGTCAGGCAATCCTTCCAGCATTCCACCACTGTCTTAATGATTTCCAGGTTGTGCCTGAACACTGCCCTCTTCTCATGAAAGCAATTCTTCATCAGAAATTCCAGCAAGCGATTTGCTAGAATCTCATTCTTCCGATTTCCCTAACAAAAAAAACCAATAAATGAAGTTTATTTTCACTCAACTAACCCGCAACCCCTCACCTGCATTCACCTATTATCTGCCATGCTTTCTCCTGACCCTCCCTACTCTCTTCCAGCCTCCTCCCCCCCCACTAGGGAAGATAAAAGTTATATATATCAATATATCAATAGGTGACAAACTTTTCCTGTTTAACATTTAACAACGGTCACAGTTACTGCACATTACAAACTGTGATAAGCTTTCGCACAATTTTACAATAAGAATTATAATTTTATTATATGAATTATTACACTGGATAAAGCTATTCAGCTCAAGCCTTTGCAAGTGGTATTTCTTTAACTGGAAAGGAATCATCAATTCTACTCTCACTAATGTGTCTTCCCCATGACAACTATTAACGCCACCATCATAAATGTAATAAACAATTCTTAAATTCTCCCCGTTAAAAAAGCAAGAATTTAAAGGAGTATAAATTAAATAGGCGTTGCTCTACCAGAAATCACAATTTCACACAAAAAAACACAATTTATTCACACGAATGGACAGAAACCAAATATGGCTCTGTACAGAGAAAGAAATTATTGCTTCATCTTGTAATTAGCATAATCACACATGGACACTTAATTTGTCATAATTGTTGTTACCGACACGTTTTGCTTTCTTGGCACTAAGCTTATGAAACAGATCTATGAAAGATATTTCTGTACCTTTGGGGTAGCCACACTTGTCCAAGACAGAATAGTAACCACGATTTCTACCACCATATAGTGAATGCCATCACCTCCATTATTACCAGAAACCACTAACTGAAGCATAGGCCCCAACCATTCCTGTGCATATGGCTGGAAAATCTAAAAAACAATCAGATTTAATTGACATGAGTACAAAAGGATTAAGAAGAACTCTTTCAGGTCAAAGCTACAATTGGTAAGATTAATAAAATTAATGGTCGACTTCCTAGATCTCATTAGAAATTAAACAGCAGAACATTTTGCTGCATTACTCATGCTTTTAGGCGCATTCTCTAAAATTACAAAAAAAACTGTTCAGGTTGGCTTTTATAAACAATGTGCTATCATTTTTACTTGACATAGTTCGTCAAATTAATGGCACTGATAAAATGTGGGAAATGTCACTTTGTGGCTAGATGCTAAACCACTGGAATTTCCAAATAATTGGATTATGGATTATTAGAGTTTTACTGTAATTAGAACATCACAAATTTTATTTAAATAAATAACAGGCTTGCACTGTATCATATATCAAAGATATTCTTTCATCTGGGGGAAGTGTTTTTGCATCAAAGTTGTGTGCACCAACAGTATCCATATATTGCCTGCTATATTCTATTTTGATGCAAAGATTCTATTTCCAACTTAATAGGAATAGAAAAAATAACAGTTTAATGCAATGAGTGATTGTTTTATGCCTATGTGTTAGAAACCAAGGGTCATCAAATTGTACATCTTTGATATCATTCTAGTAATCAAGAACAATTTCAAATAAAAGGCAGCCTGCAACGGGGTGGTATAAAGATAGATCTTCAAGGAAAGATCCTCAAGGAAGGATCCTCAAGGAAGGATAAATTGACCAGATATCCATTGGAAGATCGATTTTGGAAACTATTATTGGGAAATAACTTGCCCATTCAGTCAGTCAGAACATAAAGGTCAGTCAGAACATAAAGCAGAAAAATGAACCTCAGGATCATCAGTGAAGTTTATGGAGAAATAAATATCACGTGAAAAAGAACAAAGAAATGTAGGACCTCCTCTGAGTTGACGATGAGCTTTGCAATGAAGAGTCGGACATTTAATGCTGTTGCAGGATTTCCCAATTTTCCGTGTAGAAATTTCATCCAACATGGAAGCTCATGTGGGGCTTTATTCTGCGGAGAAAAGATTGCAAATAAATAAATTAACTGTGATAAGCACAAAGTAGTGATTGTGGGAGATTTCAACTTTCCACACATAGACTGGGAAACACATTCGGTAAATGGGCTGGATGGTTTGGAGTTTGTAAAATGTGTGCAGGATAGTTTTTTGCAGCAATACATAGAGGTACCTACTAGAGGAGGGGCAGTGTTGGACCTCCTGTTAGGAAATGAGACAGGACAGGTGGCGGAGGTATGCTTTGGGGAGCACTTTGGGTCCAGTGATCACAATACCATTAGTTTCAATATAATTATGGAGAGGGTCAGAACTGGACCTAGGGTTGAGATTTTTGATTGGAGAAAGGCTAACTTTGATGAGATGCGAAATGATTTAAAAGGAGTGAACTGGGACATTTTGTTTTATGGGAAGGATGTAGAAGAGAAATGGAGGACATTTAAAGGGGAAATTTTAAGAGTACAGAATCTTTATGTTCCTGTTCGGTTGAAAAGAAACAGTAAAAAGTGGAAAGAGCCCTGGTTTTCAAGGGAAATTGGAGATCTTGTTCGGAAAAAGAGGGAGATCTACAATAATTATAGGCAGCATGAAGTAAATGAGGTGCTCGAGGAGTATAAGGAATGTAAAAAGAATCTTAAGAAAGAAATTAGAAAAGCTAAAAGGAGACATGAGGTTGCTTTGGCAAGTAAGGTAAAAGTACATCCAAAGGGTTTCTACAGCTATATTAATAGCAAAAGGATAACGAGGGATAAAATTGGTCTATTGGAGAGTCAGAGTGGACAGCTATCTGCAGAGCCAAAAGAGATGGGGGAGATATTGAGCAATTTATTTTCGTTGGTATTCACCAAGGAGAAGGATATTCAATTGTGTGAGGTAATGGAAACTAGTAGAGTAGCTATGGATACTATGAGTTTCAAAGTAAAAGAAGTACTGACACTTTTGAAAAATATAAAAGTGGATAAGTCTCCAGGTCCTAACAGGATATTCCCTAGGACATTGAGGGAAGTTAGTGTAGAAATAGCCGGGGCTATGACAGAAATATTTCAAACGTCATTAGAAACGGGAATAGTCCCCGAGGATTGGCGTACTGCGCATGTTGTTCCATTGTTTAAAAAGGGTTCTAAGAGTAAACCTAGCAATTATAGGCCTGTTAGTTTGACTTCAGTGGTGGGCAAATTAATGGAAAAGATACTTAGAGATAATATATATAAGCATCTGGATAAACAGGGTCTGATTAGGAACAGTCAGCATGGATTTGTGCCTGGAAGGTCATGTTTGACTAATCTTCTTGAATTTTTTGAAGAGGTTACTAGGGAAATTGACGAGGGTAAAGCAGTGGATGTTGTCTATATGGACTTTAGTAAGGCCTTTGACAAGGTTCCTCATGGAAGGTTGGTTAAGAAGATTCCACTGTTGGGTATAAATGCAGGAGTAGCAAGATGGATTCAACAGTGGCTGAATGGGAGAAGCCAGAGGGTAATGGTGGATGGTTGTTTGTCGGGTTGGAGGCAGGTGACTAGTGGGGTGCCTCAGGGATCGGTGTTGGGTCCTTTGTTGTTTGTCATGTACATCAATGATCTGGATGAAGGTGTGGTAAATTGGATTAGTAAGTATGCAGAAGATACCAAGATAGGGGGTGGATAATGAAGAGGATTTCCAAAGTCTACAGAGTGATTTAGGCCATTTGGATGAATGGGCTGAAAGATGGCAGATGGACTTTAATGCTGATAAATGCGAGGTGCTACAACTTGGCAGGACAAATCAAAATAGGACGTACATGGTAAATGGTAGGGAATTGAAGAATACAGTTGAACAGGGGGATCTGGGAATAACCGTGCATAGTTCCTTGAAGGTGGAATCTCATATAGAGAGGGTTGTAAAGAAAGCTTTTGGTATGCTAGCCTTTATAAATCAGAGCATTGAGTATAGAAGCTGGGATGTAATGTTACAATTGTACAAGGCATTGGTGAGACCAAATCTGGAGTATGGTGTACAATTTTGGTCGCCCAATTATAGGAAGGATGTCAACAAAATAGAGAGAGTACAGAGGAGATTTACTAGAATGTTGCCTGGGTTTCAACAACTAAGTTACAGAGATAGGTTGAATAAGTTAGGTCTTTATTCTCTGGAGCGCAGAAGGTTAAGGGGGGACTTGGTAGAGGTCTTTAAAATGATGAGAGGGATAGACAGAGTTGATGTGGACAAGCTTTTCCCTTTGAGAATAGGGAAGATTCAAACAAGAGGACATGACTTCAGAATTAAGGGACAGAAGTTTAGGGGTAACATGAGGGGGAACTTCTTTACTCAGAGAGTGGTAGCGGTGTGGAATGAGCTTCCAGTGGAAGTCGTGGAGGCAGGTTCGTTGGTATCATTTAAAAATAAATTGGATAGGCATATGGATGAGAAGGGAATGGAGGGTTATGGTATGAGTGCAGGCAGGTGGGACTAAGGGAAAAAAGTTGTTCGGCATGGACTTGTAGGGCCGAGATGGCCTGTTTCCGTGCTGTAATTGTTATATGGTTATATGGTTAAATCCAGGAATATAAATTATTTGTTTTTACCAATCCACAGAATTTTAAGTTCTGTAAAGCATAAAACTGCCGATGCTGGGAATCTAATATAAAATTATAATTTATCTAATTTTAAATTGTGGCAGCTTTGGTTCATTGACACAATCCTTGCACCGGAGTCAGAGGGTCACAGATTCAGGAATTTGAACACAAAATCTACCTTGACATTCTGACAAAATCATAGACATCATCTCTCACAAAATATATTAAATTGAGGATTGTGTCCTTATCATGTACAGGATAATTTATCCTTTATCACAGCACCAGAGACTTGCGTTCGATACGGGTGCTATCTGTGCGGAATTTGAACATTCTCCCTGTGACTGCGTGGGTTTCCTCTAGGTGCTCAAGTTCCTCCCATACTCCACAGACGTGCAGGTTTGTAAGTTAATTGGCTTCTGTAAATCACCCCTAGTATGCATGATGCAAAACTGGAATAACATAGAACTAGTGTCCAGGTGATCAATGGCCAATGTGGACTTGGTGGGCAGATGGGCCTATTTCCACACTGTACCTCCAAACTAAAAAACTAAATTGAGGTGACAAAAAAAATCTTTGGTGTTGTTCAAAAGCTTTTTCAGCATTATTCAAGCAATGTAAAGAAAGTCTGAGGTGACCAATTTTGGCAACAGTTCAACACTGCATCGAGAATCATCTCGGATCCGACACCAGCCAGATCTGGTGTATCATGAGAGACTTCACTCTTAAATGGTTGAGGATGTTCAACCTGGAGATTACTAAGTAAAGATAAGTTTGATTATTTATATTTTACTTTGTTTACAATTATTTCGTACTTTACTTTATATTCTAAAGCAGTAATTGTATTTTTTTAATTATTTACAGCAATTATAATAGTTTTATATCTCTGAATATCCAAGACAATTATAAACTATTACAAAGCCTCAGGATATTTGACAGAGGCATGCATTTGCCCCTCTCCTTACTTGCTGTTAATAGTTGACAAGATGTTCTGGATAGAGTCACGACTGCACAGTAGCGAGTGGGTTGGAGAATTGGCACATTCAGTCCTTCACCACCGGGTGGCGCCGTCAACGATGCCAGACTCACCATGTCTTTTCATCTTTTTTGTTATTTTTAGAGTGTTTTAAAAAGTATGTGTTAATGTTCTCAGGTTTGTTTTATGTGGGGGGTGGGGGAAGGGGTCGGAGGAATTTTATTTCAATCTCTTACCTTGCCGGAGATGTGATTTTTTTCTGGATCGTATCTCCGGTCACTCTGCGGCCTAACATCATGGAGCTGGCGGCCTTGCTCGAGACTGACTTTGAGCCCCACCGTGGGGCCGAGGACTTACCATCGGAGCTTGCGATCCCTTGCCTGGGATCGACGCTCCAGCAGTGGCCTGCGGATTTCAACATCGAGGAACTCACAGTCTCGGGTAGAGACTGATGTTGGGAAGGTCCAAGGTCGCAGGAGGGTCGACCAACCCCGACCCGGGGGAGCTGAAATCCCCCCGATGCGGGAGCTTGTTCGCCCTGACGCGGAGGGCAAAGGAGGGAAAAGATTGAACTTTTTTTTTGCCTTCCATCACAGTGAGGAATGTGGAGGAGTCAATGTTGTGGTTGTTTATGTTAAAATGTATTTTGTGTGTTTTGTTGCTTTTTATTGGAATGACTGTATGGCAAATCAAATTTTGCATATGTTGCAAAATATACTTGGCTAATAAAGTATGTTTATGGAATGGAGATGTAGGCAGTGAGCCAGATCAAAACTTGATATGGTTTATCGTCTCAATTACATCCAGAACCCTATTGTTCATAATCTGGCAGCCATGCTTGTCAACTGTGACTACACTCTGAAATTAATTAATTGACTTTGATATGCTTTGGTGTGGGTGTGGATGTGAGTTTTGTTTTCTTTATTTAAGTCCTGTTTGAAAATAGTTTGGACATATAATGCAATATGTTAGCAACCTCATCTGAACCATTATTCTCAGCAGTTAATGGTTTTCTTAGAATTCAATAAATTATTAATGTTCAAAGATTTGTTTCCAAACCTCTTCAGGTTTAGGTGTGATGTTAGCTTTCTGCATGTGATTGATCAAAGCAGTTATGGTCGCCATACATTCATGCTGGTTCATCTCATCCATCTCAAGTTCCACGATATTACTCTGTACATCACCTGATTCTGTCCAGTCCTGCAAGTAAACATGTGAGGTTTTAATCTATAAAATGATTATTTTATTTTAGATATTTGTACTATGTAACCTTAGGTTACAATTTTAATTGTAACGTTTTCTACTCTGATCTTTTCTGACAACACCTAAAACCATGACACATGGTGGAGTACACTCCCCAATCAGCATAAATGGTGCAGAAGTGGAAATGGTTGAGAACTTCGTTCCTTAGCGTCAATACTATCAACGATTTGTCATGGAACAAACACATTGAAGCACATTGACAGCCAAGAATGCAGTTCCTTAGGAGACTGAGAGAATTCGGCACATCTCCAAAGACTGTTACAAACTTTTACAGATGCACCATAGAAAGCATACACAAAGACACAAAATGCTGGAGTAACTCAGCAGGTCAGCCAGCATCTCTGGGGAACATGGATAGGTGACTTTTTGGGTTGAGAGCTTTCTTCACTGAAGAAGGGTCCAAATGTCACCTAAACCATGTTTTCCAGAGATGCTGACTGACCCACAGTTACTCCAGCACATTGTGCCTTAACCAGCATATGCAGATCCTTGCTTCTACATCGAAAGTATACTATCAGGTTGCATCATAGCTTGGTAAAGGAACAGCTCTGCCCAGGATCACAAGAAATTGCAGAGAGTGTTCAATCACATAACCCAGTTCATCACACAGACCAGACTCCCCACCAACATAATCAAAGACTTGTCATTCATTTTTCTATTTGCTCCAGTTGGGCAAAAGGTACAGAAGCTAGAAACCACATGCCACCACACAGGGGAACAGCTTCTTCCCCTCTGTTGACAACTTTCCGAACGGTCCTTCCATAAGCTATGATACTGACTGATTCAACTCTACCCAATTATGGACATTGGATTTTGCTCAGAACTATATTCCTCGCTCTGTATCTTCTCCATTTCTCTACCAATTGTACTCGAGTATGCCGATTGCATTTATGTACTGTATTATCTGACCTGACCTGAAGAAAAGCTTTTCACTATTTGTCAATACACATGCCAATAATAAACAAGTACAGTTCTCATACAATTTAAATTCACCCACAAATATAATTCCTTCACAGGTTATGCAGTTCTGCCAGCAAGTCTCTGGAAGGTATACATTGGTGGTCCTCAGGGTTGTTCTTCTAAGGTGTAAATATAAATTAGCTCTTAAAATTAATTTACTTATTCGTAGCAGCTTCTCCCAAATTATAATAATAGTGAAGAAACTGGGACCATTTCACAATTGACCTCCATAAATGGAGACATCTCTATAAATATAGAGTTTCTTGGGACACAAAATTATTTTAAGATCTGAGCTCCCTCGTCAGACCACACAATGAGCATAAATAACTCTGCATTTCTGGTCAGAAGAAACCCTTTGTGCATTGGCTTAGAACACAAAGCGCTGGAGTAACTCAGCGAGTCAGGCAGCATCTCTGGAGGACAAGAATAGACAACGTTTTAGATCTGGACCCTTCGACAGACTGATTGTAGTGGGGGTAAGAAAGATGGAAATGAGGTGGATATGGGCCAATTTCAGCAAAAATGTTGACAAGGCTAACAGATTTCAGTTGCTACAGTATCAGATGAAAGTCGTGGAATCCATTACACTGTGAAGATTGCTTACCATCAAAACAACAAATGTGAACATTTAAAAAAACACAACAAACCCCAATACTGTACTTAACTATTAAATTATATCACAAAGGATGATAGGCTGATTTGTCCATTTTATTTGATGGTCCAAGTTAAAAAGTATCTTAAATATCGGTAAGGTTAAAGTTCTGACAATTTACACTAGTGATGATTACTACCTTTCTCCTGGTCCGACCTGCAGGCATCGTGGGATCTTGAGAGTTGTAGGAGAAGCTCTGAACACCAGTAGAGAAGTCAAACTGACTCATTTCTTCACTGAGACTACTGTCGACCATGTATGACTGGGAGGACAAATAGTGGGGTTCATCTGAATAAAGAGAAGGGTCACCAACAATAGGGTGGGGTTAGACAAATCCAATAACTGTAAGGGTTACTTTTTTGACAGACCTACTCAACATCGATAGATGAAATCAGAAATTGCTGGAGATTTTCTGTTTCTAAAGCAGTCCTTTGGGATCAAGGATGGCTTGTTTCCACTTTGGTGGATTCTAAGATGGCTGATGAAGCCACTATGGGAAGCACAGCCCTTCCATAGATGGGGCAGGTGGTGCCTGAGATGGGGACACGTAATAGAATGTGAGATGATCTGCTGATTATAGGGCATCTCCGAGCTCCCGATTACGGACTTCTTCATTCTGATTGTGTTAAATAGCTTGAAGGACCTAAGGGAACTCCTGCTCCTAGTTAAGTAAAACACACAAAACAAAGAACTGCAGATGCTGGTTTATACCAAAGATAAACACAATGTCCTGGAGTAACTCAGTGGGTCGGGCGGCATATTTTTTTTCCAGAGATGCTGCCTGACCTGCTGATTTACTCCAGCACTTTGTGTCTATCTTTGGTCTTGGCATCATATATGGCACAGAAACTGTGGGCCAAACTGTCCGATGTTCCCAACATTTATCCACCTAGCCACATATTAATATATATGTGTCTGGTCCCTTCCTCTGTAACATACTTCCACAACTCTCTGAATTGATAGTTTACAGAGTTGCCCTTGTGTGCATTTACTTCAGTTTATACATGCTGAAAAGCTTCTTGACTGAAATGCAATGAACATTGCAACCACAATCAGTGCTGGTATGGCAAGTGATGATGCTAAAATAGGTGGAGGGGCAAGTAGTGTAGAGAAAGCAGGGACTCGGCAGAAGGACTTGGACAGGTTGGGAGAGTGGGCAGAAAAGTGGGCAGCAAAGTGTGGAGTCAAGCATTTTGGTAGTAGGCATAAAGGCGTAGACTATTTTCAAATTGGGGAGAGAAACTAGAAATCGAAGGGGCAAAGGGACTTGGGAATGCTGGTGCAGGATTCCCAAAAGGTTAATTTGCAAGTTGAAACGGAGTAAGGAAGCCAAACGCAGTGCTAGCATTTAAGAGGACTAGTATACAAAAACAGGGATATACTAGGCTCTATAAGGCATTGGTCAGGTGCATTTGGAGTATTGTGAGCAATTTTGGGCACCATATCTGAGGATGTGCTGGCTCTGGAGAGGGTCCAGAGATGGTTTGCAAGAATGATTCCAGGAATGAGTGGGTTAACATATGATGAGCATTTGACTGCACTGGGCCTGTGCTCGCTGCAGTTTAGAAGGATGAGGGGTCTCCTCATTGAAACATACCGACTAGTGAAAGGCTTGGATACAGTGGATGTGGAGAGGATATTTCCACTAGTATGAGAGTCTAGGACCAGAGTTCTTAGCCTCAGAATTAAAGGATGTTCCTTTAGGAAGGAGATGAGGAATTTATTTAGACAGAGGACGGCGAATCTGTGGAATTCTTTGCCACAGAAGGCTGTGGAGGCAATGAATATTTTTATGCAGAGATAGATGGATTCTTGATTAGTACGGGTGTCAGGGGTTATGAGGAGAAGGCAAGAAAATTGGGTTAGAAGGGGGAGATAGATGTCATGATTGAATGGAGGAGTAGACACAATGGACCGAATGGCCTAATAATGCTCCCATTACTTATGACCTTACAAAGTGCTTTAGTAACCCTAATTACTCATGCTGCCATACCAATGAATCCTAAGACGTTGTTTACATCTGAAATATAACAGAAAAAGGCCATTTAATTCTATTATTCAATGCTGCTGTTAATTCTCCACACATTCCTCCTCCTCCCATTCTGTTGACTTCATCCAGACCCACTGGCATGCCTTCCTCTTCCTATCACTCACTGAAAAACTGTTGCTTCAGTATGTATTTCAATGAATGTGTAAAGCTCACGGGAACTCAGAGTCTTTACCTTCTAAAATGGTGTTATGCTGTTACCATCCTGGACTTTTTGTTTCATGATGGGAAATAAAAAATCAAACATGACTTTTTTTTGCAGCTGGCAGATTGTGATTTAAAGCATTTATATGGTTCGATCTTGAGAACAGAGATCACAGCCAGAATCCAAAATAGTAATTTTCAACCTCAGTTATGCCAGTAGACATACTGGGTACTATATAAATGAGGTGTTGCTCTCGTATCATCTTCAGCTTTTGCTGTCAGTCCTCTGCATGTGCTTGATCAATATCATCATGGTCATGACGATTGTATTAATAAACCCCATTCAAATTTACTTCAAATTCAGATTCTATACAAAAGTTCACGCAAACCTGAATCTCCATCCGTTGCATCTCGAGCTTCTTTGCGAATTGTAAAATATCTTTTTTTCTTCTCCACTGGTACCTGAAGCAGAACATTTTAAGGTTCAGGATATGTCCATATCAAGATCAAATATTCCCTACTACACACACAGGCAGGTGTGGATGGGACATGTTGGCTGATGTGGCCGAAGGGCCTGTTTCAAAGCTGGAAGACTCTAAGTAGCAATGTTACAATATTTTGAGATTTAAAAAATCAAGTCTGCAATTTATCCCATCAGATAAAGCATAACAATAAGTTTAATTTGACACCTAATTCACTTTCATATCTCAAGTAATAAAAAAGTTATGGCCATTTTCATACTCGGAAATTAGCATCTTGTTCCCTATTGATTTTCTATGGACATAACAAAAAAAGCTGTGATCGTGGACAGTCAAAAGCCCATAACCTTCTTAAAAATTAAGAGAACTGAATGAAATTTTCAGTTATCATAGATTGAAGCATTCTGAAACAAATATAAAATAATCTTACTTGGATGACCTGAAATTAAAGCATATAATTAGTTAGTTACCCAATTGTAGCTAATTTCAAACTTCAATCACTAGATCTAAACATCTATCCATTTCTTAATAAATGATTAACATTTTTAAATAGCCCGTGTCCAAATAATATTCACAAATAATTCACAATAAAACATGATTTTTAAATCTCATTTACATCAATTTATAGGCCAAATGGAAGGAATTTAGTGTTCATTTGCTGTAAATTAAAGTCAATTTAAATCGGCTTTCTAGTGGGTTCCTGTGAACGCGCTGGTTTAGAACGTTCACATTGCGCTGGATTTGTGCCCTCAAGTGCCCAGAAAAATACTGCGGGATATAAAGAGCCCAAAATGAACTACTCGCTATAGAAAACTTTATATACAGGGTTATATACAAGCCCCATTTAATGTAAAAATAAGGTACATACCTTTAATTGTTTGCTTTATAAAACCCTGGGGCTGCGAGAGGTTGCGGAGTGAGAGAGTGATTTTTAAACTACTATAAATATTATACAAGGCCATAAAAACTAATAATACCTTTTGCGCGGGGTCTTTCAGCGATTTTCCGTTAATGATTTACTAGGCTGAACATTTTCGATTGGAACAGCCTAGTAAAAATCGTGTTTTAAACCCGCCCCCTCTAAACAGCGCCAAAATCGCGCACACGGGGTAGGGCAGATGCTCAGCCACGATTCAGGTAGGGTTTGTAACATACCTACTCTAAGACATTGCACTTTGTCAGTTGTATTTTTATTTTAATTTTTTTAATTTTATTTTAAATATTTTTTTAATAGATAGTTAGTGAGAAGAAAAAGAAAAAAACACGATAAAAAAGAATAGAATAAATTACCAATAATACAACTTTGGAGATAGGTCCGTAGATTATAAAACATAACTATTCATCTAATCCTGAGTTCGAGCTTCAGTCAGATTCCCATGCCGGACCAATTTACCCTTTCAAAAAGTCAATAAATGGAGACCATATTCTAGCAAATAATTGTTGTTTGTCAATTAAGACAAGTCTAGTTCTTTCCAAATGTAAGGTCTCCGACATCTCCATAATCCACGTTTTAATTGTAGGGGTTGTTGGACCTTTCCAAAATTTTAATATTAATTTTTTCCCAGTTATTATATTATAATCAAGGAAGTTTCTTTGGCTTGTTGTAAGTTTTAGGCTTTGGTCTGATATTCCTAATATTACTAGTTTTGAGTCAGGATCCAATTGGGTGTTAACAACTTCAGAAATTATTCTAAAAATGTCCGTCCATAAATTTTTGATTTGTATACAATTTACAAAAGTATGAGTTAAGTTAGCCTCTGAGTATTGACATTTATCACAGATAGGAGAGATATGTGGGAAAATTCTATTTAATTTTGTTTTAGAGTAATGCAGTCTATGTAATACTTTAAATTATATTAAAGAATGTCTGGCATTTAACGACCATTGATGTATTTTTAGATCTACTACCTTACCAGTGTGTTTGCTGCATGAAAAGTCCAGAAAAAGAGCTTTTTGGATTTATAATTACGCCTTGCCAAACTTGAACATCCTGATTCTCTTTGAATGCGTTTTTAAGTTTTATTTGTATTTTCCTTTATACTCTTTTTCGTTTCCAGATCTTCATTTTCTCATATATTAAATCAAATATTTTCATATGGCTGTATGTTCATTTGCATATCACTGTACCTTAATTGGTACATGTGATAATAAAAGACCTTTGAAAGCAACATGTTGCCAGGTGGTGATATTGACAGTAATTACACCATCTATCAAGACGTACACAACCTTTCACATAATAGTTTAGACTTACTTCAATCTCCACAGGAAAATTATATGTACGTTGAATGTCTAGCAAATTTTCAAAGATGAAGATATTCTGCAAAAGAAAAATTCATTAAGAAAAGGTCCTAGCAGCAGTAAATACCATTCCGTTCCCCGCCAGAAGTGCTCTACCAGTTTACAGTGATCAGAATAGCCAAGAGATTTTCTCTGACTGGATAGCAAGCAAACAAGCACACAAACAAAACCTTTTCATTGTATAGTGGCACGTGTGATAATAATAAACTAAACAAATTAATTGTTTATAGAGGGAACCCAAAACAAGACTGTTTGCAAGAATCCAGCCTACCCCCAATTTTACTGGAGGCTGGAATAGTGACAATTTAAGACTGCAATCCTTCACTTGAATAGTTATTCTACCTCTAAATAATTTTGAGCTGATTTCCAAACTAGCAACATGGAGGCAAGAATTGTATGGATCTGATTACTGTGTTAGTAATCCACAGTGTTTGACATTTGAACCCCTCCACAGCAGCCGTGGAGTTTTTCACATAAATCTGGAATTAACAGTTGGGTTCAATAATATAGACCATGTAAAACTGGAATGTTGCAAAATCCTGTCTGATTCACAAATGTCTTTAGTAGAAACATGAGACACTAACAAGCCACTAATGTAAGCACATCATATCCGAGATCACCACAGGAATATTCACATCACAACCTTCCAGTCTTTCTCTAGTCAAAACTCTATCTTATTATCACGGAGGAAATGAACAGTAGATGAAGAGTCAAGAGAGTTTATTTTCATGTGTCCCAGATAGGACAATGAAATTCTTGCTTGCTGCAGCACAACAGAAAATTGTAGGCATAAATACAGGACAGATCAGTGTGTCCATATACCATAGAATATATATATATATATATATATATATATATATATATACACACACACATAAATAAACAGATAAAGTGCAATAGGCTGTTATAGTCCAGAGTTTGTTTGAAGTTGTGTTTAATAGTCTGCTGGCTGTGGGGAAGAAGCTGTTCCTGAACCTGGATGTTGCAGATTTCAGGCTCCTGTACCTTCTACCTGATGGCAGCGGAGAGAAAAAAAACAAGCTGTATTTTCACACGGACCGCTGCCAGTTTTCTCAACTTCCATAGCCGCTCTACATAAGTGGGGGGGGGGGGGGGGGGGAGGGGGGCGAAGGGGGGAGAGAGAGAGAGAGAAGGCAGAGAGGGGGAGAGAGAGAGAGAAATAGGTAGAGAGAGAGGGTGGGGAGGGAGAGAGGGAGAGAGAGAGAAGGGAGAGAGAGGGGGAGAGAGAGAAGAGGGGAGAGAAAGAGAGAAATGGAGGAGAGAGCGAGAAGGGGAGAGAGAGAGAGAGAGGGAGGGGGAGGGAGAGAAGAGGGGAGAGAGAAGGGGAGACGGGAGCATGGGGGTCATTTTTCCACACAAGCCATAGGTGACTGGGCAATCTGAACCCAAGCACCAAGTTGTAAGCGGCCGAAGGTGTGCATCCCTCGGGACAGCCCCCACTCTCCCACGGCCACCCTCCGCGGGCTGTGGGTTGGGTGGAGCGGAGGTGTGGGACAATGTTCATCCCTCCACAGTAATGTGATGGATGCGAGGGTCTGGACCAATCGCTGACAAGTCCCGCCCCCCGGCAACGTCATGTCCGTTATTGGACTTTTCTGTTGAGTGGCAGTCGGTTCGTTGGCTTGTACGGGTAGGTGGCATTTCGACAGAGCGGCCAATCGGTGAGATTGCTTTTAGGTGACGCAGCTTTTCGGTTAGTTGGCTTTTAGGCATCCCGCCCTTTCGGTTAGTTTGCATTTGTGTCCCATCCTTTTGATTAGTTGGCATTTCGTCTTCGTATTCGTTCGATTTTTTTGCGTTTCGGCTTCGTTTCCATTCGGTTCTTCGGCTTCGACTTCTTTGCTTTGGTTTTTCGTCCATCGGAGCCACGTCAGGGTACCAGGGAGGTCAGAGCCGATGATGGACTGGGCAGTGTTTACAACTTTTTGCAGCCTTTTCCGTTCCTGGACGCTCAAGTTGCCGAACCAAGCCATGATGCAACCAGTCAGCATGCTCTCTACTGTGCACCTGTAGAAGTTCGAGAGAGTCCTCCTTGACATACCGACTCTCCGTAATCCACTCAGGAAGTAGAGGCGCTGATGTGCTTTCTTTATAATTGCATGAGTATTCTGGGACCAGGAGAGATCTTCGGAAATATGCATGCCCAGGAATTTGAAGTTCTTGACCCTTTCCACCATCGACCCGTTGATATAAACGGGACTGTGGGTCCCCATACAATCCATTCCAAAATCCACAATCAGTTCCTTGGTTTTGCTGGTGTTGAGAGCAAGGTGGCACCATTTGGTCAATCGGTCGATCTCACTTCTATACTCTGACTCATCCCCATCAGTGATACGCCCCACAACAGTGGTGTCGTCAGCGAACTTGATTGTCGGCGAACGCGCTTGTTACGGGAACTCCCTACCCAAGTCAACACAAAACCTGTAAATGTTTCTAAATATAATTGTACAAATTATGCATTGGATTGTAGAATTTAATCCACATCTGTGTAAGGTATTTCATTTTTAAATGTTAAATACTAGCAGGACATATACAGTAAATGTCAGGAATGTTGATGCACAGAGAAACCTTGGGGTACAAGTGCATTGTTCGCTGAAAACAGCGAACAATTTTCCATTCTTGCCTTCGTAGACTGAGGCATTGAATTAAAGAGTTGGGATTTCATGTTGCAGCTGCACAAAACATTGGTTAGGCCGCACTTGAAGTACAGTTCTGATTACCACATTACAGGAACAATGTGGTAGCATTAGGAAGAATGCAGAAGAGACTCGATAGGATGTTGCCTGGAATGGAAGGCTTAAGCTACAAGGAAAGATTGGATAAGATGGGTTTACACTCGCTATAACATGGGGGAAGAGAGGTAACTTTAGAGAGGTTACCAGATGACGAGGGGCAGATATCCAGTCAGTGGTTTTTATTGACAAAAAAGTTGCCAGTATTCATAAAATTCCTTGCCTTTGCTGATATAGATATTGGTGTCAACCTATAAGCTGTTTAAGTTATTTACGGACTCGAGTGCCTAATTTAATTAATAAATGTTATACTTTAATGATTAGTACTTTTTGTAATATTAAAAATTCTTAATATTTGAAAATCTCATTTAAATCTAATCAAATTTTTACCAGTGCTGGTATACCATACGTATACCGGTGCATACCAGCACACAAAAAAACACTAGATAAGGTGGATATCAGAGTCTATTTCCCTGGGTAAGGGAAACAAGAACTAGAGGACATAGATTTAAATTGAGCGGGGAGAAATTTCAAAGTGATCTTCACGCAAAGGCTGGCGGTTCTATAGAACGAGCCGACAGAGAGGATGGCAGAGGCAGAAATAATTACAATTTAGAAAAATACATTTAGCCATATTTTTGGATATGAAAGAAATAGCAGGACACAGACCTAAAAGGCAAATAGAATTAGTGTGGCTCAAGGGCCTGTTTTAGGGCTATACAGAGGAAAGCTGGGACGAAGGGCCTACTTCCATGCTGTATGACACTATGACTATTAATAAAGGTTACAAACATGTGCATTGTACTGCCTGAAAGCACCATTTCATATATGAAAATTTCATTTCACCATTTCATATATGAAATTCACCATTTCATATATGAAATTCACCATTTCATATATGGAAATACCCTTCAAGCGGTCAATAAATAACAGCAGCGTACAATTTTTAGATTCTACCAACTCCCCAACAATAATGCATTGACCTTGTTGGAAGTAACTAAGAAATGCATGTCTTTCAGTTTCCCTAACGTGGAGATTAATAATTCTCATTAAAAATGACACCAAGCACTACTAAGGAAAATGGAGATCATTTTGAGTTAACAAATGCATTAACACAACTAGCATCAGAAAAGGAACACAATGATGTACTGTCTTAAATGCATGAAGAACTTTAGATTTAGCATCTTACCTTCTCTGGTTTTTCAATGAAAAGAAATCCTTGATAAAATTTAGCCTCTGTAAAAATGCAGCAAAGGATTGAAATAATGCAGTTATAAGCTGCACAATGGTACTGTCTCCTCTTTTCCAAGAGCTGAGATTCTCCAGCCATGTTTTCCGTAACTGCATCATGGCAGGACCTTGAGACAGAAGGAAAGATATTCCTGTCATTTGTACATGAAGAGCACACGATTCTTGCAAAATAGTTATCGATATGCAATTCCAAGCAAGAAGTGTTTTTACGTCTAAGTGTCATAATATGATGAAAATTTTCATATGATATAAATATTACTTATGTCTTAATAATACTGACATATATTGATTATTCACTCAATAAATATTTTTTTTTAGTTGATGTGCAAATATTGGAGGCATTCACAATCCTCACTGGCAACTATAGTATAAACAGTCAACTGTTGAACTTTTTTTAATGTATTGTCTGAGAGCCGAAGAAAGAACGGGAATGTGGCGAGTGACCTACAAAGTCTGCCTTCCAAACATTAAGATCATGGTTCAACCTTGGCTACTTTATTTATTCTATCCGCAGAAAAATAAATAAGCAAATGAGGGCAGCATGGTGTGCAGCGGTAGAGATGTTGCAGCGCCAGAAACCAGGGTTCGATCCCGGCTACAGGTGCTGTCTTGTATGTTATCCCCCTGAACGCATGGGCTTTCTTCAAGATCTTCGGTTTCCTCCCACACTTAAAACACGTAGAGTTATGTAGGTAAATTGGCCTGGTAGAAGTTTAAATTGTCCTTAGTCTGTGTAGGATAGTTTTAGTGTGCAGGGATCGCTGGTCAGTGCGGATTCGGTGGGCCGAAGGGCCTGTTTCCACGCTGTATCTCTAAACTAAACTATATCTGAGGTAGGTTGGTAGATAGATAGGTTGGTAGGTCTGTCTATCTATCTAGGCCTATTTTGACCATTGGCCAGTAGAAAACATTGCTACGCCTTGAGCTGTATACCGTCATAATTTAACACTTCCACATCCGTCACCTGCTTGAAGATCTATACAGATAGATCTGTGTTAGGAGAGTGGACAACTCTCAAAGCAATGAAAAAAGCTAAGCTTCTCAGACGTTTTGCATTTTGGGACGTCTAACAAGGACAGGACCTACACAGTGAATGGTGGGCCTCTGGGGAGTGCTGTAGAGCAGAGGGATCTACGAGTGCAGGTGCATGGTTCCTTGAAGGTCGAGTCGCAGGTAGATAATGTGGTCAAAAAGACTTTTAGCAAATTGGCCTTCATCATTCAGTACTGAGTATAGAAGTTGGGAGGTTATGTTGCATTTGTATAAGTCGTTGGTGAGATCGCATTTAGAGTATTGTGTTCAGTTTTGGGCACCATCTTATAGGAAAGATTGTCATGCTTGAAAGGGTTCAGAGAAGATTTACGAGGATGTTGCCAGGACTAGAGGTTCTGAGCTATAGGGAGAGGTTGAGTAGGCTGGGTCTCTATTCCTTGGAGAGTAGGAGGATTAGGGGTGATCTTATAGAGGTGTATGAGATCATGAGAGGAATAGATCGGGTAGATGCACAGAATCTCTTGCCCTGAGTAGGGGAATCGAGGAACAGAGGACATAGGTTCAAGGTGAAAGGGAAAAGATGTAATAGGAATCTGAGGGGTAACCTTTTCACACAAAGGGTGGTGGGTGTATGGAACAAGCTGCCAGAGGAAGTAGTTGAGGCTGGGACTATACCAACGTTTAAGAAACAGTTAAACAGGTACATGGATAGGACATGTTTGGAGGGATATGGACCAAACGCAGGCAGGTGGGGCTTGTGTAGCTGGGACATGTTGGCCGGTATGGGCCATGGATAGGACATGTTTGGAGGGATATGGACCAAACGCAGGCAGGTGGAGCTTGTGTAGCTGGGACATATTGGCTGATGTGGACAAGTTGGGCTCTATAACTCTATGTGGGATTTAGTCATGAAAAGAGATAAGAGAAGTGGTGCCTTGCAATTAGAACTCAACCTCGGGTTTGCCTTTCTTTCACAGACAATGATTAGAATGTAGCGACACTTTGTGGTGGCGCCAGGGGCGGATTAAGGCTCACTGGTGCCCTAAGCACTGACCAATCTTGGTGCCCCCCTCCTTTCCACACTGATCCAGTCCATTTTAGTTGTTGACATGTCTGACCAGATATACAATGCAGGTTGCAGCAGTACAAAAATGTATTCATATGATAACACAATATACTGTACAAACTAAGCCAAACTTGGGCTACATAAAGTTCTACAAAAATGCAATACAACATCTATTTTAATATTTCACAAGTTAAATGTATCAAAGTTACAATATTCATGACCTGAAAGGCATTTTTCTACATTTCATTTTCGCAAAATCACTGATAACATCCTCGAAATTAATACTTCTCAGAATGTCTGCTTGAATTATTAATATACACAGTGAGTCGAGTCTTTCTTGAAGCATAACTGATCTATTTGGGTTTTTTACACGTTTCAGTTGTGAGAAAGACAGTTGTGCAGTTGGTGACCATTAATGTTAAAAATATTCTTAAGGCAATTTCAACATTTGGAAAGGCACTCTCTAGTTTGTCTTCTGTAATTGTGTTGTAAAGTTCCATGTGAGTGAAAGATGTTTTCTTGGTTGTTTTAAACTGAAGAACGTATGAATGGAACTGCTGAAGCTCTGTAGACAAAGTGTTGTTCATGTCATCTGGATAAACATCAATGAGTGTCTGACAAGTCTTTGAGTACCTTTCACTTTCTGATAATTGGGAATTAGCACCTTGTTGGGTGGCATTAGGAACATCTGTCAGACAAGAGAATCTGTCTGCTATTTCAGTGTACACCTTTCGTCTCCTCCTCATTTCCGTTTCTAACTTTTCAACAATTACATAAAAAGTGGAGATACGGAATTTTTTACAAATCTTCATTCGTTTTTTTTTCTTTTCACCCTTTTCCCAACTTTGTAGTGCCCCCTTTGGCCCTGGTGCCCTAAGCACGTGCTTAGTCTGCTTAATGGTTAATCCACCCCTGGCTGGCGCGGTCACATGACCATTCATTCTAACGCCATTCTATTCATTCTGTAACCATTCATTCTAGCGCCACGCGAGTAGAACACGCATCGTTAAAATTTGGCTGTCTTTTTCGACTCGGGTGCCTTCTTTATTTCCGTTCCAAAATAAAGAATTTTGCACACCCTAACGTGTCGACTCGCTAAATTGGTGATCCCGAGAGTCAGACTGAATTTCGGACATTCAACATGCAAGCCGCCGCCATCCCCGACACCCAGCAAAACGCTGTGGGCCTGAAGCTGCCCGTGTTATGGGCAGAGCAGCCTCGGGTGTGGTTAGCCCACATAGAGGCACAGTTCCACCTGAGGAATATCGTGGTTGACGACACCAAGTATTTCCTCGTGGTAGGGGCTCTCAAACAGTAGACGGCCTCGCGGTTACTCCCATACTTACAGGACCCACCGGTGATCGTGAAGTAGGACAGCCTCAAGGCCCTTCTGCTCCGTACCTTCGGGCTCAGCCGCCGAGGTCGCGCCACTCGCCTCCTCCACATGGACGGTCTAGGCGACCGCAAACCGCCCACCTTAATGAGCGAGATGCTCGCCTTGATGGACGGCCTTCGACCATGCCTCCTTTTCGAGCAGGCATTTCTCGAACAAATGCCTGATGACATCCGCTTGATGCTCGCCGGGTCCGACTTCACCGACCCTATGCAGCTAGCCGAGCGGGCCAACGAATTTTGGCTTGTGAAGCAAGAGGATGGCGGGTCCATAAACCGGGTATCCGTGCCCGTACGCCAGCTGCCCCGCAGAGACACTCAGCCCACCGCTGCCGTCACTGAGCTGCAACCACACTACTGGCACGCGAAGCAAGATACGGCTGTGGGTGGGGTGTTGGAACAGCTCATTGACGGCCGCTAACCTTTTTCAACCATCAGCTGAGGCCCCCCGAGCACAACTACAGTGCTTTTGACCGAGAGCTCCTCGCACTGTACCTGGCCATTCGGCACTTCAGATGCTTCCTGGAATGCAGGCCGTTCACGGCCTTCACCGACCACAAGCCCTTGACGTTCGCCTTGGCCAAGGTGTCCGACCCATGGTCCGCTCGGCAGCAACGACACATGGCATTCATGTCCGAATTTACGACTGATATGCAGCACGTGGCCAGGAAATGCAACACGGTCGCTGACACCTTGTCCCGCCATGCCCTCCCAGCTGTGGCGGCCTTGGACCACGGTGTGGATTACGGAGAGTTGGCTGCAGCACAGCAACGGACGACGGGATGGCGGATTACAGGACAGCTGCTTCTGGTTGCGGTTGGCCGACGTTCCGTTTGGGCCCTTGGGAGCATTGGTGCTGTGCGACATTTCCACCAGGCGACCTCGTCCCGTCGTTCCTGTGGGTTGGCGCCGTCAGATTTTTTTACACCATCCACGGCCTGGCCCACCCTTCAATCCGGGCGACTTTCGCGCTGGTGGTGGACAATTTTGTCCGGCAGCAAGGCCTCCGCAAACATGTCACGGCCTGGGCTATAGCCTGCATCCCCTGCCAGACATCCAAGGTGCAACGGCATGTGCAGCCCTCGGTGCAAGACTTAGCAGTTCCCTCGGGCCGTTTCTAACACATCCATGTGGATTTGGTGGGCCTGTTGCCGCCGTCCCGCAATGCCACGCATCTCCTCGTGGTGGTGGATCAGCTCACGAGGTGGCCTGAGGCTATTCCGCTCTCGGACACCTCCGCCTGCATTTTGTTCCCGGACCCTTGCGGCCAATTGGATAGCTAGGTTTGGGGTTCTGGCAGACATTTCTACCGACCCAGGGGGCACAGTTCGCGTCCTCGTTGTGGGCTTCACTGGAAAAATTATACGGGGCACAATTGCACCACACACCGCCTATCACCCCCAGGCAAACGGGCTCGTGGAGCGGTTCCACCACCACCTCAAAGCGGCACCGAAGGCACGGCTCCTGGGTCCGGACTGGGTCGTCTAGCTGCCTTGGGTGCTATTAAGTATCCGCACGGCCCACAAAGCAGACTTGGATGCGTCGTCCGCCGAGTTGGTGTATGGCGCGGGTGCCTGGGGATTTCATCCCTGCGGTTCGAGGACAGCTGGAATCTGCCCCGGCGGTGTTGGCGAGTCTCTGGGAGCGAGTGGGCAGCCTGGCTCCTGTGCCTACCTCACGGCATGGGACAGCCCCGGTCCACATGTTGCCGGTCCTTAAGAACTGCTGATTTGATTTTGTCCACAGGGATTCGCACCAGTCCCCACTGTAGGTCCGTTCCGGGTGTTGCGCCGTGGCATCGCGACTTTCGTCTTGGACGTTGAGGGCCGGGAGATCGTCTCCGTCGCCTGGCTCACCATGATGTCGATAGCCCGGTGGTGGTGGCACAGCCTCGGCGTAGGGGCCGTCTGCTAGCCGATCCAGTGGCTCCTGTTGTGCCTGTTCCCCCCCCGCACCGGTTATTTCTGTTACTCCTACACTGTTACAGTCCCATGGCTTTGGTCTGCCAGACCCCCCCCCCCCGTAACGCCTGTCCCGTCTGTTGTTACCGCGCGTTCCGGTCGCCGTGTCCGGCCTCCCGCTCGGTTCCGTACCTTGGGTTCTGGGGGGGGGGGGGATCCTATAGCGACATCTTGTGGTGGCCCTGTTAAGATCGAACCCTCGCGATTGGCTGGCGCGGTCACATGAGCGCGGGAGTTTATTCGCGTTTTTTTTGTAACCGTTCATTCTAGTGCCACCCGAATAGAACACACATCGTTAAAATTTGGCTGTCTTTTTCGACTCGGGTGCCTTCTTTATTTCCGTTCCAAAATAAAGAATTTTGCACACCCTAACGTCTCGACAAAAGAATTAACAATTTTCTACAAAAATTCACTTGTGTTCTATTAAAATTACGTTAGCTAACAAAGAACGTAAGCACGGGGAGAGATTAGAATGCGATTAGGATATGTGTCTCGTGTAGATTAAAAATCCACCTTGTGGATGAAAAAAAGACTGCAGGAGTAACTCAGCGGGTCAGGCTGCATCTATGGAGAACATGGATAGATGATGTTTCGGGTCACCTTGAACATCACCTATTCATGTCTTCCAGTGATGCTGCCTGATTCGCTTAGTTACTCAAGTACTTTGTGTCTTTTTTTGTAAATCAGCATCTACGTTCCTTGCATCCATAGCTTGTGGATGATATCTGTCCTGTGTCATTATCTTTAAACAATACATACGAACAAAGGGAACTTCAAGAGCTTTCAAACACTTGGTATCTGCTTTAGGGATGACAAAAAACTTACTTTAGTAAAAGCTTTGTAAGCTTCTTGCCTTCCATGGTGTCTAACGAATGGAATGCTTGGATTATTTTTGAGTCCTCTGAATAGACATCAATCTTTGGCAAGCGTGCATACATGATTTCAAACAGCTTGTAACAACCAATTTTCTTTGTCAACTGGTTGTCAAAAGAGGACTCATTCATCTACAAGAAACAATAATTATTAAAAATTCAAGTCAGTTGGAAAACAATAAAACAAAAACATCATTATTTTGTCCTCAAAGTTGAATTTTATGAGAAAATATTAGACATCTACACCACAGGCAAAAATTTACAGCATACTGAAAAAAAACTATGCTTGATAAATTCATGTCTTTCATAAAAGCTGTGTGATAAAAGTAAGCAGTAAGCAATACCTTTATGAATCTAGATTGTGCAATTCCCATGGCAACCTTCACAATTTTGCAGAAAAACTCCCTTAAAGCATCCAAACTGCAGTGAGAAATAAGGGTAAGAAGAGAACGATCCACAACAAAATGCCTTGTTGGATTGGGAAGCATTTCTTCATTTCCAAACATCTCATATGCAGCTTCTAGCAGGGCAACCTGCTTTGCACAAGTACCTCTGAGGCAGATAAATGAAAGACTTATCAGTGCAAATTAAAATTCTCCAAAGATTCAATCAAACAAAGCAACAATAGATTAATAAAATGTATTCAAATTATTCAGTAGGATGCCACTCTAATAGGAAACCTTAAAACTATTAAACATCAATATTTTGAATAGTCGACCCATGGTGGGCTCAGAATCTCATCACCGCAGTCACCCAGTTTATGGAGACTTGGCAAATATGGAAGGAAAGACTATCCTTGGTTGGTGTACAAAAACACATTTATCGAAGACTGGAGGGTGCTTTCTCCCCTAAGGGAAAATAGAATTTTGTGTTTTACCAGAAAAGCACAAATTTACTAGGTTGAAAAATTGAGATATTCAAATTAAGCAAGGAGCAGAATCCAGGAGATTCATCAGATGTACCCCTGAACCACTATCATTATGTGCGGCTGTTCATCAATACGGGTTGAGATGTAGGCGGATGGATCAGAGTGACGAGGAGGTTGGGGGAGGGGGGGGGGGGGGGGTCAAAGGAATGAGTCTGGATCCTACAAGCAACATACTTCGGCACAGAATGCTCAGCTTTCTCACACTTCATCCACTGCCTCTGCCTAAATTATGAAAAACACTGCAATTGGCTTGAGAACAATGTCCTATATGACCATACTTTTCTTTTGACAGACACATAAAAAAGGACTCAAAAGTGGATGCATGTAAAGTACAATGGTGAATATGCCATTCTGATGATAGGCCATTGATCTAAAAGATTAACTTTGTTCCTCTTATCACGAGCATTGCCTGACCTGCAGTATTATTCCAGAATTTTTTGTTTTAATGTTACATAACCCTAGTCCATCCGTTCAACAAATGCAGCACTAAGAATCAGATCAGGTCTGAAGATCTTGTCCTGAAAAGTCCCCTTTCCATGTTCTCCAGAGGTGCTGCCTGACCCGGTGAGTTACTCCAGCACTTTTTGTATTTCTTCGCTAAGAATCAAATACTCTTTTACCCTCTTGGCTACAGCTGTACAGCAGAATACACCTATGCAGGGTGATAAAACTGACGACAAGTTGCCTGTTCATTTTTTTAAAATCTAATTCCTGCACTCCTTACTTTCCATCAAAGATTATTTCCATTATTTTGCACTTTCTGATTGAAATGAAGCTGCAGGGTAAGCACAAATATATTTAGTCACATTTCTAAACCCTCTCTGATGTAACAAATTTAATATGGAAGCTGTAGCTATAAACTAAAAGCAAAGAGGCATCAACATTTTTTGCAGTCACAACCTGAATGGAACAAAAAACACAAATATCATTTTTTTTTAACACACACACTGTTTTCAATGATCTATATTGAATATGGTGTATACCGTTTTGCCACATTTTGAAAGCAGGTCTGAAATGTTTCCTCCATAACATGTCTGCTGTCACGACACAGAACCGCAGTCAGGAGTTTGAACAATAATGGACTCTGAGATAACTCCAAAGCATCCAGAAGCTGAAATATAAAAGATAAAACATCAACTGGAACAAAATAATAAACATAGCAACTTCAATACAACATTTGATAGCAAATACATTGCAATTAACACAACTGGTAAAGATGTAAAATAAAACATGTTGTTATGCAGCCAGTCAGCTTGATTGTGTTTTTTGAGGAGATGATTGAAGAGGGTAGGGTACGGTAGATGTTATATAGATGGACTACAGTAAAGCATAAAATAATGTCCCTCATGGTAGGCTGATCCAGAAGATTAAGGCACATGGGGTTCCCAGTGATTTGATAGATTGGCTGATGGATAGGATATAGATTATTCGGAAATGTGGGCGAAGAAATTGTAGATTGAAATTTAACCTGGACAAATGTGAGGTGCTACACTTCGGGAGGTCAAATGTACAAGGAGATTATACAGCACATGGCAGGATCCTGAGGAGCATTGATGTAGAAAGGGATTTTAGGGTGCAAGTCTATAGATTCCTGAAAATAGCATGCAAGAAAACAGGGGATAAAGAACATGTATGGCTGAGTTACCTTCATCATCGGGGAATTGACTATAAAAGTTGGCAAGTCAAGGTGCAGCTGTATAATACATTGCTTAGGTCACATTTGGAGTATTGTGTGCAGTTCTAGTTGCCGCATACAGGAGGCTTTGGAAAGGATGAAAAAGGGTTTCGCCAGGATGTTGCCTGGATTGGAGAGTGCTAGCAATAATGTGAGGTTGGACAATTTGAGATTGTTTTCTCTGGAGCGTTGAAGGCTTAAGGGCAACCTGGTAGAAGTATATAAAATTGCTGTAGGCACCGATAGGATAAATAGCTGAGAGTCTTTTTCCCAGGGTGGAAATGACAAATATTAGAGTCCAGCTTTAAGGTGAGAGGGGAAAGGTTTAAAGGAGATGTGTGAGGCAAGTTTTTACACACATAGAGTGGTGGGTGCCTGGATACTATTGCAATGAGGCATTCAGATAGGGAATGGAGGGGAATAGATCATGTGCATGCAGATGGGATTAGTTTAGACTGACATCCTGGTTAGAAAGGTCTGTTCTTGTGCTGCACCATGTTCTAAGGTCTAATGCATTACAAAGGCAAACAGGTTTCAATCTACTTTGGATCTGGTAAATGCGTAACAAGGCAGGTTTAATAAATAGACACAAAAGGCTGGAGTAACTCAGCGAGACACGACCCGAAACATCACCCATTCCTTCTCTCCAGAGATGCTACCTGGCCTGCTGAGTTACTCCAGCTTTTTGTCAGTGTAAACCAGCATCTGCAGTTCCTTCTTACACAGGTTTAATAAATAACCTTGGTATGAAACGATCCCATAGAAAGAAGTGATCAGAGTATAACTGTATTCTGTATTCATTTTGAAAAAGATGAAGTTACGTTAGAAACAACTGAAAAAATGTACGTAAAGGGAATTACAATGAAATAATCGAATGGCTGTAAGTGGACTAAAGTAGATTAGCAGAACAGACGCTCATCAGCAGCAGACATTTAAGGAGGTAATTCATGATGCTCAGCAAAAATATTTTCTGGTAACGAGAGGAGATTCTAATAGGCCTTTCTCACGGGGCGACTTGACGCAAGAGTTAACCAGAGTTTAACATCGTGGGAACCTCGTGCGGTAACAGTACGGCATTCGTGGACCACCGTGGCGCTAACGGCAGGTAATCGTGTAACTTGGTGACTCGGGAGAAAATTCAAGCAAGCTTGAATTTCTCCTTGAAATTCAAGCAAGCTTGAAATTCAAGCAAGCTTGAATTTCTCCAAGAGTGACTTGTACACTTGTGGTTGAGCATTGCAACATTATATGCAACATTAACGTAGTGGCCAGTGCTATATCCGTAATAACTCTTGTGGTTACCGTGGGAACTCCTGCGAACGGTAAATCCGGAAGCTGGACAGAGGGGACAGAAGGTGAGTAAAAAAGGTGTTCTAAATATGCGAAATAAAAAGGTATAGATCTATTCTTAATCTTCTTCCCTTCATTCAGCGTTTCTGTTAAAACTCTTTATTTCTCACATCATAAAGCAACATAGTTTTAATGTCTGGTGTTGTCTGTGCAGTTAATGGAAGCACGTGTACCTGAGGCGCAGCGTCCACTGGTTCCTCAGCCTCGCCCGCCTCACTTCTATGACCAGGTATTAACAAATATATGTGCGCTTCCCAAACTTAATTCATAATCTGTCTTCTTTTTATGCATTGGCTAATACATCACTCTGTGATTCGAAAGTATATAGATAGGACATATGGATTGCTGTGTGCAATGGGAGCACATCCGCCATTCCGTGCTGAACAGGTAAACAATTGTGTTTTGTGGAATTGAATTTAAAAAATAAAGATTTGCATCCGCTTATGGACAACAACTTATTCATGAGTTATGTTAATGAGATTCAAGAAAATAACTCTAATCTTTAAAACGGGACTTTAATGAAAGGTCCCGCAATTTTATGGTCCGTGAGAACATTTTCACATGTACTTCTTAATTTCCTTCTAGAGCCACTCACCATCACCACTGATGTTTACAGAGCAGCAGCCTGCTAGAAATCCACCTTTGCCTTTTGTTTACTGAGAGGGCCGTGCACAAACACCATTTCAAGACCAGTTAACCCTCGGGTGTTGAGAATTATTTATGTGGTGTTTAATTAACCGTTTGAGTTTGAGTTTATTTTAGTTGTTGGCCACTCAACATTTGGTGTGACATCTAGAGTCCTTTATAAATGTCTGTATGTTAATATGTGTGTCTTTTCCTCTTGGGCATAACTTTGTTTCTGTTGGTGGCTCCACATTTTATGATAGCCTGAAGTGTGATAAAGCTTTTACCTCAGCAGTTTGATTGTCAGTGCTTGTTTACCTCATTGTTAAATAAATATATTTTTTACTATCAGCTTGATGTCTGCAATTCTTCATTAACACATCACTACAAGATGAATGTCTCTAATGTTATAATCCCTCTCATGCTGAAACACAAAATAGTTGAAGGGAGGTGAAATAATCAAATTTTCATTTATTTTCATTTTTGAGTGTTCAGGTCCATCAATTGTTGAGCTATTTAAACGTTTGAAAGTTTCACCTCTCGGTAGAAAATAAAATAAGCCAATCAGCACGGTAAATGTGAGACAAAGTCTTTATTCCTATTTGACAATATAAAAAGACGACTTCTTGCACATATTGAGAGAAGGTGCATCACACCAAACATTTGTCTATAAAAGGGCCTCGCAAACACGAAAATCAACAAATGAGGCACGCTAGATTATTTTAAACACATTATATTCATTAACCTCCGCAACAAGCCTAAACTCAGGCATTAAAAGGGACAATGCAATGTGCTAAATGGCAGGCTTTGCGGATGAACATCTTATAGGAAGCACTTTTCAGAGGACAACACTAGAAAGTCAGCTTATTTGCTATGCATTTCTGCTAACATGCAGTAGTGTTCCTGTGGTCGGCTACCCATCAATATAGCTGTCCTGCCACGGCACACTCCCCAATTGTGAATTGTAGTAAGCGCAGAGATGGCCTCTTTGCTCTTTCACACTGTATGTGCCCAAGTTACCTTTGAAACGCTGCAGTGGGACCATTTCCGACTTGGTCGCACCACTTCTCCATGTACCTAGTGTTATTCCCTCTGTGTCACTGTCCGTTGAAAGATGGGCTTCACCCAATGAGACTCCCTCTTAATTCTCTTTTTAATTAATCTCACCCTTCTGCCTTCACGGAAGCGTCCTCGATGCACATAGTGGGCTGCTGCATACAGCGCGTCAATGAAAAAAACCACCATCCTGTACTCGAAACTACTTAGCTTAGGCATGTCTCCAAATGAGCCAATTCAACCAAGGGAGGATATTTATAGTGTGTGAAAAAAAAAGTGACATCGTTTGTGCCACGTGATGAACAACACTTCACAGTCCACAATGTTCATTCAAGATTTAACGGGAAAGCTCGGGAGACGGACAAGTCACTCGCACAAATAACAGAAATGCCGAGTACCTGCGAACTCTTTATCTACCCCCCGTTATATCGTGTGATATCGTGCTAGACCACGACCACTTCGCTCTGGTTACATCTTGCGTCAAGTCGCCCCGTGAGAAAGCGCTTTAAGGAAGGGTTGAACAAACCATGGCTAACCAAAGAAAGCATTACGTTTAAAGAAAACATACCAGCACAAAAATTATTCGTACACCTCCCAGCAAGTCGCAAAGGTGGTGAGGCCGGAAGCCTCTGCGGGTCGGAGCCGCCGACCCGCAGAACAAAGGATGACCTGGCGCGGATACTGTGTATACTCTGTAACTTTGTCAGCGACTATTTGCATACCTTGGTTATGCAAGCAAAGAATTTCACTATGACTTGTCACATATGACAATAAAGTATTCATTCATTCATTCATTAAAACATTGCGATAGATTCAGAATCCATTTACTCTAAGAAATGATGCCGTGTAATTTTATTAATGCACATAGGAAAAAGAAAAGCAGCCTACTTTTGAATGCCAAGTATTCCAGCAATAAAAAACGCAAATATATTCACAGCATCACATTCTATTCTATATCAACTGGAATTATTCTTGAAACTAATAATTGTTGCCAAATAAATGAACCATTACTTCTGTTTTGTAGATTCTTCCATAAACACTGCATTGCAATTGTTTCTCAAATTATCAGATTCTCCTAAGCACTGAAAGTATCGTTCCAATTGAGAACAGGGAAAGTGATAATTTACTTCCTCTCAATTCAATTACATATTTATTACTCTCATTTTAGAAGAAATGATAAGTACTAAATTTATCCTGCCAAAACGGCACTTACTTTTTTGACACAGTCGATGTAGTTGTTATACTTCAATGTACCCTTTGGAAATTCATCTGATTTCATTGGAAAATGGGCAGCTACAAACTGATCAAGGGCGTTTGAAAGCAACCTAAGATTTTCCTCTGGAAGTTGAGTAAAAAATGGTAGTATAATCACTGCCTGGGTCTGCAAAAATAAACGAAAATACATTTCAGAAAAATTGACTTAAATTCCATGAGCAAACCTTACAACTTTAGTAGTGCAGTAAACTGGACAATAATTTATCATAACAGAGGAGGCTATTCTGTCCATCAGGTCTATGGTGGCTGTCAGAACATCCCCATTAATCACGGTTCCACACTTACTCTCTGGAATCCTATTCTCTCACAAATGCCCATCAACTCCTCTCGATTCTCGCAACATCCAACAACTATTAGGGGCAGTTTGCAGAAGCTAGAAAACCTTTGGGATGTGGGAGGAAACCAGCGAACCCGGGTTAAACCCACACAGTCACAGTAAGAATAGGCAAACCCCACGGGATAGTACACAGGGTCAGGATCAAATCTGTCATCTGAGCAATGTAGAAGCAACACTAACTGCCAATATTCCTTTCCACAAACAATCGTATTCAACTCAGATATAGTTTTCAGCAAAAAATAATGCTGCAGGAACTCAGCAGGCCAGGCAGCAGCTGTGGATAGAGGCCGACAGATGAAGTTTCAGATCAGGACCCTTCTTCAGAATGATGGTGGGAAAGAGGAGAACTTCTTCAAAGTAGGCATACTTGATGCGATTTAACAGAGGAACAGTAAAATGGAGACATTGATATTAAATGCTGGAACCGTAAGCAAAAAAAATAAATAATAAACCAACAAACGGATGGACCTTGATTTTTGGATTTATGCATAGTTTAGTTTTCCTGTAGAGCCAGGTGGAAATACAACATTTTAAAAACATTTATTCAGACAAGACCATGATAGGAAGAATTTAGGGTCCAAACATAGTAGTACGAATGATACTGTAGTGACAGTCTTTGCGGCGTCTCAAGGTTTTACTCCTTGATAGTCACTAATATGCTGACTATTGTTCAGAATGTAATCTTACGCATTCCACGAGCACCACGAGACATTCCAAGCTGTCAAAAGTTGAATATTCCAAAAACAGACTCTTGATTAATAGTTTCTTTATTGTAGTAGTATAAAATTGTAAAATCACTCCTAAAAACTTCTTCTTGTAGAAATACATCATCTTCCAGCATATATACGTTTCAATCATACTCGTGATCATGTCGTGATCATGCTCATGATCATGGTCGAAAACCATATCTTCCCCCTACTCTTCACCGAACTAAACTAAAAACTGTCTGGGAGTGTGCGCCACAAATACGCCCCAGACTACGTATAAATCCCACCCACATAATTACAGGCAGATAAAATTAAAGGTAACTGGATATAATTATAATATACTAAATTAAGCTAAATGGCTACTACATACCGGCCCCTAATTGCTCTGAGTATATAACGAGGCAATTACTAATAGACATTAAAAAATGAGCTATAAAAGCTTAACATATCAAAAAACAAAAATAACATGCATTATACATCAGCATTTAGACTTCTTTAGCGATTCTTCCATCTTCACCTTCGCCTTCTGGTTATTGGTCTTATTAAAACATTATTCTTAGTCTGAAATCGTACTGTACGCATCAAACCCTTAAAATCAGGCATGATTACCAGTATTCTGCCCAAAACCCCAAAGACTTCGTGATGCAGTAGAATCAACCACCCCAGTCACCAACTTCTTCCATTATGAAAAGTGGGTAATTAAGTAATTTGTGTGTTTGATGAATCTTCAGCAATAATGTTCACTATGATGTTTTGTTTAATTTCCGGATCATTAGCAGAGATTTCAAATCCTAGCTCAAGCTTTGGCCATTCTCCGTCTGGCTTACAGAGAAACTCCATAAGTTCATTAATCCATCTCTTATTGCTTAAGAAGCGGTCTGCTATAAATCCTCTAGAAGATTCATCCACAGGATTTTCCTTTGTGTTAACATATTTCCACTGTGAACCATTAGTAGCTCTCCATACATAAGATATTCTGTACGCTACAAATGTCAAGATACGTTAGTTCTCATTATTAAAGTATTCAAACACTGTAGTAATATCAGTCCAGAAGAGATTTCTCCAGCTGAAGCTGCAGGTCTTTTCGAAACATTATGTCCACTTTAACAGCTAAGAATGCGGCAATGATTTTCATTCTGGGAATTGTCATTTGCTTCAATGGTGTCACTCTGGCCTTTCCCATTAAGAATGCAACATGTACTTCATTGATATCATTTTCCAGTCTTAGATATGAAACAGTACCGTAATCACTTTCACGAGCATCTGAAAAGTAATGTAGCTTGGCACGTTTGATTTGACCACTGTTTGTAGGCTTCATACACCGATTCACTTTGAACTCCAAGATCTTATCAATATCTGTTAACCATTCTGTCCATTGCCGAGAAGAAGTTTGCATTATACTCTCATCCCATCCAAGTTTATTCTGAGATCCTGCAAAATTAACCTGGCTGGCAGTGTAAATGGTGCAAGAAATCCCAAAGGGTTGTAAACATAACCAATCACTGAAAGGATGCCCCGTTTTGTACATGGTCGTTATTGAATTGAGATTCTGAAATTGAACACATCTGTTTCAACACACCAATGCAATCCCAGTGTTTTTTCCATTGGCAAATTGTCTATGTCCAAATCCAACTCCCTGGTCATTTTTGCTCTGTTATCTGGTGAAATGGTTTCCAATACCACACGACTGTTGCTGATCACTTGGACAGCATGAATTCTCCCTTATTGCAGAGGGAAGTCAGATGTTTGACCATTTGAATTGCTTCTTGTATCGAAGACATGGATTTTAAACAACCATCCACATAAAAGTTGATCCTTACAGCATTTGTCACTTCTACTGGAAAGTGAGATTTATTGTCCTCTGCGGTCTTCCTTAATGCAAAGTTCGCACAACTTGGTGATGACACTGCTCCAAAGAGATGTACCTTCATCCAGTATTCAACAAGATCTTGTTGTGCATCACCATCAGGCCACTATAGGAATCGCAAATAGTCAATATGCTTTTCTGATACTTTCGACTTGACAAAACATTGCTTTAATATCAGCCATCAAAGCAACGGGTTCTTGTCTGAATTTGATAAGAACTCCAATGAGTGAGTTTGTAAGCTCTGGACCATGAAGTAATCACCAGTTGAGTGATTAAAGTTTAAGAAGGAACTGCAGATGCTGGAAAATCGAAGATAAAGACAAAAATGCTGGAGAAACTCAGCCGGTGAGGCAGCATCTATGGAGCCAAGGAAATAGGCGACGTTTTGGGTCGAGACCCTTCTTCAGACAGTTGAGTGATGTTCCTTTGAAGACTGCTGCACAGACAAAGACCACCCTCAGGGTCCCTTTCTTCGAATGATACACCCATGGTGCGGAATATACCAAAGCTCTCCGTCACTTTGATTTAGCTGGTTTGTTGGTACCATTTTGGCATAATCATTGTCAATCATATCCTTTAGGAAAGATGTATATTTCTCATGAAATTTTGTATTCTTGCCAAACTTGCGTTTCAGATTCTGGGTGCGTTGCTCTACCGTGCGACGATTATTCGGCAGACTAACGCTTACTTGCTTGAAAGGTAAGTCTAGACAATAGTGTCCTTCTATCATAGACATAGAAACATAGAAATTTGGTGCAGGAGTAGGCCATTCGGCCCTTCGAGCCTGCACCGCCATTCAATATGATCATGGCTGATCATCCAACTCAGTATCCCGTACCTGCCTTCTCTCCATACCCCCTGATCCCCTTAGCCACAAGGGCCACATCTAACTCCCTCTTAAATATAGCCAATGAACTGGCCTCAACTACCCTCTGTGGCAGAGAGTTCCAGAGATTCACCACTCTCTGTTTGAAAAAAGTTCTTCTCATCTCGGTTTTAAAGGATTTCCCCCTTATCCTTAAGCTGTGACCCCTTGTCCTGGACTTCCCCAACATCGGGAACAATCTTCCTGCATCTAGCCTGTCCAACCCCTTAAGAATTTTGTAAGTTTCTATAAGATCCCCTCTCAATCTCCTAAATTCTAGAGTATAAACCAAGTCTATCCAGTCTTTCTTCATAAGACAGTCCTAACATCCCAGGAATCAGTATGGTGAACCGTCTCTGCACTCCCTCTATGGCAATAATGTCCTTCCTCAGATTTGGAGACCAAAACTGTACGCAATACTCCAGGTGTGGTCTCACCAAGACCTTGTACAACTGCAGTAGAACCTCCCTGCTCCTATACTCAAATCCTTTTGCAATGAAAGCTAACATACCATTCGCTTTCTTTACTGCCTGCTGCACCTGCATGCCTACCTTCAATGACTGGTGTACCATGTCACCCAGGTCTCGCTGCATCTCCCCCTTTTCCAATCGGCCACCATTTAGATAATAGTCTGCTTTCCCGTTTTTGCCACCAAAATGGATAACCTCACATTTATCCACATTATACTGCATCTGCTAAACATTTGCCCACTCACCCAGCCTATCCAAGTCACCTTGCAGTCTCCTAGCATCCTCCTCACAGCTAACACTGCCCCCCAGCTTAGTGTCATCCGCAAACTTGGAGATATTGCCTTCAATTCCCTCATCCAGATCATTAATATATATTGTAAATAGCTGGGGTCCCAGCACTGAGCCTTGCGGTACCCCACTAGTCACTGCCTGCCATTGTGAAAAGGACCCGTTTACTCCTACTCTTTGCTTCCTGTTTGCCATCCAGTTCTCTATCCACATCACTACTGAACCCCCCAATGCCTTGTGCTTTAAGTTTGTATACTAATCTCTTATGTGGGACCTTGTCGAAAGCCTTCTGGAAGTCCAGATACACCACATCCACTGGTTCTCCCCTATCCACGCTACTAGTTACATCCTCGAAAAATTCTATAAGATTCGTCAGACATGATTTACCTTTCGTAAATCCATGCTGACTTTGTCCAATGATTTCACCACTTTCCAAATTTGCTGCTATCCCATCTTTAATAACTGACTCTAGCAGTTTTCCCACTACCGATGTTAGACTAACTGGTCTGTAATTCCCCATTTTCTCTCTCTCTCCCTTCTTAAAAAGTGGGGTTACGTTTGCTACCCGCCAATCTTCAGGAACTACTCCAGAATCTAAAGAGTTTTGAAAGATTATTACTAATGCATCCACTATTTCTGGAGCTACTTCCTTAAGTACTCTGGGATATAGCCTATCTGGCCCTGGGGATTTATCGGCCTTTAATCCATTCAATTTACCCAACACCACTTCCCGGCTAACCTGAATTTCACTCAATTCCTCCAACTCCTTTGACCCGCGGTCCCCTGCTATTTCCGGCAAATTATTTATGTCTTCCTTAGTGAAGACGGAACCAAAGTAGTTATTCAATTGGTCCGCCATATCCTTGTTCCCCATGATCAACTCACCTGTTTCTGACTGCAAGGGACCTACATTTGTTTTAACTAATCTCTTTCTTTTCACATATCTATAAAAACTTTTGCAGTCAGTTTTTATGTTCCCTGCCAGTTTTCTTTCATAATCTATTTTTCCTTTCCTAATTAAGCCCTTTGTCCTCCTCTGCTGATCTCTGAATTTCTCCCAGTCCTCCGGTATGCTGCCTTTTCTGGCTAATTTGTACGCATCATCCTTCGCTTTGATACTATCCCTGATTTCCCTTGTTATCCACGGATGTACTACCTTGCCTGATTTATTCTTTTGCCAAACTGGGATGAACAATTTTTTGTAGTTCATCCATGCAGTCTTTAAATGTCTTCCATTGCATATCCACCGTCAACCCTCTTAGAATTAATTGCCTGTCAATCTTGGCCAATTCACGTCTCATACCCTCAAAGTTACCTTTCTTTAAGTTCAGAACCATTGTTTCTGAATTAACAATGTCACTCTCCATCCTAATGAAGAACTCAACCATATTATGGTCACTCTTGGCCAAGGTTGCATGTACAACAAGACTGCTAACTAACCCTTCCTCATTACTCAATCATTGGACAAAGTCAGCATCATCTTTATGTTACAAAATTTTGAGATTTAAAAAATCAAGTCTGCAATTTATCCCATCAGATAAAGCATAACAATAAGTTTAATTTGACACCAAATTCACTTTCATATCTCAAGTATTAAAAAAGTTATGACCATTTTCATACTCGGAAATTAGCATCTTGTTCCCTATTGATTTTCAATGGACATTACAAAAAAGCTGTGATCTTGGATAGTCAAACGCCCATTTCTTAAGGAAAGATTAACATTTTTAAATAGCCTAAGTGTCCAAAGATTATTCACAAATAATTCACAATATAACATGATTTTTATATCTAATTTACATTAATTTATAGGTCAAATGGAAGGAATTTAGTGTTCAATTGCTGTAAATAAATGCCCATTTAAATCGGCTTTCTAGTGGGTTCATGTGGAACGCGCTGGTTTAGAACGTTGACATAGCGCTGGATTAGTGCCCTCAAATGCCGAGAAAAATACTGCGGGATATAAAAAGCCCAAAATGAACTACTCGCTATAGATAACTTTATATTCAGGGTTATATATATGCCCCATTTAATGTAAAAATAAGGTACATACCTTTAATTGTTTGCTTTATAAAACCCTGGGGCTGCGAGAGGTTGCGAAATCAGAGAGTAATTTTAAAACTATTATAACTATATTATCGAGGCCTATAAAACTAATAATACCTTTTGCGACTGGGTCTTGCAGCGATTTTTCGTTAATGATTTACTAGGCTGAACATGTGCGATTAGTACAGCCTAGTAAAAATCGCGTTTTAAACCCGCCCCCTCCAAACAGCGCCAAAATCGCCGACATGGCTGAGGGCAGATTCCCAATGACGATTCAGGTAGGTTTTGTAACATACCTAATCTTTACTGAGTGGTTCATAATATCCAAAAACTTGGATTCTTCTCTGGACATTTCTTCCGATTCCTTAACGGTACTTTCACTGAAATCATGATTGTATTCCTTGGTGAACAGCTTATCTAATTTAACAGTAGATATTTGATTGACAGCAGCAGCAGGGTGGTTCTTCTGGTTCCTGCATTCGTTGTTCCTTCTCAAGGAGCCATAGATAACCCATCCTAGTAGGGTTTTCACAGCAAACTGTCCATCTTCTTGGCTGCTCACAGTCTGTATAGGTTCCAATGCCTTCAAAGCATTTGTTCCGATAAGTAAGTCGATACCAGAATTTATTTTAGGTATCTTGACATCCTTCAAGTAAGGCCATCGTTTCAAGTTCTCATGTCTGGGTAATTTTGATGACAAACAGGCATGGTCTCATGTGAAAACACCTCAGATATTGGTATAAAATTGTCTTCATCCAGACTAGATATTTCCATATTTGTAATGTGATGACTAACGCACTCTTTCTCTTCATTCATGGTACGCAATAGAATCTTAACCTTTTTTCCTGTTATGCCCAGCCTTCTCATCAAGCTTTCTGTGCAAAAGGTAGCCTAAATACCATGATCCAAAAATGCATATGTTTGTAACACTGTATTTGTCTTGCTGTTCCTTACCTGTACAGGTAAGATAGAGAAGATACAGGTTTCTACCCCAGCCCCGATATGTGCACTTATCTGAGGTGAGGTGCCATCATCACTCGTAGCTGGCTTCTCCTGTACTATTTCCTCTGGCTTCTTTTCGTCCGTCTGTTTTTTTCTTTTTTTTTGTTGTTCTTTTGTCCTGCTTTAGTTAATCTTTGGTTTATTAGGTTGTGTATGTGTGTGGGTGGGGGGGAGAAACATGTTTTGGTCTCTTCCTTCGGGGGGGGGGGGGGTGCGACTTTTCTTGTCCAAGGCCTAATAGCGGAGCTGGGGCAGTGGCCACCCGGCCTCGGAGCTGGGGCAGCGGCAGCGGCCACCCAGCCTCGGAGCTGGGGCAGCGGCAGAGGCAGCGGTAACCGGCTCGGAGCTGGGGCAGCGGCAGCGGCCACCCGGCCTCGGAGCTGGGGCAGCGGCAGCGGCCACCCGGCCTCGGAGCTGGGGCAGCGACCACCCGGCCTCGGAGCTGGGGCAGCGGCAGCGGCCACCCGGCCTTGGAGCTGGGGCAGCGGCAGAGGCGACCTGGCCTCGGAGCTGGGGCAGCGGCCACCCGGCCTCGGAGCTGGGGCAGCGGCCACCCGGCCTCGGAGCTGGGGCAGCGGCCACCCGGCCTCGGAGCTGGGGCAGCGGCAGCGGCGACCTGGCCTCGGAGCTGGGGCAGTGTTCCGGCAGCAGCGGCCACTGGACCCGACCGCGGCCCCAGTGTAGGGAGCTCGCAGGTCACAGGTTGCGGACCTGTTCTCCGGAGCTCCCGCAACAACAGCTGCATCCGCTGGACTGGAGGGCCGCAGCTTCGGCAGCTTCGACCACCCCGGGCCACGGAGCTGAACCGGGCCATTCGCGGAGCTCGGATTCAGCCACAGGACTGACATTACTTACCATCGCCCGGCGGGGTCATAACATCTGAAGCCTGGATCGCCTCGGCGCAGAGGGAGAATAAGAAGGGATGAGACAAAGACTTAAGACGTTTGCCTTCCATCACAGTGAGGAGGTGCCTGGTGAACTCACTGTGGTGGATGTTAATTTGTGTTTATTGTGTGTTTTTGTCATTTTGTACGATATGTAGGACTGCAAGGCAACAAAATTTCGTTCAGACCACAAGGTCTGAATGACAATAAAGGCTACTTTGACTTTTGACTTTTCTTCTGTTCAGTGTGAAGTAATCCAGGATGATCCTGTTTACACTTATCGCAAGTCATACGACTCTTGCAGTCTTTAACCATGTGTCCTTTCTTCAAACATCCAAAAACAGATCCCCTTCTCCTTTAAGAAGTACATCTTTTCGATATATTCCTTCTTCTTGAATTTTAGACACCACTTTATGGGGTGACCAGCTCTATCACACCACAAACAAAACCCTTGTGGCTTAATAGTAGATGCAAATCCTTTCTTTTCGCATTTTGTTTCTGCAGGTATTACAGCAGTAGCAAAACTACTTCCCTTAGGTCCTGGTCTTACTTATGTTTTAGTTAAGGTAGAACCTTTGACATTCGCTGATTTTGGATCTTGAATATTCCCATGGCGTAGACTTGACATAAATCGTACTTCCCCGGCTATGAAATTCACCAGATCTGGAAACATGGCTTCTCGGTTTTCATCTTCCTGTATCTGGCCTGCCTTATCTCTCCACTTTTCTCTAAGTCTGAAGGACAGTTTATGAATAATAGTCTGCATATTACCAACAACATTCCATTCGTCCATGTGGTTGCGTTTGCTCATCGAGTTTCAAAAACTTCTAAGAAACATCGCAAACTCGTGCAATGCCTCCACATCTTCCGCCTTGATAACTGACCAGGCAAAGACCTTCTTCATGTAAGGCAGGGGCCGTAACTCGAAATCATCCGGCCCGCAGGCGGATTTCTTTCCCCATAATCATCCGGCCCGCCGAGTGCTGAGCTCTGGCTGTACCGCATCCTGCACAAAGCCGCCGGCACGGGCGCGCACCTTCTGTGAACCCATTTAAGAAAGAACTGCAGATGCTGGGAAAATGGAAGGTAGCCAAAAATGCTGGAGAAACTCAGCGGGTGAGACTTGCAAGGATTGCATGAGACTGCCTCACCTGCTGAATTTCTCCAGCATTTTTGTCTACCTTCTGTGAACACGTTATTTGATGTCTGCCATCCGGGCGGAATCCATGTGTACACGTGATAGATGTGGCCCACCATCTGCTCACAGACTTGCGTCCTGGCCCCTATGCAGATCAAGGTTGCCGACCCCTGATGTAAGCATTAGCAATCTTCTGTTCGTTACCAAACTATTCTTTGAGCATCTCTCTTGCCTTTAGATAGCCCTCTTCTGCAGGCAAATGTAGACAACTAGTAACAAGCTGTTTTGCACGTGTGCCTGTGTATTGTTCAAGAAAGTTTAAACGATCTCCCGGATTAGTCGTTTTCATTTCCACACTTTCTTGGAACCGTTTTATGAATGTTTCATAATGCAAAGGATCACCGTCATATGTAGGAATTTCCTTTGGAGGTAGGTGGAAAGGATATTTTGTTGAGCTATGAGCTCGCTGATTTTCATTTGATTCATCACCAATTCAAAGAGTTCATTTTGAGATCTCTGGTTGGGCACATATGTATATTGAACAGGAATCTGTGAAGGGTGGTGTCTTGGGTAAGCTTCGTCACGAGCGACATGGCTTGTTGTTTGTCCATGTCTGGGTACAAATGATTGATAGGCAGCTCGAGCCTGTATATCAGGCCTCTGATGAGGAAGCCGAATTGGTGGTTTGTTTACGAGCCTCATCAGGAGGCCTATAAATTTGTTGCTTCAGTTTAACATCCTGTTGTTGAGATAAGGCTTTGATTTGAATTAATTCAACTTTATTGTCATTGTCTTCAAGTACAGAGACAACAAAATGCTTTTTCCCCATACAGTCATACGAATAAAAACAAATAAACACACAGAACACGATGGTCCACAACATAAACATCCCCACAGCGGTATCAAGGTTTGCCACTGTGAGGGAAGGCACCAAAGTTCAATCAACCTCCTCGTTGATATTCTCTATATTCTCTAACGTTGAACAGAAGAACATCCTCAGCGGCTTGGACCTCCGAATCGGCCACTTCCTATCGGAGACCACGGCTCCCGAAGTCCACAGGCAGAGCTGGGCGGAGAGTCAACACTTGCAGCCCTCGGCAAAGGGTCCCAGGACTCCACGATGTTGAAGTCAGGGCCGCCCGCGCTGGGAGCTCTGCAAACCACAACTCCTCGATGTTGAAGCAGCAGTCCCAACACTCCGGAGCTTCAAATGGCGATCCCAGGTAAGGCATCGCCCGCTCCGCGATGTATCCAGTGCTGCGCCGCCGCTGCTGAAGCTCTGGTCCGGTCCCCGGCAGGAAAGGCCGCGCCAATCCAATTGGTAGGCCGCGAGGAGGGGGGCGAGGGCGCGACTCGGATAATAGTCGCATCCTCGCAAGGAAGTGACTGAAAAACGGTTTCCCCCTTACTCTCCCCCCCTCCCCCACATAAAATATTAAAAATAATTCTCCAAAAACATACTTTAAACAAACTAAAAATAAAAAAGATAAAAAGACAAACAGTCTATAGGTGGAGGCAGCCATCATGCAGCGCCACCGGATGTTAAGGATCAGTGGGTGCTCAAAGGCACAAGACCAGATGGACTCTGGCCATAGATTTAATCCAGCTGCTTTCTTGGGCTGAGGGACTCTTCTTCAGGTATACATTCGAGCCGCATCCTGATCCCCAACTCACCAATACCTCTTTCTTCATCTTGGCAACATGGCCATTTTCAGCCGTTCCTTCTCTCACCTCAGCTGTTCTTCTTCTTCCGCAGCCTCTCTATCCAATTCCTCGGCTTCTCTCTTCAACTGCCCTTATCTCATGTTTTCTTTCCAAGGCGACAGTTTCTAGCAAGAAACGTTGCCTATCTCCTTCGCTCCATAGATGCTGCTGCACCCGCTGAGTTTCTCCAGCATTTTTGTGTACCTTCAGTCTTCTAGCTGATTCTTAATGTAAACATCCAATTATTTTCGAAGTGCAGAGCTGACTTATGTTGAAAGAATGCAAATACATCTCAACTCCAAAACATCTCAAGGCCAAGCACCTGACTTTATCCAGACTGGCTAGCAAACAAGCTTCTTGGCTGCTTTCCAAAACTTTAGCTGAACTTAAGTATATCTCATAGACTTTTCGTTTGAGCTTTTTTAATCACTTTAAAATGCGACAAATCAGTCAAGCTTTTCACAGCATCTCATTAAGAAGCTGTTCGAATTAAAGCGTTCCAGCTTTCAAATTTATAGCATAGTGCCATAGTTGTTCGTTACTCAAGATTACTCAGTCAGTGAAGTCTTCGATCTTCAGATAAGTCGAGTGGCTGTGTCGATTAACCTACCGACGGGTAGGCTCTAATCCAGGTCAAGCTATAATCTCTGGCAGAGGCTTAGCCTCTTCAGTTCCTCTTCTACGGAACCAGTCCTTCAGTTCCACTTCTACGGTACCAGTTCTTCTGGCAGTAATCTTACACAGATATACAGCCAAATCTTCTGCCTCCAGTAGTAAGGAGGTTTTCAACTCTAATGTAGTGACAGATTGAGGGGGAATCTTATAGAAACGTACAAAATTCTTAAGGGGTTGGACAGGCTAGATGCAGGAAAATTGTTCCCGGTGTTGGGGAAGTCCAGAACAAGGGGTCACAGTTTAAGGATAAGGGGGAAATCTTTTAGGACCGAGATGAGGAAAACATTTTTCACACAGAGAGTGGTGAATCTCTGGAATTCTCTGCCACAGAAGGTAGTTGAGGCCAGTTCATTATCTATATTTAAGAGGGAGTTAGATGTGGCCCTTGTGGCTAAAGGGATCAGGGGGTATGGAGAGAAGGCAGGTACAGGATACTGAGTTGGATGATCAGCCATGATCATATTGAATGGCGGTGCAGGCTCGAAGGGCCGAATGGCCTACTCCTGCACCTACTGTATTTTCTATGTTTCTATGTTTCTATGACAGTCATTACAACATCTCAAGGTTTTAGTCCTCGATAGTCACTAATATGCTGACTATGGTTCAGAAGGTTATCTTACGAATTCCATGAGTTCCACGCGACATTCCAAGCCGTCGATAGTTTCTTTATTATAATAGTACAAAACAGTAAAATCACTCCTAAAAACTTCTTGTATAAGTACATCATCTTCCAACATATATACGTTTCAATCATACTCAAGATCATGTCGTGATCATGCTCGTGATCATGGTCAAAAACTATATCTTTCCCCTAGTCTTCATCGAATTAAACTAAAAACTATCTGGGAGTCTGCACCAGAAACCTAGCCACGGACACCCCCAGACTACGTATAAATCCCACCCACATAATTACAGGCAGTTAAAATTAAAGGTAACTGGATATAATTATAATATACTTTGTTAAGTTAAATGGATACTACAGATACATGATAGGAAGAATATGAACCGATCACAGGCAAATGGGACAAGCTCAGATAGACATCTTGGATGAGTTGGGCGGAAGGGCTGTTTCCATGATGAGTAACTATGATTAAACAAAATTGCAGAGAGGAAAACAAACAGATGGATCCATCTCCCTCAATAGATACTGGTTTGCTGAGTTCCTCCAACACTGCATTTTGCTCAAGATTTCAGCATCTGCAGTCCCTCTCAGAAATAGCTCTTTTGCCCCTCCTTGTTGAAAGTCCAGCGGCGACCAGAACAAGGTACGACTCTTTGGGCAACTACTCACGACCATATAAGCTTCACCCCGCGACATGTCGCCTGTATGGTCGTGAGTAGTCTCCTCAGTCGTCCAAAGAGTCATAGCGTCTTTCTGGTCGCTGGATTTTCAACATGTTCAACATTTTCGGCGACCTGCACAGACCTATGACGGGTGCCGGCAGTCGCCGAAAAAGTCGCGTAAGTGGGACAGGCCCGTACGGCAACAATTTTACTGCTGTGCCAACCTTGTACAAAAAAGTTTACATTTTTATATGTGTTCATGATATTTCAGCTTCTCATTAGCCCCATGTGAATCTCCAAACCATTACTTTCCTTTCAGATACAATTTACTTAGCTGTTCCCCTCCCCCACCACCACCAAAATTGAAAAACATACCTTCAAATTTAAAGCTAACGTTGAGTCCGTTAATATAGTGGTGTAGGTTTGGAATACCAATTCAAATGCTTCGTGACTGTCGCCAAAAGATACTGTAGAATCAATCTGAAAGAAAATTCAAATAGCAAAACTGTTCACACTAAACATAATGAAGCATTAATTTAAAATATATTTCATCTATTTATCCGTGCATGTATCAGTAGCACAAATCAGTCAGATTCAACCTAGATTTATGTATCCTGCGCTTGTATTAATAAAAGTACCTTTCGGGCAGAAAAATAGTCTAAATGCATTTCACAATAATGGGATTTTAAGATGAGTCTTAAACATAGTGATGCAGTGGTGGGGTTTAGGAAATTCAGAAAATGGACAATTGTGGGCTCCACCTTTCCTTGATCATCTGGCTAGCTTTGATTTGTTTTTTTCACACCTTCCATTCATTTGTTCTTAGCATCTTTTCATATCTCTGGTTTCCCTCTCCCCGTACTCTCAGTCTGGAGAAAGGCCTTGACATGAAACGTCACCTATTCATTTTCTCCAAGATGCTGTCTGACCTGCTGAGTTACTCAGCATTTTGTGTCTTTTTGGTAAACCAGCATCTGCACTTTCTTGTGCCCAATGTTTTATGGCTGCAAGTCAGAGAAAAGAAAACTCTGGTTTTCTAAAGATAGTGAACCTGGAGGACCTTTTCAGAGATATGGTGGAGTGCGACCTGAAGAAATATAAACATAATTACATAAGAATTAATCAGAGATCTTGGAGCCATTGTAAAACAGAAAGGGGAGCTGATCAGAGCTTGATGCAAAAGAGAAAGGAGCCAGCTTCAGATCGAGATGTTTCAGAGCATAGGTCCCTAAACCTTTCCTATCTATGTACCTATCCAAATATATTTAAAATGTTGTTGTAGTACCTGTTTCAACTACTGTCTCTGGCAGCTCATTCCATTCACCCATCTCCCTCCATGTGAAAAAGTTGTGCCTCCCTCTGGTTCCTATTAAATCTTTCTCCTCTTAGCTTAAACCTATGTCCTCTGGTTCTTGATTCCTCTACTCGGAGTAGAGACTGTGCATTCATGCCATCTATTCCCCTCATATATGCATCAACTTTTTGCTTTTATAATTTGTTTGTCCACATTGATTAATGAGCTTTACTTTTTCTATTCCTCGTCTAGTCAATGTCAAACACAAGATCCAGTTTACATCTATCTTGTTTCTCCTGTTAAGTTCTCCATCATGGCCTTTCCACCTTTGTTGCTTCAATCTGAAAAAAGGTGTCAGCCTGTACAATTCACAGCTTGTTCTGGAGTCTCTCGACCTTTCAGTCTTTTTCCATGTAATTTACTAACATAAGGAACTGCAGGTACTGGAAACTCAAATAGAACACAAAGTGCAGGAGTAACTCAGCGAGTCATGCAGCATCTCTGGAGAACATTGATGGGCGACGTTTAGGGTCAGAACCCTTGTTCAATCTCATTAGGTGGCATTTCTAGTCAGGACCCTTCTTCAGACTACTTCAGAATTTACCTTAGTATCATTCCAATTAGAATCATTCCAATTTATTCTTCATTGTGTCATTTCAGCAGTCATTTTTGAAGTACACAGAAAGCTTTCACTATGAATGATGCAATAATTATTGTCATCAGGTGTGAGTATGAAGTATGATTCATTTTTGGTGCATTCTCTTTTATCTTCAAACACCTCGTCCACTGTACCATTTATCCCCATTCTCTGCACTCCCGTCTCCTTTTCTCTAACTTCCAAGAGTCTAGTTATTGTCAGATGTATGATTATATGAAGTGTCCAGTTTATCATTCTACGTCTTCTCCTCATTTCCTTCTAATGTCTGAGATCATCCTTATCATTCCCCTGTACAATACAGCTCCTGTGAAGGTACGATGTCATGCCTTAATATTTAATTTTTCTAATGCTGGTTGCATTCTATTTACATTTATAAGGCATATACCGTGTCGATAAACAAAATATACAGCAGTGCAACACAGGAACAGACCCTTTGGCCCATAAAAATATACCTGTAGCACTTTGGAAAGGAGTGTCAAGACAGCCATCTTGCTCTCAGAGCTGGATCCCTTTGACCACCAAGACTCAAGTTTTGACCAGTTGGTAAGTACAGCGTTGACCAGGAGAGTACCCTGCTTTTTTCGTACAATGTGATCCTTGAAACTCTGGTCAAGCATTCCATTGAGAACGGTGCTCACCTGTAAAATAATGAGCATTATAAGGTCATAAGTGATAGGAGTAGAATTAGGCCATTCGGCCCAACAAGTCTACTCTGCCATTCAATCATGGCTGATCTATCTCTCCCTCCTAATCCCATTCGCCTGCCTTCATCCCACGACCTCTGACACCTGTACTAATCAAAAATCTATCCATCTCGGCCTAAAAAATATCCACTGACTTGGCCTCTGCAGCCTTCTGTGGCAAAGAATTCCACAGATACTCCACCATCTGACTAATGAAATTTCTCCTCATCTCCTTCCTAAAAGAACATCCTTTAATTCGAAGACTATGACCTCTAGTCCTAGACTCTCCCACTAATGGAACCATTCTGGTCAAATCCAGAATGTGAAATGTACAAAAATCTTAGTTTTCATCAAATAATGCAAATTCAGCTTTGCACAATTCCTTCCTGTATTTCTTTGCTGTACAGTGAAGAAAAGTAAAATTAAAGATGCGTGTAGTGGTGAGTCATAAAATTAATCCTCTTATCCTCATTTCATGACTTTAGAAGCATTTACTGGTGAGTTATTGTACTGGGCCACATCCCAGGTTATGTGGTTACTTGCCATCAGACAGCGCTGCCTCAAAAAGGCAACCAATATCATCAAAGGCCCACACCACCCTGGCCATGCTCTAATTTTGCTCCTTCCATCGGAAAAAAGGTACAGGAGCCTGAAAGCCATGAGCACCAGATTTAAGAATAGCTTCTTCCCAACAACCATCAGGCTCTGAAACATCACACACCTAACCTTAACTATAAACTATGGATTGTTTTTGGGTACCCTAAGGACTCTGGTTTTTGCACTCATATCACAGTTATCAATTTATTGAATTCTTAAAGTTGATTAAACATTATTTGTGTGTATTGTGAACGTAGGTCATTTAGTTGCTGCAAGTAAGAATTTAATTAATCTGTTGTCGGTAAATAAGGCATTTAAACACTCTTGATTCCGGACTTAGTTATACGACAATAATGTCAGAGTATTTGTCTGGATATTTATCTTATTTTAAACAAAACAATGCTCAGGGTGGCCATTTAACCCAATGAATCCTCGCCTCCCATTCTCCTTATTTTTATGTACCCATGAAACAAACCCACCAATTCTTCTTTGTCCTTTTGTCCTACCGACTTTTAACGAGCTCTGCTTTTTCTATTCCTCATCTAGTCTATGTCAAACATAAGATCCAGTCTCTCTTGTTTCTCCTCTTAAGCTCTCCATCATGGCCTTTCTTTGGAATGTGGGAGGAAGGCCAGGGAAAACACAGTGCTCAGGGAAAGAACCTGCCGCCTCCACATAGGCAGCACTCCAGGTTAGGATCAAACCCTGATCCCTGCAGCTGTGCTACCATGCCACCCAGCACGATCAAACCTGGGTTACTGAAGTTGTGAGGTAGCAACCTTCGCCACTGAACTACCCCTTCAAAATAAAAATACAGAAGATTGCGAGTAATAAAGGCACCCTCCACACGTATTGAAAAACATCAAATTGCCTCATCAGTAGTACAGGCATTATGGCAGCGTGGGTAAAGGAAAATTGCCCCTACATAATTCCCAAATCGCTATCAAAAAACATGGGATATGGAACCAAAATGTGTTCCTTCCAAATATGTGTGAAGTAAATAAAAAAACTTTTTTTAAAATTCTCATTTCTTAACGCATGTGTAGACGATGCATCATTGAATTACAGTAAATTGCGATATAGACTGTTTACTGGGAACCCTCCCCACACCCCCCCCCCCCCCCCCCCCCCCCCCCGCAGTGGTTGCTTGTATATATTATAGTATTTCACTTTTAATACTGGGACATCATATGCCAATTAACATAAAATGTTATTATTGGACCAAAGGTGTTTACATAAGTGTCACATAAAATTGCTTACCATTTTAGAGTTTTCACTTGCCGATTTCATTAACAAGGCAACTGAAGAGTTAAGGTTTCCGAACAATTCAGTGTTAATGGTTTCGGGAAACAAATTGTAGAAATATTCACCATGGAAAAATTTGATGAAATTTTTCTGTGATGCCCCTGAAAGTGGCACTGAGAGTTCCACTGTGTTCAGTAGCAAGGAGACCAGTTCTTCACACTACAGAATCAGGAGACAAAGTATATTTAAGTATGCTTCAACTTCAATGCCCACCAATATTAAAAACGCCATTTTGAAATTATCTTCAAATCTAAACCAATCGTCTACAATAGCAACAACTAACATTCATCTTATGCCTTTAAGGCAATTAATCCTCTCAACATTCTTCACAGGTGAACAAAATGGAGAGGTGGCACAAAGCTTGATTAAAGTGATGTGGTACTAGAAAATTATATCCATGTGAAGAGGCAGCCAGTCAGCTGGCGGTTCCTTATATGATTGTTCAAAACCGTGTTAATGTAGTTTATTCTGTAGATGGTTAATAGAGAAAAAACAAGCATTAGGTAACTTTGTTGAATCCAATGGCAACTCACAAAACAGAGTAAATTAACAATGTTTGAAGTCAACACATTAATTATACTCAAAATACTGAAGTTGCTGGAAACAGAAAATCCTTTTGTTTCAGATTACACTGCCAGTTTGACATGAATTAAGATACTGGTCTTAGTAAAATGTGTAGCAACCAATGGTATATTCTCTGGCATAAAATATTTTATGGAGAAATGAAAACAGGTCACTTTTTGACATATCAAGTTTTTATTCATGTCACATTCACATACCTGCACACCAAGGGAAAAAGACAGTTGTAAAAGGCCATCCACTAACACCTTACTGCTAACGTCTATTGAAGGCAGGGATTTCCTCTCATCTCCAGGTGCCATTCCTTTGTAGATAGCTAATAAGAGCTTTGAATTCAGTGGCACGCCATGAGTCCCTGTCTGTAATAAAGAATTGGATTTACAAAATGCAATGATCATGGGTCTTGTATCTAGACCCGAGCACAAAATGAAAAATTAACCAAATGATTCAGGAGTTTGGCGCACTTGCCTCATCAGTTAAGGCATTGAGTACAATAGTTGAGATGTCATGTTACACCATTCAGCATGCCAAACTCTCCCTTCACTGCCCTGTCAACCTGTGTCACCACTTTTTGGGAACTGTGCACTTGTACCCCTATGTAGTCTCTATTCTACAAAGCTCACAAGGGCTCATGTGATGCATCCACTAACACTATAAAACACCCTGAAACCAGCCAAATGTGAATGATTTTAAGGGACATGCATGCATATGCTATCTCTCCAACCAAGTTAAAGCTGTGGACACACAAGAAACTGCCAATACTAGAATCTTGAGCAGATCAGGCAGCATCTGCAGAGGAAATTGATAATGAAGAAGGGTCTGAAGTCCCATGGTCAGCTTAGGCAAATGGGATGGCATGGACAGGTTGGACTGAATGGTGTGTTTCCATGCTGTACGACTCTATGAGTAATGATAAGTTTCACAGTAAGAGCAATGGTGCATGAACAAGAGCTCCTGGGAAAAACTTTAGATCTGTGTGCAGTCGGCACCTTATCAAGAATAACTCAGAATGTAATAACAAACCAAATCACAAAATCTTTAATGTCAAAGGGTACTCAATCCAATTGAGCTTACAGTTTTCTATTTAGATTAACCGCATATCTGTGTCATCCTTTTTGTTGTTTATCAATGGAACTTAGAGTATTATACTCTTCAGGGTCTGTGTTAAATTACAATGTTCAGGATTAAAAAATTGAAATATTTTTAAATAACTCTTCATCGCAACTAACTTTTGGATCTGATCTTTAGGTACAGCATGAAAAGCCATACTTATGTACTTGTTCAATAACAAAAGCATTCTGTCCCAACTTCTGCCACTTGTATAGGAATTATTCAGATACAAGGAAATCGCTTACAGATGAGTGACACACTTTCTATGTCAGTGATCTTGCGATATTTGAAAATTACCTGGCACTTCAACACAGTGTTGAGAAGATCAGCCTTGTAAAGCTGTTTGCATGCTGAGAGGATGGAACTTAATTTGTCATGATCAGTCTGACTGTACAGATTCACACTGCACAGATCTTCTATGCTGTAAAATATAATAAAATATCAATTAATAAAAAATTATTGCAAATTTTGGGAGTCTAAAAAAATAAAGTGATGCAAACATTTAACTATCACTTGAAGATAGAAAAGATAGTTTTAATCATTGTTTAGGTATCTTTATTAAAAGATTATTCAGATGCAAGATCTCATGCTGAAATTGTTCAGACAATAATTTTCCTTTGTATTTTCATTATTTATTACAAAATAATTATGAATGAATGAATGAATGAATGAATAGAATGAATGAATTAATAATTTATTTCTGTCATACATTAAAAAGAACAAAACTTTACAATCTGTGTGAATATGAACCAACACTGTATCCATTTCACACAACATTCATATAATCAATGACCGAAAAAGGAATACGCTGAAGCCACAAAGCTTATTTTTGCCTATCCTATACAATCCATAAGATATCCCAGAGTATCAGCATTACAAAGGAAAGAAAAAAATGTTTTACTCTAAATTGTAATCCTTACTTATTTTACATGTTAATCATTTTACATTTTATCCTTAATTATTTTACATTAAGGCTTTTTTGAAACTCAACAGAGAGCTGCAAAATGTCAACACATCACTAAGCCGTTCCATAATTTGACTCCCAAAACTGAGACACATCTATATTGGTTCTCACTTCACATGTTTCAAAAATACACAACCCTCTTAAATTATAATATCCTTCTCTTGATTTAATTTTTTTTTAAATACTAACAGGAAGGATTTTATTCCTAACTCGGAAAAGTATTTCTAATGTCTTTACATGCACAATATTCAAATATTTTAAGGTACCGGACATTATGAATATTGGATTTGTAGTTTCACGGTAAGAAGCTTTATGTATTATTCTAATAGCTCTTTTCTGAAGTTTAATTATAGGGTCTATACTTGTTTTATATACATTTCCCCAAACGTCAACACAATATGACATATATGGCATTATAAGCGAGCAATACAATATATACAAACACTTCTTATTTAACAGATCCTTTGGTTTGTAAAGAATAGCAATCAATTTAGATAATTTCCATTTCATGTATTCTATATGTGGCTTCAAACAAAGTTTATGGTCTATAATCACTCCCAGGAATTTTGTTTGATATACTCTTTCAATTTCAACTCCATTTAAATTCAATTTTATTTCACAATTCACCCTGTCACCACCAAACACCATAAATGTTGTTTTATTTTCATTTAGAGATAAATTATCATAGCTTATTGGATTATATCTGTCATGCAATTTCTCCATATCATTTTTTTCAGTTTTTGAAGGATATAAATGTTCCCACAGGTGATGGTCATGGAAATCTTCAAGCAATGTGCTAGTTAACATTTTTTAGTCACTTGAAACGGATTTCCCCCTCTATTTCGCCTTCCAAAATATTCGGATGCTTGGAAAGCTCTTTCTTGTGAATTGAAGAGTAATCTTTCCAGCATTAGTCACTGTATACTGAACAGCAATAAGTGCACACTGGAGATGGTGGGAACTCCACCCATCTTTGCCTTCAAGGTTAAAGCCTTGAAATATGTATCTACATGGTATTTCCATCCCCATCCCATGTCACGGTAAAAGGCAGAATTTCACACTTCATCACAATGGCATCTGATTTAATCCCAATTTGAACTACCCAGCCACGGATGAAATTTCCTGCACCTTCGTGGCTCCTTCAACCTGAACTATTCCATTACTTTCCTGGAAAGCCTCCCACCTTCGACTCTTCATTAACCTGAATGTGTCCAAAATTGTAGATCTTAAGTGAAGCCATTCTACCTCCACATGCCCTCATGTTACCTTATCAACATTGATATACCACAACACATTATAAAATACTCAACCTCGTGCTGTTATCCCCTCATGGTTCAGTCCCTCTCCTATAATCTTCACCTTCACTACAACCCTTTTAGATCTTCGGGTTTTGCCAATTCCTTATCTTAGATACCTGACTCATTTTCCCATTATTAGTAGCCATGTCTTTGGCCAACCAGACACTCAACTTTTCTCATAGCCATAACCAATATTTAGCTTTCTCCTCAACATCCACCCCCTTACCTCATCTTGATCTTGTTCAATTACACTTGTCAAAATCAACGAGCACCATATAAATACAAATTGGTTTTAAACACTTTGTATAACTTGTAAATGCAGTTGCAGGGATTCTACATCTATTTTCTTTATCACTCAAACATTTTCCATCTTACCTTTGCAATGTGATTCTTTTTCTCATGCTGTCTTCTAACATTTTGCAAAAAGGCGATCTTACCATAGCTTTCAAAAGCCTAACACAGGCATCAGGCAGACCTTTCATCACTTGTACATCTGCCATATTAAACCCAATACTGGGTGGATCAGTCACTACTGCTGCTATTAGTTCACACAGACAGGAATTCAGTAAGTCTTTCTCAAGCACCTGAAGAGAGAATGAGAAGAGCAATCCAATGGTGTTCCAAAAGTTGCATTTGAACAAGCAAAATCAGAATGAAAACATAAACTCATTGGGTTCAATTTATTTAAATGGGATGAATTTAAATTATTTATTGTTGTTAGGTCTCAAATCAGGAACTCCTTACTCAACCGCACAATGGGAGCACTTTCACAATTAAATCTGTAAAGGCAGATCTGTTTGAGGAAGGGACTCGACCAGAAACGTCACCCATTCCTTCCATCCTGTTCCGCTGACGTGCTCCAGCATTTTGTGTCAATCTTTGGTTTAAACCAGTATCTGTGGTTCCTTCCTACAGCACAGACCTCCTCTTATGGGCAATGAAGAATGTAAAATCAAAGCTGCCTTCCAGCAATCCCCTGGTACTGAATGCAAATATTAAAATGAAACTGAGCAATTCATCATTCTGCACTTTACATCACAAATATTAATAACACTACTAAATTTAAACTTTTGTATCTATTTAGTGACATGAGCTCACAGCACAACTTACATGTGATCAAGAACTTCCATCAGATACTTTCATGCAGCAAGAATAAGAAATGTTCAATTTTTACATAAAGGTGCCAAAGAATTTGGAATTAACGTGCTCCTTTAAATAAATTGGTTGACCTAATAGCTCATTTTTCCTATGACTAGGAATAATGTGGCGTGGAATTATTTATTTCTGTTCCCCTGCAACATATGGCACCATTAAGTTTCCCTAATATGTTAGCATTCATAGCAAAAGGATTTGAGTATAGGAGCAGGGAGGTTCTACTGCAGTTGTACAGGGTATTGGTGAGACCACGCCTGGAGTATTGTGTACAGTTTTGGTCTCCAAATCTGAGGAAAGACATTCTTGCCTTAGAGGGAGTACAGAGTACAGAGTTCACCAGACTGATTCCTGGGATGTCAGGACTTTCATATGAAGAAAGACTGGATAGACTCGGCTTGTACTCGCTAGAATTTAGAAGATTGAGGGGGGATCTTATAGAATTCTTAGGGGGTTGGACAGGCTAGATGCAGGAAGATTGTTCCCGATGTTGGGGAAGTCCAGGACAAGGGGTCACAGTTTAAGGATAAAGGGGAAATCCTTTAGGTGAGATGCGAAAAAAAAATTTCACGCAGAGAGTGGTGAGTCTCTGGAACTCTCTGCCACAGAAGGTAGTTGAGGCCAGTTCATTGGCTATATTTAAGAGGGAGTTAGATGTGGCCCTTGTGGCTAAAGGGATCAGGGGGTATGGAGAGAAGGCAGGTACAGGATACTGAGTTCGATGATCAGCCATGATCATATTGAATGGCGGTGCAGGCTCGAAGGGCCGAATGGCCTACTCCTGCACTTATTTTCTATGTTTCTATGTTTAACAATTGGAGTCAAACATAGAAACTTCAAACACGGGCTGCACCCACTCTAATATATGCAGAATATCTCTAGCATTCTGACATATGATGAAAACAATCTGATATGCACAACAACTTCCTCCTTTGCAATTATCATAAAAGGCCTTGATTCTATTGTAATAATTCAGACAATTTAAGTTGTTGATTTCTATCGATTTTATTTTTCAGATTGTCGTCTTGCCCACAGTGAACTTTTACATACTTTACATATGCTCAGCTTTCACATTGTGCTGCATTGCAGCAATCCAACCTTGGCTCGGAGCAAATATCTTCCAGTTACAATTTCAATTTAATAATTATCACAATGAACATTGATTGCGAATGATAAGCACATTGGGAACAGCAGGATAACCTGAAACATCCAGGTTCAGAAGCAGCTTCATCCCTACAGCCATCAGGTGCAACATCCAATTAAGTTCCAAACTACATAGACTTGGCCATTGTTTTTGTCTTTTACAATTACAATTATTGTTTGTTTATATGCAAAGACAATTAAAGAAACCAAATTAACTCCTCTGTCTTTATGAGCTGCTGATGTTAAATCATGTCAGATCCACCGGTATGTTGTTTTGTTTTTTTCTACTGCCTTGTAGAATTTTACATGTAATTTATGTATAACATATTTGTGTGTGTTTGGCTGAATCTATGTGCCTATTAGGCTGCTGTAAACAAAATTTTCATTGTACTTGTACCTCAACATACTTATGTATCGGACAATCAACTTGACTTGTTTCGACTTGTATAGATTGTCCAACAGGTTGGACTGGTACACCAATGCCAGATGAGCAAAGGAAATAAATATCAATTTTCAATAAGGAATTAGTATTGTACTGTGAGGTAATGTGGTTGAATGCACATTGAAGGATTTAATTCCGCCATTTTATGAATAATATTTATGGTTAAAGAGGCAGACATATGATCTGACTCAAGATGAATGCATAGATTGCAAGAAGTGGTTAAACAGAAATACTTGCATGGCACTGTTGACCATAATTACCATATTTCCCGGCAATGAAAACGCGCCTGTGTCAAAGATGCACCCCCATGTGAGAGAGAGAGACACAGAGAGAGAGCCCAGGACGGAGCAGCCAGCATTCTGCCCAGTAGCGACCCGCCAATCACCACCTCCACCGGAGGACACCGTGGCTTGCTGGCGGGCCGGCCGGCGGATGGCGCTGAGGTGGCGGCCGGTTCCGCTGTCCAGTCCCGGGGTGGCCATGCACAGCCCCCTCCTTCTCAATGCTCCTGCCTTCCCCGCAACTTTACCCCTGGCGGCCCAGACAAGTTTGCTACTTTGCGTGCTGACCCAGGCCAGACTTTCCGCACGCTGTGGAAGGAACTCTCCCCACCCACCCCCCCCCCCCCCCCCCCCCCCCTTTTACAGCCACTGTACTGAGGGATAGCCAAGTCTATCTTTCTTGACTAACAATCCAACCTTCGGCCTCCAAGACACAGGTAAATTTTCCGGCCATTATTTTCAGGTAAAAATAGCGTCTTCTCTGCCGGGAAACACGGTATATGTCTTAATTTGATTCATTGGAAGTACACAGGATGCACTGTAAGAATTTGAAATATTACCTTCCAGAAATCCTGCTGGCAACTCTCCAGTGCCATGCTAACAAATTCCATAATCCGGACAATGATCGTGCATTTACTATAATTATATTCTTCTCTCTCTCTTAGACTGTAAAGTGTGCTCTTCATCCCATAAGCAAAGCTTTCTTCTGCCGCTGTAATGTCATTCATCGCAAGGTTTTTCAGGAAGAAATCCACTGCTTTCAGAAAAACAGATTTTTGGGAAGTCCCTGCAAAACGTCACAGAATTCGTATTAATTTATTATTGTTGTGTATACTGAAATACAGTGTAAAACGCTGTTTATAAGCTATCAAGTCATACGATAAATTGGTATAATCAAACCACACACAAGTACAATAGAAAAATAACTAGTGCAGAATATAGCATTACAGCACTATAGTATTACAACTACAGAAAGAGTGCACATAGAAATAAAATACAAGGGCCACGATCAATCAATTAATCAGTTTTATTTGTTATTTTATATATGAAAATTTTATATATGAAATGAATTTGCTAGCAGCGGTACAATAAAGAGGAGGCGACCGAAACGGTTTCCCCCTTATCCCCCCCACACAAGACACACACAGAGACACCAAATATACACATTGGAGACACTAAAAAAAGAAAAAAAGTAGGATAAAAAACTAACTCTCCCCTCCCTGATGGACATCTACACCTCCCGCTGCCTTAGCAGGGCAAAGAAGATCATCAAAGACAGCTCCCATCCTGCGTTTGGACTGTTCGACCTGCTGCCCTCTGGAAGGCGCTATAGGCTCAGCAGCGGCTGCACTTCCTGAGGGTCCTCAGGAAGCACAACCTGGACTCTAACCTGCTGCTGACCTTCTACCGCTCGTCCATCGAGAGCCTGCTGACATACTGCATTACAGCGTGGTATGGCAGCTGCACCATGGCAGACAGGGAGAGGCTTCAGAGGGTAACCAGGACAGCGCAGAGGATCATTGGCTGCCCTCTCCCCTCCCTGATGGACATCTACACCTCCCGCTGCCTTAGCAGGGCAAAGAAGATCATCAAAGACAGCTCCCATCCTGCGTTTGGACTGTTCGACCTGCTGCCCTCTGGAAGGCGCTATAGGTGCATCAAATCCAGGACAAACAGACTCAGGAATAGTTGCTTTCCGAGAATTATATCTACCATAAATTCAAATTCACACATGCACTGACTACACCGCCCAACACGGACTTCCATCTGTATATATGTATATATGATATATGTATATATGTCCCCCCCCCCATCTCCCTTCTGTTTTTTGTTTTTTTTCTGTTTCTTGTTTTTTGTGCTAATTTGTATGTATGCACTGAGTACGAGCAGCTTTCAGTTTCACTGTACATGTATAGTGACAATAAATGGCATATCTATCTATCTAACACGCTGCTAGCAGGGCTGCCGGCTTGCAGCGCCCCCACCAACCTGGAGATCGTGACTATATCCTTAGCTTATGAAAAGTTGGTTCAGCAGTCTGATAACAGCAGGCAGGAATCTGTTTCTGAATCTGGTGGTATGTGCTTTCAAGCTTTAGTATTTCTTTCCAATGGTAGAGGGGAATGACCGGGCTGTAAGTGATTTTTGATTATGTTCGCTGCTTTTCCGAGGCAACATGCTGTAAATGGATGTTTTCTCTGATGGAAGTTGGTAAGAATTGCTGGAGACATGCCAAATTTATTTGTCAGTGCGGGTGGACCAGGCCAAATTTGTAGTGAGATTTACACCTTACCTCTGCATTCCTATTTCAGCACCATTGATAATGTCTGGGTACACCACCCCAATTCCTGAAATCAATTACTATTTCCTTCGTCTTACTGACATTAAGCTAGAGGTTGTTGTCTAAACGCCATGTTCCGTGATCACTGTCTCCTTCCTATACTCCATCTCGTCAGTGTTTGTGATCCGTCCTATTATAATGCTGTCATCTGCCAACTTGTAAAGAGAGCTAAAACAGAATTGTGAGTGTCTAGGGAGCATAGTAAGGAGCTGAGAATGAATTCTTGTGGAGTAATGGAGTGGAGAATTATTGTGCAGGATGTTTTGTCACCTATCCTTGCAAATTGGATAAAACACTGGAAATTCTCAGCTCCTCTTAGTATAAAAATGGAGTCGATTAGACATTAAAATGTAGACGTCGATGAGCACAAAAATATATTCTAATAATCCAATGAGACAAAGAGCTACACCAACCCCAAACCAATTAGGAGCAGACAAGGGCATTCTATCCAATTTGTAATCCCAGCTACAAAGACAGATGTCTACAGCAATTCGTTCTTCCCACGCACAATTAAAGCATGGAATAATCTCCACCAAACTATAGTTACCCAACCAGATGCAACTAAATTTAAAGTAGCACTTTCTTCCCAATAACCCTTTCTGGCTTAATCCCTCCCTTCACCACCTCGTTTAAATTCCAGTTGGAATATTTTGGAGGACCAGGTAACCAAGAACCAAGAACCTGCATTCAGGATCCACAAACAACAAACTCACCGAGTAGTTCATTGGGTTTGAGCATATGGAGACCAATGAATGTATTGTAACAGTCCAGAGCTGCCAGCAACATATCCATCCATTGCACAGTTGTTCTTATACTGAAGGGTTCTTGTAGATCATTAAGCGTGGGGTGATATATGATTCCTGAGGTACCATTCTCATTGCCAGCACCCTCAAACTTATTAATAAGAAATGAAACATCATTCTTCTTCAGAATTTCATCCAGCCAAGATGGTGGCGATTTGTTTCCTGAAAGTAAATACATGGATGCACTCTCATGAATCAAGGCATACAACAGCTTGAAATAGCAGTAAATGGACATCAGACAGCACAACAGTATTGTGAAGTTTTACAGCACAATGTTAATAGTAATCTGGTGCAATATCAAAGTGGACAGACAGTAAGATATTTGGAAGAGACATGGAGAAGGAAAATTGGGAGCAAAAGAGGCAAAGTATATGCTCATGGTTTTGATAGTTACTCATAGACTAGCTGGCAAAACCTACCATTTTACAGTAACTACAGTGTCAAAATAAATTTAAAACATTTATTATAAAATCCTTCAAAAAAATGCACATAAAACACACCTGGCAAACAGGGAACAAGCTCGTAAAAGAGTTCCATGCATTTGTGCCTACACTCTGTTTGGGGTCGTCCACATTGAGCCAGCAGCCATAGGACAATATCTGTTAAACACACCGTCAAATCCGAAGAAAATCCCCTGCAGAAATCAAAGTTACAATATAAAAGACACATTACAATGACATACTTAGCTAGACATTTATTTTACAGTTTCCTTTTGAAAGATATTGAGGTAACCATGATCATATTTATGTTCCCATTGACCAGGCACTTGGAGATCCAAAACCATCCTCACTTCCTGAGAACAAGTGTTCTATTTCAAAGGAGGCAGCTATATGCGTGGAGTAATGCCCCTGTCCCCGGAGGTTGCAAGCGGTTACCGGAGGTTGCAGGTTGTTCCCGGAGGTTTTAGTCAGTCTCCCTAGGGAGACTTCGGTAACCGCTTGCAACCTCCGGGAACCGCACGGAAACCTTGGGTGGGGCGCAAAGTCTCCAGAGGTTTCCGTTCAGGTTTCCTAAGTAGGACAGGGGCACAAGCATGTTCTCCCTGTGACCACGTGGGTTTTCTCTGGGCGCTCTTGTTCACCATCTCAACATTCTAGGTTTAAGATTCTGCAATCCACAGCTTATTTTCACCCAACAATAACACACTTAAAATTAATGTTTAAGAAAGAACTGCAGATGCTGGAAAATTGAAGATAGACAAAAATTCTGGAGAAACTCAGCAGGTGAGGCAGCATCTTTGGAGCGAAGGAATAGGTGATGTTCTGGGTCGAGACCTTTCTTCAGACTGATGTGGAGGTGGGGGGCAGGAAGAAGAAAGGAAGAGGCGGAGACAGTAGGCTGTGGGAGAGCTGGGAAGGGGAGGGGAAGGAGAGAGAAAAAAAGGACTACCTGAAATTGGAGAAGTCAATGTTCATACCACTGGAGTATGCCCAAGCGAAATATGAGGTGCTGCTCCTCCAATTTGCGGTGGGACTCACTCTGGCCTTGGAGGAAGCCCAGGACAGAAAGGTTGGATTCGGAATGGGAGGGGGAGTTGCTGGGTCACCGGGAGATCACGTTGGTTAGTGCGAACCGAGCGGAGAAGTTGGGCGAACCGATCGCCAAGCTTGCGCTTGGTCTCACCGATGTAGAGCAGCTTACACCTAGGGTAGTGCATGCAATAGATGAGGTTGGAGGAGCTGCAGGTGAACCTCTGCCTCACCTGGAAAGACTGCTTGGGTCCTTGGATAGAGTCAAGGGGGGAGGTAAAGCAATAAGAATAGCATTTCCTGCAGTTGCAAGGGAAAGTACCAGGGGAGCGGGTGGTTTGGGTGGGAAGGGACAAATTGACCAGGGAGTTACGGAGTGAGCGGTCTCTGCGGAAAGTCGAAATGGGAGGAGATGGGAAGATATGGCGAGTGGTGGGATCCCGTTGGAGGTGGATTATCTGTTGCATGTGACGGCTGGTGAGGTGGAAGGTGAGGACAAGAGGGACTCTGTCCTTGTTACGAGTGTGGGGATGGGGAGTGAGAGCGGAGCTACGGGATATAGAAGAGACTCTGGTGAGAGCCTCATCTATAGTCGAAGAGGGGACCCCCCCTTTCCCTAAAGAATGGGGACATCTATGATGCTCTGGTTTGGAACACTTAAAATAAATGTTCCAATGTGCATAAAATAATATCTGGTAGATGTTGCTATTCTGCTCACTTTCCAAAACCAGGTACTCAAGCACTCTTCATAACATAGAAGGAAGAATGATGAAAGATACTTAAAAATAGTGATATTACAAAATGCTGTTGTACAGAGATCTGGATATGGAGGTGCTACACTCTCTGGGTCTCCCTTCCCACCCCTCACCCTCTGTCCTATCTTCCCACCACCCTTCCCTCTGGGACACAAAACACATTAGCATGTAACAATAAGTAATTTGGAAGGTAATGTAATTCAATGAATTTATTTTTCCTTTAGGAACTTTGGTTTCTGCAGCCATACAACAAAAAGAAACAATTTTACAAAATACACAACCAACTCAATTCACACAGACATCCATCACAGTGAATCTCCTCCTCACTGTGATGGAAGGCAAAGTCTTGTTTCTCCCCTGCTCTCCATCCTCTCCCGATGTTAAAGCCCCTGGCGGGCGATGGTAAGTCCCGCAGCCGTTAAAGCCGTGCCGGCGATGTAAGGCCCTGCTCCGGGTCTTAATGTTGGAGCCCCCGGCGGGCGATGACAAGTCCAATAGCCGTTAAAGCCGCGCCAGGCGATGTCAGGCCCCGCACTCGGGCGGGAGAAGCTGCCACCGCAGGAGCTCCGGAAAGCGGTCTCCCACCAGGGACTCGTGAGCTCCCGATGTCACTGTCCACAGGCCTGCAGCTGGAGCCTCCGAAGCTCCGATGTCTGGTCGCAGCCGCGCGCCACCACAGCTCCCCATGCTCCGAGGCCGGCCAGCCCCACGATTGTAGGTCCGCAGGCTCCGCGACTGGAGCCTCCAGGGTGTTCCGGCTGGAGGCCGTTCCACGGTGCTAGGCCCCGACGACAACGGAGACCCGACAGGGAAAATGTTGGGTCTCCCGTGCAGGGAAGAGATTTAAAAGTTTCCCCCCCCCCCCCCCGCTCCCCAACATATACACAGTTAAAAACAATATAAAAACCACAGCAAACGAAACATTGAATGAGACAAAAAATTAAAAAAGGACAGACGGACTGCAGGGGCTGCTGCCGCGAAGCGCCGCCATTTTACATGTACTGAAGAGGAATTTATTCCTTCATGGGATTGTAATTTTTTCGGAATTCTCTACCTCGAGAATTGTGCTGCCGGTCATTTAATATATTCCAGGGAGAGACTGACATAATTAAACTACAAGAAAGTTAGAAAATATAGGCAGGTGCAACTGAGAGCAGTGTTGAGGTCAAGATTGGATCGGCCGGGATATTAATGAATAGTAATATCTGTTCATCCAGTAAATCAGTTTATCCAAAATTCAATGAGCTAGGTAGTGGTAAGACAATGTTTAGCAGTCTGGAGAAGGGTTCCGACCCTTCTTTGTCCTCCACAGATGCTGTCTGACCTGCTGAGTTTCCCCAGCACTTTGTGTTTTATGCAAGATTCCAGCATCTGCAGTTCCCTGTGTCTCCATTTATATCAGCCTCTCTGTTTTCGGTTAGAGAAGTGAAACATTGCAAGAGTTGGTGGGGTGTGGAAATTAAGGTAATTGACCAAGATTCACAATCCCAATGTCACTGCTTGAAAATGCACGCAAATCATAGCTGGGCTTGATTGTACCACCCAGTCAAACATACACTGAAATACACTTTAAAATGGTGATTCAAACATAATGATGTACCTGAAGAAGGTTACGATCTCCACCCTTCTCTTAAGACAGTGGAATTGATTGTAGACTTTAGGAGAGCTCCCCCTGCCCTCAACCCACCCCACTCACCATCAATAACACCACAGTAACATCTGTGGATTCTTTTAAGTTCCTGGGACCCATCATCTCCAAGGACCTTAAATGGGGGGCACCATCGACTCCACAATCAAAAAGGCACAACAGAGGATATACTGTCCACTAAGTGGAAGTCACAAAATGAGCGGGACTTTTGAACCAAACGCAGTCGGACCTAATAAAGCTTTTAGTCCTTCCAAACACAGTCGGACCTAATAAAGCAGTGCAGTTTCAAGCACAGGCAGGGCAGCAGGCCAAACAACTCATGGCATTGTCATTAAGGGCTAAAAAATCATTTATTGCAAGTACATTGCAGCCTGACAGTTCAGTTGATTCACAGCTTAGAATGAGAGTCGTGGCCTCTCCCTCGCGATCTTGCAGAGTGACTGAGTCATGTCCAGTCATTCGGGGTTTTAGTCCTTCCCCCCGGAAGGGGCGTCACCTTCATCGCGATGATTGACATGCGAGAGGATCTCTAGGTTTTTGAAACACTCAGAACTTTTTTTATTTTTCATCAATGGGAAAAATTCCCGGGTTTAGCGGAGGAGGACTGTGAGTGAGATGGCCAAAAATCACAGCGATACAGGGTAGCGTTTTTTCTAAAATCAATATACAGCGCAGACAGGAAGTGGTCAAGATGAGACTTTTAATTATATAGATGTAATAAAATGTGAGGAAGCAGATTTGCAATAAATTAGGAGAATAAATTTGAAACATAAAAACATCGTTCTACATGCAATGGCCTACCAATAGCAAATGCGCACATTTTATGAGTTAGGAAGCTGAGAAGTTTACAATAATCCACAAACCTGGGCACACGCCTCTTCGCGGGGCTATTCAAAGTGGAAGCCTTTTGTTTCATAATCCGCTTCAGGTGATCAATAACATCACAGCACTGCTGTACTGTACCTACAAAGAAATAATATCCATTTGCTTTCAATATTTTTTTACAATAAATTTTTACCAAAGGACAAAATCTCATCCATATGAATTTTAAGGATTGGTGTTATTTTTTACAGAATTTAAATTACTTAATGCAATATAAACCATAAAAGTTTCAAACATCATAAAAGAAAACAGAAGTACTTGCGGAATAATTTTTATTCAATATTTGCACGGCAGTTTCAGACATTTTATTGGGGCACGGTGACAAATCCTTGGAAAAATGCCTCTTGCTAGAGTTATTTTTGAAGAATGATAGACAGGACAATTTTGTATCTGTGGATTAATGGACTGGACAAATAGACAGACCCTATCCGCTTCCTCCGCCTCTGCAAATCCACAGAGTTTCACCAGTAGATAGACACAAAGCGCTGGAGTAATTCAGCGGGTCAGGCACCATCTCTGGAGTTTCAAATCAAATCAAATCAACCTTTATTGTCATCTTGCAAAGCAACAGTTGTACAGTGCAAAATGAGAAGGCGTTTCCCAGGGAATCTCACATGAAACTTAAAACATTTCACACATAATAACAATAAAAACAATCCAGTCCCTGATGAAACAATATAAATAGTTAAAAGCAGGTAAAACAGCAACATTAAAATACAGTAAAACCAATCACTAAAATGTCCAGGGCAGCTGATTTTTCCAGTAGTTTGTTGTTTAAACTGTCAAAAATAGGTCCACTTTCTTCAAGAAAAGTGTCAAGCAAGGTTAAAATAAGGCCCAGCTTACACCATTCAATAATGATACTTTAGCATTTACAGATACTAGATAAATTGCAGACATTGAAAATAATTTACCCAATGATTTATCATCTGCATGTGCGAGGGCAAGGCTTTCCACATATACATCCAATACTTCAAAGATAAACTGGTCGACTAAGGCACTTTCTTCCCTGGAAATACAACAACATTGTTGGTGAATAACAAAAATACATCTAAATTTTATGTATCAGTATGTCCAAACATTTTTCAGAATCAGATAGCACAGAAACAGGCCCTTCGGCCCAACCCGCCTGTGCCGACCAAGATGTCCCAACTAAGCGTCCCATTTGCCTGCATTAGACCCATATCCCTTTAAACCATTCCTATCCACGTAAATGTCCATGGCTTTATTTAAGAATATGATGCCGAAAGCCACATTCTACTTAGAAAAATGAATTCCATCCATGAGTGTTAAATTATGCATTCAAATGGAAACATGCATTTTATCTCACATTTTAACATTGAAAGCACTGGGATTGTTTGAGAACATGGGTGCAAAATATTTTATAAGATGGAGATGAAGAGGGTTAAGGAGGAGACCAAGTGAATACAGTCACAGTAGTTAATGTCAATGTTGCCACAAGCAGGAGAAGGAAAGGTCATTTGGATAATTGAGGGAGGATTGGAGGGTTCAAAACATAGTGCGAGTAAGAAGTTATTTTCAATATGTCCTGGGGACAAGGTGCAGCATAGGTCACTGATTACAGGAGCAATGGACATATAAAGCTTAGAGTTATTTAATGCACAGATGGTTAAATGTTATCAAGGACTTCTGAGAAGTAAAAAATAAGTGTTTCGAAAATAAATCCCCAGCTGATGGATGTTTTGGTACGTGTTTGAGCGGAAAGAGAGCCAAAGCGTTGTGGACGCAAGCATAATAAATAACCCAAAGGAATAGAAATGAAAGTAATGAAAGTCTTGACATTTCGGTTAAGGTCAAACAAGTGTCCAAGGTTTATGCTGCACCAAGATATTGGGATGGGAGAATGAGATCAATGATCCATGAGAGGTGCTTTGAAATGATGGGCTTCGGTCCTCTCAATATCTATTTAGGGAATAGTTTGCAAATTTTGATTTATCCATACAAAGTGATTGCAGACTTAAGTGAAATGGTTGTAAGGAGCTGGATATTTTCAGCAAATGTGTAGAAAGTGAGTGAGTCCAGATGATGTCCTTCAAGAGCAACAGTTAGGCGGGGAGGAGTCAAAACTTGGATACTGGAACACAAAGGATGCCATCCATGATTGTGGATAGTGAGATATTCAAATTCGCAAAAACTAAAGGGATTCAAACAGGAAATTCTGGTAGAAATCCCCATGAACTCTTTACAGTTGGGATTGGTGGTCCGCAATGAGGGACATGAGATAGAAGAGACAATTCATCTGAGAAAAATTAGATGGTGAGTTGCAGCCATTTTTCCAATAATCGTGCCACATTTTCACAAGCATTTTGAAGAATGACAATCTAATAGTGGATGTTTCAATAAAACTAATTCACTATATAAAGCTTCCAAGTACCTTCAGAAGACTATTTCAAAAGACCAAGGTAAAAGAGCTAATAGTCAAATCTAAAATAGAGGCGTTCTTCTACAAAAGCATGGACTAGTAGAACAAAGAATGGCTCGGTGCCAAGTCTAAATGACTTTGCAAATTATATGGAACACAATATGGAGGACATGTTGTTTTTTCAATAAAGACATTAAAATGGCAGCCTGCAGTATTAACATGTGCTTCTTCAAGGCCATAAAGAAGCCAAAATTGAAAAAAATAGCTGACGCTCCAGAGATAAGTAATAACTTGTCATTGGAGGAGCTCGATTTGGACCCAGGTTTCCTATATTGTGAAAGGCTACAGAATCTTTCAGTCATGTCATATTTAGACTTGGTAGGGGTGTTTTACTGAAAAGAATAATGTATAATTGTGCTAACTCGCCTTTGTTCTGTGAGTGGGAGCCCAAGAAGCACTGAGCAATGTTTGTGCTCATTGTATCTCGCCACTTCCGTCTGACCTTTTAATTAAAGATTGCCATGGTCTACCTTCAACGGTTGTTGCTATCTGCTTTTTAAGAAACAAACCTTCACAAAGGGACAAGCTCAAGTTTGGACTCGCTGAATCCTACCAATTTCCAAATATTCACTGATGGTGAATTTTGATATAACGCTAATAAAAATACTAAATCATTTGATTTCAATGAAGGTTTAGGCAAAATAATTTTCAGTGTAGTTCATAACAAAATTCTGATGAAAAGTCATCAGCCTTAAATGTTCTCTCTCTCCACAAATGTTGTCTGATGTGTATTTCCATCATTTTTTTGTTTTTAATACAGACTTCCAGCCCCCGAGCAATAGATGGAGCTTGAGCAGGCTTGGACTCTATTGCTTGAAGCGCAGGAGGATGAGGGGTGATCCTCCTGCGCTTCAAGCCCCCTCCATTGGTACAGAACATTTGCATTTGAATCCAATATATTACACTTGAATATATTGTATTTGAATCCAATATATTACACTTATACTTGAATCCAATATATATGCTTTAAATTGGATTGGAGTGTTTTTGAAAGGGGGGAGGCTGTGCGATCACTGATCACTGGCCTTGGGGGTACCCGGTGAGGAAGTGGAGCAACCGAGTGGGGAGAGGGTGTGGAATAAGGGTGTGTGTCCCCTCACAGGGTAGGAACTTTTTGAAATTTGATGTATTAAAATAGTAAGATTAAACGAGAACTTACCAATTTGAAGTTTGATCTGTATTTTATGAGGAGTTACGATGAGGGATTACGTGAAGAGCCCGCTCAGCACGCATGCACGGCATACTTCAAAGCAGCGGTGTGGAATCACAGATAGACACAGTTATTGAAGTAAACATAGTAAATAAAAGGAGACATCAGTTTATCAGTTTGACCCATATTATTGAGGGTGGGAGCGGAGGGCACGTAATCCCTCATCGTAACTCCTCATAAAATACAGATCAAACTTCAAACTGGTAAGTTCTCGTTTAATCTTACTATTTTACTTCGGAGTCACGTGAGTGACTACGTGAAGATTTCAAAGCTCTGTGATTTCAAACCGTGTAACAGTTCATACTTCACTCGCTGCCGAAGTCATTCGAGGGAGGAAGTATGTTATCGTAATCAACCATGAATCTGTTTGTAAAAACAATAATGGTGTTATTAACAACAACAAGACCAAATGCTCCCCCGGGCTTAAATTATATATTTTTTGCAGATTCTTTTTCTGCAAACGATACAGGTTCTGTCAGTGGTTTGTTATAAAAGTTTGGAACGTATACTCCCTAGACCACCCTGCTGTAGCCAGGATGTGGTCCATAGGCTCGTCCATCCTCTTAGTTACTGACGTGGAAGCTGTCCTGGTGGAATAAGATTTATACACGTTAGTTTTTACTCCAGCAACTCCCAGTACCTGCTTGAGCCACTAGAGATAGTTTAGCTCGTCACCCGACCATGAGGTTTCTTGTGGCTGACCCATAAGGCTTTTTCCTCTCCCCCGGTATTCCTTATTGTGTCGATGTAGATCTCTAAGTGGGTCATGACACATAAAACGTGGTTCAGGTGGGTATGCCCGGAATTTCATGACTGGACCTGATGTTCCTGGTCTGTTCTGTTTGGCCAGCCCTTGAATGGGAAATGTGACACTATCTGGTGTTATAACCATGTTGTCCAATCGCAGTAGATGGGAGAACTGGCTCATTGTGTTGAGGTAAGGCCACCAGCATGTCCATCTTCAGGGTAGGCTTTCCAGGGTGAGTGACCTGGCTGGTGATCATCCCCTAAGGTATGTCAGGATTTCACTGACATCCCAATTTCGGTGTACCTATTTCTGGGGAATGTATTGAATATACCTCTCCTGTATCTGATCCTGTATCCTGTACCCTTTGCCCTGTTATCGTGGTGCCCAAGTTGAGTAGGCTGACAGAACATTTCCTTCATTGTGGTGAAGACCTGCCAGGAGCTCCAGTACAGTTTTTTGTTGTAGTTGAATGTGTAATTCCTGTTTTGGAAAATAGTGTCCCATTTCTTGATGCTCCTCAGGTATGTTCCCTAGCATATGCGACGGAATGCTGTCACCATGTTGATAGTGCTGCTGATCCAAGCACAGCAGTGGTCTTCCCAATTCTGCAATTCTTTTAATGACCATGTCGAGGATCACTGGGAACCATGCCTGTGGACTTGGTCCACTGTAATTTGCGTAGTACCCGACTGATGAAGCCGTAGTACCTATTGAAGAGGTAGAAGGAAGGGAGAACATAGAGATTAGATTCCCCCCACCCCTCAATACGCGGGAATGTATCCATCGCCGCTGCCTTGAGATTGGTTTCATGCGACGTAGGTTAGTACGTGGCGATTTAATTGAATATAAGGAAATCGATATCTGGTGTCCATATTGCTTAGTAATTTCAGCAAATATTTTTGGTTTAAATGTTTGTTTACAGCATTTAGCTCACCTGATAGGTAAGTTACTGATGGTCAAACATGTCTGACGACATACGGTTACCAATTGTTAATAAATTGTCACCTAATATCGATGTTCTCCGCCCAAGTGGTTTGGTATATGCCACCACTGTGATGTAGTTAACTTATAAACGAACATGCAAAATGGTGCATTGCTGAGCAAATGCTTCACTAGAAGTAAGTAATTTAATATATAACACGTTTAAGTCAATTTGCATTGGCACTAAGTAATACAAGCTCAGTAACACATCAGGACACATAAGATGTTACTCAAAACAGGTGGAAGTGTACAACCATAATCCTTCCTATGCAGATAAAGTCCATGATAACACTCCAGATTAGTCCATTTGCCCCCATATTACAGGTATGGAGATAGTTTGAACACTAGTATCTCAGCTCATAGGAAAGGTACAATGTTCAGTAGCTGGTAATGCTGCTACTATCCCAATTACTTTGCCACGTAGTTGATTGGTGGTTAAATGTTACCATAACTGATAGTCTTAATGAATACCAGATAGACAATGTTGTGGATGGTCAATGTAAATATCTGGATATATGACAGAGCCCGCTAAATAAGTTAGTAGCTAAAGCAGCTAATAAGCTATATCCAAGAATAGTCTGTCGTTAATATATAGACATGCCATGACGGAATGTTTCTTAAGTGTCAGGGCTGGTTGATTCTGGAATAGCTTCGACTTAAATGCCAATTCAATACTCAAATCAAGTTTATTTGTCACATACCCACGCGAGATGTGCAGTGAATGAAAATGGCAATGCTCATCATGGTTACCCCATCCAGGTAATTGTGGTATATCCGAAAACTTATATGAAAAGGTACTGAATAGTATGCATCTTCAAGGTCGATGTCTACCATAAAGTATCCTTGGATCCATGGTAGAAGTTACAAATCCCATAAGTGTGTATACCTGGTGAAATACTCAAGTGGTTAATCAATGATGGTGCAACATTCACCATCGTGGGAGGGTAGACCCCTTGGGGTGCTTGCTGAATTGGTGGCAAGATATTAATTCTATTCCCCTTGAATATATTTTTTGGTATATAACTACCAAGGGTGATAGCTTCCTAACCAGGCGTGATTCACCCACCCCTTGTTAGTACAACCCTTCACCTTTATGTGATGGTAGGAACTATACTTATCTGTCTTCATTGTTGTTTTCTTCGGTTTCTGGTTCCTTGTTCTTGTAGGGACGATGTTTGTTGGGGGGTGGCGCATTTTCCATGGGGCCTGCTGTGGGCCGTGGCCTAAAAGGCTTACGGGATTGGCATGCAGGCCCCGAGCTTTCACCAGTGCCATGAGGTAGACGCCCCTGGTGGATGCGTAGAGGTACTGCTGTCTGGTTTAGTGTGGTGCTCATTCCAGACTCTGCCCTCTTGTGCCGAATAGTTTGAACACTTCGTCCAGTTTTTTACGACTGGTTTGGTAAGTGCCAAGTAGCAGGATCTATGGTTGTGAGGTCGGCGTTCTCACAGTCCTGTTTGAGGGCAGGTTTGTGACTTCCCTTGAGAAGTTGAACAGTAGGGTCGGGTGTTTTGCCATACTACCCTGCCCTTCTGGAATGAGCAGGTGGACATGGATAGCCGACGTCAGGGTATCAAATGCAATTTTGAGATATTTGGGTTAAATGCGCTGCTCAATGTATCCCCCAATAATGGCGGGCACTTTGAGTAAATGCAATTTAGGGGAGGCGTGATGAAACCAACGCCTCATGGCTACCTGTCTTGGAGAGGTTTTTTGGAAAAGCCAGGTAGTCGGCTGGCCATCAGTTAAAACTGAAAGCCATCTTGCTCGTGGTGAAACCACGTAGCGGCCACACCCAGCAGCTCTTCCTGTTCCTGTACCTCAAAGCATACTCCCGATGTTGTTCAGCCAGTGCCCCTCTTCTTGACCAGCCCAGCTCTGGTCGCCAAAGCTGTCCTCGGATGAGGAGGAAGCAATGGCCAGTGCACGAGGCACTGTGGAGGGAGTGCCTGAACTCCCTCTGCGAAACTGCTCCTCACGAAGCAAGTCTCGCTGGAGCTTATGCTCCACGAGCCGCTCCATGCGGCTCAGGCGGCTGTCTCTGCCCTAAGCGGGCGGTGAGACGTCCCTGTCCGACGAATCGGATACCACCGGCCGGATGTCTTGACATCCAGTCCGCTGCTCAGGCGCTAGCGGAACTGGGCTCGGCTCGGTGTCGGGGATGGCGGAGCACCGGTTAGCGGTCCTACCGCCCTCTGTCCCCCTCTGATGAGATGCCTGTCTGCTGGAGCCGAGCTGGGGACAGGTTTCTTGGAGAGTCTTGTTCCTTAAACTGTAGCGGGAGCGCCTGACTCCCGCTGTGCCTCTGGACTGGAAACCGGCGCAGCTCTGTCTGTGGACCGCAGCGTGTGCGGTCCTGTGCCGTCTCTCCCCCTTCCGCGAATGGAACACTCCTTCCCCTAGTCCAAGGGGGGCCACTTGCGTCTGGACTGGCACCGGCGCAGCTCTGTCTGTGGACCGCAGCGTGTGCGGTCCTGTGCCGTCTCTCCCCCTTCCGTGAACGGAACGCTCCTTCCCCGGAGTCCAACGGGGGCTGCTTGCGTCTGCTGCTTTGCTCCACCTGGAGCAACAAACAGACGCGAGTCGCTGGTTAAACTGAAGGTAAGTACTTACCTAAAGCTTCCTCTTTCAGGCTTGTAGCGGGAGCGCCTGACTCCCGCCTGCCGCTGTTGCCTGCTGAAACGTAATGCCGCGCATGCGTGCTGAGCGGGCTCTTCACGTAGTCACTCACGTGACTCCGAAGTAAAATCATGTTTTAGTGCACTGTAGAAGTATGATTTAAATGTTTTTTGTATGAAGTATTTTTAAGAGGTAACTTTTTAAGGGGTAACTTTATCCACACAAAGGGTGATGGGTGTATGGAACAAGCTGCCAGAGGAGGTAGTTGAGGCAGGGACCATGCCAACATTTAAGGAAAAGTTAGACTGATACATGGATAGGATAGGTTTGGAGGTATGGACCAAAAGCAGGTAGCGTAGCTGGGACACGTTGGCGGGTGTGGGCAAGTTGCGCCGAAGGTCCTGTTTACACACTGTATCACTCTATGACTACATTATACCTCCACCATGCATGAATGTTTCAAAATCAAGTGATTGAGTTTTATTGCCATATACTCAAGCATAGAAACATAGAAAAAAGGTGCAGGAATAGGCCATTCGGCCCTTCGAGCCAGCACTGCCATTCAATATGATCATGGCTATTCATCTAAAATCAGTACCTCTTTCCTGTTTTTTCCCCATATCCCTTGATGTCGTTAGCCCCAAGAACTAAATGTAACTCTCTCTTCAAAAACATCCAGTGAATTGGCCTGCACTGCCTTCTGTGGCAGAGAATTCCACAGATTCACAACTCTCTGCGTGAAGAAAGTTTGTTCTCATCTCAGTCCTAACTGGCCCCCCCTTTATTCTTAAACTGTGACCCATGGTCTGTGGAGTCCTTTAAGTTCCATGGAACCATTATCTCCAAGGACCTTAAATGGGGGGGGGGGGCACCATCAACTCCACAATCAAAAAGGCCCAACAGAGGATGTACTTCCTGTGGCAGCTGAGGAAACACAATCTGCCACAGGCAATGATGGTCCAATTCTATACTGTCATCGTAAGAGTCTGTCCTCACCTTCTCCATCATGGTCTGGTTTGGCTCAGCCACCAAGCACGACATCCAGAGGTTGCAGTGAATCGTTCGATCTGCTGAGAAGGTTGTTGGCTGCAACCTTCCCTCCATTGACGAACTGTACACTGCAAGGGCCAGAAGCGAGCGGGTAAGATCATCTCTGACCCCTCTCACCCTGGCCACAAACTCTTTGAAGCACATCTCTCTGGAAGGCGACTCCGGACTGTCAAAGCCGCCACAGCCAGGCAAAGAAACAGCTTTTTTTCCACGAGCAATAGCTCTAGTCAATAACCAAAAGTCTGTAGCCCCCTTTTGCTCTGGCATTTTATTTCATTCACATGTTTAAACTGTAATGTAATATTCTTAATGTTTTAAAGTTTTCTGTTTCATTCTTAATGGTTGATACTGTATGTCGTGTTGTTACTTGTGAGCGGAGCACCAAGGCAAATTCCTTGTATGTGTACATATTTGGCCAATAAACTAATTCATTATTATTATTCATCAAGAAACATCTGGATAGGTACATGGATATTCAGATTCAGATTCAATTTAATTGATTGTCAGTGTACAGTGTACATAGGACAGGTTTAGATATGGACCAAATTAAAGCAGGTGGGAGTAGTGTAGATGGGAACTGTTGGTCGGTATGGGCAAGTCGGGCCGAAGTGCCTGTTTCCACACTGTATGACTCTACGACTCTATCTGCAATTTTCTGCTTTTACGCGCCAGTACATGCTTTGTTGTGGACTATATTTGCTTATTGTTTATGGTCCTGTTATATCTTAATTATATATATCTTTATATCTCTAATGTTGAAAATAGGCTTACCTGAATTCTCGGTATAAGCTATTAAATGAAAGGGCTGCTCCCAATCGCTTGAAGCTGTTGGGATGAAGAGCAAGGCTATACAGTCTCTTAAAGAGTGACTTTGTATTTACAGGACTCTTCTGCTGCTGATCTGGGGTTGTCTGTTTAATGGACCACTTGAGGAATTCTTGCACGCATTTCCCACAGAAGTCTCTCAGATTACTGTCCACTGGATCCACAATGCCATCCTATGAAAATTACCAGCTTTTAGTTTTCAGAACAAAAATCAACCAGAACTGTACTGCAATGTTTTGGAGCAAATTATTGCCCAATAACTTTCTCCTATCACTGAGTAAAGAATGAAACAAACATACAGAGACATACAAAAGGGCACAATTGTATGGTGGGGTAGGGGAAGAAGAAAACCATAAGAGGGGAGAGGCAGGACAAAGTGTGGCAGGTAATGGGTGGATACAGGCGAGTGGGGGGTGGGGGGGGCTTGAGAGGCAGATGGTTGGAACAAAGGTCAGAGAGCAGAAGCTGTGAGTCAGGGTTGAAGAGTTGTGAATTCTGAAGCCCGAGGGAGGAAAGTAGCAGGGGTAAGGAGGGGAGGAATATGTGGGTGTCCAGATGGGGCATGTGGGGGGAGGGGGTGGAGGGTGGGGGGGAGGGAGAGAAAAAGAGGGGGAGGTGGGGATTTGGTTAGAAGTTGCCAAAAATTGGACGCCGTTAAGTCCGAACCTGGAACAATAAGATTAATTCTGCTAACTGTAGTTCAGCATCGACTTTCATCATTTAATAAAATGATTCATCATAGCATCTCTTCCATCCATCCAAATAGAAAAATAGAAATTCAGTACTTGAATATCTTTGGTTATTTTAATAATTAGTTCCTAGTAACTAAGTTACTTTGGATATTCATTTCAACATCTCCAATCCTTGTAAAAGAAACATAAATTTGACAACAATATCAGCAGTAACAGTTGAGTATAATGTGAAAAAAATAAAATAAATAAATGTTAAATAAACGTTAAATAATGTTAAAGAAATTAGCAAACATTCATGTACCTAATGTCAATGAGTAGATTATGATATTTCTAGCCATGTAAATCTCTTTAACATGGTTTGTATAAAGATTTCATCTGTTTGGCTCTTCTAAACAAAAATATTTCAACTTTAATGTGCATTAACACAGATGTTAAAACTCATGTTATATTACTGTGCATTAAGATCAGCTTAGAGTATTCCGAAGTTAACAACATAAGTGAAGAATTGTTACCAGAATAGCTTCCAGCAGTGCCATTGTATCCCGACTTTCAAATTTCCTGTTATTAGTGAACCAATGAATAAGCTGCATGACAAGTGGTTCAAATAATTGGCTGGTCACCTATGTATAAAAATACAAACAAACAAGACAGTTGTTTTATTCAGTTCATAAGTTCATGTGATATGAGCAGAATTAGGCCATTTGCCTCTTAACCGCATTCTCCTGCCTCCTCCCCATAACCTCTGACACCTGTACTAATCAAAAATCTATCGATCTCTGCCTTTATCCATTGTCAGGGCTCTCACTTAAGTTTTATTCGCTGCTGCCAGTCGGGCAGCCATGACAGCTTTTTAGGTTGCCAAATGACAGTTTACGTGGTCATTTAAGATGGCTTGCATGACGCGTGCGATAATGTGCTCGGACGAAGTGCAGAGTTACCAGTCGGAATTATGCTCAATGAAGCATTCACATATTATTTCTGCTTCAAATAAAGTCACAAACTAAACATATTCACCAATCAAGACATGATATATACCACAATGACATGCAGCAAAATTATAATACAGTATCTCAAATCTTTTTACACATTGCAATTAATGCAATTTCTATTATTTCTTCCAAACAAAAATGTGGTTGGATTATTCAGCGTATGATCAACCTGTGTCAATAAATCCTGGACCATGGTAACATATATGCTTAACCATGCACACTACAGATTGATGCAAGCATGTTTTCTGTGAAGGACCGAAAATGACCATGACATGGCGATAGCATGGGACTTTTCCGCCTGAATCTTCAATCATCAATCTCTGTTGTGCCCAGTCACAGCAAGGTAAGGATAAAGAATTGAATCGATCTGTTTGACACCTTTGAAGGTAGACACAGTAACAACATCAAGAGGGGAAAAATAGATACATAATATATTCCTTCTGCTCTAGGATTTTGTAATTTAAAGGAAATAAAGAGAATGGAAGTGTGCTTTGATTTTCTTTTTCTTGTAACATACTTGTTACTGTATTATTATTATTATTATTATTATTATTATTACCTGACCAGACCTATACCATACTTTTAAATATACATAGTACCTCTTTTACTCAGTGCCCACTAAGAAGATTAGTCATGGAAGTAGTTGACTGTATTAAATCAATCATGGAACATGGCAAGTAAGAATGCCCAGAAGGGCAATAAAAATGGCTGAAGCAATTGTTTATTTATTTTTTTTTTTTTTTTGGGGGGGGGGGGGGGGGGGGGGGGGGGGGGGGGGGGAGGGGGGGGGTGAATATCAACTTTAAATGAACAGAAACATTATATTTGTGAGAACGTGTAACTTTTCTGCTTGATATTTAAACCATCTCCTGAAAAGCAAAGTAAAGACAGAGCTGTTCAAATAAATCCAAAAGTCACTTTAACTGTCATCTGAGTCGCTCTCAAGCAGAGCATCCTCCTCATCAGACTTGTCACTGTCAGGGTGAGATCCCGAGGCAGATGCTGCAGCTGGGTCTTCTCCCGTGTCAGGCCTCCTTGCCTTCATCCCTCCTGCATGCCACAAGCTGATGGCTGGCCGGTAGGGTAAGGACGAGGTCAAGGAGAGTGCAGATGTTGGGTAGCTCTTCTGGTGTGGGACTTCAGGAACACCATACTGTATCACAACAACCCTTTCAGCGACATGGCTGTTACTTGGCACTATACTGGAGCATTAGGGGGAGCTTCAATGCCCAAATTTCAGAGTGGGTTTCTGATGAAAAAGTGGGGGAGGACTGGTAAACGAGAGACAGAAAAAGCAGAGGCAGAGACAGAGATCGACAGAGACAGAGACAGATAGAAAGACAGGGAGAGCGACAGGTACAGGGATAGGACAAGTTTGGAGGGATATGGACCAAACGCGGGCAGGTGACTTTGCAGTTTCTCTTCCCCTCCCGTGTGGTGAGGGATTTAAGGGCCTGGCCCACTTGGGCGACATTTTCGGCGATAGCTTGAAAAGAGGTTGCCACGTCGTGGTCGGATCGTGACACATGTAGTGACGCGCGGTGTCCCCGTCACCCCAGTATTTTGGAATGTTCAAAATCCAGGGGCGACATTTGGGTGTCTCATCATGTCGTGCGTCCCGTCACACGCTGACGTATGCAGTCCTGCGGGTGACGCCCGGTTAGGGCTAGGGTTGGGGTTAGGGACCACAGATGGGCTGGAAAATATTCTTCCTTCAATGCATGGATTTTAAACATCTATATAATTAAAAGTCTCATCTTGGCCACTTCCTGTCTGCGCAGTATATTGATTTTAGAAAAAACGCTACCCTGTATCGCTGTGATTTTTGGCCATCTCACTCACAGTCCTCCTCCGCTAAGCCAGCCCCGAGAATTTTTCCCATCGATGAAAAATAAAAAAAGTTCTGAGTGCTTAAAAAACCCAGAGATGCTCTCACCTGTCAATCATCGCGATGAAGGTAACGCCCCTTCCGGGGGAAAGACTATAAAACCCCGGATGACTGGGCATAACTCAGTCACTCTGCAAGATTGCGAGAGGCCAAGACTCTCATTCTAAGCTGTGAATCAACTGAACAGTGAGTCTGCAATGTACTTGCAATAAATGATTTTTTAGCCCTTAATTACAATGCCATGAGTTGTTTGGCCTGCTGCCCTGCCTGTGCTTGAAACTGCAATGCTTTATTAGGTCCGACTGTGTTTGGAAGGAATATATGCTTTATTAGGTCCGTCTGTGTTTGGTTCAAAAGTCCCGCTCATTTTGTGACTTCTGCTTAGTGGACAGGTCGCGCTGATTGCGTAATTTCCGGTAAGTGCAGAGGTCATGCTGATTGCGGAAGTGCCGCAGACTGCGGAAGCCCCAAAGTGGAGAGGCTGCGCTCAGTCGTGTGAGTATTCAAGAACGTTTACTGCCATATATATGGTGTGTGAGTCAGTGAGTGTGTGTGTATGTGTTTGCGAGTGTATGTGTGTGTGAGTGTGGGTGTCGCAGTGACTGAGCTGCCAGCCCAAGAATTCATTCGGCCCACAATGTCCATACTAGCCCTCTGGAAAAGTCCTTTCAGCCCACAACACCATGCTAGTGCTCCAGAAAGCCCCCCCTCCACCCCACCCCACTGGCCAGCAATATTTGAATTGGTGGAGAGGTGGAATATTGCGTTGGGGGACCAGCCCTCCCGTGTGAAGCTGGGACCCAATGGGTCCCACTTAATCTAGTTAATATATTAAAATTAATACAATAAAATCAATTGTGCAAATGAAAAGATGTCTGATTTGTTCAGTTTTATTTTGTATTGGTCCGCTTCCAGATCCAAATCACAGTCTCTAACTTTTCACAGGGATGGATTCAGTGAGTGTGGACTGAACTCCCCTCTCCCCTCTCTTCCCCCTCCCACCCTCTCTCCCTCTCCTTCTCTCCCCTCCCCCCCTTCCCCCCCCCCCTTCCCCCTCCCACCCCCAGCCCTCCTTCTCCACTCCCCCCTACCCTTCTCCTCTCCCTTTTCTCCCTTCCTCCCTCTTTTTCGCTTCCTCCTCCACGCTCCACTCTTCTCCCCCTTCTCCACTCCCCTCCTCCCCTCACATCCCCTTTGCCTCCTTTCCCTCCCTGCTCCCATTTTCCAACCCCTTCCTCCTCCCACTTTCCCTGCGCTGCCCATTTGTGGACCCAGCTTGTGACAGCTAGATCCCACTAATAGTACTGCACAAAGTCTACTTCACATAATCTGTTTTAGTAACATTGATCCCCCTCACACTATCCCACACACGCTAGGGACAATTTATAAATACCAAGCCTGTCAACCCAGGGTTTGGGTTACCTCCCGTATAAATTGTCCCTAGCGTGTGTGAGATTGTGTGCGGGGGATCGCTGGTCGCAGGCTGGGTCCACAAATGGGGGGCGTCGGGGAAAGTGGAGGAGGGGGGCAGGTTTGGAGAAGGGAGCGTGAGGGGGAGAAGGGGATATGAGGGAAGTGGGGGGGGGAGTGGAGAAGGGGAAGAAGAGTGGAGCGGGGAGAAGGGGGGAAGAAGGGGGGGAAGGGAAGAAGGGAAGAAGCGGCTCAGGCGCTCAACACCGTTGCAAATTGTTCAGTTGCTGTTGTTCCCTTAAAGGGCCTGTCCCACGTTGCGATTTTTTCGCCGACTGCCAAGCGTCTGACACCTGTAAAACCGTCACTGACACTCCGCAGCCGCCGAAAAAAAAATCGAAAAAGGAGAGGCCCTTTAAGGGAACAATAGCAACAGAACAATTTGCAACGGTCGAGCGCCAATCCGCTGCCTGAGCCGCTGGTTCACAAACAAGCAGCAACTCCAAGGGCAAGGTAGGGAACAAGGATAAGGCAGGAGCTCTTTCAGAAACACCGGCACAGTTTGCATCAGGCCATCCGCTGTCCACATCAGCCAAGCTTTCCATCGCTTGCCAAGCCGGGCAAAATGACACGGCTTTAAGGTTGCCCGGCAGGACTTTAGGTGGCCATTGGCACCCGGCAACTGTTAATTTCGAGCCCTGATTGTCCTGGCCTCCACAGCTTTCTGTTTCGGTTTCATATCTCTCCAATTTTCATTTATCTGTACACTGTTAACAGCTCGGTTGTAATCATGTATTGTCTTTCCGCTGACTAGTTAGCACGCAACAAAAGCTTTTCACTGTACCTCGGTACATGTGACAATAAACTAAACTAACATGCTGGGAGTTATGATGAACTACAACACATCATCCACTTTAGGTGTAACTGGTCCACTGGTAGGATAAAGAGCCCACTGCTTTTAGAGGACCCTCCAGTTTGTTCATCACTTGTGTATTTCCAGAGAAGTTAGAATTGAGAATTATTTCCACATCCCTTCAGGAAAACATCAGCACTTCAGTGGAACATGCTCATCAAATTATATTAACATTCCACAGATGAAATACCTACATGCACCTGCAAATACTACTTTTCTTTGAAAGTCAAAGTCAATTTTATTCGTCACTGCAGGCATCATTGAACTCCTTTATGATGATATTGTCACAAATATACCAAAGAAAAGATATCCTGGTATGTTAAGTTCTGGTATGAGAGAGCTTATACATTATATGCTGTATAAGACAGATGGATGGAAAAGCATACAAAAAATGTTCTGGGGTATCAGGCTCTCTCGTGATTGCCCAGTGGTCCTGTAGTGTTGGAGCATTGACAAAGAATGGAAAAGTGTGAAGTATATTGGGAATGAAACAGCAAGGAGGTGCTGCGATCCAAAACCATTGATGGGATGTATTATAATCCTGAGTGGAAATGGTGGTGGACGGATAGTGTGAGGAGGAATTAAACTGATTTAGAGATGCAAGAAAAGATACGAAGTTCTGGAGTAACTCAGTGGGTCACTGGAAAATAATTTTCAGGATATGGGCAGCACGGTGGCACAGCGGCAGAGTTGCTGCCTTAGAATCTGGGTTTGATTCTGACTACGGGTGCTGTCTGTATGGAGTTTGCATGTTCTCCCCATAACTGTGTGGGGCTGTCGCAAGAGAGCAAGTAATATTATCAAAGACACCACTGACCCAGCACACAAACTGTTCACCCTCCTACCTTCCGGTAAGCGCTACCGCAGCATGCGGAGCAAAACCACCAGATTCAAAAACAGCTTTTTCCCTCAGGCCATCAGATTACTCAACACACTTAAGTAAATTCCATGAACAGTACCCAAACAAAGACAACAAACTGTGAAAATAACTTTGGCTCAATGTCTCCAGTACGGAATTTGCACTTTTTCTATATTGCACCTTTCATTGTTGCACCCTGTTTAAAATACCTCAAAGGTTTTGCTACATTTTGGCATACTGTGAATATTTTAATATTTTAAATAATGTATGTCTATTGTCTATTTTTATTGATATGTTGTCTGTCTATGTTTTTAATATTACTTGCACATTTGGAGTATGGGGAAACGTAATTTCGATCCTATGTATAACTACTGTTGCATAATTGAATTGACAATAAAGTTACTTTGACTTTGACTTTCCTCCCACACTCCAAAGACGTAGGTTAATTGTCTTTCGTAAAGATTGTAAATTGTCCTTAGTGTGTAGGATAGTACTAGTGTATAGGGATTGCTGGCCGGTGTGGACTCGGTGCGCCGAAGGGCCTGCTTCCATTCTGTATTTGTAAATTAAAGTAAACCGAATATGACGGGTGTACTGGCACCTCACGTAGTAGGGGAGGGTTAGGAGCTTTAAAAACAACGTGCATATCAAAAAGTGTGTAAATGAAACATATGCTAGGCAATGCATGTGACCAATTGAAATAAATAAGGTTAAATCACATTATACAACATTATAATGCTTTCCCTTCCATCTGTACAATGCTTTACCTGAAATGCATGATTCTTACCGTCAAAGCAGAAAACTGAGAAAGTTACCCGTTTTTGCTCAGTAACTGGAAAAACTACATCCCAAAGGCAGGTACATACAAAAACAGGGATGTAATGCTGAGGCTGTAGAAGGCACTAGTAAGACCGCATTTGGAATGTTGTGAGTAATTTTGGGCACCATGTCTGAGGAAGGATGCGCTGGCTCTGAAGAGGGTCCAGAGGAGGTTTACAAGAATTATCCCAGGAATGAGTAATATAACCTATGATGAGCGTTTGTCGGCACTGGGCCTGTACTCGCCGGAGCTTAGAAGAATGAGGGTGGATGTCATTAAAACATACAGAATAGTGAAAGACTTGGATAGAGTTTATGTGGAGAGGATGTTTCCATTAGTGGGTGAGTCTAGGAATAGAAGTCATATCCTCGGAATTAAAGGGCGTTCTTTTAGGAAGGAGACAAAGAGAAATTTATTTCATCAGAGGGTGGTGAATCTGTGAAATTCTTTGTCACGGAAGGCTGTGGAGGCCAAATCATATATTTTTATGGTAGAGATAGATTCTTGATTGGTACAGGTATCAGAGGTTATGGGAAGAAGGCAGGAGAATGGGGTTAGGAGGGAGAGATAGATCAGCCATGATTGAATGGCGGAGTAGACTTGATTATACTCCTATCACATGACTGTATGACATTTAAACATATAATTTATTAGCTGCAGGCAATCGTTTCAGTTTTCTTTCTGTTAAAACTGAATTTACAAGTTAACTTTGAAAGCTGATGTGCAAGTTTAGCAGGAATAAAATTGAGGGTATTATTCCAAAAGCAGGTTCATTCTAAAAGTGTGTAAACGAAGCACGATCAAAACGTAAGGTGACGGTACCTAACTAGTGGAGGACGTACATGTTTAAATCAGATAAACAATACAAGGCCAGAGAAATACTACATCTAGGGGAATATACAATATTTTTAGTTCATACATTTGAGATTTTAAATCCATAACATTGATATGCTCAAGGTCATAGTTTCTTACCTTGTCCACATCACAGCCTAGACAGAGTAAGACTGGATACATATGTTTGTTCAGCTGGTACATTGTTTCTTCTTGACCTTCAGAGATCTGCGATCCTTTCCCCAGCATGTAAGCAACCACACTATGCAACAGTTCACAAGCTGCAACCTGACAGGATTTATTATACATAAAAAATGTTTTAAAATTTTTAAAAATGAAAGAAAAACAACAATGAAGTTAGGGATAGAATAAAACTAAAAGAAAAGATGTATAACACAGCAAAGAGTAGCCAGAAGCCAGAGGATTGGGAAACTTTCATAGGACAACAGGAGGAAACAAAACGGGCAATACGGGCTGAAAAGATGAAGTACAAAGGGAAGCTGGCCAGGAATATAAAGAAGGACAGTAAAAGCTTCTTTAGATATGTTAAGGGATAAAAAGTAGCAAAGTCAAATGTGGGTCCCTTGAAGGCAGACACGGGTGAAATTATTATGGGCAACAAGGAAATGGCAGAAGAGTTGAATAGGTACTTTGGATCTGTCTTCACTAAGGAAGACACAAACAATCTCCCAGATGTACTGGAGGACAGAGGATCTAAGGGGGTAGAGGAACTGAAATTTTCATTAGGCGAGAAATAGCATTGGGTAGGCTAATGGGACTGAAGGATGGTAAATCCCCTGGACCTGATGGTGTGCATCCCAGGGTCCTCAGGGAGGTGGCTCTAGAAATAGTGCACGCATTGGTGATCATGTTCCAATGTTCAATAGATTCAGGATCAGTTCCTGTGGATTGGAGGGTAGCTAATGTTATCCCACTTTTCAAGAAAGGAGCAAGAGAGAAAACGGGGAATTACAGACCAGTTAGCCTGACTTCGGTGGTGGGAAAGATGCTGGAGTCAATTATTAAAGAGGTAATAATGGGGCATTTGGATAGCAGTAAAAGGATTAGTCCAAGTCAACATGGATTTATGAAAGTGAAATCATGCTTGACTAATCTTCTGGAATCTTTTGAGGATGTGACAAGTAAAATGGATGAAGGGGTGCCAGTGGATGTAGTGTATCTAGACTTTCAGAAAGCCTTTGATAAGGTCCCGCACGGGAGACTGGTGACTAAAATTAGAGCACATGGTATTGGGGGTCGGGTGTTGGATAGAAAATTGGTTGGCAGCCCGGAAGCAAAGAACGGGTCCTTTTCAGAAAGGCAGGCAGTGGTGAGTAGAGTGCCACAAAGCTCGGTGTTGGGGCCACAACTGTTTACCATATATATTAATGATTTGGAAGAGGGAATTAGGAGCAACACTAGCAAGTTTGCGGATGACACAAAGCTGGGTGGCAGTGTGAGCTGTGAAGAGGATGTTGGGAGGTTGCAGGGTGACCTGGACAGGTTGAGTGAGTGGGCAGATGCGTGGCAAATGCAGTATAATATAGATAAATGTGAGGTTATCCACTTTGGCAGCAAAAACAAGGGGGCAGATTATTATCTCAATGGGGTTAGGTTAGGTAAGGGGGAGGTGCTGCGAGACCTGGGCGTCCTTGTACACCGGTCATTGAAAGTTGGTTTACAGGTACAGCAGGCAGTGAAGAAAGCAAATGGAATGTTGGCCTTCATTACAAGAGGATTTCAGTATAGGTGTAAAGAGGTTCTTCTGCAGTTGTATAGGGCCCTGGTGAGACCACATCTGGAGTATTGTGCACAGTTTTGGTCTCCTAATTTGAGGAAAGACATCCTTGTGATTGAGGCAGTGCAGTGTAGGTTCACGAGATTGATCCCTGAGATGGCGGGACTGTCATATGAGGAAAGATTGAAAAGATATGGCTTGTATTCACTGGAATTTAGACGGATGAGGGGGGATCTTATAGAAACATAAAATTATAAAAGGACTGGACAAGCTAGATGCAGGAAAAATGTTCCTAATGTTGGGCGCATCCAGAACCAGGGGCCACAGTCTTAGAATTAAAGGGGAGGTCATTTAAGACCGAGGTGAGAAAAAACTTTTTCACCCAGAGAGTTGTGAATTTATGGAATTCCCTGCCACAGAGGGCAGTGGAGGCCAAGTCACTGGATGGATTTAAGAGAGAGTTAGATAGAGCTCTAGGGGCTAGTGAAGTCAAGGGATATGGGGAGAAGGCAGGCACGGGTTATTGATAGGGGACGATTAGCCATGATCACAATGAATGGCGGTGCTGGCTCGAACGGCCGAATGGCCTCCTCCTGCACCTATTTTCCTATGTTTCTAATGACTTAAAACATTATCAAACTATGGAGTGATTACATAAAAATATACAAGATACATATAAGCTAGAGAAACTCAGCAGCTGAGGCAGCATCTATGGAGCGAAAGAATAGGCAACGTTTCGGGTCGACCCGAAACGTTGACTAGTCCTTCGCTCCATAGATGTTGCCTCAACCCGAGTTTCTCCAGCATTTTTGTCTAACTTCGATTTTTCCAGCATTTGGAGTTCTTTCTTAAACAAAAATACAAATAATGTTATTAATAATGAGGGTGGAAAGGAAAGCTAATTTCCAGTGTACAAATACAAATTTGCAGGACATGTAACAAGAGGAACAGCTCTGGCAACATATTTCATCGTGACATAACAGGGTCTGGTGCTAAATGTGAATGAAGGCAACAGTAACTCACCTTAGTTTGTCGGTCACTGGCAGAAAGCGCAAGTTCAGAGATACGTGGTAGGAATGAATCCAGATAAATAACAGGTTTCATATCTGCAAATGGTACTGCAAAACTCAGTGCCTTCTCTGACACCCATGCAACACATTTCTTCATCATCTCCTCAGAAGAGGCAGCTATTGATTAAAATGAGAATGCATAAGTATTTTGTGTACTCTATGCAAAACGATTTCAGGTTTGGGTTTTAGATTATTCACTGTCATGTGCATTATTATAATTTTGAATGAAAATAGTGAACATTAAGCTTTAAAAGGCAAGATGATTTTTAATAAAAGAGTAAGATATTAATGGGGGGCTAAATTCATGGTGACATAAGCAACTGCAGATGCTGGAATCTTGAGATAAATACAAAAAGATTTGGAGGAACTTAGCGGGTCAGGCAGCATCAAGTCAAGAGAGTTTTATTATCATATGTCCCCAATAGAACAATGAAATGATGCAGCACAACAGAATATGTAATCATAATAAATAACAAAAACTCTGGAAAAAAAAGAACAAACAATAACAGTGCAATAATAATAATAATAATAAAAATAATAATAATAGTCTATTGTAGTTCAGAGCTTATGAGGTTGTGTTTAATAGCCTGATGGCTGTAGGGAAGCTGTTCCTCAACCTGGACGTTAGTTTTCAGGCTCCTGTACCATCTTCCCGATGGCAGTGGTGAGATGTGTGTGGCCAGGATGGTGTGGGTCTTTGATGATGTTAGCTGCCTTTTTGAGGCAGCGACTACGATAAATTCCTCCGATGATGCCGGTGATGGTCAGGACAGCGTTTACAACTTTTTGCAGTCTTTTCCGCTCTTGGACGTCAAGTTGCTGAACCAGGCCACGATGCAACCAGTCAGTATGATCTCTACTGTGCACCTGTAGAAGTTCAAGAGAATCCTCTTTGACATACCAAATATCCGTAATCTTCTCAGGAAGTCGAGGCACTGATGTGCTTTCTTTATGATTGCATCAGTGGGCTGGGTCCAAGAAAGATCGTCGGAAATATGCACGCCCGGGAATTTGAAGTTTTTGACTCTCTCCACCATCGTCCCATTGATGTAAACAGGATTGTTGGGTCCTCAACCTTCCTCTTCCAAAGTCCACAATCAGTTCTTTGGTTTTGCTGATATTGAGAGCCAGGTTGTTGTGCTGGCACCATATGGTCAATGAGACAATCTCACTTCTATACTCTGACTCATCACCATCTGTAATTCGTCCCACAACGGTGCTGTCGTCAGCGAACTTAAAAATGGAGTTCACACTATGGCTACAAAGTCATGAGAATAAAGTGAGTAGAGCAGGGGGCTCAGTATAGAGTGAGCAGAGCAAGGGGCTGAGGGGATGGACAAATTATGTTCCGGGTTAGGACCCTTAACCAGGCTCAAGAGCCTGAAGAAAGGTCATCTGTCCATTCGCTCCAAAGGTGCTGCCTGACCTTCGTGTGTCTGAAAAAGGGGCCTGACCTGAAATATTGTCTGTCCATTCCCTCCATAGATGATGCCTGATCTGCTGAGTTCCTCCAATATTTTGAGTTTAATGCTAAAACCCTTCACTGCTGCAATGCTTAGACTTAACATCTTGCAGAAACGAAAATACCTTAATGATATTTAATAAAATGTCATAATAATACACATGAACATTAATTCATGTTACTACCCTATACCTGTTCTGTTCGTACATGCTTATCAGGTCTCCTTTGTGGAATGAAAATTATCCATCATCAGTTCTTTAACTTAATTCTTTGAAACGAAATTCAGATTTGATGTACAATTATAAAATATTCTGACTGCCATTTTAGTTAATTTTGCTCATAGTCAGTGGGTGCTTTATTGAATTTGATACTGGCTTCATCAATATGTGATCCAAAATGGGATCACAGTACACCAAACGTTAGACGTAAGAGAAAGAAATAGAAAACAGGAATGAGTCACAAATATAAAGATGGAGAACTTCATGTTTTGTCACCGACACAGAACCCAATTTGCAAAGCCAGCACATCTGGCGGCTGATTCTCTCGCACAAACTTTAAATGCCAGAGACCAGTCACTAAGACCCTTCTGCCAGGAGCACAATGTCTCTGCATAGGAATGTATACAGAGTGGGCATGACCCCTTTAACAAAATGCAGTTAAAAGGCCAGTATTAACAAAAAAATAATGCCAGCACCATGTACTTAGACAACACTGAGAATTATTCACAACTTCCCATTCAAAATGGGAGTTGGCTTTGCAATGGCAATTTTAATAAATTGTAGTCTCTTGATAACGTTCCCTTCCTTACCGTAGAAAGCAAGTGGCATTTAATCACATTCGTTCATGACAAGACACAGGGTCATGTTCTGCCTTATCACCGATCACAAAAGTAAAAAATCATCAATAAGATGTATCGGTTATTTAAGTAAAACAAAAACAATTTAAGTCAATACAACTGTTTAGCTTAATCCTTTAGGGTACCAACTCAAAACATGACCTATCTATGTTCTCCTGAGATTGTGCCTGACCTGCTGAGTTACTCCAGCACTTTGTGTCTTTTTTCACCATAATTATTTGTTTTACAGTTCTAACGGCACCAGCTTTATCCAATAAATCATAACTTTAAATTTTAGAAACAAAAAGCAGCTAAAAACACCACCCTGGCAACCTGAAGATCAATCTGAAGAGGCTCCCAACCTGAAACATCCATTCCCTCCCCAGATGCTGCCTGACCAGCTGATTTCCTCCAGCACATTGTGCTTTGCTCAAGATACAAGCATCCTGGGGCGGAAATCCCGGGGGGGGGGACAGGGACCAAACGCCCCCCCCGTTTTGAGAGGTGGGGGACAATTCCCCCCAAGTTTTTTAATCCGGATTTTAAAACTCAGTGAAAAAAAAGCTGATAAAATAAACTCGGCTTTCCGGGGTGGGACCGATGATCGAGGGCGCCGATTGGATGAGAGAGACGTCAGTCAGCAGGCAGTAGGGGGTGGGGGGCATGATGATTCAGCGCGATGATTAGAGGAGGGAGGTGTCGGTCAGAGGCGGTAGTAAGGGGGTGGGACTGAGGATAGAGCGCGGTGATTGGAGGAGGGAAACGTACTGGTGGAGCAAAGATCAGAGCGGAGCCTGAATCGGCCTGTTCGCGGGGCTTTTCGTCGCCCGGCCCAGCGCAGCTTAAAATTGACCTCGGGATCATCTACCGCCCCACGGTCAAATTGCTGCGCCGAGGCGATCGAGGCTCCCGATGTTGAAGCCCCTGCCAGGCGATGGAAAAGCCCCGCGAACGGGCCGATGGAAGCCCCACGATTCGGGGCGGACAAAGCTGCTGTTGCTAGAGTTCAGAGTCGGTCACCAACCAGGTCAGTTGTCAATGTTACCGGCCATAGGATCCACGGCCGAAACCTTGCATGTGTGCGCAAGCGCGCACGCGGCCGCAAAGAGATTGTGTCCCCCTCATGTTTTGACAGCGATTTCTGTGCCTGCTAGCACTTGCAGTTTTTTTATGTCTCCACCCTGGCACATGTGTGCCTGCCTTCCTTCCTTCCATCCATCCATCCAGTTTATTGGCGCGACCTGGCTGAGTACGACGCCAATCTGAAGAAGGTGCTGGACCGAGCAAAACACTTTCAGCTCAAACTCAATCCCACTTCTGACACCATGTAATGAGTCGAGTTGTGCACACGTCAAGGTACAACACATATTTATTAAAGTACTCTTACAGCATTGGTCTGCAAAGTGTTACAGTAACTAGCAGCTCTCAGACTAAATTACGTAAGCAAATTTCTGGTAATATAAACCGCATAGTAGGTGGGGCTACTACTAACAACCACTACAATTGGTTAGTAAGAAGTAACCAATCTACACTCATCACTCACCCCTATCCCCCGTCCGCCCCTCTGCGGCAATGGCTGCCCCGTCTACCTGCCCCCCCCCAGTCCATTGCTTCCTCCGCCGCCGTAGCAGTATCTCACCCTCAAGGCCTTCTCTGAGATCTTCTCCACCAGCTCATCAAAACCTATGGTGCCCACCGTGACGAACACCGACTCCATCACCCGCTTCCCCCCCACCCCCCTCGCGGCGGCAGCGAGCGGGTAGGCAGGGCCGAATGGCAGCAGCAGGCGGGCCGAGCGTGCAGGCAGTCGGACAGGGGCTGAGCCAGAGTGGGCAGAGGAAGGGAGGCTCGGGTTGCAGGGTGGCCGAGCAGTTTGCATGGAGTTTGAGACACACACACCAAACTGGGCCAATTGTCAAGTCAACGGGATCTATACCACAGCTAACAATGATTGACCTGTCGAGGAAGGAACTGCAGATGGTGCTTTTTATGGATGGAGGGAGTAATGGTAGGGGAAAGAAGATGGAGGGAGAGGTGCGGGAGGGATTGGGGGAGGATAGGAGGAGAGGGGAAAGATCCTGGGGAAGCGAGGAGGGAGGGTGGGGGGGATTGAGGGAGAGGAAGGGGTAGGGAGGGAGTGGGGGAGGTGAGGAGAGTGGGGAAGGGGAATAGAGGGAGAGGAGGGGGGAGTGTGGGAGGTCAGGAGGGATAGGGGTAAGTGAGGAGTGGGGGATAGAGGGTTAGGAGGGGGTAGGGAGAGGAGAGATGGAAGGGATTGGGGGAGGGGAGGAGGAGAGGGGAAAGAAGAGGGAGGGTGAAGAGGAGGGGGTGGGAGTGCTGGAGGATGAGGGGAAATGACCCGTGCCTGCGGAATTGGGGGGCAATGCGTGAGTGGTGCAATATTGCGTTGGGGGGACGGGTTGCATCGGGGGAATGGGTGAGTGGTGGAATATTGCATTGCGGAACGGGTTGAGTTGGGGGACCAAGCCTCCCGTGTGAAAGGGACCCAACCCGGTCCAACTTTATATATAAAGCAGAGGCATAGTTATCATAGTTTTACAGATTGTTGCTATTAAAAATAAACCAACACTGAGGTAAAGTCTTATTAAATACAATTACGGTGTTTGCTAGCCTTAAATTTCCATCTTTTATTTATTCAGCCTTCAGTTTGTTTGACATACATCAAACTGTCCTGACACCTACCTGTCACCAGACTTCGGTTGACCCGTCCCCCCAGACTCCCGAGTAACTTCACCACTCTGCGCCTCACTTTTGCAGCAGGTGATTCCTCACTCTGTTTCATGAAAAATGTTTAAAATGATTTAAAAGCAAACCCATTAATCATTTATAGATATATTTCACAGATAAAAATCATTGGCTCAAATTTCAAATGATAGTCACCTACCATGGAAAGATTTGTTGATTTTTTCAGGCGACTTATAAGAATCTTGTTTCCTCCTTTACTTGTAGTATCAATCCTCATCATTTCCCAGTTGCTTTTGGACTCACCTAACGCAAGGTTTAAAGATTGTAGTATCCATAACCAAAAAGGTTTTTAATATAATTTTTTAAACCACGCTTTGAGAGTGTTTTAAGTTGTATATAATGCAAGTACGATCTGTGATTCAGCTGATATCTTTCATTCACCTGAGACATGCCATGATGCTCAGACCTAGTTTTGGGTTTATTCATGTCTCGTGTATCGAGGTACCGTGCAAAGTTTTGTTTTGCATGCTCTCCAATCAGATCAGATAATATTGTACATATAAAATACAATCGTCAAACTCAAGTATAATTAGTAGTTAGATTTAGAGGAAGAAAATAAATTTCAAGCATGAGAGCAATTGTATCGAATGATAATAGATCCTTCTCTGGGAAAAGCAGGCAAAGAATGGCCACACTCCCGTCCCAGCCTTTCTCCAAACAGTTGAGACACATAGATCAGAGTGCTATTCCAAGCACATAATTTACGATCAGGAACATTGACCTGAGGAGTAAATCTGACAATGCCAATTTGGAAAATACTACAACATTTCAACAAATAATGTTGAAGTAAATTAGTGGTTTTGGCACAAAGTGATCATGGGGCACTTGGAATCCTCAGCGTCAAAGGTGGATGGTGCTGCAAGGTTTGCGGAATAAGATATCAGTTTCCCATTTGTTTGCTTCCATTCACATTCTGGAACCTGGTCTATGGTTCTCTTCAAACTGATTTTCCATTGTTTGTTTTACAATCATGACGCAAATCCAAATTGAAGTCTGCAGACTGTTCATCTAAATATATTAAACCTGGGAGCTTTGTCTAACAGCAGTCAGGTTCTGGGACATTTACAAATGTAGTGTTGATGTCAAATGTATTATAATGGAGCAGGTCAATGAATTCCCTTCCCATTCCAAAACTGACCTTTTTGGCCCGGGCCTGCTCCACTGTCAGTGTGAGGCCAAATGCAAATGGGAGGAACAGCACCTTTTATTTCTCTTGGGCAGCTTACAACCCAGGATTTGAACGTTGATTTCTTTAATTTCAAGTAACGCTTTCATTCGCTCCTTTTCCCCCCATCCCCCGCCCCATTCACTCACGCATAGCACCCAACTGCGGCTGGAGAGGGAGAGGGAAGGGGGTAGAGAGGGAGGGGGATGGGGGTAGAGTGGGAGGGGGAGGGGGTAGAGAGGGAGAGGGGGTGTAAAGAAGGAGGGTAGAGGGAGGGGGGGGAGGGGGATAGAGAGGTTGAGGGAAGGGGACAGAGAGTGAGGGGTAGGGGGGGGTAGAGAGGGAGAGGGTGTTAGAGAGGGAGGGGGTAGAGAGGGAGGTGAGGGAGGTAGAGAGGGAGGTGGTAGAGAGGGAGAGAGAGGTGAGGGGGGTAGAGAGCGGGGGAGGGGGAGGGAGGGAAGATGGATGGGGTAGAGAGAGGGGGGAGGGGGTAGAGAGGGAGGGGGCGTGAGAGGGAGTGTAAATGTTTGAACAACATTGCCTACACACTCCTCTACCTCAATCCCCCCCACTCCCTCCTCAACGTCACAGGATTATTTTCCTCTCTTCCACTCCCTCAATCCCTCCCTCAACTCTTCAAGTGAAGCCAATGGAGCTGGGCTTAACGGGTCCGAGCTGAGTGGGGCCAAGTCGAGCCGAGCGTGCGTAGCCGAACGGGTCACAGCGGAGCCAAGCGTGTGGGGCCAAACGGGTTCCAGTGGAGCCGAACAGTTCCCAGCGAGTCCGTGTGGGGCTGAGCGGATCCCAGCGGGGCAGTGCTGGGCTGAGCGGAGCCGAGTGCGTGGGGCCGAACGGGTCCCAGCGGGGTCGAGCAGGTCCCAGTGGAGCCGAGCGGGCCTGAACGCATCCTAGCGGGGCCGAGTGGGGCTGAACAGGTCCTAGCAGGGTTGAGCGGAGCCGAGCGAGGCCGAACTGGTCCCAGTGGAGCCGAGCGGGCCTGAACGCATCGTAGCGGGGCCGAGTGGGGCTGAGAGGAGCTGAACAGGTCCTAGCAGGGTTGAGCGGAGCCAAGCGAGGCCGAACTGGTCCCAGTGGGGCCGAGCAGTGTCGAGCTGGGCCGAGTGGAACCAAGCGGGTCAATTTTTTGTTCTTCAAAATGAGAGCTTGGAAAACTTTAATATTTTGAAGCTGTTTTTAAAAGGTTTGTAACTTGTGAAATATACGTTGAAATGCGATGGGAAGATATTTATCGGAAAAAATGTGAGAAGCATGTGTGAAAATGGGAAGGCTGTGGCCTAGCGTTTGGAAGAAGATTGACATTACGGAGTATAAAAGAAAGCTGATAGATATGCGGGCATTTTTTTTATACAGAGGCATTTAGATAGACACATGGAACATTGATCATGTACAGGCTGATGAGATCAGTTTAACATGGCATAATAATAATAATAATAATAATAATAATACACTTTATTATTATCAAATTTGTCAATGAAATTTCAGGCGCACTGCCCGAGCGGAGCTCCAACGTATCAGATAAATAATAACAACAATGGAAACACCAAAAACGGCAAGAAAAACGTTGTCAAGTCAGATGTGCAATATTTCACAGTATAGTGTTGTGGCAATACAAAATATTGGCAATGGGGGCTGTGTGTTTAGAGTGGTGATGGCCTTGGCCTTGGTGTAGAAACTGTTCGTTGATCTTGTGGTGTGTGATTTGATGGACCTCTAACTGCGCTTTTGCGGTTGCAGCTCCTAGACGATGGAACAGCATCCCTCTTCCCATCAGAACTGCCCCCCTCCATCGACTCTTTTAAATCTAGACTTAAAACTTATTTCTATTCTCAAGCCTTTTTTGAGGTCCTCTGAGGTAGCTCTGTTTGTATGCATCTATGTATGTATTGTTGATCTATGTACCACTGTTTGTAGCACGTTAGTACCTGCACCAATGTAAGCACTTTGGTCAACGAGAGTTGTTTTTAAATGTGCTATAGAAATAAAATTGACTTGACTTGACTTGCCTTTCCTGAGGGCATGTTTGGCATCAACATTGTGAGCTGAAACATTGTTCTTTTGCTGTAATGTTCTATGTTCTAAGATGCAGTAATGAACACTTTGAAAACATGAACAACTTTGGACAAGTTAGCATGGGTTTATGAAAGAGAAATCTTATGGTATGTTTGAAAAATAATTAGAAAAATAGGCAAGTGGGAATCAGTGGATATTGTGTATTTGGACTTCCTAAATACCATTGAAATAGTCACATTTTGGTTAGAATGCAAAATTAAGGCACATGGGAATAGGTGAAATACATTGCATGGCTTGTGAAATGGTTGACAGACAAGAAATTAAAACTAGAAATAAAGAAGATTTTTTTAGGGCAGCTGGCAGTAATTATTGGGATCGGTGTTTGGGCCCAAGCGATTCACAATATTAATGATTTGGACCAGGGAAGCCAGTGAATATGGTATATTTTGATAACTGTGATTCAGAAGCTTCATAGTTGCAGACAACACCAAAGAGAAGTGAATGTTAGTTTTGAGGATGATGCAAAGTAGCTATAAATGTGATTTCATTAAAGTGGGTGAACAAACAAAAGCACGGCAGATGCAATCTAATGTGGAAGATTGCAGTAAAGAGAATATTGGGAAAAGAGAAGATACACTGAGATCTGGTTGTCTTTGTACACCGGTCGGTCACTGAAAACAAACATTTAGGCACAGCAAACTGTTAGAAAGGCAGTAGTTATATGCTGGCCTTCACTAGAAGTGGACTTGAGTACAGAAAAAACTCAAGAAATGCCTATGCTGTGCTGAGAAACAATCGGGAATTATGACACACTTTTGTTCTAAGTAAAAATGCTCTTGCCATGGAGGGAATAGCTAGATAGTTCTGAATGAAGGGTCACGTCCTCAGGAAGAGGGGGTAAAACGGGGAACCTATGGAATACCACACAAAAGGCAGTGGAAGCCACGTCATTATTCAAAAAAGAAGTGCTTGGATAGATTGCTTAAAGCTAAAGTGATTAATGGTATGAGGAGAAGGAGGGAACAGGATTCTGAAGTGAACAAATAGCCATTTGAATTGTGGGACAGACACGAGGCGTTGAAAAGTCTGCTCCAAGAACATAGAAAAGTACAGCACAGGAACATTTGGCCCACCATGACTCAGCTGAACATGATGCCTAAACCAACAAATTTGCCTGTACATCATCTATATCCCTCTATTCCCTGCTCCATTTTTAAATTTTCAAATTCAATGTGTTCTGAGTTACCCTGAGCGAGGAGTTTTTGTCACTCAAGCTTCTAAATCACAGTTATACATTTTAACTGTGTCTGAATTTAAGTATAAGTAAATGTAAAATATTAAGTACCCTTAATATATTTTATTCCAATCAGTAAATGAAGAAATAAAGCATTAATCTCCGCATTTTCTGGTAATGAATAATCACAACATGGATTTAAGAGTTAAGTGGAGAAGACTAAACGGCCTGTCCCACCAGCATGCGATAGCATGCGTCTAGCGCGACCAAACGTGGTCGCTTGAAGTGTACGGTCTCGCGGGGCCGGTCCCACTTCGATCGGCGGAGGTGTATGGAGTTGTGAGGGGCTGGTTCCAACATCGTGCGGGGCTCCAAAAATCTTCCACTGTCCGAAAATCCCGCGCGACAACGGCCTGTCGGCCCGCAGCCGCATTGAGGCCGTACGCAGGGCCTCAACGGGCATACGCAGGGCCTCAACGGGCGTACGCAGCGTCTTGATGCTGTACGCAGCATCTTGATGGCGATTGTCTAGCGCGTGGCGTTGCGCGATGACGTCACCACCCGGCGTGTCGTTGCGTGATGATGTCACCGCCCGACGCCGTGCGATGTCCAAATTCAGTCGGCCCGCCTCCTGCCCAGCTGATTGGTCAGTACGATGTCGGGCCCAATCACGCACAACTCCATACGCCTCCGCGGTTGGAATTGGGACCGGCCCCGCGAGGCCGTACGCCTCAAGCCACCACGTCCGGTCGCACTAGACGGATGCAATTGCATGCTAGTGGGACAGGCCCTTAAATGCTAATATTCTAAATTCAGCCTTTTACAACTGGGCTGAACAATTTTATTTACAAAGGGGAAAGAGCAGTAACTTACTTGAAACTGAAGTTTTCAGGTAACCATCCAAGTGTGGCAAGATGTCCTTGTAATAAGGCTGAATGGTTTTCTTCGATAGATGATATGACCAGTCTTCCAGAGCATCCAATCCAGCATTAGCAAGAGGAACGTGGCTAAGGCCAAGTTTAAATGCAGTCTAATTTTGAAAATGGCAATAATAAAATCACAGAATTTATAACAGATTCTCTCCATGGTACAGATGTCAACTCTGTAAAGAAGTCCACAAAATAATCACACTCCTCTATCATGTGTCCCTGTAAATTTATTCTCCAAGTACTTGCACTTTCAAAAATATTACTTTTTTTAGGCCATAGCCAATGAAAATATTTTTGTTCACTTTTAATGACGCAGTTTTGAATATCCTTTTCAATATTGTTCTACCAAAAATAATTTTAGTTGTCCTTCATAAACCAAGCTCATAATTTGATTCTAACATTGGTCTATCAAATGATTAGTTTGACTATTAGCATTACTGCTTTTCTTTTGTGTTATTTATCCCCATTTATAAATCTAGGATTCCAAAAGCTCCCTTTGATTTGTTTTACTAATTTGTTCTCCCACTTATATATCTGTATATTGGAAACTCAAATTTCTTTCAAGGTTAATCTCTAAATGTGTTATCTGTCACATTGTAAGTTCTCACACCACCTGGGACAGATTGAAAACTATTTTTGATGGGAGAGGAGACATGAAGCAGGAGGTTATTACCCATGCATATGGACATTTAGTTAAAGAAAGAGAAGGGAATGAGGAGATGGGTGGACAGCAGGGAACGTCCGGATGGAACGGGGTAAATTCCCATCTATCCCACCCCAAAAGTGCTGATTATTCAGCCATTTGCCTTGAGGAGCTAACTATTCCTGATTCAGTTTTCAGAGTGTCTCAAACACAGCCTAGTCCATCATGCAGTCCGTCATGGGAAATATACCAACCTGGAGTGCAGGAATAAACGTTTTGACATCAAGTTCAATTATTTCATGAGGTAGAGAGAGCACAAAAGTCAGACAGGAAGCCAGTAACTCATCCTTGTATTGTTTCATTCGTGTTGCCACCTACAATGAATAACATGAAATTGTGAGTCTTGGATGATTGTACATTAAATCTTATATAGCTTTTAATCGTTGAAGATCTCCATATTAAGAATTAAGGAAGGATCACATTGCATTCTAAAGTATTTATATTAACCTGATATCCAGCATCTGCAATTTTTAGCTTTCCAATAATTTTTTTTTCAATTAATTATGTGTGAGCAGTATTTTTATCTTAGACATTTATTGTTTTCAGATGATTATATTTTCTTTGAAATGTTCAATTAAAAAGAAAGATTCATTTCATTTTTCATTGCCTTTGAAGTGTAATAAAAATCTTGAAAGATGTTAAAGCTGGCATTTGACATGGTCGTCAGTCAAGGAATTTTAGTGGTCTCACAAGCAAGTCTTTTTCAGGCTCACTTATCTGTCCGAAATATGTCAAGGCATTGTTGATTAGATCCAGAGGCATCTATCCACAATTTATTCTTTAAGGCTCTGTACTTGGCAGCATCACTGTTATCCTCAATGGTGTCACACGAAGTGAAATCTGGGGCACATTTTAGTACTTTTCCACCTAATCTTTATTCCAGGATGTAAAACATGGCATGAAGTGGCTGAGACTCGCCAGGATCTTAGAAAGACAAGATGTTAGGTCCATCAGTTAACAATTATAATTGAACCAATTTTTAAAAAGATAATTGAAGGAATGAAGTTTGTGCTTCTGCACAAAACAGAGTTGCATGGGATAAATGACTGAACCTTTGCACAATTTAACAACTATCGCAGCAAAAGAATTGTTGGAAATTAAAATGGAAAATAAAAAATTGTGGTACAGCTGGTGGACTTGTGACAACACACGCCAGAGGTCTGTGTTCGATCCTGTCCTCGGGCACTATCTGTGTTGAATTTGCACATTCGCTCTGCAAGCATGTGGGTTTCCTCCCACATCCCAAAGACGCATTGGCTTTGTAGGTTAACTTGTCTCTGTAAAATTGCCCTTAATGTGTAGGGAGTGGGTGAGGAAAGTTGGATAACAGAACTTGTGTGAATGGGTAGACAAAAATGCTGGAGAAACTCAGCAGGTGAGGCAGCATCTATGGAGCGAAGGAAATAGGCGACGTTTCGGGTCGAGTCCCTTCTTCAGACTGAGGGAGAGCTGGGAAGCAGAGGAGAAAGCAGGGACTACCTGAAATTGGAGGTCAATGTTCATACCGCTGCGGTGTAAACTGCCCAAGTGAAATGTGAGGTGCTGCTCCTCCAATTTACAGTGGGCCTCACTCTGGCCATGGAGGAGGCCCAGGACCGAAAGGTCGGATTCAGAATGGGAGGGGGAGTTGAAGTGCTGAGCCACCGGGAGATCAGGTTGGTTATTGCGAACTGATTGGAGGTGTTGTGCGAAGCGATCGCCAAGCCTGCGCTTGGTCTCACCGAGGTTGATCATATGCTGAATAATCCAACCAGATTTTTGTTTGGAAGTGGAACGACAATAATAGAAATTGCATTCATTGCAATGTGTAAAAAGAGATGAGATACTGTATTGTAATTTTGCTGCATGTCATTGTGGTATATATCATGTTTTTATTGGTGAATATGTTTAGTTTGTGACTTTATTTGAAGCAGAAATAATATGTGAATGCTTCATTGACCATAATTCCTACTGGTAACTATGCACTTCATCCAAGCAAATTATCGCATGCGTCATGCAAGCTGTCTTAAATGACCACCTAAATTGTCATTTGGCAACCTAAAAAGCTGCTGAGGTTGCCCGGCTGGCAACAGGGAAAAAAAGTTAAGTGAAAGCCCTGTTTTAATTATGGGTTAATAATTGGAAGGAAATTGATACTTAAATTTTGGAAAAATACAACCACACCAACTGTTAAAATGTGGATTAGGAATATGATGCACATAGCACGCCTTGAAGAAATGAGACTCCGACTAATAGATAAATATGACCAATTCTTAAGGAGTTGGTCTCCTTTCATCGACTTTTTGGAATCATGTGATGCAGCGGTACCGTAAAGATTGCTGATTTCAGTTCATGACGCGGATAGATCTACATCTCCGAATACAGATTTGAAAAATTCTCTTTTAAGGGGCCTTCTCTTCTATTTCTACTTTCCACTTTCTCTCTTCCTTTTTTATTTTTTATATACACACTTCACGTTTTTCTACTCTCTACCATCTATTTTTCCACTTTTTCCTCTTTCTTTTTCTTGTCTTGCTTACTTCCTTCTCATAACATAAAACTAGAGGTTGTACATAGAATGGATTACGGTATTACATAGTTGGCAGCTAAAATTAGGTTCCACTGTACTGTTTTGTGCTGTATTAACTTCTAATAAAATAAAAAATTAAAAAAAAACACAAAAAAAAAAAAAACAAAACAAAAAAAAAAAAAAGAAAGCCCTGCTTGGAGGACTGCACTAAGCTATCTGAAATCGGTGCACAGATAATGAAATAAAACAACCATTTTACTATTAAAACATAGCAGTTATAATGTTTCATGGTAATTTTCTACAAGCAAAAATGTGAATATAATCAAATAATCTGTTGGGATAACTTCTCTGCCCTTCTTCAATATTGTGCTTATTCAAGAGTGGCAATATGGTGCAGTTAGTAGAGCTGCTGCATCACATCTTCAGTCACCCGGGATCATATCCAACCTCAAGTAATGTCAGCATGAAATTTGAAATGAAGAAAATGTGATTTCCCCCAGATGCTCTGGCTTCCTCGCATATTTAATGAGGGCCAGTCAGTTCATTCTTTGGCCACTGCAAGCAGGAAAGTGGTAAAATATGGGGGATGTTGACAGCAAAGATCCTATAGCAGAGCTCCGCTATAGGATCTTTGGTTGACAGGAATATAGGGAGAACTGGCTGCAGAGAAAATTACTGGGAAATAGGATTGCTCTGTGACCCGACATAGACTCTATGAGATGGTTTGTAGGAAGGAAATGCAGATGCTGGTTTATACCGCGATAGACACAAAATGTTGGAGTAACTCAGTGGGATAAACAGCATCTCTGGAGAAGATAATAGGTGACCCTTCTCAGTCTGAAGAAGGGTCTTGACCAAACACGTCTACTACTTCAGCAATTTGTGCATATACTCTATCAGATGACTCCTTCATTGTTGTAAGGAATATGGAAATATGAATCCTTTTGGTTCATGAAATCAGATAAGCTGTCAGTTAATTATTTCAAACGTAGATGCCATTTCTGATTGTGAAGTATGACACATTGTCCTACATCTTGCACTAATCATCTTGCTGACATTTCTGCACTAACGTTTGGCATGGAACTTAACAAGATACAAGAGATACAAGATACATTTAACTGATCATTTGACAATTTAAAAAACTAACTCACAATGTTAATTTTTTGAAAATTATTGTGTTTCCCATTGGACCAAAGATATCTAAATTATAAGTAGTAAATTGCATTCAACTATGCAAAGGAATGTGACTTTTCCTGCAATTAAGGATATTCAAAAACTTTCTCATAGCACTTACCTCCTTTCCAAACTTCCCAAATAAAGCAAAGCAGGCAAAGCTTTCTGTGTTCTTGAGGCACCGCGTTCGAGATTTCATGCTCATACCCTGGCAAAACACAATTTTTGATTGGATCAGAAATTCAATCAAGACCAAACTAACAAAGCATGCTCATTCATCACCATGCTCACATACAGAGGACATATGACCCCAGTGATCAAGAAGTAGCTGATCAACAATGTTAAAAGTTCCTAAGGTAAAGAAAGAGCTGTTTGTACCATTCACCAGGCTAGGTGCTTGGACCTCTGTAGCCTATCATTAGACAAACGTATGGTAATAGAAACATGGAAGTCTATTTTCAAAATTTGCAAACACCAACATTGTACTTTTTACTTAGTTAATACAAATAAAGAATGACAAAGTATCAGAAGAGTAAAGAGCCAAGAGTGTTTTATTGTCATATGTGTTGTGGATGTGGATGTGTTATATCTGGACTTTCAGAAGGCTTTCGACAAGGTCCCACATAAGAGATTAGTATACAAACTTAAAGCACACGGTATTGGGGGTTCAGTATTGATGTGGATAGAGAACTGGCTGGCAGACAGGAAGCAAAGAGTAGGAGTAAACGGGTCCTTTTCACAATGGCAGGCAGTGACTAGTGGGGTACTGCAAGGCTCAGTGCTGGGAACCCAGCTATTTACGATATATATTAATCATTTGAATGAGGGAATTGAATGCAACATCTCCAAGTTTGCGGATGACACAAAACTGGGGGGGCAGTGTTAGCTGTGAGGAGAATGCTAGAAAGCTGCAAGGTGACTTGGATAGGCTGGGTGAGTGGGCAAATGCATGGCAGATGCAGTATAATGTGGATAAATGTGAGGTTATCCACTTTGGTGGCAAAAACAGGAAAGTAGACTATTATCTGAATTGTGGCCGATTAGGCCGAAAATGTTGGAGGATTATATGCTGTATGCGACGGCTGATGGGGTGGAAGGTGAAGACAAGGGGGGCTGTCCTTGTACACAAAATGCTGGAGTAACTCAACGGGACAGGCAGCAACTCTGGAGAGAAGGAATGGGTGACGTTTTGGGTCGAGACCCTTCTTTAGATTGATGTCAGGGGAGTAGGCGGGACAGAGATAGAATGTAGTCAGAGACAGTAAGACTGGTGGGAGAACTAGGAAGAGGGATAAGGATGTCATAAACCTCTTTCGGGTCGAGACCCTTCTTCAGATTGATGTCAGGGGAGTGGGCGGGACAGAGATAGAATGTAGTCGGAGACAGTAAGACTGGTGGGAGAACTGGGAAGAGGGAGAGGATGCAGAGAGAGGGAAAGCAAGGGCCATTTGAAGTTAGAGAAGTCAATGTTCATACCACTGGGGTAAATATTAGGTGTTAGATGGTGTATATTGTTGGAACAATAAGGATGTCACAAACCACTTCACTAATGTAGATGGTCCATGCATGCAACCAATAATATAGCTACGTCAGTACCACTAACCACGCCTTAGTTATCAAGTATAATAACTCTCTCTATCTCTCTCACGCTCTCTTGGTTCCAGCACGGTTATAGACTGCTAGTAGTCAGTGCTGGAATGTGTTTAACCTGAGTGCTCATTAAACAATAAGTAAAGTTACAAGTGTGTCAGACTTCACATCTTTACAACTAATAATGATTTTTTAATGGGGATAGGAGAACAAAGGGATCACAGTACAAATACATAAATCAATAAAGTTTGCAACCTATTCAACAAAACTGTTAAACACAAAGCCGTTAAAAAAGCAAAGTTCTGGATTAATTTTCAAAGTGACAAAACTGAAAAGCACAAAAGTTAAACTGGCATCAAGTAAGATTACATTCAGATAACACCATGTTATAGAAGTTAACAAAACAAGGTAATGTTTCAGAAACACTCGAGCTAAAGACTAGACTAGAGCAATCATGGCACCCATGTGCCTTCAAAGGTCCAAAGAGAAAACTGATAGACCGATTACCAAAGTGTTCCACCCCGATTCAGCAACCTGGGCACCTTGGCAAAGAGTTCTAAGCTCGTCATGGACCTTGCCTCTCAGATACAGAATAGCATATTGTGAAAAATAGCAATAATGGAGGAAGAAAATTAAAGATGTATAATTTAATCACCTGGAAATATTTGATTTTTTTGGCGATTTTCATTGAGACCGACAGAAGTTTGTAGAATCCACTAACGAGGGGAAATTGTATTGATCGCAGGATGAGCTCGTGTCCAAATCTGTACAACCAATGTTCAAAGTACTCTGTGTGCTTGTCCAATAACAACTCCCTAATTTAAAAGTTAAGATAATTTTGCTGAAGACAGTTTAAAAAATGTAACTTCAAACACTGTAAGAAAATAATCTGTGCCAATAAAATTCCCCAAAGTTAGACACACAGACAAACGTACACACCTGTGCTTTGAAGCCACAAGTCTAGGCTAAATATATCAAATATATTATTTTACAGAATGTTTCAAATATTGTGGATAGTTACTTAATATTAATGATGGATTCATTAGAGTGTGCCAAAAGTGTTACGGGCAATTTGAGCATGAAATAAATATTGTGCAATTAAATTCTATTGCTCCATTAAAATTATGGTGTAGAGGCAGGCAAAGAATTAGCTCTATACTCAGTCTCTATGGTTAAAGTCTCACATAATTATTTTAATTTTAATTCTGAGCTCAAACAAATTAGACCCAATGGTGTCCATGCAGTTGCAGAACCAGATATTGTGCTCATAGTAGCTAGCTCCCTTACCAGACTAATGGTGATTGTCTTTAAATTCAGAACCAATTATCAAGCAAAAGAATGACTGACTGATTTTAAATATATTTAAAAGTCTGAGGAAGAGTCCTGACCGGAAAAGTAACCTATCTATGTTTTCCAAAGATGCTGCCTTACCCGCTGAATTACTCCAGCACTTTGTGTCGTTAGACTTTAAACTTTAGTGATACAGCGTGGAAACAGGCCCTTCAGCCCAACGAACCCAGGCCGACCAGCAATCACCCCATACACCCTATGTCCTTTTGTGTCAACCAGCATCTAAAGTTCCTTGTATCTACTTAAAAACTGGTGACTTCAAAACACTCACATACAATGGCAATCAAGTCCATGGCTGTGAATAATGATACTATAGAGCAGAGACGGGGCAATATTTTTTATTCATAATTAATTAAGATGGATTCATTGAACTATTTCATTGAGCAGTTTGTACACTTACCCACAGAATTCAACCAAATTGATGAAGGCAGTAAAATCCTTTGGTTTAGTTGGCTGCATGTTGGCTGCTGGGTCAGACGTGGGAATGACAATGCCACTGTTGATGTCACCCGACCCCTGCAAACCAGAGAGCTTCAATCATGACATAAACTTCAACATTTTAGTCACCAATTTCCAAATTCAATTCTGAAGCTAATCGATTAACAATTTCTTGTTATAGTTAACTGGTTAAGTATTCATTAAATTAAAATTTAGTTTTATGGATTTATATTTTTGAGGGTCTGTCTATGTACTTTCTCTATATTACTGCTAAATTAATGACACCACATTTTAGAAAGGGGTGTGAAACTAACTTAAGGAACCAGTGTTGCACTGCATTAATTCATTGCAGGTCAGTTGCAGTATATTTATAAACAGCACAAAAATAAGTTATTGAAGTTCCTATCCAACATGTCCAATGTTAACAGAATTGCTGGCTCCATGTAATTAAATTTTTGTCTACCTTCGATTTTCCAGCATCTGTAGTTCCTTCTTAAAGACAAATAAAGCTCTTCTTTGGACACAGAAATTAAAGAAATATGGCTACGGCTATTGATAATAGTTCAAAGGTGTCCAAATGTAAAATCAGATAACATGTCAGAAGCAAACAGATAAGACAGAAAAAAAAAGTATAATACCACTTCTTCATTCGGGTTTTGCTTATCCACAGTCAGATCCAATTTGTCAATAATTTTGAGCACCGATTTAATGAACTCGTCATACAGCAGGCGATTTAATGACTTTAGGGGCGACTCAATTATCTGTAATGTCTCCTCAACCAATCCGGATATCTTAAAGATATATAGAACATTACATTTGTCACAACAGATTTAATCCCTTCATCTTGCAGTGTATGACACATCACAATTTTAATCAAAATATTTTGTAGAAAAGTCATATTTCTAATTTATTGATAATTTAAGAAACAGCAGTTTTGCTGCAATTCTTCTTATTTGTGTTTACACGAACACATGGAATTATCATGGGATACCAGCAAAAAGTTAATGAGACAGTAACAATAGTATTACTGATATAAATAAAAGCAAGGAAGACTGGAATGAACCCGGAAGGTTAGCGATAACAAAAGATCAGATCACCAATCCAAACCCGACTTCTGTCTACATTCCATCCAGGAGTGAGGGAGCCTTTGGGGCAACTTGACAGTGGCTTTGAAGAATCTTCGGCTTTACAGACAGCTGAAGATAGAATGAGGGTTTGGAAGAACAAAGTTCTGTCAAGACAATCTGCTAACTTTTGACAGAAACGTAAGGGGTACAAGTAGAATGCATTAATTGAAGACCTAACCAATACAATCCCCAGAACATAAAATTCCCAAAAAGGGAATTACTCTTGCTCACTGATTTTCTTGGCCAGGGAAGAACATGTAACCAAAAAGGTAGACATTTTAATATTAAGGTTTAGCTCTTGAATAATGTAAGTAAAAAATATACTAATTTTTTTTTTAAATTTCCATTAACTATCCATTCTCTACCTCATTATACTTGACTTCATCCTGATGTATTCTATTTTGAAAAACATCAGACCAAAAACGTCACCTATCCGTGTTCTCCAGAGACATTGCCTGACACACTGAGTTACTTTGTGGCCTTTTATTAGTAAATGTATACCTGTCTTACCTTCATTTTCTCACAGTCCAGCAGGATTCTGAATAAGTCCAAATAATCTTTGTAAGATGGAACTCTCGATTTTCCTGTTGCCGCATTGCCACCATTACTAACTGACAGCTGTGCATTTGACCCCGGTCCAAGCTTCTGGATTCCCTCCTAAAGAATTGATTGATTATATTAACATCGGTCAATACATTAAACTAACACATAATAAGGAAATATGCTTAATAAAGATGATACAAAAAAGAGAAACTGTAAATCCAGGGCATTCATAACAGAGTGGTCAGCAGATAAAATGAAATATAACTATTGGAAGATTAGCTTGTCGAGGGGGTGTTCCCTGTAGTGGGACAGCTAAGGACCAACTAAGTGCACAGCCTCAGAGTAAAATCTTTAAAATGAATGTGAGGAGGAATGTCTTTACCCAGATGGTGGTAATTCTGTGGAATTCATTGCCACATATTGCTATGAAGGCCAAGTCATTGGTTATTTTTAAAGCAGAGATTGACAAGTTGTTGATTGTATCCGAGGGGTAACTTTTTCACACAAAGGGTGGTGGGTGTTTGGAACAAACTGCCAGAGGAGATAGTTGAGGCTGGGACTATCCCATTGTTTAAGAAACAGTTAGACAGATAAATTGATAGGACAGATTTGGAGGGATCTGGACCAAGCACAGGTAAGTGGGACTAGTGTAGCTGGGACTTTGTTGGCTGGGGTGGGCAAGTTAGGCTGAAGGGCCTGTTTCCGCAAAGTATCACTCTATGACTCGAAGGGTGTCAAAGGTTACGGTGAGAAGGCAGGAGAATGGGGTTGAGAGGAAAAACAGATCAAAAGGCAGACTCGATTTGCTGAATGGTCAAATTTTGCCCCCATGTCTATTGGTTTTAGGATTTGAGTTCAAGCTGGAATATCATGCACAGTTCTGGTCTCATCCAAATAATGGCGAATAATCATCCCTTCGCTGAGATGAATCGAAAATATATGCCAACTCAGAATAAGAAGTCTATTTCAGACTGAAATGAGGTGAAGTTTCTTCACTGAGAGAATGATGAATCTTTAGAGTTCTCCATCTCTCATGGGTATGGAGGCTCAGTCTCTTAGTTCATTTTAAACAGAGATAACAGATTTATGGATACTAAGGGAAAGAGGGGATCTGGGGATAATCTAGATCTGGGGACATACTATATACATTTAACTATGGTAAAAAACATTCAATTATCTTGATGAATGAAGGAGCAGAATCCAAGGGTTTACTTCGATCTCGCAATTATCAATATGATTCATCTGTATAACCAGTTAGTTCTCAGGCAGCCTGGAACTATCTTAAATGCAGCAACTTTATCCAACCTTCAGAATCATTGTGGGTTAATGATTCCAAAATATTTATCCAACTCCTTGTTATAGGTATGTAGAAACTTAAAAAACAAATGGATGTTGGAAATGAAACAGAAAATTCTGGAAATACTAAAAAGACTACCAGTATCTGAAGATAGGACAAAATAAGATTTCCTGTACGGTCTGATTCACTCATTCAGTTATACATTTTAAGGCAATGGTATTTCATCAGAACTATTCAGCAGCGTGTTGTTGAAAGATCAATGACCCAATGTGTTTATCCCATTTCTCTCAAATTCTGTCTGATTTGGTGAGCTCAGCATTTTTGAATTGTTTTACTGAAAGGGAAGACTTGTTGGCAGTTTAAATGCAGACCCTAAGCTCGGAGAATCTGAACAATACGAGCAATTATATAGCAATCTCTGGTGATGTAGAGAGAACAACATTGACGAGGATCTTCCAGAGTTGCAAAAGATCTCCTAGGGGCTTCTATATGGCTGGAATTGGCAAGGTGACATCTTGATTACATCAGAATGCTGGCACTTCTGACAATCCAGCATTGCTTTTGAATGCGTGCCATTCTTTGGAGGGTGAGGAGAGCTTTGAATCCATAATGTTTTCAGTTTGATTAGTAAGGATGTCAGGGGTTATGGGGAGAAGGAAGGAGAATGTGGTTGAGAGGGAAAGATAGATCAGCAATGATTGAATGGTGGAGTAGACTTGATTGGCCGAATGGCCTAATTCTGCTACTAAAACTTATGGACTTTAGGTTTATTATTGCCTCATGTACTGAAAACATTTGTTTTGCATGCTATCCAAACAGATCAGATATACCACATAGATATAATCAGTTCAAATTAAGTACAATAGATAAAGCAAAGAAGAAGATACAGAGCGCAGAATATAACATTTTGCCACTTCAGTTCCATAAATAAAGTCCAATTCCTCAATGCAGCTGAGGTGAATCGAACAGTATTCTAACTTGTGGAATGACCATTCAGAACCCTGATAACAAAGGGGAAGAAGCTGTTCCTGAGTATTGTGGATTAATCCATAATGTCCTGATTCAAAAGCACGGGTGCTATGAATAGCAAAACAGTCAGCTGTTAATGGTTTCAACTGCCTGCAGATGTGGGTACAACGTGGCAAAAAATATATTTAAGTCACCTCAAACATTTGAAAGATAAGTTAAAAAGCCTTGAAATGAAAGCAATGCAATGGAATCCAAATGGAATATTCTACTTGAAAGGACAGGGAGACAGCCGAGATCTGAGGCTGTTGAAGCCGAAGAGCTTCTGCTGTTCATGCTATTTGGAACACAGAGAAAATTAGAAACACTTGCAGAACATGAAGTGTAAAGCTACATGGCCAACTGATACATCATTTTAGCATTGTCAACCGAGAAAATTGATAATATATTTAAATATTAAAAATATTGTGTCTGAAATAATGCTGTTAGTATGTAAATACTTGAAATGAAGTTATTTTTCATGTTATTTTAACAATGATCCAATAACAATTTATGGAATAATCCCCTATCTTGTCTGAAATTAGATTCATGTTAACGTATTGTACTTGCGATCCATAATTCAACAATTAGATTTTAGTGCAATGATCAATGCTTAGTGCTCAGCTGAGATCATGCAATTTTATCTTACCCCTGGAAGTAGAACTGGCTTTGAACAGACACGGATCAGACCTTGATGCACTGAAACACAAATTTAAAAAAAAAATGATATCAGCTCAATAAATGCAAGAACCAAATTAATTCCCAATTTGTACAATTATTGTCTACCTGAAAATAATTTGAACACTGTCCTACGTTAACATTTAATATTTTATAGACAATTTACCAAGTCTTCAAATGGCAGCAGTTATTATTTTCTTTTCATTGGCAATGTCATATTCCCTCTGTAAAAACTACATTTTTCTTGCTCCACATCCAAACTAGCAAACACTCCTCCTGCACATTGAATAAAACCTTAACTCCAAAATAATGGAAACAATAAAGCAGCTAATGGCAGTAAAGCATTACATTAAACTTGCTTGTACTTTGTTAGTAAAAGTATTTTAATTTCTAAAATGTTCACAAAAAATTGATTTAATCAATGTACACAAAAAGTTTGGCCTTTTGAAAGGGACAATCGTTTCTGGAAACACCGAAAGGACATTAGTCTTTGTTCATCCCGGTTAAAATAGACATTTCAAAGAGGAGCAGTTCACAATGTATTGTTTTCCCTCGTGTTAGCAACACAGATTTAACACTTTAAAGAGCTAAATGCACTTTTAATACTTCTGTGCATCCACAAATCTCGGAGAATATTCTGCTGTATGGAAAGAATAGTATAGTTGTAGTGCAAAGATTGAAACTGACCTACAGTGCTGATAACACTCCACAGCACAGGGCCTTTTCCAGCCAGAGCTATGAAGAGTTTAACAATGGAATGACAACAAACTGGTTGCATCTTTGCACTATATTGTGGGAAGCCATCCATCTGAACCACTATTAGACGTTCTAACACCGAAGTATAAACTCCAGGGATCTGAAGAAGAGAGTAGAATTGCAGTGATTGAGATAAACTATTTATTTTTCAATGAATTACTCATTTCAAATAGCTGAAGCAGAAAACGTTTTGATCTATGTTATTACCCTTAGAATAACTACAATTTAATGTTAATGACATTATTGTGGCATTAAAAAAACTTTGCATTTTATCCATTTCTAAATTGATTTAATAAACCATATAACCACATTTCTTATTTGTTAACAAATTAGGAACACCGTTGACCAAAGTATGGCTTCTATCAATCTTCAGTACTGCACCAGTGCTTCGATATGGCACATAATGGCTTGGCGTGCTATGAGTGAACAAAGCCAGTAGAAACAGCATTCTGGAAATAGGAGGTGATAAAATCCAAGACTGGTTGAACTTCTGGGACTGGATCCGAAGTGGCATAGGAGACAGTTTAAAAAAAAACGAATTTTGAGAAATTAAGTAGGTGTTGCACATGAAAGTACTATAAATACTACTTGTTATTAAAATTAACGTGTGGTAAAGCCTGAGATAAAACACAAAAAGCTGGAGCAACTCAGCGGGTCAGACAGCATCTCGTCATACAGCATGACGTTTTGGGTCGAGACCCTTCTTCAGACTCTTCCTATCTATTTTCTCCAGAGATCCTGCCTGACTTGCTGAGTTACTCCAGCATCTGCAGGTATAAACCAGCATCTGGAGTTCCTTCCAACACATATTTTAAAGCATTTTGGGTGCAAATGAAAACTGAAACTATTAGGTTTTTTAAGATAATAAAAACTCCTCTAAAACCAGACAAGCATGGAATGGATCGGAAAGTTTCTGAAAGAACACCATATAAACTTACTTTGTCTATGTGAAATATGACACTTGCAATGGAATCTAAAAAACTGGGAAGCTGGTAAAAATTGTCATCTTCAGTGTCTGCCTCTGTAAGATACATCTGTTTACAACGCTGGATCAATTCCGTGTACATGAAGTCAACATATTGTGAGTTCACAGCCTTACAGGGCTAAAATCATAGAAAAGAGAAGTAAAATTAATTCAGTTTTAGAATATATTAATTGATGTTGGTGTGTTCATTGAGAAGGTAAAAAGTAAGTACTAAAATACAGTGCTTTCAAAATGTATTGTAGAACATGTTGATGTTAATTTGTTACATTTCTGGTCCATTGGACCATTCTGCATTTTGTCTATACAGGTTCTTCCACACAAACAATCCAAATCCCATCAAACTGCCTCACCCTTTCCCTCTAGTCCTGCATCGCTTTTAAATATTTATTAATTTTCCTTAGAAAGTACAATCTTATTCGTTTCATTGCAGTAACAACTTATTCTTGGTTATTCTTGGTTAGACTGCACTCGCAATGGTTGGGATGGGAAACGACTTGTGCGATCATGCCAACGAACAACAGTATGCATCTGCTGAGCTGTACAGCTCAGTTTTATGACTTTAACATTAAGTACTACGTAATCTTCTGTACACCTTTCTCCTCACCCCTGTCCCAAATTTTCTCGATGAGGATGTTCAGTTAGTGACACCCTGTGACAGATTCCCCATCAGAATAAAACTAAATATCTCTATTTACCAAATGAAAACCCTTCATGGTTTTAAATACCTTTACTGAATACCCTCTTTTGTTTTTATCTCAACGGAACCCATACCTGTACCTCAAGGTTTTCCTAATTGCTAGATTCTCAACCTTGGTATCAGATTGAAGACTGACTGCCTTTGGAGTCATAGAGTTCGCTGGGGTCGGAGCTCCAACCGGCGCTGCCCGCGGCCGGACGCCCTCAGCCCCAGCTCCGCGATGTTGGGAGTCGGCGGCCACAGCGCTCCGGAGCTTACTGCACGGCGACCCGGTAAGGCATTGCCCGCTCCCCGCCTCTCCGACCAGGTAGGGGACTAAGAATTAAAGTTTCCCCCTTCACCCCCCCACCCCCACATAAAATCCCTCCAAAATAACTGACTAACATTTAAGCAATAATTTACAATGATTCCCCGGTCTCCGGGGTGGAGGCAGCCGCTCCAGACTTTTCAAGCCGCCCGCGCTACCTACCTAATCTACGCTAAAAATCTTCCATTCCGAAATTGGAAAAATTCCGAAATCCGAGAAGTGTCTGGTCCCAAGGCTTTCGGATAAAAGGTTGTGCACCTGTACTTTATAAATACAAAAGAATAGCTCATAAAACAATTTATAAGAATGAAACGTACAGCCGCAAAAAGTCCATATCCTCGAATAGCAATGGAGAGCTCTTTATTGCTTGATTCCATTGTCCGGATTATGTTATAAAATTGTTCCATAAAGTAACGCAACTTATCTTCATGCACATGTGCATTCTTTGCCACTTGTAATGCAATCTGCATACAGAAAAAGATAAAAGAATGCAAATTAACAAGTTTTTGTACTGTCAATCCAGAAACAGTTGTAATCCAGAAAGAGTTGCGAGAACAATGTTGAATGTAAATTAAGATTATTGGCCTTGTCATACATCCTAATATTTATGCAGTCAAACAAAATGTTTAATCTCTGTAAAATTAATTGGAGCCAAATTGGTTATAAAGCAATTTTGAATAGGAACTAGAAAACCACTTAAAAATTATAAGAAATTGACAAGGGGAAAAAAAAGCTGTCTTGGAAAAAAGTCAAAGGAAAAAAACTGTATTTAAGCTTCCCGCAGTAATCAGACACCATTTTCTCTCTTGTTACCATAATCTGTCAATTTTCACAGTAGGTGACCATTGATATTGACAAGCAATCACTTCTAATGATGTAACATACAGTTTTTAATATTTTTAACTTGAAGAAATAAACTTTAAGCTTTTAAAAAAAATCTTTACTTTTGAAAATTCAGCAGGAAAAATATATTTGTAATCATGAATCTGTAACTCTCGAACCCCTAGCCTTTCCTTCCGCATTGGCACAATTGGTTTTATGATGCAATTTTCTATAATGCAAGATTTCTGGGGAGTGCAACTTTCTCAGTATTTGAATATCGTCAATTTTACACTTCTGGCAATATGAAAAGTCATGCCAACTAATGGGTCACAGCAATACAGATCCTGGATATTTTGATACTAATTGAATAAATAAACGGCTTTTAAAATAAACAATTGAAACAGTGAACAATAATCAGAATTTCTTCAACATCAATAATTTCTGTGCTCTCATAATGCACCAATGAAGGATCTGAATAGGAATAGAATGCATTTCAGTGAGTAGGTAAATAGATCATACACACCTTAGGAAATAACAGTAGATAGCTGGATAGAGAAGTTGGATTTTAGCTTACAATAATGCAAATCACTAAAATGGTCAATAAGGCTATAACAACTGCAGGCTACTGAACTGGTCAACAGACTACTGGGGTTCAGTTCCACAGACTAAAATTAAGAACAATTAAGTTTTGCTAAATATCTAAGTGATAAACAAAACACTAGAGGTAGCAATACAGGTAATTAAAACCATAAACAAAACCAAAATTACAGTTGGTGTCTAGGAGAGCTGAAATAAAGATCAGTGAGGACATGCTATATATTTAATGTAATCTGGGTACAATCACAGTGTCTGCAATATTAAACAGGAAAAAGAAGCACTGAAAAAATACAGAGATATTAAAAACTGAAAAATATACGTCAATAAAGAATAAATGGGATATAAATCTGATGAATTTACTGTTGGTGCCTATAAGAAATAATTATTTATCCAGTGTGTTTAGAATGTGGTTTACTGTTAATTTGATGTGATGATTAGTATGGAGCTTTATAAGGGAAAGATAGATAAACATATGGGGCAGAAAGGAATATTATCAGAATTAATTGAAGAAGATCGAGGAGCGTTTGAGGAGAATAACAGCAACATGGACCTGCTGTGACCAATAACAGGTTTCTGAGCACGGAAGACCTTATAGTAATTATAAAGCATTTCAAATTTGTCTTTTTTTTTTTTTTTTCCCCCAAGTAGGAAAATGCCACTCCACGGTCCACATATCACAGTAACCATCGCTGAAGATGTTATGCCTTATGACCACGGGAGACTATGATTCTTCAGTTTCAATGTTTTAGATGGAAATTCAGTTCATTGATTCATATCAAATATTGCAGTCATTAGGGGGGAAATTCATTACCTCTTTAAGGAAACTTTCAAGTGCAGCAAAGCCAGCTTTTTTCATATCAGCATTAGTGTGGCCACACCACACAGACATTGCCTCAAAAATAATTTTGTAGTTGTCCAGAAGGTAGGTGCTGAATTGGCTAGAGTGCAAAGCAAAAAGACGCAACCCAGCTGTATATATAAAAATAATTTAACAACATGTTAAAATCTTGAGCATCCCACAATGATTTATAGTTGATTTCTTCTTCCTTTACTGTTAAAAATGTTGTGAATCCTTAGTATACACATTTGCAAACATGTTTCAAGACAAATTTGATGGGAGGTAGAAACTAATATTTAGGAAAAAACTTAAGTTGATATTTTTGAATTATCTACATTGGCTGGATGATAAATAGTTTTACATCTTGTACAAGAGAAAAAAATAGAATGATTTTCATTACCAGTGAACTTAAGGTGTGTTTTGCTCAGTTAACATTCACACAAACCCAGTGAGGACAAAATAAACCGGGATGGCCTTTGCAATTCAACAGATGGTCAACCTTATACTAAGAGCAGTCACTCAGGGAAGTTCAAGAGCTTAGAAAATGCATAGCTCAGCATGCATCAATGCCTTCAGTGTGACAATCATAGTGAAGATGATTGTGAAAGATTGCAGCAGGATCTGGATCGATTGGCCAACCGAGCAGAGGAATGGATGATGAAAATTAATACAGAAGTGTGAGGTGTTGCATTTTGGGATGTCAAACAAGGGCAGGACCTACACAGTAAATGGTAGGCCTCTGGGTAGGGTTGTAGAGCAGAGGGATCTAGGAGTACAGGAGTTTAAGAAGGAACTGCAGATGCTGGAAACAATCAGCTCTATGTTATCCCAGTTTTGCATCCGACATACAAGTGACAATTTACAGAGCAGACATTGGTGAGACTGCATTTAGAATATTGTGTTTAGTTCTGGGCACCGTTATAGGAAAGATATAGTCAAGCTTGAAAGGGTTCAGAAAAGATTTACGAGGATGTTGCCAGGACTAGAGGGTGAGAGCGATATGGAGAGGTCTCTCCATGTAGCGCTGGAGGATGAGGAGACATCCTATAGAGGTAAACAAAATCATGAGAGGAATAGATCTGGTACATGCACAGTCTTTGCCATGAGTATGGGAATCAAGGACCAGAGGCGAAGGGGAAAAATTTAATAGGAATCTCAGGGTTAATTTTTCACACAAAGGGTGGTGGGTGTATGGAACAAGCTGCCACAGGAGGTAGTTAAGGCTGGGACTATCCCATCATTTAAGAAACAAATAGACAGGTACATGGATAGGACAGGTTTGGAAGGATATGGATCAAGCGCAGGCAAGTGGGACTAGTGTAGCTGAGACATTGCTGGCCGGTGTGGGCGAGTTGGACCAAAGGACCTGTTTCCACACTGTATCACTCTATGACTATGTCAGACCTGGAGAAGAAATTATAGCTATATGTGTGGATATGGTAAGTTTATAATTAGTAACTTACAAAAGATTTTCTTGCATTAAAATTACCTATATTGTTGGTAGTGACAATTATTTCTCTTCTAAAGCCTGTTATAGTTACCGAGGATGAAGATCATATTCCTGGTATCTACATCCATAAATATCTGAAAATGCAACCTTTTAATCACTGCAAACAACTGTGTTGAATTTCAAAATGTTGTTATGTCAATTTGCAATTGGTGATATAAAGCAAAGAAATCTTACCTGAAGGAACAGCATATCTTTTCATGTCACTCTGTCAAGAGAAGCATACAAAAGTTGGTAAAGTATGGCACAACGTATGATTAATGCCTTCTTCACCTCCAAGTGATAGCAGATGATACATTTATTTTGTAGTATTGTCCAACATGACATGTACTGAGCTTTTTGTTCCTGTATATCAGATCATTTTTCACTGGACAGACACTGGACTGCTGGTTTCCTGACTACAGAGAACCAGCTCAATATATCATGCTTAGTTTCATTTAGACGGTAATGGAAACAGGCCCTTCGGCCCACCGTGTCTGCGCCGACCAACGATCACCCACATCAGTTCTACGTTATCCCAGTTTTGCATCCGACACACGAGTCCAATTAACCTACAAACCTGCTTATCTTTGGAATGTGGAAGGAAACTGGAGCACCCGAAGAAAACACACCCGGTCAATAGACATTAGACAATAGGTGCAGGAGTAGGCCAATCGACCCTTCGAGCCAGCACCACCATTCAAAGTGATCATGGCTGATCATCCACAATCAGTACCCTGTTCCTGCATTCTTCCCATATCCCCATGACTCCGCTACCTTTAAGAGCCCTATCAAGCTCTCTCTTGAAAGTATCCAAAGAACCGGTCTCCTCCGCCCTCAGGCAGAGAATTCCACAGACTCACAACTCTCTGTGAAAAAGGGTTTCCTCATCTCCGTTCTCAACATCTTACCCCTTATTCTTAAACTGTGGCCCTTGATTCTGGACTCCCCCAACATTGGGAACATGTTTCCTGCCTCTAGCGTGTCCATGGCAAGCATGATGTTGGAGAATTACAGAGACATGGCTACAAGAGGACCAGGGCTGGGAACTGAATATTCAAGGCTATACGTCATATTGAAAAGACAGACAGGTGGGCAGAGGGGGTGGGGTAGCTCTGTTGGTGAGGAATGAAATGCATTCCCTTGCGAGGGATGACATTGAATCAGGAGATGTGGAGTCAGTATGGCTAGAATTGTAAGGATAAGAAGACCCTAATGGGAGTTATCTACAGGCCCCCAAACAGTAGCCTGGATATAGGGTGCAAGTTGAATCAAGTTAAAATTGGCATGTCGCAAAGGTAATGCTGCGGTTGTTATGGGAGATTTCAACATACAGGTAGACTGGGAAAATCAAGTTGGGTGTTGGACCCCAAGAAAGGGAGTTTGTGAAGTGCCTCCGTGATGGATTCTTAGAGCAGCTTGTACTGGAGCCTACTAGGGAGAAGGCAAATCTGGATTTAGTTTTGCGTAATGAACCAGATTTGATAAAGGAACTCGAGGTAAAGGAGTCATTAGGAGGTAGTGACCATAATATGATAAGTTTTAATTAACAATTTTGAAGGGAGAAGGGTAAATTGGAGGTGCCGGTATTACAGTTGAGCAAAGGGGACTATGGAGCCATGAGGGAGTTGTCCTAAGTTCACTGGAAATATACCCTAGCAGAGATGACAGTGGAACAACAATGGCAGGTATTTCTGGGAATATTACAGAAGGTGCAGGATCGGTTCATTCCAAAGAGGAAGAAAGATTCCAAGGGGAGTAAGGGGCGACCATGGCTGACAAGGGTAGTCAGGGACAGTACAAAAATAAAAGAGAAGAAGTACAACATAGCAAAGATGAGCGGGAAGCCAGAGGATTGGGTAACTTTTAAAGAGCAGCAAAAGATAACTTAAAAGGCAAAACGGGGAGAATAGATGAGGTACAAAGGTGCTAGCCAAGAATATAAACGAGGATAGTAAAAGCTTCTTTAGGTATGTGAAGAGAAAAAAACTGGTTAAGGCCAAAGGTGGACCCTTGAAGAGTGGAAAGGGTGAATTTATTATGAGGAACAAGGAAATGGCTGATGAGTTGAACAGGTATTTTGGATCCGTCTTCATGAAGGAGAACACAAACAATCTCCCTGATGTACTATTGGCCAGAGGATCTAGGGTGGCAGAAGAACTGAAGGAGATTCACATTAAACCAGAAATTGTGTTGGGTAGACTGATGGGACTGAAGGCTGATAAATCCCCAGGGCCTGCTGGTCTGCATCCCTGAGTACTTAAGGAAGTGGCTATAGAAATTGTGGACATATTGGTGATCATTTTCCAATGTTCTATAGATTCAGTATCAGTTCCTGTGGATTGGAGGGTAGCTAATGTTATCCCACTCTTTAAGAAGGGCGGCAGAGAGAAAAAATAGACCAGTTAGCCTGACATCGGTGGTGATGAAGATGCTAGAGTCAATAATAAAATATGTAGTAGCAGTGCATTTGGATAGCAGTAGCAGGATCGGTCCGAGTCAGCATGGATTTGGAAAGGGGAAATCATGCTTGACTAATCTTCTGGAATTTTTTGAGAATGTTACCAGGATAATGGACAAGGGAGAGCCAGTGGATGTAGTGTATCTGGACTTTCAGAAAGCATTTTATAAGGTCCCACATAGGGGATTAGTGGGCAAAATCAGAGCACATGGTATTGGGGGTAGGGTGCTGACATGGATAGAAAATTGGTTGTCAGACAGGAAACAAAGGGTAGGAATTAACGGGTCTCTTTCAGAATGGCAGGCAATGACTAGTGGGGTATCGCAATGCTCGGTGCTGGGACCACAGCTATTTACAATATATACTGTATTAATGATTTGGATGAAGGAATTAAACGTAACATTATCAAATTTGCAGATGACACAAAGCTGGGTGGCAGTGTGAACTGTGAGGAGGATGTTATGAGAATGCAGGGTGACTTGGACAGGTTGGGTGAGTGGGCAGATGCATGGCAGATGCAGTTTAATGTGGATAAATGTGAAGTTGTCCACTTTGGTGGCAAAAACAGGAAGGCAGATTATTATCTAAATTGTGACAAGTTGGAAAAAGGGGAAGTACAATGCGATCTTGGAGTCCTGGTGCATCAGTCACTGAAAGTAGGCATGCAGGTACAGCAGGCAGTGAAGAAAGCAAATGGCATGTTGGCCTTCATAATACGAAGGTTTGAGCATTGGAGAAAAGAGATCCTCCTGCAGTTGTATAGGGCCTTAGTTCAATTCAATTCAATTCAACTTTAATGTCATCGCACAAATACAAGTATCAGTACAACGAAATGCAGTTTTGCGTCAGTCCGTAGTAGTTGTACATAAAGAGAAAAAACAAGAAAAAAATAGAAAGAGAGAAGATACAGAATAATCAGGAAATACAGAATGATTAAACAAAGGGGGACGGAGGGACCAGAGAAATCTATCGTCGGGACTCCGAGTTCAGCAGTGTGATTGTGTTGTTATAGAAGCTTTTCCTCATCCTGCTGGTACGTGACCTGAGGCTCCTGTACCGCCTCCCTGATGGGAGGAGGGCAAACAGTCCATGGTTGGGGTGTGAGGGGTCTTTGATGATCTTCCCAGCCCGTCTCAGACACCGTTTTCGGTGGAGGGCATCCATGGCAGGGAGCGGGGCACCGATGATGTGCTGCGCGGTTTTCACCACCCGTTGTAGTGCTTTCCTGTCCGCAGCAGTGCTGCAGAGACCACACCTGGAGTATTGTGTGTAGTTTTGGTCTCCAAACTTGTGGAAGGACATTCTTGCTATTGAGGGAGTGCACCATAGGTGCACGAGGTTAATTCCCGGGATGCGGGACTGTCATATGTTGATAGATTGGAGTGGCTGGGCTTGTATACTCTGGAATTTAGAAGGATGAGGTGGGATCTTATTGAAACATATAATATTATTAAAGCTTTGAACACTCTAAAGACAGTAATCATGTTCCCAAAGTTGGGAGAGTCCAGAACCAGGGGCCATAGTTTAAGAATAAGTGGTAAGCCATTTAGAACGGAAATGAGGAAAAACCTTTTCACACAGAGAGTTGTGAGTGTGTGGAATTCTCTGCCTCAGAGGGCAGTGGAGGCTGGTTCTCTGGATGCTTTCAAGAGAGTTAGATAGAGCTCTTAGGGAAAGTGGAGTTAAGGGATATGGATTGAAGGCAGAATGGGGTACTAATTGTGGATGATCAGCCATGTTCACATTGAATGGCGGTGCTGGCTCAAAGGGCCGAATGGCCTACTCCTGCATCTGTTGTCTATTGTCTATTAAACCATTAATAATCTTATATGTTTCAATAAGATTCCCTCTCATCCTTCTAAACTCCAGAGTATACAAGCCCAGCCACTCCATTCTCTTAGCATATGACAGTCCCGCCATCCCGAGAATTAACCTTGTGAACCTACGCTGCACTCCCTCAATAGCAAGAATGTCCTTCCTCAAATTAGGGGATCAAACAATACTCTAAGCGTGGTCTCACTAGGGCCCTGTACAACTGCAGAAAGACCTATTTGCTCCTATACTCAACATGTCATTTGCTTTCTTCACTGCCTGCTGTATCTGCATGCTTACTTTCAGTGACTGATGAACAAGGACCCCCAGATCCTGTTGTACTTCCCCTTTTCCCAATTTGACACCATTTAGATAATAATCTGCCTTCCTGTTTTTGCTACCAAAGTGGATAACCTCACATTTATCCATATGAAACTGCATCTGCCAAGCATCTGCCCACTCACCCAACCTTTCCTTTTTTTTTAAAATAATATTTTTATTAGAAGTAGACATATTATAAAGTATAGTTAGATATTATAGTAAAAAAAACTTTTCATATACATCAGTCATACATTATTAAAATTTTCAATTGTCGATTACTTCTGCTTCGAGTGTTTTTTTTATATAGAAAAAGAAAGAAAGAGAGAATAAAGAGTTACAAATATCAAAAAAACAAAAAAGGTGGAATGGATTACTTATAATACGTCCTTGGAGATAGGTTCGTAGATTATAAAGTATGACTTTTCATCTAATCCTGAGTTCAAGTTTCAGTTGGGTTTTCGTGCTGGGCCAATCTATCCCGTCAGATAATTAATGAATGGAGCCCATATTTTATCAAAAAGTTCTTGTTTGTCCATTAAGACAAGTCTAATTCTTTCTAGATATAGGGTCTCTGACATTTCCACAATCCACATTTTAATTGTGGTGGTTATAGGGCATTTCCAAAATTTTAATATTAATTTTTTCCCGGTTATTATACTGTAGTCGAGGAAATTTCTTTGGCTTGTTGTGAGTATTAAACTTTGCTCTGATATTCCAAGTATTATTAATTTTGAGTTTGGATCCAGTTTTGTATTAATAACTTCTGAAATTATTTCAAAAATATCAGCCCAGAAATGTATAATTTTTATACAATTTGCAAACGTATGTGTTAAATTAGCATCTAGATGTAGACATTTATCACAAATAGGAGAGATTTGTGGGAAGATTCTATTTAGTTTTATTTTAGAGTAGTGTAATCTATGTAAGACTTTAAATTGTATTAAAGCATGTCTGGCATTTAACGAACATTGATGGATATGTTGTAAACTTTCGTCCCACAAATCTTTCGTTATAGGATGACCTAATTCATTTTCCCATGTGTGTCTATATGGTTCTGTCGGTGGTACCTCGTTGTTTAGGAGGGTGTTATAAATATAAGCTATTCATTTTTCAGTGTTAGGATGCTTGTTCAAACATTCATCAAGGATTTCTGGTTCCCTAGTCCTGTAGACTTGTGTGTTAGATTTAACATAATCTCTAATTTGTAGATATCTGAAGAAATTATTTGAGTGCAGTCCATGATTCTGTTGTAACTCCTGAAATGAAAGAAAAGTGCCTTTCCCATAAAGATGTCCAATCTTTTTAATTTCATAATTTTTCCATTGTGTGAAACCCTTATTCAAAAAGGATGGCTTGAATAAGGGATTATTTACAATGGGAAGGCATAGTGGTATATTATTCAATTTTAAAACTTTTTTTAATTGTTTCCAAATTCATATTCCACTATGTATTATGGGGTTTTCCTTATTGGTTTTTTTGTGCAGTTTTTGTGGTAGCAAATATGATCGGACCAATTTCAAAAGGTAAACAGTCTTCCTTTTCCATCCTTAACAAATTATGTGAGTGTAATTTTTATTCTGTATCTCTAATTTTTGGATAGTGATTTATGAGTTCTGTAAGGGTCACTTTCTATTACCCAAATGGCCGTAATGCAGGGATCACCTATATTTTGTTTTGCCTGTTCCAGAAATCATTTAATAACCACTCATACGCATTTTAAAAAAGATGCAATTTCTTGGTCTAGGCACACAAATAAAAACCTTCTCCAATGATGCCACAACAGATTGGTTCTGGATTTTTAATGCAATGTCATATAGTAGCAATGTTACAAAATTTTGAGATTTTAGAAATCAAGTCTGCAATTTATCCCATCAGATAAAGCATAAAACAAAGTTTAATTTGACACCTAATTCACTTTCATATCTTCAGTATTAAAAAAGCTATGGCCATTTTCATACTCTGAAATTAGCATCTTGTTCCCTATTGCTCTTCCATTGACTTAACACAAAAGCTGTGATCGAGGACAGTCAAAACCCCATAACTTTCTTAAAAATTAAGAGAACTGAATGACATTTTCAGTTATTATAGATTGAAGCATTCTGAAACAAATATAAAACATCTTACTTGGATGAACTGAAATTAAAGCATATAATTAGCTAATTGCCTAATTGTAGCTAATTACAAAATTGACCATTGTGACGGAAATAATAATAAACACCCAGCCTGCCTTGAAAATTCAAAAATGTGACATTCTCAAGATCAGAACTTTAATATTATTATAATATGCTGTAAGTCTGTAACAGATAGGTAAATAAATTACAATTTCTAGCATTAGACCAAGTCTTTATGGAGAAGATCAGTTGCTAGCTGGTACATTGGCATATCATAATCAGTAGCATCATCATACTCCTCAGATTGTAACCAATAAGCAACTCTGTACACCTTGTTTTTCCTCAACTTTTCAATTTTGGCATTGTAAACTACAAGTTTTTGCTCTTCAAACCACACATGACATGCCTTTCTGCCCACTACTTTCCCATTTCTTAAGAAAAGGATATTTTTTTTAAATAGCCTAAGTATCCAAATAACAAACTAATCCCATTCACACAGGAATTCACAATATAACATTATTTTTAAATCTCACTGTCATGAATTTATATGCCAGATGGAAGGAATTTAATGTTTAATTCCCATAAATTAATCCAGAAACATCCTCTCAAAATATAATCAAAATTATTGTTTTTTGCACAATACATGTGACTCAAATTGTTGTGAATATTTAGTTTAAAAATAATGATCATGGAGAAAGAATAACTCAAAATGTAGACAATTTGGACGGCTCATGACATGATTGTCCAAAAAAAAGGGCATTTTAATCATCTTGCTTGTGGAACGCGATCAATTGGAACGTTGCATTTGCAGTGAATTTGAACTCCATATCGGCAGGAAAAACGCTGCCGGTTCGTATGCAGCCCAAATCACATTTTCGCAACATAAAATTAGATTAAAGCCATCCTAAGAAGCAAGATTATATGTAAAATACACGACTTGCTCTTTGTTTCGTCCCATTGTTGCGATCCGTCACGTTGTAGACATTGAGGGCGTTCGAAGTCGCCCTTTATTTTAATTCAAATATTCAGTTGTCCAGCGATTTAAAAACAATATATAGCGCGAACGGGAGTCGGATCGATTATTCTTCAGCAGCTAGCAGCCCGAGGAAGTCCGCCTCCGATAGGCAGTACAAAACGGCATTTTAACCCCCCCCCACCCCCCCCCCCCCCCCCCCCCCCCCCCCCCCCCCCCCCAAAGGTGCCAAAGTCGCGCACAAGGCCAGTGGCAAAACTGCAGCAAATTTTCAAGCGGGAAGTAATCTGTAGCTGAGCCATTTCCTGTGCTAAAGAGTGGTCTGCTGTTAATGTCACAGCAACACCTCCGAACTTCCTAAACTTCACTGGACTGTGAGCCATGCTCAATGAATTCTGCTACTTCCATTCGCTGAGTTTTCAATTCTATCGCAGCAATACTTAACATTTTTGCATTCATCCTCATTTCAGCCAAAATATTCTATATACGCAATGTACCCTTAAGAACTAACCTGCCGATTTATGGCTTTCACTGCATAGTCAAAAATATTCTTTGATGTCGTTGGATCTATAAAAAATACAAGCACAAATGCATTTTTCCCCTTTTATTATGCTAGATTAAACATTTTTATCTCAATATAATTAAAACATATACCCACCTTCTTCAATGGACTTTGTGAAGTTAACCATAAGTGCTATTAATCCTCTCAGGCACCCAGAAACCACAAGTAATTTTGGTTCTCTCGTTGCAGAAGTCATCTGAGGAATTAAATTGTCAACAATAGTAATGAATGGCGAGATAAGTTCATAAGGAAAAGACATCCCAAAACATGATTCCGATGGAATTGAATTCAAAAACTGATTTTGTTGACCACTAACATCACCTCTTTCAGCTAATCAGCAAAATACCAATGTACAACAAGGCTGTGATAATCATGAATGCTTGGGACATTGGTGGTGATGGAATGGCAGTTTATCTGGACTGTTGGTTGTTATTCCTCGTAATATACTTTATTTCACTTTTTTCAGATGTTAAAAAGCAGAACAATTCATTTTCTAACGACCTAATAAAGTTTAAAGGGAACACCTGCTGAGCAAATACCAAATCCACCAGAATTTCAAAAGATTTGGTTGACAGATTTTCAAAATTATATTGTACACTCCAATTACCTCTGGAAAAACTAGGAAAAGTTAGCAAATATAGAAAATACACACACATGTGTTTCTGTATGCAATAAAAGGAAAACAAAAGTGGAATTTGCAAACCATATCAAGAAAGGATTGAGAGCAAGGAAAGATATGAAATAAATTACCATAAACCAGATTGTTTGTTTAATTAAGAAATCTGGTTTAAAAAAATAAGATTTTTGGTTCAGAAAGCACCCAAATTTGCTGCCAAATTGGGCTGCTGTGATAGCTGTTAAGTGGACTTCATATGGACTTTAGGTTAACCCTATATCCCAGCTCTAGGTCCCAGCCCTGCTAGTTGTAACTTCTCAAATGTCATCCCTTCTAGCAAATCAAATAAAATGTGAAATCGGGCAGTCTAACAGAAAAAGTAAGGAGGGAAAGCTTTATTTTAAATGCTGAGAGTTTGAAGAGTATTAATGTTCAAAGGAACCTGCATATCCTGTAAATTAATCACGGACTTAACAAACAGATAATGCAAGCAATGAGGAAGGCCAACTGCATGTTGGCCCTTTGGCTTAGTTTTGATTAGATATCCAACACGGAACAGGCCCTTCGGCCCATCGAGTCCAGGCCAACCAGCGATCACCCCCGCAAATATTAACAAATCGTTAAAACGGTTATAAGCTAAACAATCATTTTAAACAAAACTGCAAATTAAACAGATGAGAGAATTTTAAACGCACCTGAGTTTTTAACTCGCTTAAGTAGGCACGAAATAGTTTTTCTGAATTGTCAAGCATCTCAGCAGGTTGTACTTCAGCTAGAACCCCCAGTAGCTCATATACCTTCTCCAATACTATAAAGGCGTCATTAAAGTCAAAATTAATACAATTACTGTGACATAAACATTTTATACAGTATACTTATTAAGTATCTTAACAAGGTATTAAAGAGACATATATCAGATAATGCAAACAGATAAAAGAGGCTCCATCAGGTGAACCTCCTCAACCTGCTTGGAGATCATGATGTGTAGGCAACGCATGCCCATTTATTTTTATGCATGGCCAGTCAGATATTCATGGCCACTCTTTTAATCAATAAAATCATGGCTGATTATCCATCCAAATGCCCCAACGATTTGGCCAGCACAAATCGCTGTCTGTGATAGCAGAGTTCACCATCCTCTGAGTGAAGAAATGTCTCCTCTTCTTAGTACCCATCTCTTGCCCTGTAACCCATGGGTATGACCCTGGCTTTGTGAGCCAAGGAATACACCCCCCACCTATCTAGCCCCATTAAATGTTTGAATTGGACCTCCTTCTCATTCTACTGAGTTTTTTGGGTTTTTTTAAATATTTTTATTAGAAGTAGACATATTATAAAGTATAGTTACATATTATAGTAAGAAGACTTTTCATATACATCAGTCATACATTATTAACATTTTCAATTATCAATTACTTCTGCTTCTAGTGTTTTTATTTTTTTATAGAAAAAGAGAGAGGGTAGAAAGTTACAAATAAAAAAAAAGACAGAAAAACAAAGGAAGTGGAATGGATTACCTGTAATACGTCAATGGAGATAGGTTCGTATATTATAAAGTATAGCTTTTCATCTGACCCTGAGTTCAAGTTTCAGTTGTGCTGTGCCAATCTATCCTTTCAGATAGTTAATGAATGGAGCCCAGATTTTATCGAAAAGGTCTTGTTTGTCCATTAAGACAAGTCTAATTCTTTCTAAGTATAGGGTCTCCGACATTTCCGTAATCCACATTTTAATTGTGGGGGTTGTAGAGCCTTTCCAAAATTTTAATATTAATTTTTTCCCGATTATTATACTGTAGTCGAGGAAATTTCTTTGGTTTGTTGTGAGTGTTAAACTTTGTTCTGATATTCCAAGTATTATTAATTTTGTGTCTGGGTCCAGTTTTGTATTAATAACTTCTGAAGTTATTTCAAAAATATCAGTCCAGAAATGTTTAAGTTTTATACAGTTTGCAAACGTATGTGTTAAATTAGCCTCTAGATGTAGACATTTATCACAAATAGGAGAGATTTGTGGGAAGATTCTATTTAGTTTTATTTTAGAGTAGTGTAGTCTATGTAAGACCTTGAATTGTATTAAAGTATGTCTGGCATTTAATGAACATTGATGTATTTGTTGTAAACTTTCGTCCCACATATCTTTCGTTATAGGGTGACCTATTTCATTTTCCCATTTGTATCTATATGGTTCGGACGGTGGTACCTCGTTGTTTAGTAGGGTGTTATAAATATAAGCTATTAGTTTTTCAGTATTAGGATGCTTGTTCAAACATTCATCAAGAATTTCTGATTCCCTACTCCTGTAGACTTGTGTATTAGATTTAACATAATCTCTAATTTGTAGATATCTGAAGAAATGATTTGAGTGCAGTCCATAATTCTGTTGTAACTCTTGAAATGAAAGAAAAGTGCCTTTCCCATAAAGATGTCCTATATTTTTGATTCCATAATTTTTCCATTGCGTGAAACCTTTGTCCATAAAGGATGATTTGAATAAAGGATTATTTACAATGGGAAGGCATAGTGGTATATTATTCAATTTTAAATCTTTTTTTATTTGTTTCCAAGTTTGTATTCCACTATGTATTATGGGGTTTTCTTTATAGGTTTTTTTGTGCAGTTTTGTGGGGGCAAATATGATCGGTCCAATTTCAAAAGGTAGACAGTCTTCCTTTTCCATCATTAACCAATCTGGTTGTTGATCCATTTCTTCCAGCCAGAAATTCATGTTTTTAATGTGGACTGCCCAAAAATAAAATAAGAAATTTGGCAAAGCCAAACCTCAATTTATCTTTGACTTACATAAATGTTTTTTACTTATTCTATGATTCTTATAATCCCAGACAAAACTTGTAACAATGGAGTCGACTTTTTTGAAAAAAGTTTTTGGGATATATATCGGAATTAATTGAAGTAGGTACAGCAGTTGCGGTAAAAAAATCATTTTTATAGCATTAATTCTCCCAAGCATAGAAATGGGGAGTGTTTTCCAGTATTGAATATTCTTATGTAGTTTATTCAGTAAGGGTGGGAAATTTAGTTTAAATAAAGAGATATATGTCTTAGTTACATAGATTCCTAAGTATTTAAATTTATCTTTAACTATTTTAAAAGGGGATTGTTGTATTGTATGTAAATTGAATTTTGTTATTGGCATGATTTCGCTTTTATTCCAATTAATTCTATATCCCGAAAACTGACCAAATTGAGTTATTAGATTTAATAGGTTTGGAATACTAGTTTCTAACTTTGTAATATATATTAGTACATCATCTGCATATAAGGAGATTTTATTCCTTGTGTCTCTAGTATTGTATCCAAATATTCCTGGATGGTTTCTAACGCTTTCTGCTAGGGGTTCGATTGCAAGAGCAAATAATAGTGGGGATAGTGAACATCCTTGTCTACAGCCTCTAGAGAGATTAAATTTAGTTGATAACATTTTGTTTGTTAATATTCTAGCTGTTGGATTAGAATATAACAATTTAACCCATGTACAGTACTTCTCTCCTAGTTGAAAATTTTCCATCACCGAAAATAAATATGGCCATTCTACCTGGTCAAATGCTTTTTCAGCATCTAACGAGATAATTGCTAGATCTGCATTAGGGATTCTATTGGAGTATATAATATTAAATAATCTTCTCAGATTATAAAATGAATACCGTTTGGGGATAAACCCTGTTTGGTCGGGATGTATTAATTTGCTGATCACTAAGCTCAATCTATTAGATAAAATTTTAGTTAATATTTTCTGATCAGTATTTAAGAGGGCTATGGCTCTGTATGAACCTGGGTCTTCAAGATCCTTGTCCGTTTTTGGTATGAGTATGATTGTAGATTCATTTAGAGTTTCTGGGAGTTTCTGTTGAGTATAAGCGTATTTGTACATTGTCTGTAGGCGTGGGGAAAGCAAATCATAAAATTTTTTATAAAATTCAGAATTTAGACCATCTGGGCCTGCAGACTTTCCGTTTTTTAAAGATTTGATTGACTCTTCGATGTCTTTTATCGTAATTTCAGCCCCTAGCAATTCTCTCTCTTTCTGATCTAGACCCGCAAGCTTACAATTCTGTAAAAATGTTTCCATTCCCGTTGATTGTTCTGTTATTTTAGATGAATACAATTTTTGGTAGTATTGTAGAAATCTATCATTAATATCTTTAGGCAGTGTTAATGTTTCTCCCTTGTCTGTTCTAATTTTGTATATTGTTTTTTCCCCATCCAATTTGCGAAGTTGACGCGCTAATAGTTTTTGTGGTTTATCACCAAATTCAAAATTTAATTGTTTTGTATGTTGATAAAGTTTTATAACTTGGTCTGAATATATCTTGTTTAATTTATATTTCAGTACTGCAATTTTATTGTGTTTTATCGTGGATGGTGCTGCTGCGTTTTCTGTGTCTAATTGCTTTATTTCCATTTCCAGTTTCTGTTGTTTGGCCCTATTCTCTTTATTAAAAAATGATTGGGAAGAAATTAATGCTCCTCGTACAAATGCTTTAAATGTTTCCCAAAGAAGGGAAGCAGAGATTTCAGGGCTATCGTTAGCCTCAAAAAACATTTTAATCTGTTTTACTAGGTATTCATTACATAACTTATCTTTTAAGATTTGGGGATTAAATCTCCATTGTGACTGTGTCTCTACCATTCCGTTTAGTTTGATCATAAATGTTAATGGAGCGTGGTCTGAGATTATGATGTTAAGATATTGCTAGTTATAGGTAAATGGGATAAGTTTTGAATCTACTAAAAAAGAGTCTATCCTTGAGTAAGTTGTGTACTGGTGAGTAAAATGAATATTCTCGGCTCGATGGATTTTCAATTCTCCAAACGTCCTTAATATTAGTAGTATTAATGTATGAATTTAAAAATTCACTTGATCGAGATTTTAGTTTTCTTTGAGTTAATGATCTATCCGAACAAGCATCCAATGTACAATTTAAATCTCCACCGATTATTAAGTTTTGTTGTGTACATTCCGGGATATTGTTAAGAATTCTCTTAAAAAACAGAGGGCTATCAAAATTTGGTCCATACACATTGAGGAGAGTCACCTTTTTTGAGTATAACTCCCCTATTATTACAATATATCTCCCTTCAATGTATTCTATCGTTGATATATGTTTAAAGGGTATACCTTTACAAATTAATATTGCAACACCTCTAGATTTATGTGAGAATGAAGAGTGGTACGCTTTAACAATCCATTTTGCTTTCAATCTGTGTTGTGCTTCCTTTTTAAGATGTGTCTCCTGGAGAAATATTATATCTGTTTTCAATGATTTTAAATGAGCTAACACTTTGCCTCTCTTGATAGGTTCATTAATTCCCTTAACATTCCAACTACAGAATTTAATTCCCTCACCCCCAATTTTTATATTCATGTCTTGCATCTTGTGATTAAGTGGTAGAGCAGATGATTCAGCACACTCAACCCTACCTTATACTCGAACATCAGGTAGATGAATTTTAGGTCACGTCTGTTTTCCATCCGAACATATCTCCTTAAATAAAATATGCAATTCCATTCCAAATACAAAATATAATATGATATAAGATAAAAAAAAAGTAATAGCAAATTGGGTTAGTAAAGTGTGGAAAGTAAAAAAGAAAAGCAACTACAACTACAATTAGTGCAGTTAGTGATAGCCACCCTAATGTGGCTAAGCATCTATGGACTTCCGTAGCTTTTGGTTAATAAAAATACTAGCTCTGTACTTTCCTTGAAAGGAAAGTTTCCAATTCGATGCAAACAATTTGTGTGTGGGGGGAAGAAATAATGATTATATTCCATTAATGATATAATTAGTAGTCTCAAATTGAAATGTATAGTTTTGTATAATATAAACATTTATCAAAGAATAATCAAAAACAAAAACATCAGAGAGAGAGCCACCATACATTTTTCATTATAAAATACCTGAATCACACTTTACTTATATTTCATACTTTTAGTTAATTCTTAAATAATCTGAATAATCTTATTATCAATAGTTAGTGTTAGTTAGTATTCTTGATTATTAATAGTTGTTAGAAGTTAGTACTAAAATGTAAGTATTATATATCCGTTGCAGGGTATTTACCCAATTCTTATTGCGAATTTTAGGCAACTTAAATGTAATAGTTTAAAGTTTAGAGTTCCATATCTTCTCTGCGAGATAGCAGTATCCAGGTAGGTGTTGAGTGTTGAATATTTTTCAATCTTCGATCTTGTCCTCGATGTTCTTGGCAAATTCAAATGCTTCCGTGTGCTTGATGAAGAAGTATTCCTTCTTCTCGTAACTAACTCTTAGTGTTGCGGGGTATAACAGTCCATATCTCAGATTCTTTATGTTCTTCAGCATTCTTCTTGTTTCTGTGAACAATGCTCTTTTCTTAGCAACTTCCACAGGATAATCTCTGAATACGCTCATCTTGTCTCCTTCATATACAAGATTTCTGCTTTTGCCAATTTTCCTCATCATGTCATCCAATACATGGTCGTATTGGACCTTTATTATCATTATTCTTGGAGGGTCGCCCACCTTTGGGGGACATCTCGGCACTCTGTGCGCTCGGGCAAGTAATGGCGCCTGGTCCAGGTTCAAAATTGTTTTCAGTACATCTGCAGCAAATTCACGGGGGTCACGAGTCCCCTCTCTGCCTTCCTGGATGCCCACGATTCTTAAGTTCTGACGCCTCTGTCGTCTCTCCAAGTCTGTACATTTTTCGGTTATTTGACGCAATAACTTTGATAGGCGTTGGTTCTCGGTGATGAGTTGTTTTGTTGTTGTGGTACTTGTCTCAGCAAATTCCTCAAGTTCTTTTACAGTCTTGTGGTGTTGGTTTAATGTCTGGAAGATAGGTTCAAGTTTAGAATCAAACCTGGATTCCATCATATTCAGTTTTTCATTTACTTCTTCAACATTTTGAGTCAAATTTCTTTCCATATCTAATTTCCAGTCTTCCAGGACTTCGTGTACCATCTCTGTAACATCGTCTTTAATTTGTTCTTTAATTTCTTTTTTTAAAAGATGTCAGTTCTTCTTTAAAGTTCAATCTAAGATTTTTAAGTTCCACCATTAAATTAGAGATTTCCTGTGTAAGAAACGTTTTTAATTCTTCCATCTCAGTCTTTTTCTTCTTCCTTGAGATGTCTTCTCGGGATGCTGTTAAACCTGAGGCCGAGGCTTCAGTTGGGCCTACCTCTTTAGTCTTGCCGGTTTTTGTCTTGGGAGGGGGAGTATGCTGAGTCGACATACTGCCGGTGTCGCGCGCCTGATGACGTCACGGGCCTACTGCAAAACAATCGGTGCCGTTTTCTGCAGGTAGGATCTGTCTTTTCCCCCCGTTTTTTCGTTTTTTTTCACGGAGCTAGTTGGCGCGAGTCTCACCTACTCCATAGCGCCACCGGAAGTGGGTTCTACTGAGTTCTGATGAACATATATCAAGTGAAGTTAATCTGTGCTTATATGGCAGCTCTGCCATCCCAGTCTGTATTCCAATCGTACTCTTTTTAAGGCAAGTATATTTTTCTGCTGTAAAATGACCAAAAGAAAATACACATAATACTCCCGAGGTGGTCTCATCAAGGCCATGTATAATTGGAGCAAGACATCCTTACTCCTGTACTCAAATCTTGTGGTGGCATTGATAGACTCACACTCTAGAAAACCAAGCTTTTGCACCAACTTGGCCATGTTGCATCACATTCCCCTCAGACAATGATTAATGGGTGACCTGCTGAATATTTTCTATCAATACCTCACCCAACATTTTGCTCTTTCCACAGCAGTGCCAACATTTTTTGTTTTTACAAACTCACCAGTATCTGGAAGTTTGTTCTTCTGCACCAATTCCCCGTAGAATTTGTTGAATATTTCCCCAATTCTAAATTCTTGAAGAGAGATTTTACTGCGCAGCAGCTGAAAATGTATCATAATATTATTTAAACATTATTGATTCAAACAAAGAAACACTGATATGAGAAAGTTACTATATTATCAAATTTAGGGGACAAGATCCCAATTTAACATGTTGTCTAGGATAGCAACTCCTATAACACTGCACTCAAGTGTCCTGGACCAATGCGCCAACTTCACGAATAAGAAATGAATCAACAACTTTTTAGTCAAACCTGTATAATAATACAAATACAAGAAAAAATTGATGCTCACAATATCCAGAGATAATGCATATATAACACTAAAAGAAATTCACTTTTCCTTAATTAATTCCTTCATTGTAATTCACAAACAGTTATTCTTTTCTAAAGCCAAATAAATAACCCCCCGAGGAAGCAATGCCACCATGAAAAAGATGAGGCAAAAGGATCCTACCACAAGAAGAAGGTCTAAGGCAGCAGACTTGCATTTTGCAGCCCTTTCTTTGGTATACATCAAAAGGCACATGTTCTAAGAAAATAAAACATGAAATTATGCATTAAAATTGTTCACTTTTTACAAATGTCATACCTTGTTATAAAATGCCAATAAAGACTATAACAGCTCAAAAAACTTTGCAGCAGCTTTTCCTTTGCTAAGCTTATTTCGAGTTTGCTTGATATCCAGACTTTAACATGAATTTTTTTCCCCTAGCATTAAAGTGTCAGTTACATTTTGATAACTAATCTACTTTACTCTTATGTTTCAGTCACCAACATAATATAATGCCAATATCGACACCCTTAACTCCCAAGCATGGACTCTTTCATCACCAATGCATCTATTTCTATGGAAGTACAAGAAATCTCTCTAAACGCAGTCATATCAACTAAATAGATACTGCTGCTGTTTCCCTCACACAACATTCCCCCATCACCTTCATTGTCTGGTTTCATCTAATATGTCTACCAATTGACCTACATAGTCATAGAGCACGGAAACAGGTCTTTTGGCTCAACTTGTCCATGCCGACCGAGATGCCCTATCTAAGCATGTTCAATTTACCCACATTTGGCTCATTTCTCTCAAATCTTTCCATTGGACATGTACCTGGCCAAATGTCTTTTAAAAGATGTTATTGTACCTGCCACAACTACTTCCTCGGGCAGCTTGTTCCATACCCACCGCCGTCCGTGGCAAAAAATTGTCCCTCAGGTCCCTATAAAATCTTACCCTAGGTACGCCCCAGCCCTGAGTAAACCCAGCATTCATCCTATCTATTCTGGTCATGATTTCACACACTTCTAAACAGCACTCCAAGGAATAAAATTCTATCCTGACCGACTTCTCCCTATAGCTAAGGCCCTCGGGTCCTGACAACATTCTCATAAATCTTATCTGCATCCTTTTCAAATTATAATATTCACAGCCAACAAAGCAGGGGCAAAAACTTGCTGGTTATCAAAACATTCAGGTGTGCTCGGGAGCTTCCTCAGTCCACTCAGTTTCTGAGAATGGTCTGGGGTGCTTCAGTCCTGTAACAAACCACAGTAAGCGATTCCGGGCAGTGAGCCTGGACAACAGGAGTTCTAATTTTCATTTAAAACCATAAGGATGAGCCATATAACGATAAAGAAATTGAGGGCTACACATCAGAAGTGAGATAAATCTAAAAGTGATAAATCTACAAGCGTTACGTGAAACACAAACTACTGGAGTAACTCAGTGGGTCACGCAGCATCTGTGGAATGAACGGATAGGAGACATTTCAGGTCAGGACCCTTCTTCACGATATGGTGATCGAGTGTAGTTGATCCTAATGCACAGTATTTAGCAGGTAGCAAATCATGTCTTTCCTGTGCAAATTGCCATAAAGTGACACTGTATGCAATACAATCTCGTATTATTTCTACGTTTACTGTTTCTAACTATACCATGGGGCTCTCCTGAAGATAATTAAGAAATAAGTGATTGGGTATTTGTCCTGGAGAGAGCAGCAGCGAATTGCTTTATTTTCCTTGGAAGGTTTCTAAACCAAATGTTCTTTTTATAAAATCCAGATTATATCGCCACAGGTTTATTTGGAAACCACAACAGAAAGAAGGGTCCCAACACGAAACGTCACCTATCCATTTTCTACAGAGATGCTCCCTAACGCACTATGTTACTCCAGCTTTTTGTGTCTATCTTTGATATAAACCAGTATCTGCAGTTTATTTTTGTGACATGAGAAATTCCCTTACCTTGATTTCAGAGGCATGAGGTCCAGCAGCCTCTTTAATCTTTTCAACAAATGCAGTAATTAACTTCAAAACATCTTCTCTACAGTCTCGAAACTAGAAATCAAAACAAAACAGATATTCTTTGAATTTTACATAATAAAATATGATTCTAAAAAAACGGTGAAATTGTCAGCCAGACTTGGTTCAAAAAATAAATATCATCCACTTATAAATCAGATGATGTGATTTTTTTAAATCAGATGATTATTAATGTTTGGAATTCCCTTCTTAATAGAACGGTGGAAGCAGACTATGAATATTTTAAAAGCAGAGGTGGATCATTGATAAGCAAGGAATGAAAGGTTTCTGTGGGTGTAGAATAAAGAGTATACAGAAGGTGTAATCAGATCAATCATGAATTTACTGAATGGAGAATGGCAATTAAGGGCAGCACAGTGGCGCAGCTGGTAGAATTGCTAACTCATAGCGCCAAAGGCCCATGTTCGATCCTGACGTTGGGTGCTGCCTGTGTGGATTTGCACATTCTCCATGTGACTGCATCGTTTCCACCAGGTGCATCGGTTTCCTCCCACATGTGTTTGTAGGTTAAATGACCTCTGTAAATTGCCCCTAGTGTGGTTGCAAAAGTGGGCAAATAGAACTAGTGTGAGCAGGTGATTGGTGTCAGTGTGGATTGGGGGGGGGGGGGCAGCAAATCAAAGGGCCTGTTTCCACGCTTATTCGCTAAATTGAACTGGACCTTATTTATTTGTTGAGAGATAAAAATATCAATAAAATACAAACTTGCTTTCATGGAGAACTTACATCTTCATTGCCGAGTGATTTGTGAAGGTAGATCAGTAACCCGTGATCCTTGGAGAATATCAATGAGCTGTGCAGAGCTGCATATAAATCATCGAAATTAGAAAATAACTACACAGGGTACAAAATATAGGCCACAAAAGGCAAATACAAAAAGAAAATGAATTTGAAGAAATTAGGGAACTGTGAGGGTACAATATAATCGCAAGAATATGTTGTTATAAACTTTTGTTGAATGATGGTGGTGAATCTGTTGAATTCAGTGCCACAGACGGGTTTGGAGATATTCTTAAAGCAGAGATTGACTAGTAAGGGTACCAAGGGTTATGGGGAGAAGGCAGGAGAATGGGGTTGAGAGGGAAAGATAGTTCAGCCATGATTGAAATGTACAGTAGATTCAATGGACCAAATGGCCTAATTCTGCTCCTATGACATGACCTGATGAATTTAATAATTGCCCATTATAATCTGCTCAATATTATAACAGATCAGACTTAATGAACATTAGTGCAGCCACAGATAGGTCAATCAATCTTCAGGAGAGCTTAGTAATGCAAAAAGTGCAGGAGCAACTCAGCGACTCAGGCAGCATCGGTGGAGGGAATTGATAGGTGATCAGGAGTGTTTGCTGTTCATCAATGGACCAAGCCTAAGACTAATGAGTTTGCTGATCCATAAAGCTCCCTGACAGGTAGGACAACAATAAATAATGTAAGAATAGTATAATAAGCAGTAGAAAATGAAAGTTACATTTAAGAAATATTCTTAATTATTTTCTCTGAAATGTCAGAGGCTGAGGAGACCTGATTAAGTTCTGTATAGAAAGCTATGACATAAAGTTAGGCATAATAGACAGTCAGGACCTTTATTCTACAATGGAAATGTCAAAGACTAGTTTAGTTTATTGTCATGTGTACCGAGGTATAGTGAAAAGCTTTTGTTGCGTGCTAACCAGTCGGCACATGATTATCATGTGCAATCATGATTATAATCAAGCCATTTACAGTATATAGATACATCGAAAATAGGTGCAGGAGGCCATTTGGCCCTTCGAACCTGCACCATCATTCACTGTGATCATGGCTGATCATCCATAATTAGTAACCTGTGCCTGCCTTTTCCCCATATCCCTTCATTCCGCCAGCCCCTAGAGCGCTATCTAACTCTTTTAAATTCATCCAGTGAATTGGCCTCTACTGCCTTCTGTGACAAAGAATTCCACAAATTCACAACTGTCTGGGTGAAATTTTATTTTCTCATCTGTCTTAAATGGCCTCCCATTTATTCTTAGACTGTGGCCCTGGTTCTGGACACCCCCAACATTGGGAAAAATTTTCCTGCATCTAGCGTCCAGTCCTTTTATAATTTTATACGTTTCTATAAGATATCCTCTCATCCTTCTAAATTCCAGTGAGTCATGATAAGGGAATACAATTTAGTGCAAGGGTTCCCAACCTGAGGTAAATTTACCCCCAGGGGGTAAATTTTACTTACCCAGGGTGTAAATTTGTTGATTCTGGATTTACACATATTTTTTCTCATTGACTGACTGTGTTTGGTTCTGGTATATCAGTATCTGTTCATCATTAGTTGTTCATAAATAAGTTTCCGGTTGGCGGCGCGACACTGTTGCAGCGGCCCCTACAGCCTTGTCTGTCTTTTTTAAAAAATTGTGTCTAGTTAAATGTAGTTGTTGTGTTTCTTTATACTGTTTTTAACTGTGCTTATGTGGGGGGCGGAGGTGGGGGGAGGGGGAAACTTTAAAAAATCTCTTCCCTGCACGGGAGACCCGATCTTTTCCCTGTCGGGTCTCCGTTGTCGTTGGGGCCTAATACCGTGGAGCGGCTTCCAAACGGGACGACCTGGGGGCTCCTGTCGCGGAGCCTGCGGATTCACCATCATGGGGATGGCCGGCCTCGGAGCATGGGGAGCGGTGGTGGCTCGCTGCTGCGGCCCGGACCCCGCAGCTCGGAGGCTCCAGCTGCAGCCGCAGGTCCGGTGGACTAGGACATCGGGAGCTCGCAGGTCCGGGTGGATACCGCTTTCCGGAGCTCCCACAACACAACTTCTCCAGCCCGTGTCACGGGGTTGGAACGACCCGGAGCGGGGCCGTACATCGCCCAGCGCGGCTTTAATGGCCGCGGGACATTCCAGCGCCCGCCGGGGGCTCCAACTTGTGACTTTTGGACCTGGAGCGGGGCGGTATATCGCCCGGCGCAGCCTAAAATGGCCGTGGGACTTACCATCGCCCGCCTGGGGCTTCAACATCGGGAGAAAAATGGAGAGCAGGAGAGCAGGGGAGAAAAAAGACTTCTTCTCAAATGAATTCTCCTCGACACTAAAGGAATATGTCAATTTCTCCATAGTAAAGATGTCTCGCACAATTTCTAGCCACTGTTCCTGTTTTGGAATTTTTTTATTAAGCCACTGCCTGGTAATGGCCTTCTTATTTGCTGCAAGCAAAACTTTACTCAAATCGGTGTCTTCTATCTTTACAATATCTTTAATGTGCCCCAGATACATCACAGGGCAGGTATATGAGATTTTATAACCTAAGATATTTTTAATAACTGCATTAACATTTTCCCAGTATGCCCTTATCATTACACAGTTCCAGAAAATATGTGAGTAGTCTGCCTCCATACTCCCGCACAGCCTCCAACAGTGTTGTTGTACAGCAAGTTGTCTGCTTTTTATTTTGTGTGGTATCAAAAAGCGAGTTAGATTCTTCCAGCAAAATTCTCTCCATACTAGTGAGCTTGTGGATGAACATTGTGTTTCGCACATTTAATATAATTCTTCTTCTGTTATTTGAATCTTTAATTCTGCTTCCCATTTTGTTTTTATGTAGAGCGTTGATTCTCCCCCATTTCCCACCAGAGCTTGGTCGAAAGCAGAGATAACCGGAGACCCCTTCTATTTGTATGCATACACAATCACCTTGATCACATTATTTCAAGTTTCATCTAGTTCTAATAATAATAATAATAATACATTTTATTTGTATAGCGCTTTTCAAGGACTCAAAGTCGCTTTACATGGTGAGTCAAGAACAAACCAAAATAGAGCAGTGAGACAGAGATGCAAAGGGGAGGGGGACGTGGGACTAAGGGTATGCAGAGGTGAAGAGATGGGTCTTGAGGCGGGACTGGAAGATGGTGAGGGACTCAGAAGTTTGGATCAATTGTGGGAGGGAGTTCCAGAGCCTGGGAACTGCCCTGGAGAAGGCTCTGTCTCCAAAAGTGCAGAGGTTGGATTTCAGAATGGAAAGACCGGCTGAAATGGATCTGAGGGACCGTGAGGGTTGGTAGGGGGAGAGGAGGTCAGTGAGATAAGGGGGGGGGGGCAAGTGGTTGAGGGCTTTGTAGGTGAGGATCAGGAATTTGTAGATGATCCGGTGGGAAATGGGAAGCCAGTGAAGTTCTTTGAGGACTGGGGTGATGTGGTGCCAGGATTTGGTGTGGGTAATGAGTCGGGCGGCTGCATTCTGGACCAGTTGGAGTTGGTTGATGTTGCTGGAATTGATACAAAAGAGAAGAGTTACAGTAGTCCAGTCGGGAGGAGATGAAGGCATGGATGAGTCTTTCAGCAGCGGGGGGTGTGAGAGAGGGTATGATTTTGGCAATGTTGCGGAGGTGAAAAAATGATTTGACAACATGGTGGATGTAAGGCTCAAGGGAGAGGGTTGAATCAAAGGTCACGCCAAGGTTGCGGGCCTGAGGAGATGGTCAGACAGTGGTGCCGTCAATAGTGAGAGTGGGGTTGTTAATTATGGTAAGTGTTGATTTGGAGCCAATGAAGAAAAATTCTGTTTTAGACATAGAAACATAGAAAATAGGTGCAGGAGTAGGCCATTCGGCCCTTCGAACCAGCACCGCCATTCAATATGATCATGGCTGATCATCCAACTCAGTATCCTGTACCTGCCTTCTCTCCATACCCCCTGATCCCTTTAGCCACAAGGGCCACATCTAACTACCTCTTAAATATAGCCAATGAACTGGCCTCAACTACCTTCTGCGGCAGAGAGTTCCAGAGATTCACCACTCTGTGTGAAAAATGTTTTCCTCATCTCGGTCCTAAAAGATTTCCCCTTTATCCTTAAACTGTGACCCCTTGTTCTGGACTTCCCCAACCTCGGGAACAATCTTCCTGCATCTAGCCTGTCCAACCCAAGAATTTTGTAAGTTTCTATAAGATCCCCCTCAATCTTCTAAATTCTAGCGAGTACAAACCGAGTCTATCCAGTCTTTCTTCATATGAAAGTCCTGACATCCCAGGAATCAATCTGGTGAACCTTCTCTGTACTCCCTCTATGGCAAGAATGTCTTTCCTCAGATTAGGAGACCAAAACTGTACGAAATACTCCAGGTGTGGTCTCACCAAGACCCTGTACAACTGCAGTAGAACCTCCCTGCTCCTATACTCAAATCCTTTTGCTATGAATGCTAACATACCATTCGCCTTTTTCACTGCCTGCTGCACCTGCATGCCTACTTCAGTCTGAAGAAGGGTTTTGGCCCGAAACGTCGCCTATTTCCTTCGCTCCATAGATGCTGCTGCACCCGCTGAGTTTCTCCAGCATTTTTGTGCACCTTCTGCCTACTTTTAATGACTGGTGTATCATGACACCCAGGTCTCGTTGCATCTCCCCCTTTCCTAATCGGCCACCATTCAGATAATAATCTACTTTCCTGTTTTTTACACCAAAGTGGATAACCTCACATTTATCCACATTATACTGCATCTGCCATGCATTTGCCCACTCACCCAGCCTATCCAAGTCACCTTGCAGCCTCCTAGCATCCTCCTCACAGCTAACACTGCCCCCCAGCTTCGTGTCATCCGCAAACTTGGAGATGTTGCATTCAATTCCCTCGTCCAAATCATTAATATATATCGTAAATAGCTGGGGTCCCAGAACTGAGCCTTGCGGTACCCCACTAGTCACTGCCTGCCATTGTGAAAAGGACTCGTTTACTCCTACTCTTTGCTTCCTATCTGCCAGCCTGTTCTCTATCCACATCAAGACTGAACCCCCCAATACCGTGTGCTTTAAGTTTGTATACTAATCTCTTATGTGGGACCTTGTCGAAAGCCTTCTGAAAGTCCAGATATAACACATCCACTGGTTCTCCCTTATCCACTCTACTAGTTACATCCTCGAAAAATTCTATAAGATTCGTCAGACATGATTTACCCTTCATAAATTCATGCTGACTTTGTCCAATGATTTCACCACTTTCCAAACGTGCTGCTATCCCATCTTTAATAATTGATTCTAGAAGTTTCCCCACTACCGACATTAGACTAACTGGTCTGTAATTCCCCGTTTTCTCTCTCCCTCCCTTTTTAAAAAGTGATGTTACATTAGCTACCCTCCAATCCTCAGGAACTACTCCAGAATCTAAAGAGTTTTGAAAAATTATCACTAATGCATCCACTATTTCTGGGGCTACTTCCTTAAGTACTCTGGGATGCAGCCTATCTGGCCCTGGGGATTTATCGGCCTTTAATCCATTCAATTTACCTAACACCACTTCCCGGCTAACCTGGATTTCACTCAGTTCCTCCATCTCATTTGACCCCCGGTCCCCTGCTATTTCCGGCAGATTATTTATGTCTTCCTTAGTGAAGACAGAACCAAAGTAGTTATTTAATTGCTCTCCCATGTCCTTGTTCCCCATGATCAATTCACCCGTTTCTGACTGCAAGGGACCTACATTTGTCTTAACTAATCTTTTTCTCTTCACATATCTATAAAAGCTTTTGCAGTCAGTTTTTATGTTCCCTGCCAGTTTTCTTTCATAATCTATTTTCCCTTTCCTAATTAAGCCCTTTGTCCTCCTTTGCTGGTCTCTCAATTTCTCCCAGTCCTCTGGTGGGCTGCTTTTTCTGGCTAATTTGTATGCTTCATCTTTTGTTTTGACACTATCCCTGATTTCCCTTGCTATCCACGGATGCACTACCTTCCCTGATTTTTTTTTTTGCCAAACTGGGATGAACCATTGTTGTAGTTCATCCATGCAACCTTTAAATGCCTTCCATTGCATATCCACCATCAACCCATTAAGAATCAATCGCCAGTCTATCTTGGCCAATTCACGTCTCATACCTTCAAAGTTACCTTTCTTTAAGTTCAGGGCCCTTGGTTCTGAATTAACGATGTCACTCTCCATCCTAATGAAGAACTCAACCATATTATGGTCACTCTTGTCCAAGGGGCCACGCACAACAAGACTGCTAACTAACCCTTCCTCATTACTCAATACCCAGTCTAGAATAGCCTGCTCTCTCGTTGGTTCCTCTACATGTTGGTTTAGAAAACTATCCCGCATACATTCCAAGAAATCCTCTTCCTCAGCACCCTTGCCAATTTGATTCACCCAATCTATATGTTTTGTTACTGTTTAATTTAAGGAAGTTGAGTTGCGTCCAAGATTTGATGGCTGACAGGCAGGAGTTGATATGCGAGAGAGGAGGGTGGTGGGGGGACTTGGTGCTGAGATAGATCTGGGTGTCATCAGCATAGCAATGGAAGTCCAGTTTGAAGTGACGGAGTATATGACCAAGGGGGAGGATATAGATGATGAAGAGGAGGGGACCGAGAACAGAGCCTTGGGGAACGCCTTGAGTGACAGTGGCTGTAGCAGAGGTGTGGTTATGGAGAGAGATGAAGTGGGATCGGTTGGAAAGGTAGGAACGGAGCCAGCTGATGTTCTGGCCTTATCTCTTTTGTAAAATAGTCTCTTAATTGCAAGTATCTAAAAAAATCTTTGTTTTCGAGACCATACTTTGACTTTAAATCTTGGAAGCTCATAAACTCGCCATTTTCTGAAATTGTATACATTGCTGTTATGCCTTTTTGTGCCCATTCTTTGAATCTTGAATCATACACCCCTGGCTTAAACTTTGAGTCGTATGCGAACCACTTCAATGCGTGAACCCCTCTTTTTAATTTGTATTTTTCCACCATAACATTCCATATTTCTAACGTAAATGCTACTATTGGATCCATAGCATGTCTCCCACCAGAATCTGGGTCTGGTAACCCTGTATCTCCCTTTCCATCGAGATTCATAATCAGGTCTACACCAACATAGAAACATAGAAAATAGGTGCAGGAGTAGGCCATTCGGCCCTTCGAGCCTGCACCGCCATTTAATATGATCATGGCTGATCATCCAACTCAGTATCCTGTACCTGCCTTCTCTCCATACCCCCTGATCCCTTTAGCCACAGGGGCCACATCTAACTCCCTCTTAAATATAGCCAATGAACTGGCCTCAACTACCTTCTGTGGCAGAGAATTCCAGAGATTCATCACTCTCTGTGTGAAAAATGTTTTTCTCATCTCGGTGCTAAAAGATTTCCCCTTTATCCTTAAACTGTGACCCCTTGTCCTGGAGCCAGAGGTCTGAGTTGAGCTGCATAAAAGTATTTCCTCAGATTTGGTAAAGCCATTCCACCCTTGCTTTTCGGCAGTTGAAGTGTTGTTAGTTTTATTCTTGGTTTTTTGCTATTCCAAATGAATCAAGAGATCATCTTATCCCAGGCTATGAATTTGTTTCGGGAGGGATTAGAATAAATATAGTAGTTTAGGTAGGATATATATTTTTACCATTTGTATTCTGGCACTGAAGTCTTGAGGAAGGGTAGATCACCTTTCAACATCCTTTTTGAAGTTTTCTTCAATTTTGTTCTAATTAGTTTCAAACATGTTAGAAAGTGTTTTGGTTACAGTTACACCAAGATACTGCATCAATTTTGAATTCCATTTCAGATTATATGCATCTCTGATTTGTTGGGATGGAGAATAATTGAATTAAGGAATTTGAGTTTTTGTTATATTCAGTTTATACCCTGAGTAGTATCCATATGTTTGTTGTGTTGTGGAATTTATGGAATTCCCTGCCACAGAGGGCAGTGGAAGCCAAATCACTGGATGGATTAAAGAGAGTTAGATAGAGCTCTCGGGGTTAGTGGAGTCAAGGGATATGGGGAGAAGGCAGGCACGGGTTATTGATAAGGGACGATCAGCCATGATCACAATGAATGGCGGTGCTGGCTCGAAGGGCCGAATGGCCTCCTCCTGCACCTATTTTCTAATATAGGGGAGGTCATTTAAGACTGAGGTGAGAAAAAACGTTTTCACCCAGTTGTGAATTTATGGAATTCCCTGCCACAGAGGGCAGTAGAGGCCAAATCACTGGATGTATTTAAGAGAGAGTTAGATAGAGTTCTAGGGGCTAGTGGCGTCAAGGGGTATGGGGAGAAGGCAGGCACGGGTTATGGCGGTGCTGGCTCGAAGGGCCGTATGGCCTCCTCCTGCACCTATTTTCTATGTTTCTATGTTTCAAATAGGTTCATTAGATTTGGGAGACATAGTTCAAGTTCAAGTGAGTTTATTGTCATGTGTCCCTGATAGGACAATGAAATTCTTGCTTTGCTTCAGCACAACAGAACATAGTAGGCATTGACTACAAAACAGATCAGTGTGTCTATATACCATTATATAAATATATACACACATGAATAAATAAACTGTTAAAGTGCAAATAACAGATAATGGGATATTAATGTTCAGAGTTTTGTCCGAGCCAAATTTAATAGCCTGATGGCTGTGGGGAAGTAGCTATTCCTGAACCTGGTAGTTGCAGTCTTCAGGTGAGTGTGTGGCCAGGATGGTGTGGGTCCTTGATGATACTGCTAGCCCTTTTGAGGCAGCAACTGCGATAGATCCCCTCGATGGAAGGGAGGTCAGAGTCGATGATGGACTGGGCAGTGTTTACTACTTTTTGTAGTCTTTTCCTCTCCAGGGTGCTCAGGTTGCCGAACCAAGCCACAATGCAACCGGTCAGCATGCTCTCTACTGTGCACCTGTAGAAGTTAGAGAGAGTCCTCCTTGACAAACCGACTCTCTGTAATCTTCTCAGGAAGTAGAGGGGCTGATGTGCTTTCTTAATAATTGCATCAGTGTTCTCGGACCAGGAAAGATCTTCAGAGATGTGCACGCCCAGGAATTTGAAGCTCTTGACCCTTTCAACCATCGACCCGTTGATATAAATGGGACTGTGGGTCCTCATCCTATTCCTTCCAAAGTCCACAATCAGTTCCATGGTTTTGCTGGTGTTGAGGACCAGGTTATTGTGCTGACACCATATGGACAGTTGCTCGATCTCTCTTCTATACCCTGACACATCCCCTTCAGTGATACGTCCCACAACAGTGGTGCCGTCAGCGAACTTGATGATGGAGTTCGCACTATGACCGGCTACGCAGTCATGAGTATAGAGGGGGCTGAGCACGTAGCCTTGAGATGCTCCCGTGCCGATTGTTATCAAGTCTGACACATTTCTACCAATGCGAACAGACTGTGGTCTGAGAATGAGGAAGTCGAGGATACAATTGCAGAGGGATGCGCAGAGACCTGTTCTGCGAGTTTGGTAACCAGCTTGGAGGGGATGATTGTATTAAATGTCGAGCTGTAATCAATGAGTAAGTCTGACATATCAGTTTTTGTTGTCCAAGTGGTCCAGAGCAGAGTGGAGGGCCAGCGAGATCGCATCCACCGTTGATCTGTTGCGGCGGTAAGCGAACTACAGTGGGTACAGATTTTTGTCGAGGTAGTAGTTGACTTGCGCCATGATCAACCTCTCAAAGCACTTCATCACCACAGGCGTTAGTGCCACTGGTTGATAGTCATTGAGGCACGTCACCTTACTCTTCTTGGGCACTGGTATAATTGATGCCCTTTTGAAGCAGGTGAGAACCTCAGACCTCAGAAGTGAGAGGTTGAAAATGTCCGTAAAAACTCCAGCCAGTTGGTCCGCACAGGTTTTTAGAACACAACCAGGCATACAATCAGGTCCAGGCGCTTTTCGGGGGTTCAGCCTTCTGAAGGATTTCCTGACGTTGGCCTCTGTGACTGAGACTGAAATACCATCACAGCGAATGGGGGCTCGGGAAGGCACATCGGTGTTCTCCCTATCAAAGCGTGCGTAAAACGCATTGAGCTCATCAGGGAGTGGCATATATCTGGTCATTCAAGAAAAATAATGACATCAGTGAAAAGACTAATGAAATGTTCTTTCCCCCCTATTTTGACCCCCTGCAGGTCTTCTCTCTGCTTTATTGCTTGTGCTAAGGATTCAATATACAAAACAAAGAGAGCAGGAGAAAGACAGCATCATTGTCTTGTCCCCCTCTCTAACTGGATCCTTTTTGATAGGTTTCCATTTACCTTAATCCTAGCTGTAGGCTCCTGATATATTGTTTTAATACACCGAATTGCATCTTCATTGAAACCAAATCTCCTTAGTACTTCATATAAAAATACCCAACTAACACCATCAAAGGCTTTTTCTGCATCTAAACTGACCAGGACCATATTTGTATCCTTTTTTTGAGCATTATCCACAATGTGGAGGGTTCTTCTAATACTGTCCTGTGTTTGATGCCCCCTAATAAATCCAGTTTGGTCTTCATTAATCAGATCTGGTACAAAAGTCTCGAGTCTTTTGCAAATGTTTGAGGTAAATACTTTGTAGTCTACATTGAGAGTGGCCTGAATTTTTTACATTGCTCTTTGTCTTTGCCTTCCTTAGGTAAAATGGTAATAATTGCTTCCTTCCATGATGGGGGAGCCCTGCCCTCTTTAAGGGTCCAGTTAAAGCAAGACAGGAGCAGAGGTGTTACCTTTCTTAAAGGCCTTGTACCATTCTGGTCGAAACCCATCGCTGCCTGGTGATTTACTAGTCTTAAGTCTACTGATTGCAGCTTCCAGCTCCTTAACTGTAAATTGTGAAGTAATGGTATTATTTTGTGTCTCACCAATGGATGGCAGGTCGAGTGAGTTAAGAAAACTTCTCATTGTCCTTTTGTCAGTTGATGGTGGTTTAGAATAGAGGTTCTTATAGTACTCTTCAAATATTCTTTCTATCTCATCTGGCTCATGTGATAATTGGTTGATTTTAGGATCTCTTATTTTATGAATTGTATTAGAGGTCTGCTGTTTACACAGGCGTTTGGCCAGGAATCTAGTTGCTTTTGGACCTGCTTCATAATAGGTCTGCTTTACGAATCTTGCCCTTTTTTCCATATCTTCCCTGAGGATCTCATCTATTTCCCCCCCCCCCCCCCCCCCCCCCCCCCCCTTAATCCGTTTTAGTACCAGCTGATCCTGTATGTTTTTATGTTTTTTCTCCAATTCTTTCAATTTTTCTACTTTATGTTCATATGTAGCTAGCCGGGCCTTTTTTTTGTGACGATGTCAGGGCGATCAGCTTTCCACGTACAACTGCCTTAATAGCATCCCACAGTATTACAGGATCCACATCCCCATTATCATTCTCTTCTATGTACCTTTTTATCTCTTCCCTTATTTGTTCCACATTTGCCTTACCATTCAAAATACCCACTGAGCCACCAAACAGTATTTCTTTTTCTACTATTCAGGTGTACTGTCAAGCTGATTGCATTGTGATCAGATACATCTGCCACCCCGATTTTACACTGTGATTCTGTGGCTTTCACCCATATTCATTAAAAAGTAGTCAATCCTGGAATAGATAGAATGAGGAACTGAATTGTGTATGTAGTCCCTTTCTAAAGGGCGAAGTTCTCTCCAAACATCAATTAGGCCAATTTCCTGCACTGATGTGTTAATAAACTTGGTCAGATGCATCTTGTTTTTTTTTGGCTTGCTGTATCCAAATTATGATTCATGACCACATTGAAGTCCCCTCCACATATCAAAATACCTTCAGTCTCTAAAGCAATAATGTCAAACAGTTTTGAAAAAAACATTTGGTACTCTCTGGGGGACATATACATTGATCAGTGTAGGAACTATAAAATGCATTTCTAAAGCCAAAGTGTTTTAATTTCTCGTGTTCTTGTTGAGGCAGGTGGGTTTCTTGTAAAATAGTGCCGGAGCCTTTCCTTTTCTCAGTTTAGCCAGGACCTTGCTACTTTTAACTGGATTATTCGTCCCATTTACATTGAGTGACACCAATTTGATAGTATTACGTGACATTTAATTTACCTAATCCTGTATTGCGTTCATAAATCTCCAGATAACTTGGAACTGTGCAGGTCTGAACATCTGGACAACATGTGCCAAATAAAGAAACTTTAAAAAAAGAAAAAACAGCTGACTTCCAAGTAAGGGTGATTCCTAGCCACCCCGAGTCCCCGTTGGCAGGTATAGGGGAAAACCTCCTCCCAGAGGGCCCCTCACTAGAGGTGAAACACTCCATTTCACGCATCCTAGTATCGTCCAACGCCATGCGATAGCACTTATTTTCTAGTCCAAAAGAAGTCGTGACACAATATAAGGTAGTTGGATAGGGTCTGCTCAGACTCCTGTAGTCGCTCTCGTACTGTCTCACTGCCATCTTCGCTCCTCTTTCCAACTCTTTGCCATGTCATAGCCTGGAGAAGACGCCCAATCTCTGGGTCTGCCAGCTCCTAGGCGCTGTAATCTGGTGTCTCCATGGAGTAGCCTCTCCTCCTCAGCTCCTGCGCTGCGTGTTGTGCACTACGATATGTGCATGTTCCCGAGTCCCAGTGATGCGCATCTTGTCCAGCAGGGTCTGGAAGCGGACACCTCTCTCCTTTAGGGCCTTATTCCCTTATAAGAATCTACTTCCTCAAATTTCGGACCAAAACTGCACACAATACTCCAGGTGTGGTCTCACCAGGGCCCTGTACAACTGCAGAAGGGCCTCTTTGCTCCTATACTCAACTCCTCTTGTTATGAAGGCCAACATGCCATTAGCTTTCTTCACTGCCTGGTGTGCCTGCATCCTTATCCAGGTGTTCTAGGGATGAGTGCAGGGTTAGGGCGATGGCATCATCCGTGGACCTGTGTGGCAATAGGCAAACTGCAGTAGGTCAAGGCCGCGGGGTAGACTGTATTTCATGCATTCCATAACTAGCCTCCTAAATCATTTCATGATGGTGGATGTTAAGGACACTGGACGGTAGTCGTTTCGGCATGAGGTCTTGCTTTTCATCGGCACTGGGACGATGGTGGTCTTCTTCAAGCAGGTAGGTACCTCAGAATGGAGTAGGGAAATATTAGAGATGTCCGCGAATACTCCCGCTAGCTGGTCCACACAGCTGCTAAGGACACGGCCAGGAACTCCGTCTGGCCTAGTGGCTTTTCGTCGGTTTACCCTCAGGTAGGCCGATCTAACCACTGCTAGTCACCCTGAGGAGAGGCACACTGGAGTCTGAAGGGCCAGGTTAAACAAGGTTTGCCTTCTGCTCGAAGCGAGTATAGAAATCATTCAGTTCATCGGATAGGGTCGCACTATCACCAATGATGTTGCCTGACCTTGCTTTTCAGCCAGTTATCTTATTCAGACCTTGCCACATTCTCTGTGTGCCCAAGTGATTATACCAGGACTCAAGTTTATTCAGGTATTGTCTCTTGGCATCCTTGATGGCTTTGCGGAGATCATAGAGGGCCTTCTTGTACCGCTCGAGATCGTTTGACCTGCTTGAGAGCAGAGTTTTATGGTGAGAGAGGCAAAATTTAAAGAAAATGTGCAGGGTAAGTTTTTTTTTCCACAGTACCTGGAATACGTTGGCAGGGGTGGTGGTCGGGACAGTTACGATAATGGCGTTTAAGAGGCTTTTAGACATATGGATACACAGAGAATAGAGGGACATGGATCATGTACAGGCAGAGAAGGCTTGTTTAACCTGGCAACATGTTCAGCATGCACATTGTGGGACAAAGGGCCTGCACTGTACCGTTCTATGTTTTAAAAACAGTTCAACAATGATTGTGTAACTAAGAAAAAAGAACTAGGATCAACAATAATAAAACTACCAAAATATCATTTTAAAACAATTCATTTAGTTTACTAACATCTGTCAATCGTCACCGATCTGGTCTCCAAACTGGCTCAAAATTCTTAAACTATCACACCTTGGTTTGGGAACAGCTCCATCCAAGACTGCAAGAAATTGCGGAGAATTGTGGACGCAGCCCAGGCCATCACACAAACCAACCTCCCTTCTATTGACTTCATTTAGACCTCACGCTGCCTTGGCAAGGCCACTAGCATAATCAAGGGTGATCATAATCGCACCCTGGCCACTTCCTCTTCTCCTTCAGGCAAGAGGAAAAATCTGTAAAAACGCATACCTCCAGATTCAGGGAGTTTCTTCCCAGCTGTCAGGAAACCGAATCATCCTATCAACAGAGAGTGTGGTTCTGAGCCACTATGTACCCTATTGGAGACTTGGATTATCTTTAATCAGACTTGAATGGACTTTATCTTGCACTAAACGTTAATTCTTTTGTTACGTATCTGTGCACTATGGATGGCTCGATTGTAATCATGTATAATCTTTCTGCTGGCAATAAAAGCTTTTCACTGTACCTCAGTACATGTGACAATAAACTCAACTAAACTATTCCTCAGTTCAAGACGGTCAAAAGTATTGACTTTGCCAGCAATACCCATGTCTCGTAAATAAATAAATAAAACCAAATGTATTAATAATCCATTCAAATTAAGTTTTTAAAACACTATATTAGCAATATTAAAATTAGATTTTGAGCACGAGAAAGATAAACCTAAGGAAGTAAGCTCAAACCATTGCTTAAAATAGATCACATTGGGCAAAATAATATTCAAGTTAAAGCAATAAATATATATTTTTAATTCTGCTGGTTCATGTTTACAAACTTGTGTTTGTTTTGATTAATTGCAAGATACAGCATGGAAACGTGTTTTTTAATACTCTCTTGTATTCAATCTTGATAATTTGCTGTTTCTGTTTTTAGACTAATCGAATAATTAATTTTTAAATTCCTGGATTTAGTTCTTGTTCTGCATTTAATGGGTTCTAGAAAGTTTATTCCTGAACGTTGCCGGAAGTGCAATTGAATGGCGGCGCTTTGACATGGATTGGATGATAACTGAGGCTGGGGAAATGAAGCAATTAATTTTCTGGTATGTGGTTAAAGTGAACGAACCCCTTGGATTGCGGTGACTGTCCCCAGGAACTGGGATTGAAAGAAACATACACAATTAAACCGAGTCCGAAGAAGGGTCCGGACCCGAAACATCACTTATCTATCGTCTCCAGAGATGCTGCCTGACCCACTAAGTGACTGAGTTACTCCAGTACTTCGTATCTTTGTTTTGTAAACCAGTTCCTCGTGTAGGAAGGAACTATAGGCGTTGGTTTACACCGGAGAACAAAAAAGCTCAGCGGGTCAGGCAGTATCTCTGCAGAAAAGGAGCCTTGGCTATACACAATTAAACTGCCGCTTCTCTGTCAGCGGTCCTATCGCATATACGCACCCAGCCTGCTTTCATTACTGGTATCCAGAAAGTCGTGGCTGAGGTTAGTGATAACGCTGTGGGAATCCACGGAGGCGTTTCTGCTGTCTTTAGTGGACAGCAGGCTGTGCAACTTGTCCAGATGCCGCTGCGTCCCAGCCGCCGACGCGGCCATGATCCCGGCCGGTCGCAGCTTTCTCAATCCCACGCTCGACGTTCCAAGCTCCAACCGCCCCGCGTTCCAAGCATCAACCGGCCCCACGTTCTACGTTCCAAGCACAAAACCGCCCCACGTTCTACGTTCCAAGCACAAAACCGCCCCACGTTCTACGTTCCAAGCACAAAACCGCCCCACGTTCTACGTTCCAAGCAAAGATCTTACAGCAGAGCAGAGCTCTAAGATCTTTGGTTGCAAGCACCAACCGACCGCCCCACGTTCTACGTTGCAAGTTCCGCCCGCCCCTCCACTTCCATGCCGCAAGTGAGTGGGAGTTATTTATACTTAATCTTGTTTCTCTATAATTCCTTACGAAGAAAGACGTTGCCTTTTATTAATATATTTCACATAAACTTGCAATTCCGACTAAGTAAATTATCGGGGGGGTGACATGCTTCCAGCACAATTCACAAAGCGATTTCTCTTCCGTCTAAAATAGATTATTCCAATATCTACGCGCGAAGTTGCTGATTGGGTAGAAAAGCGCGCGAAGCCCGGGTCATCTGATCCATTCCGCGCGAAAACGGGGCTTTGTGGGAGAAGTTGATCAGGTAAAATGCTGTGGATTCTACAGTTAAAAGTAAAAGTATTGCACTGGTTAGACTATTACGGTATTTGTAATTCTGTTTTATTTGCATTGATAAGCGTGTAAGTAAATTCGAGTATGAAAAGAAATAGATTACTTTAGTTTTCATGCGAAAGAGAAAGTTGGATCCATCTTCATTATTTTTTTAAGGTGAAAAGATTGATACATCCTCAGTTTTATTTCTTGTCTCTAAACTGCCTTCTAACGCTTTATCAAAAGAAAGTGAAAATTATGAACGCATCGAAACATTTTTTGTTTTGAAAATATTTATTTATTTAAACGTGTTCAAACTCGTGTAAAAATTTGGCAACGTAATGAATTTATTTTGTTCTCCCTATTCTGTAGTACCACACAGCTCATGGGTGAAAACGATATTTAAACCAAAACTATTGAATTAATCTTGGTTTATCAACTCATTTTCTCTTTATCGAATAATTGTTTTCCCTATTGTGGGTGCTCCTGTTCATCAGTGTCTCAAACACCAGAATAGAAAAGCTAGAATTTTAACGTAAGCTAAAGTTGACAGGACAACATTGTGGAACATTTTTCTAAACCATATAAAATTAAAATAACCAATACATGGTAAGAAGCCACCTGATCACCCGCAATCTGGCTCTACACCATTTTGAGATTTTATTCAAACGATAAAAAAGTATAGACCAACTTTTTACAGCATGTTTTTGATGATCAGATAAATAGGTGACCTGGAGAAAACCTTTTTAATACATTAAAATGCTAGAATCCGGGATATACTGCATGTGGATTTCATTAGAGAAAAACTTAATCATGATGTTCATAGGGAAATAAATAATTATTTAGAAGAAAATGCTAGCAGGAGGATGATTAACGGTCTTCAACCTGTAAAATTAACTGCTTTCTTTTGTCACAGATGCAGTTTGACTGGCTGAGTACTTCCAGCATTTCTGTTTTTGTTTTAGATGCCAAGTTTATTTGTTTTCCAATTCACCAAGTGGAATGGATGTGTATGGAACTAACTTAAAGGAGAAACTCAGTGGGTGAGGCAGCATCTATGGAGCAAAGAAATGGGTGACGTTTCGGGTCGAGACCCTTCTTCAGACTGATGTGGGGTGGGGGAAGAAGAAAAAAAAAAGAGGTGGAGACAGTCGGCTATGGGAGAGCTGGGGAGGGGAAGGAGGGAGAAAGCAAGGACTACCTGAACTTGGAGAAGTCAATGTTCATATCGCTGGGGTGTAAACTACCCAAACAAAATATGAGGTGCTGCTCCTCCAATTTGTGGTGGGACTCACTATGGCCACGGAGGAGGCCCAGGATAGAAAGGTCAGATTGGGAATGGGAGGGGGAGTTGAAGTGCTAAGCCACTGGCAGACCAGGTTCGTTAAAGCAAACTGAGCGGAGATGTTGGGCGAAGCGATCGCCAAGCCTGTGCTTGGTCTCACCGATGTTGACACCTAGAACAGCGGATGCAATAGATCAGGTTAGAGGAGGTGAAGTGAACCTCTGCCTCACCTGGAAAGAATGTCCTTGGATGGAGTCGAGGGGGGAGGTAAAGCAACAAGTGTAGCATTTCTTGCGATTGCAAGGGAAAGTACCAGGGGAGGGGGTGGTGTGGGTGGGAAGGAACAAGTTGAACAAAGAGTTACGGAGGGAGCAGTCTCTGCGGAAAGCCGAAAGGGGAGGAGATGAGATGTGGCCAGTGGTGGGATCCCGGTGGAGGCGGCGAAAATGTCGGAGGATTATCCGTTGTATGTGAAGGGTGGAAGGTGAGGACAAGGGGGACTCTGTCCTTGTTATTAGTGGGGGGGATGGGGAGTGAGAGCAGAGCTACGGGATATAGAGGAGACCCTGGTGAGAGCCTCAAATATAAACAAAGAGGTGAAACCCTGATCCTGAAAGAATGTGGACATCTCCGATGTCCTGGTTTGGAACACCTCATCCTGGGTGCAGATGCGGCGTAGACGGAGGAATTGGGAGTAGGGGTTAGAGTCCTTACAGGAAGCAGGGTGGGAAGAAGTGTAGTCAAGATAGCCATGGGAGTCAGTGGGTTTGCAGTAGATGTCGGTCAGTAGTCTGTTACCTGCGATGGAGATAGTGAGGTCTAGAAACGTTAGGGAGATGTCGGAAATGGTCCAGATGAATTTGAATGGCGTATGGAAGTTAGTGGTAAAATCGATGAAGTCAGTAAGTTCCACATGGGTGCAGGAGGTGGCACCAATGCAGTCATCGATGTAGCAGAGGTAGAGTTTGGGGATAGGGCCACGGTACGCCTCGAACAAGGATTGTTCGACGTACCCTACAAAGAGGCAGGCATAGCTAGGGCCCATAGCTTCACCTTGGATTTGGAGGAAATGGGAGGAGTCAAATGATAAGTTGTTGCAGGTAAGGACCAGCTTCAACAGGCGGAGGAGAGTATTAATAGACGGGGATTGTTTGGTTCTGCGATCAAGGAAGAAACGGAGGGCTTTAAGACTTCTGGTGGGGGGGTATGGAGGTGTGGAGTGACTGAACATCCATGGTGAAGATGAGGGAGTGTGGGCCTGGAAAACGGAAGTCATGGAGGAGACGAAGAGCGTGTGAGGTGTCCTGGACATAGGTATGGAGGAATTTGACCGGGGGGATAGGACAGTTGAGGTATGTGAAAATAGGTTATGTGGGGCAAGAACAAGCAGAAACAATGGGTCTGCCAGGACAGTCAGCTTTGTGGATTTTGGGGATAAGGTAAAATCGAGCCATGCGGGGCTGGGGAAAGATGAGGTTGGAGGCTTGGGAGGGCAGGGAGCCGGAAGCGATGAAGCCAGTAATGGTGTTTGAAATAATGGCCTGGTGCTCGTCTGTGGGGTCATGGTCCAGGGATAAGATTTCAGTGTAACCTTTCTCTGATTATGTTTCAAATCCTTTAAAGTGTGGAATTTATGTTTTGATAGTCTCTAAAGTAATCCTGGCATTTTAGCCTCTGTTCGCATTAAAGTCTGACACGTGTTGGATTGTCCAGTTGACTTTTTTTCTCTCTCACATCCTAGTACTAAAGATGTCATCCCCAACATCCACACCTAGTCGTAAAGGAAGCAAGCGAGGAAGAGGCAGTAATCCTTCCACACGTACGTCCTACGGTTCTTGAACCCAAGCACATCAGCAGTTATTGAAGGTTTTAGAAACGTAGATTAGTTGAATACAAAATGCATACTGTTCAGTTTAGTTTATTGTCTCGCGTACCGAGGTACAGTGAAAAGTCTTTTGTTGTGTGCTATCCAGTCAGCGGAAAGACAATAGATGATTACAATCGAGCCATTTACAGTGTATAGATACATGATAAGGGAATAGCGTTTAGGGCAAAGTAAACACAGTAAAGTCTGATCAAAGATAGTCTGAGGTTCACCAGTGAGGTAGACAGTATTTTATGACTGCTCTCTAGTTGTGGTAGGATGATTCAGTTGCCTGATAACAGCTGGGCAGAAGTTATCCCTGAATCTGGAGATGTGTGTTTTCACATTTTTATATCTTTTGCCCGATGGGAGAGGGGAGAAGAGGGAGTGGTGAGGGTGCAGCTTGTCCTTGATTATGCTGCTGTCCTTGCCGAGGCAGCATGGGGTCAATGGAAGGGAGGTTGGTTTGTGTGATGGTCTGGACATGTGCATTTGTCAAAAAAAACATGTTATTTGACTGATTTAGTAGGAGGTAGGGTGTTGACATGGATAGAAAATTGGTTGACAGACCGGAAGCAAAGAGTAGGAGTGAATGGGTCCTTTTCAGAATGGCAGGCAGTGGCGAGTGGAGTGCCGCAAGGCTCGGTGTTGGGGCCGCAACTTTTACCATATAAATGATTTGGAAGAGGGAATTAGGAGCAACACCAGCAAGTCTGTGGATGACACAAAGCTGGGTGGCAGTGTGAACTGTGAAGAGTATGTTAGGAGGTTGCAGGGCGACCTGGACAGGTTGAGTGAGTGGGCAGATGCAGTATAATATAGATAAATGTGAGGATATCCACTTTGGCGGCAAAAGCAAGGGGGCAGATTATTATCTCAATGGGGTTAGGTTAGGTAAGGGGGAGGTACAGCGAGATCTGGGTGTCCTTGTACAACGGTTACTGAAAGTTGACGTGCAGGTACAGCAGGCAGTGAAGAAAGCTAATGGAATGTTGGCCTTCATAACGAGGATTTCAGTATAGGAGTAAAAAGGTTCTTCTGCAGTTGTATAGGGCTCTGGTGAGACCACATCTGGAGTATTGTGTACAGTTTTGGTCTCCTAATTGGCGGAAGGATATCCTTGTGATTGAAGCAGTGCAGCGTAGGTTCACGAGATTGATCCCTGGGATGGTGGGACTGTCATATGAGGAAATATTGAAAAGACTAGGCTTGTATACACTGGAGTTTAGCAGGATGAGAGGTGATCTTATAGAAACATATAAAATTATAAAAGGACTGGACAAGCTAGATGCAGGAAAAATGTTCCCAATTTTGGGTGAGTCCTGAACCAGGGGTCACAGTCTTAGAATAAAGGGGAGGTCATTTAAGACTGAGGTGAGAAAAAAAATTTTCAACCAGAGAGTTGTGAATTTGTGGAATTCCCTGCCACAGAGTCAGATAGAGCTCTGGGGGCTAGTGGAGTTGAGGGATATGGGGAGAAGACCGGCATGGGTTATTGATAGGGGATGATCACAATGAATGGCGGTGCTGCCTCGAAGGGCCGAATGGCCTCCTCCTGCACCCATTTTCTATGATTTTGGCTATTAGATTGATGACACCACAAGTTAAATATTTAGCTGGTTCACGTGCCCCCATTGCACTGTCTTACCACCCAGCACTCAAGTTGCATGAAACAGTTGATTATTTTTCATTTGGATATTCACCATAGGGATGTCCAAAAGTATGTTTAGTATGTCCAAAAGTTTGTTATAGTGTTTCTCTGTATGTCTTGTGTGAGGGGTGGTGGGGGGAATAGGGGGAAACCATTTTCAGGCAACTACCTCGACGGAGATGCGACTTTCTTCCTTGTCGCTTCTTCGCCGGGCTGGGCCGCGGGGTATGCTCGACCTGTTCCGACCATCCCGAACCAGAGGACCTGAACATCGGCCCACCTGTAGCGGCGACTGGGAGGGCCAGGGCACGGAACACGGATGAACGAGGGAGGAAGAGGACCGTCTGAACTTTATTGCCTTTCACCACAGTGAAGAATGCTGTGGTGGAAGTCCCTGTTGAATTATGTTGTGTATTGTGTCCTTTTTTAATTGTAACGTTGCATGGTAAATTATATTTCACTGGACCTAATGGTAATAAATTTGAACTTAAACTTGTAAATGGCTTGATTATAATCATGTACTAGACCAAGTGCAGATCCGTTGGGTCTGTTCCCCCAACGTGCGGTTGTGTGGGGGGGGGGGAGGCGGCATGCAGGTGGGGGAGGAGAGAGAGGTGAGAGGGGATGCTGAGAGGTGGAGGGTAGGGAGTGTGGGGGGGGAGGGAGGGGTGGGGAGGGGAGGGAGGGGAGAGAGGGTAGGGAGGGTGTGGGTAGGGGTGTGTGGGTTTTAGGGGGGGGGATGATTGGGGGGGAGAAAAAAAAGGGGGGGGGGGAAATCGCAGCACAGATGGCCAAAAGCGGTCAAGAGCAGAGATTAAGTAATATAGATTGTCTTTCTGCTTACTGGATGGCACACAACAAAGGGTTTTCACTGTACCATGCTACACATGACAATAAACTGAACTGGGAAAAGGGCTGGAAAAGTAGTAGTGTCTTTTATACTATATCAAAATGTTACCAAGCTCTTCTGTATGTTTTAGCGGAAGTATCCAAATTTCTGTGTAAATATGACTGGTACTATTAATCTCGTGTTTTTATTATTTCATTAATTCCCAGAATGTTGATTCGCTAGCAAAGTCAACACTTACCACTGTCCGAAATCACATAAAAGATGGTTGGGGGGGGGGGTAGGGGGTGTTATTACCTTTGCTGTCGGCTTTTTGGGAAGTTCCCATCTCCCCATAGTGATCCAGTGACAATAAAATTACAGCAAAGTATTTCCAAGTCAGGATTGTGTGTGACTTGGAACTTGCAAGTGGCAATGTTCCCATTAGGCTCCTTCCCTCATTTACTGTGGCGTTGAGGTTATGAGTTTGGAAGTCACCATTGAAGAGCCCTGGCAAGTTGCTGCATTGCAGCCTATAGATGTTATGAAGCACAGCCGAGATATGCCGCCAGCAGATTTAGGGTGGTTTGAAGTGGAGAGAATTGCATTGTTGTGGATGGTGATAAGCTGTTTGAATGGAAAAGGTCAACTTTTAATGTGCTTCGGAAGTCAGGAATTATTTACGACGAAAAATAGACTTTTAGATACAGGTGCACAACCTTTTATCCGGAGTTCCGGAAACCGAAAAACTCTGAAAACCGGCCATTTTTTCCAGGATGTCGTCTGCACACCAAAGCTCGCGTTTGGCGCCAAACTTGACCCGAAACGACCCACGGTCAACCCAGTTGTTTGTATGCCAGTGGTTAAACATCTGTAAACCGGGCTTTTGTTAGTCAGTTGGAGGGGGCTTCTATGTTAAGGGGGGGGGGTGATGGGGGAAACTTTAATTCTTCATTGAAATCTTGGAAGGCGGGGAGCGGTCAATGCCTTACCGGGTCGCCGTGCAGTAAGCTCCGCAGCGCTGTGGCTGCCAACTCCCAGCTGGCAACGGACGGCGCCGGTTGTAGCTCCGACCCCGGCAACATGGCGCTCACATTTAAGTTATGTTGTTACTTACGGCCACGATGAGACTGCACGGTGTTAAGGCTGGGTCAGACTCCCCTGAAGGCATGGATTGATTTTCAGCAGCCAAACTAATGTTGTGCAATGAAAATGATACCCGTTGTCATTGACAAAACGCCTTCGGACCTTGTGATTCCGAAATCCGACAAGGGTCTGGTCCCAAGGCTTTCGGATAAAAGGTTGTGCACCTGTACCGTGCAACTGTAGTTTTAATCTAGTTGTTTATAATCAGTGGTGTTGTCCAGGATTTTGTTGAAGCTTGTTAACTATGGTAGTAGTCATTGAAATCTTGAAATTGGTCTGATGGCAGTCGGCATGACATTTAAGTTATTTGTTACTTACGACGATGAGACTGGGTGTTATCTGGGTCAGACTCCCTGAAGGCATAACCAGCTGATGTTGTGAATGAAACCAGAAACAAACGCCTTATTGTGATGGTGGGAAGGTTGTTGATGAATGATCCCTGTCTGGCATGGGGAAGATTGACCCCAGAACTGTAATTTTGAATGATCCCATGGGTGTACTTGGTGTCTATATGAAGAAATCATGTTATTACTTGTATTTATAAAAGCGCATTGGTGAATGTGCACATGATGCTAAAGATATGCATGTTTCTTCCAGCTCGCAGTGATGGAGTGCAGTCTCCACCATCGCAAAGGCAGCGAATGGATGACTCTACCTCCACCGGGGAGCTGCAACCGATGCCCACGTCTCCAGCAGCAGATCTTCAGAGCACTGCTGTGCAGGAATCCTCCTTCCTCTCCAGCCCTGCACGATCACGCCATTCAGGTTGAAGTGAACTTTTCTTTCATTTGAAGTGAAGATTTATAGCAGTGTAATTAATACAACCGCAGCAGTGCACATTCTCCTCCTTTGCCCTACTGAGGAACATGGCCAGTTTTAATTTTCCACGGGATAACCTTAAGGGTGGCATAGTGGCGCAGCAATAGAGTTGCTACCTTACAGCACCAGATGTCTGGGTTCGACCCTGAATGGAGTTTGTGCGTTCTCACTGTGACCACGTGGGTTTACTCCAGGTGCTCCGGTTTCTTCCCAAATGTCAAAGATATGCTGGTTTAGAATTAATTGGCTTCTATAAATTGTCCCTGGTGTGTAGGATGGAACTAGTTTGTGTGTGATTGCTGCTTGTATACCTAAAATAAACTTGGAGGCCAAGTCGTTGTGTATTTTTAAAGTGGAGATTGACAAGTTCATGATTAGTAAAGGTGACAACGGTTACTGAAAGAAGGCAGGAGAATGGATTTGAGAGGGAAAGATAGATCAGCCATGATTGAATGGTGGAACAAATGTGATGGGCTGAATGGCCTCCTGCTCATGTGAAGTTATGAAACTAAACTAAATTCTGCTGCTTTTGGGATTGGCAGGAACAGGCTGAAAGTCACAGCAGCTACTCATTTTTGTTTTACAATTGCTTGAATTTCTTGGGGCTTAACATTGCAAGATGCTGGAATTATTTTTGGTCTTCAGAGCAGCTGCTACTAACTTGTTAGAACTTTGCCAGGATGTCTTGTGCATGAACAATGTATCTACAAAAATTATGTTTGACCGCATTTTCTTATGCTGGAAGTAATTGTCAAAATATTCTATTGCCTTGCAGCTGCCAGTGAATTTGACGTGAGCTCTCCTTTAATTTATGGCACCCCGAGCTCCCGAGTGGAAGGGACCCCTCGCAGTGGTGCACGTGGCACACCCATACGACAGCGACCTGACCTGGGGTCTGCTCGTAAGGCTCGCCAGGTCGACTTGCATGCAGACCAGGTACGTACCTAATAGAAAGGAAAAAGAGGGTTGGTTTAAATTGCACGTATTTTAATGTAAGCAGCCTGATGGGTAAAGCAGATGACCTTAGGGCATGGATAGCTACGAGCGAATGGGACATTGTAGCCATGACTGAGACCTGTGTGGGGGGCAGGACTGGTAGCTCAATGTTCCGGGGTACATGAGATGGGAGAGGGAAAAACAGGATGGGGGGGGTTGCATTGTTGGTTAAGGAGGATGTCACGGCTGTGTTCAGAAGTAACATTACGGACGGTTTGTCTAGTGAGGCTATATGGGTGGAGCTGTGAAACAAGAGCGATGATCAACTTGTTGGTGGTGTGCGACAAACCCCCGAATAGTCAATGAGAATTAGTGGAATAAATATGCCAGGAGATTGCAGACAGCTAGTAGTAGGGGTTTTTAACTTTCCCAATATAGACTGGGAAAATCATCGTGTGAAGGGTTTAAATGGGGTGCAATTCCTCAAAAGTGATCAGGAGAGTTTTCTGAAACAGTGTGTAGAGGCCCCCACACGTGAGATGGCAACGCTGGATCTAGTATTGGGAAGGGCAAGCTAATGAGGTATTTGTGGAGGAGCCTTTTGGGACCAGTGACCACAGTTCGATTAGGTTTTAGATATGGATCGGGGCGGAGAGGGTCCACGTGTTAAAATGCTCAACAGGTGTAATGATGTGACACAAACACACATTAAGATACAACACATATTTATTAGATCACTTACAGCATGGATCTGCAGACGTTACAGCTCCGAGCTGTTACTGCTACTAGTTAACGTAAGCAAGCTCTTGATACTATAAAGCATATACTAGGCGGAGCTACTACTAACAAGCACTGTAATTGGCTAGTATGAAATAGCCAATCTACATCTCTTGTAGAAATAAAGAAACATCAGTGGCTAAGCAATATAAGCAGAATGTTAAGAATACATTTGCAAAGTTACACAACATTGCCAAATCTAACAGGTGGCCTGCAAACCCATCCGGCCCGTGTGAGGTAAGAGACAGCCTCACCTCCTTTCGCTGGAGAACATCCCGGGGAGGGGAGTGGGGAAACGACTGGCGACCTGACAGGAGGGGCGGGAGACGAGATAGGCGAACCAGGCGGCAAACGACGCGGGGAGACCGCGGTAGAAACGACGGATGGTGGTGAGGGAGCGGGTCTTCTCCAGCAAAAGGCCAACTTTGAGGGTATGAGAGAAGGTCTTGCTCATTGACTAGCGGGTTATTTCAGGGGAAAAGAACATTGGCAAAGTGGGATGTTTTTAAAAGTTTACTGAAGAGAGCTCAGGATATGTACGTCCCCATTAGAGTGAAGGACAAAGCAGGCAATCGTAAGGAAGCTTGGCTGACGAGGGAAATTGAGGCGTTCGTCAAAAACAAGGATGCATGGGACAGGTAAAAGCAACTCGGATCAAGTGCATTCTTGGAGAAGCTTTGGGAACTAAGGAGTAAACTGAAAAAGGAGATCAGAAAGGTAAAAAGGGGCCAGGAGATAGCTCTGGCAGGTAGCATTGAAGACAATCTGAAAATATTTTATAAATACATAATGGGGAAAAGGCCAATTAGAGAGACTGGGATCTCTCGGGAATCAAAGTGATCTTGTCTGTATTTACTGAGGAGAAAGACAATAAGACGGGAAGTGTTAAACAATGATACAGTGTGGAAACAGGCCTTTCGGCACAACCATCCCACTTACCTTTGTGTGAAAAAGGTACCCCTCGGATTCCTATTAAATCTTTTCCCCTTCACCTTGAACCTATTGAAGGAAGGTCCTCGATCATATCGATCGTCGATCCTATGGAACCTGGTCCTCAATCCCCTACTCTGGGCAAGAGACTCTGTATATCTACCTGATCTGTTCCTCTCATGATTTTGTAAACCTTTGTAAGATCCACCCCCTCATCCCTCTTCGCTCCATGGAATAGAGACCCAGCTTACTCAACTTCTATAGCTCGCACCTAGTCCTGGCAACATCTTCGTAAATCTTTTCTGAACTATTTCAAGCTTGACAATATCCTATTATGTGGTGCCCAGAACTGAACACAATATTCTAAATGATGTCACACCACCGTCTTCTCCAACTGCAACATGACCTCTCAACTTTTATACGCAATACTCTGACTGATGGAAGGCCAAAGTGCCAAAAGCCTTTTTGACCACCTTATCTACCTGCGACTCGACCATCAACCATTCCTCCACCCACCTTGCCAATTGAACCAGATCCTCCTGCAATCTTTCTTAACCATCTTCACTATCTGCAAAACCACTCACTTTTGTCTCATCAGCAAAGTTGCTAATCTTGCCCTGTATGTTCTATTCATAATCATTGATGTAGATGACCAACAGTAAAGGGCCCAGCACTGACCCTGAGGCACACCACTAGTCATTGGCCTCCAGTCCGAGAAGCAACCTTCCACCATCACCCTCAGCTTCCTTCCATGGAGCCAATTTGCTATCCATTCAGCTTTCCTTGGATCCCATGTGATCTAACCTTCAAGAGCAGCCTACCAAACGGAACCTTGTCGAAAGCCTTGCTGAAATCCATGTACACAACATCTACAGCTCTGCCCTCATCAACCTTTTTGGTCACGTCTTCAAAAAAATCAATCAGATTTGTGAGACACGACCTCCCATGTACAAAACCATGCTGACTATCCCTAATCAGCCCTTGCCCATCCAAATGCCTGTATAACATATCTCTCAGAATACTCTCTAATAACTTTCGAACCACAGATGTTAAGCTCATCGGCCTACAGTTCCCACCATTTTCCCTGCGCCCTTCTTGAAAAGAGGCACAACATTTGCCTTCCGGGCACCTCTCCTGTATATAAGAAGGACTTGTAAATTTCAATCACGCAATTTCCTGTCTAGTTTCCCACAATGTCCTCTGATATATCTGATCAGGCCCTAGAGATTTGTCTACCTTTATACACGACAGTACCTTCAATCCTTCTTCGATAGTAACATTGACTGCTCTCGACACTTCCATTGACTGTCCCAAGTGCAGTGCCTCAGGGTTCGGTGCCGGACCCGTTACTGTTTGTGATCCACATCAATGATTTGGATGAGAACATTCAGGGCAAGATTAGCAAGTTTGCTGATGATGCAAAAGTGAGTGGTTTTGCAGATAGTGAAGATGGTTGTGAAAAATTGCAGGATCTGGATCGTTTGGCCAGGTGGGTGGAGGAATGGTTGATGGAATTTAATACAGAGAAGTGTGAGGTGTTGCATTTTAGGACATCAAACAAGGAAGGGCAGTACAAACACAGTAAATGGTAGGCCTCTGGGTAGTGTTATTCCTTGAAGGTTGAGATGCAGGTAGATAAGGCGGTCAAAAAGTCTTTTGGCACTTTGGCCTTTGTCAGTCAGAGTATTGAGTATAGAATTTGGGAGGTCATGTTGCAGTTGTATAAGACATTGGTGAGACCGCATTTAGAATATTGTGTTCAGTTTTGGGCACCATATTATAGGATAGATATTATCAAGCTTGAAAGGGTTCAGAAAAGATTTATGAGGATGTTGCCAGGATTAGTGGGTGTGAGCTATAGGCAGAAGTTAAGTAGGTTGGGTCTCTATTCCATGGACCGCAGGAGGGTGAGGGGTGATCTTATTGAGGTGTACAAGATCATGAGGAATAGATCAGGCAGATGCACAGACTCTCTTGCCCAGAGTAGGGGAAACAATAACCAGGTTCAAAAGGATCGAAAATCGGTAGGATCGAGGACCTACCTTCAATAGGTTCAAGGTGAAGGGGAAAAGATTTAATAGGAATCTGAGGGATAACCTTTTCACGCAAAGGGTGGTTGGTGTATGGAACAAGCTGCCAGAGGAGGTAATTGAGGCTGGGACTATCCCATTGTTTAAGAAACAGTTAGACAGATAGATGGATAGGACAGTTTGGAGGAATATGGACCAAGCGCAAGCAAGTGGGACTAGTGTAGCTGGGATATTTTTGGCTGGTGTGGGCAAGTTGGGCCGAAGAGCCTGTTTCTACACTGCATCATTCTATAACTCTATGAGAAACAAGGAACTGCAGATGCTGGTTAGTATATATTTTTAAACGACACAAAGTGCTGGAGGAACTCCATGCGCCAGGCAGCACCTTTGAAAAATGGGTGGGTGATGTTTTGGGATGGGACCCTTTTTCAGACTCCTGTAAGTGTATGTGAAAGAAAGCTGGGAGAGAGGAGGAATAGGACAAAGTGTGGCAGGACACGGGTGAGGTGGGAATTTGATAGGCAGATTGTTGGAAGAAGAGTCACTTATCGCTGTTCTCCAGAGATGCTGCCTGACCCGATGAGTTACTTCAGGTACTTAAGGGGAATTAGCTGATGTCGGCTTTGAGCAAATTTTCTTTTAGTTAAGCTTATTGCTTTTTGACTTTTAAATGATTTGTGATTATATATATTTTTGGGGGGTATTGCTAGCTACGCGTAGTTGATTTCTTGTTGCCCATAAACTTGGTTATTTCAACTTCCGTTACGAGCTCGCCACATTGGTGTTTGCATGAGAAAACACATAGGCCAGACATGGGGTCAACACATTTATTTTCTCACAGCGCAGTAAGATGGGTATCTTATAACAATCGTGATTTTTGTTGTCACTGTTACCAATGCGAGATGTTTGATTTGATCTCTTCAGCCTCCGGCGGATGATGTTGTGACCAGTGAGCAATCTCTTGGCCAGAAGTTGGTTATCTGGGGAACAGATGTTAATGTGGCTGCATGCAAGCAAAAATTTCAGGTAACTGATCCTTTATTTTAATTTGTAAGTTTTTGTTTGGATTTATTCTTTTTAAAATAGACTAGACTAAGTGCGACCCATTCGGTCCCAGTCACCACCACGGGGGGGGGGGGGGGGGGGGGGGGGGTGGGGGGGGGGGGTTTACACAAACTCTTTTACAACACGTACAACCATGCACGTACATCCTATGTAGTTCATTATTATTGATATTTGACCATATGACTTTTGCTGTGAGTGCATGATTTTATACCGTTGGAAAAATGGCCTGTTGATAATTAGCAAGATTTGAGCGATGTGGTTTCAGTCACTTTCTATTTAAAAGGGAAGTAATCATGCCACTGTTTTCTGACAGAGGTTTCTTCAGCGTTTTATTGACCCTTCTGCTAAAGATGATGATGTTGTGGGACTGGACCTGAATGAGCCACTGTACATGCAACGACTCGAGGAGGTAATACCTAGCTTGATTTTTGCCCTTTTTTTCTTCATGTGTAAGCACTTCATGACCGGAGGGAACATGACTATGTGCTTTGTTCGCAGATGAACTTGGTAGGAGAGCCATTCCTAAATGTGAACTCCTCTCATTTGAAAGCATTTGACACTGAACTCTATCGGCAGCTTGTTTGTTACCCACAGGTAATGTGTGATCTTGTACAACAAATTATTGTTTCTTAATGACTATTTTTGAAAAATGTTAAATCAGTGCCTTGAAGGTGAATCCTCCTTTTCTTATTTGTGTATAGGAAGTGATTCCTACTTTTGATATGGCTGTGAATGAACTCTTCTTTGAGCGTTTCCCTGACTCTGTACTGGAGCATCAGATCCAAGTTCGACCATTCAATGCTATGAGAACCAAAAACATGAGAAGTCTGAATCCTGAAGGTAGAGCGATATAAAGTATAACATAAGTTTGTTTTAATTGATGAAACATTTAAACAGTTATTAATGTTAGGCAGTTTATGATATCACTTTTAAACCATCTATCGTGCATCTGAAGATGGGACCCCACCCGAACCTTTGCCTACCCCTGTTCTGTACAGATTCTGTCTGACTTATTGGGTTACTCCTTTCACTCAAGATTCCAGAAACTGCAGTTCCTTGTGTCCACAGTGCAGTGTTTGTTAGTCCAAATCATTGTTTCTGGTTTCTTCTCACAGATATAGATCAATTGATCACGGTGAGTGGCATGGTGATCAGATCTTCCCAATTGATTCCTGAAATGCAAGAAGCATTCTTCAGTTGTCAAGTGTGTGCTTCCTGCACGAGAGTGGAAATTGACCGTGGTCGTATTGCTGAGCCGTATGTGTGCAAGAACTGTAACACCACACACAGCATGGGTCTAATCCACAACCGTTCACTATTCTCAGACAAGCAGATGGTATGTTTTGCAAGTATTTCCCAATAGTTCTTTACAGCATTGTTGACAGACTGAAGTGCAAAAAATATATTCTCTGTCTAATTGCAATGCGTTCCTTTCATAACTAATTAGTAATAATTGATACAGTCTTAATACTTTACAAGGGATGATGTGATGGGCTGAATCGGAAACCATATGGCGATTTGTTCAGGTGAACAAAATGTCAATCTGCAGCCATCAAACAAATAAACTATGATTTAAAAATCTTTGTAAAAGAAGAAAAGGACTGTCACATAATGGTATATTCGCATGAAAATATTGAGTCCCAACTGGCTTTGAATTTGGGACTTATTTAGCGACAGATGCAGCCTGTTTTCTCTCGATGTTCTCCCGTAGAGCCGTGTCCAGCTTTTTTTCACCTCGGTATTGCACTGGATAACCTGCCTCTCTAATTCTCTGAAACTCATGTCAGAGGACGAAAGACCTAATTCGGCTCGTATCGCATCTATTCCACCATACTATCATGGCTGATCAATCTTTCCCTCTCAACGCCATTCTCCTGCCTTCTCTCCACAACCCTCGACACCCATGCTAATCTAGAATCTTGTCCATCTCTCTTAAAAATACCCAACAACTTGGTCTTCACAGCCATCTGTGGCAATGAATTCTACAGAATTATCACCCTCTACCCAAATAAATTCCTCTCATCTCCTTTCCAAAGGTATGTCCTTTTATTCTGAGGCTGCGCCCCCTGGTTCTAGACTCCCACTACTGTAAACATCTTGTCTGCATTCATTCTATTCAATATTCGGTAAGTTTCAATGAGTTCCCTCCCTCATCCTTCTAAACTCCCAACAAGTCTCACCTTCACATTTTCATGGTTTTGAGGAGAGCCCAGGCTTTGTGCCAGATCCCATACAAGTTGGTGGAAATAATTGACTTGCCATTTCCCCTTGCCACAAAATGATTTATGATTGCCAGGTAGTACAAGCGTTCCACAATTGACTCTCATCAAAGGAATGTGCTGAATGGGAAGCAGAAATCTTTGCTGCAGAACTATTTGCATAAGGGTAGTCAGAATAGAGGGTTGACAAACTGCAGATACTGGTTCACAAAGTGGATTAACAATTAAAAAAAAAAAAATTTGGTTTGAGCAGATTGAACGAGCAGAAACCTGATGCAGAGCTGCCAAGGTATGGATTTTCCATATTTCGTACGGAAATGCGATCAGAATACGGATGTACGGATTTGCTTTGTAAAATATGGATTTTTTTTAAATCGGCCCTACTTCCTGTTTCATCTTGCTGCTTAAAAAATACAAGGATATAAAAAGTCATACTGTACCTCTAAAAATTATAGCAGATTAAATCTATTGGTATTTTAAATTTCAAGATCTGGATGATTATTTTTGTACGGTTTGGTCTCCCTGTCCCTAAACAACGCTGTCAGTTTAACCCGTGGGAATTTAATGAACAGCGCTATGGGTTCTAAAAAAATGCGCTCCCAGCTAGAGAGAGGGAGTGGGAGGGAGGGAGGAAAGAAGGAAGGAGGGAGGGTGGGAGGGAAAGAGGGAGGGGGAGGAAGAGAGAGGGAGAGAGAGGGAGGGTTCCAAAATGGCTTCTACATCATCATCTGGTGCTAAAAGCAGGAAGCAGCCGTTCAAACAGAAGTATAGAAAGAGATGGCAATGAATGCGCTGTCGAGTAAGGTGCGTGGAAGACATTTCAATTGGTAGCAAAGTTAGGCATTCTTGTACTCTTACATGGGTATGACCGCACATTTTTTTTTAAAAAAAACACTTTTTTCAGCAAAATGGCACCATGTAAAAATACTGATTTCCTCAGGTACTAGAATACTGAAATGCTCTGACAAAACTTGGCAGCTCCGCTGATGGGGTAGTAAAACCAAATTTCAAATTATGAAATGAAACAAAATGTTTAATTTGGCAAACATAAATGTAAGCAATGCTGAAAGTTTTTAATCTCCTGGGGGGGGGGGGGGGGGGGGGGTGGTATTAAATTCTCCTGAAGTGAATTGAGTGGAATTCAAATTCACCACGTGCTTTTGGTTGGCATGCGATCACAGTATGGATATGCAGTTGCAGGTATAACGTTTAACCCTTTAACTTTATATGATTTTTGCAGGTTAAGTTACAAGAGTCGCCTGAAGATATGCCTGCAGGGCAGACACCACATACAGTTATTCTGTTTGCTCACAATGACTTGGTAGATAAAGTGCAGCCTGGCGATCGTGTGAATGTTACAGGTTAGTGCTGTACTTGTGAAAATTTGCAAGTTATGCTTTGGATTTTTTTTATAATTTGGTTTTTAAAATGAAGCCCGTGTATCTCTAGAGACTGTAGATTTGATAAATGATTTCTAGAGGAAGTGAAAGATTATTTTGTTATTTCTGGCTAGGCATCTACAGAGCAGTTCCCATTCGAGTAAACCCACGTGTGAGCACCGTGAAGTCAGTGTACAAAACTCACATTGATGTCATTCACTTTCGCAAAACTGATGAGAAACGACTTCACAGCTATGATGATGAAAAGGAGCACAAGCTTTTTACTGAGCAGCGCATTGAAATGCTCAAAGATCTGTCAAAGAAGCCTGATATTTACGAACGACTCTCTGCCGCATTAGCTCCCAGCATCTATGAGCATGAAGATATCAAAAAGGTAATAGGTCTTCCAGAAAAACACAATGTATTGGCTTTATTTGTTAAATATGTTCTGTATTTTGTAATCAGTCAACTTTTCTCCAAATATATTCTTCTTGGACATATTTCCCAGAAAAAACATGGTTCTTTTCTCTTTACTTTTTTTTCTGCTTTACAATTTTCCTATACCCGACACCAGACAAACCTGAAAAGTAATCGAGTTTGTTATTATGTCTGTCTGTGTGATCCTGAAATTACGCCAAAACGGTACGCGATAGCATTACAATTTTGGACCACCATACTCACCATTGTCCTGTGGTGTGTATCAGGTTTTGTTCAGATTTATGTTATATTTTACAAGTTATTCACATTTTAAACTTAAAAAATTTAACCACTTTATAAAATCCAATTGCACTTGGCCTGCCCCTGCCTGTTACAATGTTACAAATGACAGGACACTGGGAGTCCTGTTCTTCTGTAACATTTTAACGGGCAGGGGCAGGGCAAGTGGAATTGGACTTTTGTCAAGTTTTTTGAGTTTAAAAGGAGGGGGAAAGAGCACTGGGGATGAGGGGAAATGAGCCATGCCTATGCAGTTGGGGGCTATAAGTGAGTGGTGGAATATTGCGTCGGAACGGATGAGTGGTGGAATATTGTGTTAGGGGAACATGTCCCACTTGGTCTAGTGTGTATATATCTATATATATATAAAAACTCAAATCCGTCCGCCTGCAGTACGGATCCCTTCCTGCCTTTTGATTCGTTGACGGCTGCTCCTTACTATCAGCTTCCAACACACTTCGAAACAAAGTTGCAAGAGAGGAACACTGAACTTCTCACTGCTGCAGCAGGCAGGGGAGGTGTCAATTGATTTTTTTTTAAAGAGGCAGGGCAGTGCTGGAATCTTACTTTTGAGAACGGCTTCAGCTCCATTGGAGGAGACGGGTGCATGGTGGAATATTGGGTTGGGGGAATCACACCATTGGGGGAGCAGACCCAACGGGTCTGCACTTGGTCTAGTGTATTACTAAAACTTTCATCTTGTTTGTGTGTGCGTGATCCTGAAACTACGCCAAAATGGTACACGATAGCGCTACAATTTTTGGCGCACCTTACCATTCTCCTGTGGTGAGCTGTGGCAAGTTTTATATATTTGTATATAGGTATATTTTACGTTATTCACATTTTATACTTCAGAAAAATCACTTCCACTTGCATTGCCAGTTAGCAGCATACGACGTCACAATGAGATCCCGAACCTCATTTATAGAAAAAAAAAATCTGTTATAATCAAATGCTGGGGGGGTGGGTTAGGGGGGAGGTGAGGAGTGGGGGGGGAAAGAGGGATAGGGAGAGGAAAGTGGGGAGGAGGCGGATGGAGAGAGAATGGGAGAGGTAGGGAGTGGGGGATAGAGGGAGAGGAGTGCAGTGGGGTAGGGGGAGGTGAGGAGTGGGGGAACGGAAATGGAGAGGAGGGGAAGGTGAGGAGTGGAATCGGAGGGAGGATGATGAGTGGGGGAGCAGGGGGGTATGCAGGGGAAAGTGGGGTAGGTGAGTTAATGGGATGGGGGAGGTGAGGAGGGGAGATAGAGAGAGAAGGGAGAAGTGTGGGATAGAGGGAGAGGGGCAGTGAGGGAGGTGAGGAGGGAGGATGGGGGTGTGCGATAAGGGAGGTGAGGAATTGAGGAGGGGAAAGAAGAGGGGGAATGGAGGATAGGGGTAGGAAGAGGGATGGTGAGGCGCAGTTGGAGGGTTGCAGTGACTTGCGGCACAACTGGCATCTCTGGCGTCACAAAGGGAACCCGGTAGCCGCGCGTGCGCAGTTGGGGGTCATGGGTGAGTGGTGGAATATTGTGTGGGGCAACGGGGGCCGACGGGTCCCACTTGATCTAGTTTTTGTGTGTGTGTGTATATGTGCATGTATATATTTGTGTATATTAATGTGCTTTAACATTTGTATCTGTTCATTTGGCATTTTAGCCTGTATTTTAATTTGTGTATGTTTTAAATATTTTGCATTCAGCTAACCTATTTTAAATACTTCACCAAAAAACTTTCCTTATCTCCCTTCCTGATTTATTGCCTTGTTACAGTTACAATTTAATTTATTTTCATGTGCGCCGAGGTACAGTAAAAACGTTTTTGGCATTGCCTTATACGATGTAGTGTTTGGATAATAGGAACTCCCCCATCCCCTTGCAAACTGGTGGTGGCAGATAACAATCAATTTTGAAAAGGCGGTCCAAGCCACCGAGATCAGTGGTGAGCACTGTTGCTATGCTTCTGGTTACAAAAGCAAAACATGTTTGTGGATGCTCTTTGTAATCTTGGTAAGTAATTCTACCACCAAACCAATTTCAGTGCTCGGGAACTAATATTTGGCATTTCCTTACAACAAGCAATTGGCATCCACGATAATATGTCAAGAGTTCATTTTTTTGAAAACTTTTTTATTTTGTAACAGGGTATCTTGTTGCAGTTGTTTGGTGGGACACGCAAGGACTTTAGCCTTACTGGCCGTGGCAATTTCCGTGCAGAGGTCAACATCCTTTTATGTGGTGATCCTGGTACCAGCAAGTCTCAGTTACTGCAGTACGTGCACAACCTGGTGCCCAGAGGCCAGTACACGTCTGGCAAAGGTTCCAGTGCTGTTGGTCTTACTGCTTACGTGACCAAAGACCCGGAGACGAGGCAGCTTGTCTTGCAAACTGGTGCACTTGTTCTTAGTGATAATGGCATATGCTGCATTGATGAGTTTGATAAAATGAACGATAGCACAAGATCAGTCATGCATGAAGTTATGGAGCAGCAAACACTTTCCATTGCAAAGGTAGGAAACCATTTTTTAAAATCCTGCAATGCATTTTTTTTCATATTTAAAATGTGCAGTTACTATAAATGCATGAATCGGATACTAATTTCCAATGTCTGTAAGGTCATTATTTTAATTACTGTGTTGCATACAGTGGACTTCCATTACACTGTACTACCAAAAATAATAATTTTTCTTTAGTTCCAAAATGTTTAGAAACCATCTTGCAACATATCCTTCTTTTGATTTAACTGTTGTTGATGAACTTTGAGTGAAAGTAGATTTGTGTTTGAATAACAAAGCCTCATTATTTATTGTTTCTTAGGCTGGAATAATCTGCCAGCTGAATGCCCGAACATCTATTCTGGCAGCCGCGAATCCAGTGGAGTCCCAGTGGAACCACAAAAAGACGACAATAGAAAACATCCAGCTTCCTCACACGCTCCTATCCAGGTAATGTAATCTACAGAAATGCTCTCAATCAGCAAATTATAACATTTTAATATCTGTCTGCAGAAATCTATCCTGGATAGATTCTATTCTTTAGATTCTATAGATCCTCCTTCATTCTATGCTCTGAACTACTGAACTAATTAATTTCTAGAAGATAGACACAAAATGCTGGAGTTTCTCAGGAGACAGACAGCATCTCTGGATAGAAGGAATGGATGATGTTTCGGGTCGAGACTCTTCTTCAGACTGAGTTGGGAGAGGCAAATGAGAGAGCTGGAAGGTGTGAAAACAAGTAGCTACGTCCCTTTTGATCTCTCGTTTTCACCCCTTACCCTTCCATACTACTACTTTCCATCTTCCCTGACTGTCTGAAGAAGGGTCTCTACCTGCAATGTCACACATTCCTTCTATCCAGAGATGTTGCCTGTTCCTCAATTATGCTAGCATTTTGTGTCTATCTTTGGTGTAAACCAGCATCTGCAGTTCCTCTCTACACATTAATTTTCTAGGTTTGACTTGATCTTCCTTATGTTGGACCCTCAAGATGAAGCTTATGATCGTCGTCTCGCCCACCACTTGGTTTCACTTTATTATCGAAGTGAAGAAGAAATGGAAGAGGAATACCTTGACATGGCGGTGCTCAGGGACTATATTGCCTATGCCCGCACGTATGTCCATCCTAGGCTGAGTGAAGAAGCCAGTCAGTCGCTTATTGAGGTGAGGATTCCTGTTTATGATATAATATTCTAAAGTGCTGCAAGCAATTTCCCCACCCCTCACCCCCAGCTACACTGCCACACAAAACATTTTTCTTTGCCTTTGTGATAAAGGCTTATGTCGACATGAGGAAAATCGGCAGTGGAAGGGGTATGGTATCAGCATATCCTCGTCAACTGGAGTCATTGATACGTCTGGCAGAAGCTTACGCCAAGGTGCGTTTTTCTGAAAAAGTTGAAAATCTAGATGTTGAAGAAGCAAAACGTCTTCACCGTGAAGCTCTGAAACAGTCTGCAACTGATCCAAGGACTGGAATTGTCGATATATCCATCCTTACTACAGGTAATGTTTAAAAATAATATTTCTTTCATTTTAGATGATCTTTCATTTTTTAATTTGATTTTAAGTCCTAACCCTGAGGAAATAGTTAAATGCTATTCCTCAAACTTGCATTGGGTCTCATTGGAAGAGTGCAGAATGGGAGTTAGTGACAGGCATTTGGAAATTACGGAACATCCCTAAGGCTAAGGGATAACCGATAATTGAACCCTTTGATCCCTGTAAAGTGATCACGCAATCGTACTTGATTCCTCCAGTGTAGAGAAGACCACATTTTGAGCACAAATGGAATGAGCCAGATTGGAAGTGCATGTCAATTGCTGCTTCACTTGAATGTGGACTATTTTGGTCCCTGGGTGGTGGGAAAGGACAGATTTTCCTTTTGGTTGCTTACGCAACCAGATGCAGGTTTGGCAGTTAAACGTCAGCCATGTTTGAAGATGCAATGAGATCTTTAATATCAAAACGGGAATGCGGCACAAATCCAAGAATCCTAAGATTTATGTTTGAATATATTTGTTGATTTTAAGTAGATTCTTAATATCTAATTGTCTTGAAGTACACTGCAGCACCCTTGCACTGATTGAGGAAACATTCCCTTACTCAGATTTAACATTTTCATTTAATAATTAGCTTGCATATGTTTGTAGTTGCATCAGTTTCAAAGAATCAACCAATAGACAATAGGTGTGGGAGTAGGCCATTCAGCCCTTCGAACCAGCACCGCCATTCAATGTGATCATGGCTGATCATCCCGAATCAGTACCCCGTTCCTGCCTTCTCCCCATATCCCCTGACTCCGCTATCTTTAAGAGCTCTATCTAGCTCTCTCTTGAAAATATCCAGAGAACCGGCCTCCACCGCCCTCTGAGGCAGAGAATTCCACAGACTCGCAACTCTCTGTGTGAAGAAGTGTTTCCTCATCTCCGTTCTAAATGGCCTACCCCTTATTCTTAAACTGTGGCCCCTGGTTCTGGACTCCCCCAACATCGCAAACATGTTTCCTGCCACTAGCGTGTCAAAACCCTTAATAATTTTATATGTTTCAATAAGATCCCCTCTCATCCGTCTAAATTCCAGAGTATACTGAACAACTTTCATCTAACAGTGCACTTTATTTGTTGCAGGAATGAGTGTCACCGCTCGTAAACGGAAGGAAGAATTGGCTCAAGCCTTGAAGAAGCTCATACAGTCTAAAGGCAAAACTCTTGCCATGAGATACCAACTGCTATTTGATGATTTAAGAAGTCAATCTGATATTGTAAGTTATTTTATATTTTTGATTGGAAAAGTTTGGATTGACCTGTGTAAAATGGGAGTCTTTACTCTTCTGTTATTTTTATGCTGTGAAGCGGATGTATTGCATCACCCAGTTCTGGTGATAATGGAACTAGGAAGCATGTTTATCCAAATTGCATTAATCCAGAGAAGATGGATTCCTGTTACTTGGTGTTTATTTTTAAAACCATAGAATCAGAGAATGGTAGAGGAGAGGCCCTGTGTCTACATTGACTTTCTGCAATGTTGGCTCAACTTCCTTACTTTTCTCTCATTTTAACCTGATCCTGTTGTAATCCAAAAATTAATTTGCATCTTCATCCTTAGTTTTTACTGTCTGTGAGATTCCCCCCTCTTCTGTGAAAATGTCTTTCAAAAAAAGTTTGCTTGTCGTTTTTGGTCCTATTGCATTCTGACCAAACTTTAGATGAAGTGCTCTATTCATGCCCTAACTATTGTTCAGTTTATTGTAACTGTTTGTCTTTGCTCTCTCGTTTAAGGAACATATGATACCACCTGCATTTTTAAACATTATCTCATCTTGTCTTGCCACCTTCCTGGATTTATGTGTATGTGCCCAAGGATTTTGTACCCGCTTCAGTGTTCTTTCCTTTATATTATAGTGCCTTTCTTTGTGCTTCCTAACAAAATGTCACCAAATATATTTCTGCGTTAATTTTCAACTGCTACATATTTGAAAAATGTTACCAAATGCCTCCTAAAGTCTATCGCTATCACAGTTTGCTATAAAATTAAGTTTTGTGGTGTCTAAATTGTCAAAGTTGTCCACTTTAAACATGCATTGCCGATGATTGAAGTCTGAGCACTGAACCCAGGGGATCACAATGGACAATAGGTGCAGGCGTAGGCCATTCGGCCCATCGAGCCAGTAGCGCCATTCACTGTGATCATGGCTGATCATCCGCAATCTACCCTGTTGGTGCCTTTTCCCCATATCCCTTGACTCCGATATCTTTAAGTGCTCTATATCTAACTCTCTTGAGAGCATCCAGAGAATCGGCCTCCACTGCCTCATGAGGCAGAGAATTCCACGGATTCGCAACCGTTTTTGAAAACGTTTTTCCACGTTTCTGTTCTAAATGGCCTACCCCTTATTCTTAAATTGTGGCCCTTGGTTCTGCACTCCCCCAACATCTGGAAAATGTTTCCTGCCTCTCAGCCTACGCTGCACTTCCTCAATAGCAATAATGTCCATCCTCAAATTTGGAGACCAAAACCAGGTGTGGTCTCACCAGGGCCCTGTGCAACTGCAGAAGGGCCTCTTTGCTCCTATACTCGACGACTCTTATTATGAAGGCGAACATGCCATCAGCTTTCTTCACTGCCTGCTGTACCTGCATGCTTACTTTCAGTGACTGATGTACAAGGACACCCAGATCTCGTTGTACTTCCCCTTTTCCGAATTTGACACCATTCAGATAATCTGCTTTCCTGTTCTTGTCACCAAAGTGGACAACCTCACATTTATCCACATTAAACTACATCTGCCAGCATCTGCCCACTCACCCAACCTCTTCAAGTCACCCTGCATCCTTGTAGCATCCTCCTCACAGTTCACACTGCCACCCAGCTTTGTGTCATCTACAAATTTGCTGATGTTACTTTTAATCCCTTAATCTAAATCATTAATGTATATTGTAAATAGCTGTGATCCCAACACTGAGCTTTGAGGTACCCCACTAGTCACTGCCTGCCATTCAGAAAGTGACCTGTTAATCCCTACTCTTTGTTTCGTGTCTGCCAACCAACTTTCTATCCATGTCAGTACCCTACACCCAATACCATGTACTCTAATTTTGCCCATTAATCTCCTAGGTGTGACAATAGACAATAGGTGCAGGAGTATGCCATTCAGCCCTGCAAGCCAGCACTTCCCATTCAATATGATCATGGCTGATCATCCACTATTAGTACCCCGTTCCTGCCTTCTCCCTATATCCCCTGACTCCACTATCTTCATGAGCCCTATCTAACTCTCTCTTGAAAGTATCCAGAGAACCGGCCTCCACGGCCCTCTGAGGCGGAGAATTCCACAGTCTCGCAACTCTCTATGTGAAAAAGTGTTTCCTCATCTCCGTTCTAAATGGCTTATCCTTTATTAAACTGTGGCCCCTGGTTCTTGACTCCCCCAACATCGGGAACATGTTTCCTGCCTCCAGCGTGTCGAGACCCTTAATAATCTTATGGTTTCAATAAGATATCCTCTCATCCTTCTAAATTCCAGAGTATACAAGCCCAGCTGCTCCGTTCTCTCAGCATATGACAGTCCCGCCATCCTGGGAATTAACCTAGTGAACCTACACTGCACTCCCTCAATGGCAAGAATGTCCTTCCTCGAATTTGGAGACCAAAACTGCACACAATACTCCAGGTGTGGGCTTGCTAGGGCCCTGTACAATTGCAGAAGGACCTCTCTTTGCTCCTCTTGTTATGAAGACTAACAGGCCATTCGCTTTCTTCATGCTAACGTTCATTGACTGATGATCAAGGACCTCCAGATCCTGTTGTACTTCCCCTTTTCCCAACTTGACGCCATTTAGATGATAATTTGCCTTCCTGTTTTTGCTACCAAAGTGCATAACCTCACATTTATCCTCATTAAACTGCATCTGCCCACTCACACAACCTGTCCAAGTCACCCTGCATTCTCATAGCATCCTCCTCACAGTTCACACTGCCACCCAACTTTGTCATCTACAAATTTGCTAATGTTACATGTAATCCCTTCATCTAAATCATTAATGTATATTGTAAATAGCTGCGGTCCCAGCACCGAGCCTTGTGGTATCCCTCTAGTCACTGCCTGCCACTCTGAAAGGGACCTGTTAATCCCTATTCTTTGTTTCCTGTCTGCCGACCAATGTTCTATCCATATCAGCACTCCACACCCAATACCATGTGCCCTAATTTTATCCACTAATCTCCTATGTGGGACCATATCAAAGGAAAAAACTAATTTTTTCTTCACTTACCTAAATAATTTTTTACCACCCGTCTTTATATCCTTCGCACCTCTTTTTTGCCCCTCGTATTGCCTTTTTAGTTATCTTCTGTTGCTCTTTAAATGTTTCCCAATCTTCTGGCTTCCATCTCATCTTTGCTATGTTGTACTAATTCTCTTTTATTTTTATACTGTCTTTGACTTCCCTTGTCAGCCACATTTGCCCCTTAGAATCTTTCTTCGTCTTTGGAATGAACTGACCCTGCACGTTCTGTATTATTCGTAGAAATACCTTCCATTGTTGTTCCACTGTCATCCCTGTTTGGGTCTCTTTACAGTCAACTTTTGCCAGCTCCTCCCCCATGCTTCAACTTTGGTACTGACACCTCCGATTTTCCCTCTCAAATTGTTGATTAAAACATCATATTATGGTCACTACCTCCTAACGGCTCCTTTACCTTGAGTTCCCTTATTAAATCCTGTTCATTACACAACACTAAATCCAGAATTGTCTTCTCTCTGGTAGGCTCCAGTCCAAGCTGCTCTTAGAACATCTCGGAGACACTCCACAAACTCTTTCTTGGGGTCCAGTGCCAAACTCTTGATTAACTTGCACCCTATATCCAGGCTACTGTTTGGGTCCTGTAGATAACTCCCACTGACTATTTTCAGCCTGAGAAAACTGCCATTCAATGCTATTTCTATTGTTTTAATTTCTTATTCATGTCACTTCTGTCTGTGTTTTTTCATGGGTTTCAACCTTCTTGACAGAATTATCTGGCACTTAATTAAATGTTCATTGGAAATCCATGTTATCCACATCAATTAGGTTTCCTTCATCCCTATGGCATCATATCAAAATTTGGTTGATCAAACAATCTTTTTCTCAGTCTTTGCTATCTTCCATCAATGCATTATTGTCTAAGTGATTTGTTAATTTTGTTCTGGATTAATGTTTCTGAAAACTTTGCCAGCACCCGAGGTTAAACTTGCTGACCTGTAATTGTCAGGATTGTATTTGTTCGCTTTGAGGATGTACAGAGGCGCAGCTGGTGGAGCTACAGCCTCTCTGTGCCAGTGACCCTCAGGTGCTGTCTATTCGGTGTTTGCACATTCTCCCTGTGACTGCGTGGGTTTCCTTTGGGTGCTCTCACATCCCAAAAACGTGCGGGTTTGTAAGTTGATTGGCTTCTGTAAAAATTGCCTCGGGTGTGTAGGGAGTGGATAAGGAAGTAGGATAACAACTAATGTGAAAGGGGCATCAATGGTCGGAATGTGCTGAAGGGCCTGTTTCCATGCTGTAAACAAAAGAATGGCACAAGTGTCCAGTCTGCTGTTTCCCTAAAAGGATGATTGTTTACTAAGTTCTTGTCATGATCTTTCTTTTAATGTCTAAAGTCGAATGGTGAATGAACATGGAAATGCAGGTTCCTACTCTGCTTTTTAAAGCAGTGATTTAAAATTAAAAAACTCGTACTAATGTAAGTACTGGTGTACTTACAATGCATGTGAACCATAGCTTTCATGTTTTGTTTTGTTTTTTGTCCCAATAGTCTTGAAATTGTGTGGACTGTAGTTAGGAATAAGAAGGGAAACTTTGCACGTGTCTGGTCGTAGGAGAGGAACTGCTAAAGTTACAGGGATAAAATACCTGCTGCTTAATAACTGAAAGTAAATCTGGCTCTTATGTGAAGCACAGATTTGCACCAAAAAAAGTATTTATTGCTTGCATGTAAATGGATTTTAATTACAGTTTTAATTAATTTTTTAGGCTATTACGAAGGACATGTTTGAAGAAGCTCTCCGGGCTCTGGCAGATGAAGACTTCTTAACTGTAACTGGGAAAACTGTTCGGCTACTTTAAGAACAAACGAACCAAGTTAAAATCAGTAATGCTTCTTTTTGATCTTGGTTACTGAATGAAGCTTGTTTGACTTTTTGAAAGATGTATTTTTCATTATTTTGCTTTATTCTGCAGCAATATTTTGGTCATTTCATTTAGCTGTACTAATATGAAATTAGTGTCTCTTGATAACATTGTACGCCAAGGGAATTACATAGCTGCTTTGCTACATTTGTAAATAGATGATTATTTTTTCCATCTTTGAGATGATGCATTTTTCAATTTGAAAGAAATTAAATAATTCGGATGCTAATTAAATAAAATGTGCAATATGTTTTGTATTGTCAGTAAAAAAATAAATATTAACATGGTGTTCCTGTGAAGTTTATTTTGTGTTGGAACCTGCCAGGCCAGAAGACCTATTTATATCAGACCCATTGGTTTGATGAAAATGCAAAAAAGTTGTTTAGCCTTTATAATCATCAAAATATTCATTTCAGAGCCGTTTACATGTATGAAATATTACTGGTTTTGGGGGGGGAGAAGTAAAAAATACTAAGTGCTGGACTCTGGAGGAACTCAGCAGGTCAAGCAGCAGCTGTGAAGGCAAAAGGACAATATTGGTGTTTCTGGTCAACACCCTGCACCAGAACTTGGAGGGAAGATTTGTTGTTATATAATAATGGTACAGTGGGGAGGGAGAGAGAATGCACTGAGGCTGGAGGGTGTGAGATGTAACGTGAGGAGGGGATGATGTACTGACAGAGCTAGGTGGGATATCGCATGGGATCCAAGGACAGATAGCTGAATGATTAGAAAATTGGAAGGAAGCAGAGGGCGATGGTGGAAGGTTGCTTCTCGGACAGGAGGCCTGTGACTGGTGGTGTGCCTCAGGATTTGATGCTGTGCCCGTTACTGTTTGTCATCTATATCAATTATTTGGATGAGAACATACACAGCAAGATTAACAAGTTTGCAGATGATACAAAAGTGGGTGATTTTGCAGATAGTGAAGCTGGTTGTGAAAAATTGCAGCTGGATCTTGATCGATTGGCCAGGTGGGCTGAGGAATGGTTGATGATATATAGAGAAATGTGAGGTGTTGCATTTTGGAACGTCTAACATGGGCAGGACCTACACAGTGAGAGCTCTGGGTAGTGTACAGCAGAGGGATCAAGGAGTGCATGTGCATGGTTCTTCGAAGGTGGAGTCGCAGATAGGGTGGTCAAAAAGGCGTTTTGTACGTTAGGTCGTTAAGAGTATTGAGTATAAGAGATGGGAGGTCATCTTGCAGTTTTATAAGACATTGGTGAGGCTGCATTTAGAGTATTGTGTTCAGTTCTGGGCACTATGTTATAGGAAAGATGTTATCAAGCTGGAATGAATACAGAGACGATTTACAAGGATGTTGCCAGGGCATGAGGGTCTGAGCTATAGGGAGAGGTTGAGCAGGTTGGGACTGTATTCCTTGGAGCACAGGAGGGTAGAGAGGTGTATAAATCATGAGAGGAATAGATCGGGTAGATGCATAAAGTCTCTCGCCCAGAGTAGATGAATTGAACCTAGGTTTAAGGTGACAAGGAAAATATTTAATAGGAATCTGAGGGGTAACTTTTTTACACAAAGGGTGGTGGGTGTATGGAACAAGCTGCCAGAGGTAGTTGAGGCAGGGACTATCCCAACATTTAAGAAACAGACGGGTACGTGGATAGGACGGGTTTGGAGGGATATGGACCAAATGCGGGCAGTTGGGACTAGTGTAGCTGGGACATGTGGGCAGGTTGGGCCGAAGGGCCTGTTTTCACACTCTGACTCTGAGAGTGGGTGGGAAGCTTGAACTAAGGGAGGAGAAATTCTGTGTTGGTTACCTGCTTTCCTTCCCTCACCCTCACATCCCTGACAAGTGTACCATTACAAATTAGCATGAGTTTGTACGTGGCAGATCATATCTTATAAATTTGATTTGACTTTTCTTTGTGAACAAAATGCAAGCAAATGGGACTAGGTAAGATTGGGCAACCTCATGGTCATGCATGTGTGACTGACCTGGTTGCTACTTCATTGCTCTTCCTAAGGGGTGGGAGATTGCAACCTTCACGTGGTCCTGTTTCGACGAATGCAATCAACCTGGCATGCACAATCAAATAGAACAAATTGTCCAACTTTAGGCTGTGCACGCCATACGCAAGAAGTCAAGTCGAGTGTTTTATTGTCATATGTCCTGGATGGGACAATTCAATTCTTACTTGCTGCAGCAGCACAACAGAATATGTTGCGTGGTCACAACTTTTTTGGTCTTTTTTGCTCCTGGACGTTCAAGTTGCCGAACCAGGCCACGATGCAACCAGTCAGAATGCTCTCTACTGTGCACCTGTAGAGGTTTAGGAGAATCCTCTTCGACATGCCGAATCTTCGTAATCTTCTCAGGAAGTTGAGTCACTGATGTGCCTTCTTTACAATTGCATCGGTGTGCTGGGTGCAGGAAAGATCTTCTGATATATGCACGCCAGGAATTTGAAGTTATTGAAGAAGAAGAAGCTCTTCCTAAAACAAATGAAAGTTATTGTTTTCAAATAATTTGATTTAGTAAATGCAATAAATGTGTTTTTGTTGATCAGTAATGTATATTTTCTTAATTTGAGAAAGGTTTAGGATCTAGGACAAACATGGCCAAATGGTGGGACTACCTTAGATTGGGCATCTTTAGTGCTATGAACAAGTTGGACTGGTGGGCCTGTTGCTGTACTCTGTCTCCAAACATATTTAAAAAGTTAATTTTTTTAGGTTCTAAATTAACAGTTTTAAAGCTGAAAGTATTTTATCTTCTCTTTTGCCCTATAAATTTCTAATGAAATCAGTAAATTTGATCTGACAGTATTTAGGAGGCAATGCCATAGGGTAAGGTTGGCAAATTTCAGCATGACTGGAATGGTAAATTCGGCATCCATTTTAAAGATATCAATTTTGATATTGGTACTTGCAGTGAAAGAGGCAAACCTCTTTGTATGCACATTGTGCAATTCTTTCTGTATATCCTATTTTTTATCGGGTATATTTTCTGAATATCCCCAAAATACATATTTTTCATGTTAACTGTTCCATTTGATAATAAATTCAAACATCAAATATTGAATTTTGCATTCGATTAATTTGTCATTATTATAATTATAGCCACCAATTTAGACCCCACATGTGGAAGTATCTAAACGGTTTCATTGTTTTAATAACATCAGTTAGGTTCCACCTAAAGGCTTAGGTTATTACACCTTTCCTGATGACCTTCCTTACAAATCTTTACAGTCTCTAGCCTTTTGACAGGTATAATAATGGTTCCATACAGCTTTAATATGATATACCTGTCTTTTAATGTTAACCCTCAAATTAAACTAAAATGTTCCTAAAATTCCTAAAATTTGGAAGAGGGAATTAGGAGCAACACTAGCAAGTTTGTGGATGACACATAGCTGGGTGGCAGTGTGAACTGTGAAGAGGATGTTAGGAGGTTGCAGGGTGACCTGGACAGGTTGAGTGAGTAGGTAGATGTGTGGCAGATGCAGTATAAAATGGATAAATGCGAGGTTATCCACTTTGGCGGCAAAAACAAGGGGGGCAGATTATTATCTCAATGGGGTTAGGTTAGGTTAGGTAAGGGGGAGGTACAGCGAGACCTGGGTGTCCTTGTACACCAGTCACTGAAAGTTGGCGTGCAGGTACAGCAGGCAGTGAAGAAAGCTAATGGAATGTTGGCCTTTATAACAAGAGGATTTCATTATAGGAGTAAGGTTCTTCTGCAGCTGTATAGGGCTCTGGTGAGACGACATCTGGAGTGTTGTGTACAGTTTTGGTCTCCTAATTTGTGGAAGGTCTTCCTTGTGATTGAGGCAGTGCAGCGTAGGTTCACGAGATTGATCCCTGGGATGGTGGGACTGTCATATGAGGAAAGATTAAAAAGACTAGGCTTGTATTCACTGGAGTTTAGAAGGATGAGGGGGATCATGTGTTATGATTGTGTTTATAGTTTGTTTGGTTGTTTGTCTTTTGCACACAAGTCCACGAGCATTGCCACTTTCATTTCACTGCACATCTCGTATGTGTATGTGACAAATAAACTTGATTTGACTTGATCTTATAGAAACATAAAATTATAAAAAGACTGGAAAAAGCTAGATGCAGGAAAAAATTTCCCAATGTTGGACGAGTCCAGAACCAGGGGCCTTAGATTAAAGGGGAGGCCATTTAAGACTGAGGTGAGAAAAAACGTTTTCACCCAGAGAGTTGTGAAATTGTGGAATTCCCTGCCACAGAGGGCAGTGGAGGCCAAATCACTGGATGGATTTAAGAGAGTTAGATAGAGCTCTAGGGACTAGTGGAATTAAGGGATATGGGGAGAAAGCCGGCACGGGTTATCGATTGGGGGCGATCAGCCATGATCACAATGAATGGTGGTGCTGGCTCGAAGGGCCGAATGGCCTCCTCCTGCACCTATTTTCTATGTTTTAGTCATGCAGCCTGGAAAATAGGCCCTTTAGGAACACAAGGAACCGTCAATGTTGAATCTCGAGAAAAAAACGATGGGTTAGGCAACATCTCTGGAGAAAAGGAATAGGTGATGTTTTTGATCAGAACCCTTCTTCAGACTGATAGAGGAGGGGTCAGGGCTGGCAACAAATGACTTCAGGAAGGGTAGAGTCCACAACCAGGTACTAACGAGGGTTACAATGATGCAGGCTGTGGAACTAGTAGGACGATTAGGGTGTCGAAGGAAATGCAGGAGTTACTTGAAAACAAATCGCTCATAGTGCTGGGTTGTAAGGTGCCCAAGCAAAGGAACAGCAGATGCTGCAATAGTAATGTAAAGGTACTTCAGCTCACGGTACTGCTGGATAAGGAGGCATGTGTGTTTGGTGTATTTCAGGGGACAGGCCATGACAAAACCGGGAGAAATTAGTGACATCTCCAGAACACCTGCCGAGTTACTCTGACATTTTGTGTCTATCTTAGGAATGAGTGGAAACTTGGCAAGGCCTGCAGCAGTAACAGCAGCACAGACGCTGAGCGTTTGGCAGCTTACAAGGCAGCGGTATGAATATTGATTTCTCTAATAACCCTTGCTGTTGCTGTCCCTCCCCCATGCTGGTTCTCTGACTAGTTTCACTGTCCATATACACACAATGCTGGAGAAACTCAGCAGGACAGATGGCATGTCTGGAGAGGAAGAATGGGCGATGTTTCGTGACGAGACCCTTCTTCGCTGCCCTGATTGATTTTACTGATTGTATGCGCCGTAGTTACCTTCCCCTCAGCCAACCATTCTACGTTTCCTTGAGCCTCGTCTGCTTTGATTTGTCGTTTTCACACCCTTTCACATATCCAATCGCCCTCTCCCCTGACTCGGTTTGAAGAAGGGGCTCCACCTGCAACATCACCCATTCCTTCTAGTCAGAATGCCGCTTGTCCCGCTGAGTTACTCCAGCATTTTGTGTCTAACTTCAGGTTGAACCAGCATCTGCAGTTCCTTCCTGCACATCTCGCCTGCTTTGATCTGTCGCGTTCACACCTTACCCTGCCCCCTATCGCTAGTCTCTCCTCCCCCGCCCGGACTCTCAGTCTGAAGAAGGGTCTCGCATTCCTGCTCTCCAGAGATGCTGCCCAACGATTATAGAGGGGAGATGCTGCCCACAGACTATAGAGGGGAGATGCTGCCCACAGACTATAGAGGGTAGATGCTGCCCACAGACTATAGAGGGTAGATGCTGCCCACAGACTATAGAGGGTAGATGCTGCCCACAGACTATAGAGGGGCGATGCAGCCCACAGACTATAGAGGGTAGATGCTGCCCACAGACTATAGAGGGGAGGTGCAGCGTGTGCCGCTGAGTTACTCCAGCGTTTGTTGTGTCCACGGTCGCTGAGCGGGGCCAGGGGCCGGCGCGAGCCAGAGTGAGCGCGCGCAGGCGCACACGCACGAGCCGCCTCTCGCCCCGGGAGCCAGCGCGTCGCGGCTGCGTAGACGCCTCGGCGGGAGCGCGCACGGTCCGGACGGGAGCGCGCTCTGGTCACGTGAGAGCGACGGCGGCGGCGCCGGCTTTTCCCTTCGGGCTCCGATAAAGATGTCAGGCTGCCAAGGTGCGGGGGTAACGCGCGGTCTGGAGAGAGTGGGAGAGGGAGGGTGTGTGTGTGTGTGTGGTGTGTTAGGTTGGGCCGGGCTGGGCTGGGCCAGGCTTTCCTTCTATTCCTGCTCCTCGCCTTTTGCCCCTGTTCCGCCCGCCCGGCCCAGCCCAGCCCAGCCCAACCCAGTGCGGCCGAGCCCGGCCCGGCCCAGCCCGGGGTAGAGGGTGGCCCGGACAACCGAGCCGCGGTTGTGGGTTGACAGTCCCGGCGCTGGCCCAAGTGCGAGCGCGGCTGCCGGCCGCACGATGCTGCTGCCTTGAGGCGCTCCGTGCAGCCGAAGGTGGAACTTGCAGGCCGTGACCCTGCTCGGTTTACGGGTTCATCGGTGAAAATGTGCGGCCCGGAGTTGCGGCTGTTTTCCCCTGGTGCAGGTGTTTGTATTTAATCCACCAGCCGTGACATGGCCTGCTCCCTGAAATACATCGAATGCACATACCTCCTCATTTAATTGGACTAATCCCAGCTTCCTGTCCAACACCTCGGCGAGAAGTCTTGCTTTCCTGCTTGCCTTTAAGCAAGAAGGAAAGACACTTTCGGTTTTGTTACATGCTGTAGCTTTTTTTAGTGCTGTTCGGTTTTACTGCAAGAAAACGAAGTTCAATATTTAGGCTGTGATGTAGGCATTAATTTGCATCACAGCTGTATTAACGCGGAAGTAACTATTATATTTAGTAACTCAAGCCATTTTTGCAGAACTAACTTGACTACTTATTTATGGTAGACGAGTTTCTTGAAAGGATATTAATCGTCTATTGTTCACTCCTAAATAATCTAATCTGTGTGGTAGGCATACACATGCACACACATTTTGTAAAATTATGCAAACTAAATTCAATTAAGGTACTTCTGGTAGTTATCATTTTTGAGATTTTAAGTTTTATGTAACTTGTTGAGAGGTAGGTGTGAAAATAAAACATCAAAACTTGTTTTTAGAGGTAATTGAAAAGTTAATAAGTTATTTTAAATTTGGCACGATCATTGTTTATAACCCATTTGATGTATTGTGTGCCGTTTTGGTTGGCAAATTATAAAGTAAATAATAGCAACAACATTTGCTGTGTGGCCTTCTTGACGCCATGAAAGCCTTTCCTTCTGGTGAGGAGGGATTTAGTGAAAACCACTTCAAATGTGTCTTGCAATTTCTTGCCATTCTTCATCCTCTATATGTTAACATGCACAATGTGATACTGACCACAGATCCAGGACAGTGTGGAGAAGAGCAAGACTGGTATTGCCCTGACATCCCCAATCCTCCTTGGTGCCGTGCTTTTTACGTCCAACAAATTTCATGTTGCCATGGATTTAATCTACCGGATGTGTTGTTTAATTTGCATCTCCACAATTCCTCTAACACCAGCTGTTGATTGCAGTGCATTGATAATGTTTAGTTAGTGTAGATAAGGTTTGTGGATCAGCATACACTAAGAGAGCTGAGTGGCCTGTTTCTGTTTCTCTTTATGACCATGCTGTACTGAATTAGAGTATGTATCTTGCTTTGAACTGAAGTCATCTACCCATCAGCCTCAGCGAATTCACCACATTTTTCTCCCCTCCCCAGTTGTCAAGACTCACAATAAAAGACTGGTAAATGTGGATCACTTTCCTTTTTTTGGAAACCATCCCTGATCAAAATCCTCTCTCAAAATTTACCACTTGCATCACATCAATAAGGTCATGGGCTGACTGACTAGGTCAATTGACCAAGCCCTCAAGCTTAGTCTACTGAGCAGTAGTAATCTCTTACAACTTTATGCTTTGTAGACACACAAAATGTAGTTAGTGCTTTGGTACTGAAGAGCTGTCACCATTGCAAAATCCATTGGCAGGCGTGGCAAACCAGTATTAACTATCTCACCCAGCTAACATTGAATTTCTTATTGTGCTCAACCATTTTAGTTGGATGAGCACTCTACTCCAAAGTCGAGTCCATCATCATGAGTTTTCCCAGAGGACAGAGAAAACACTACAAGGATGTTCTCAAAAACCGTGGAAAAATATCATCCTGATTGACTCTGGTGAATCCTGTCACAAAGAGTAGAGAAAAAGGCAGTAAGCACCTTCAGACTGACAAGAATGTATGGATTAATTTGTAACCCCCTAAATGAAAGGTCAGACTAGTGAACTCAGTCCTCCAAATGGGAATATTTATTTTTAGAAAATGCCAAGTTAGTGGCTCCTACAAGTATGTAATACAAAACTACAAAATGTTAGTCCTTTAAAACTAGGTTTTGTGCACATGTAGTATAAACTACAGAGGCCACATAAGCAGTTGATGTTGAAAATGATTTAATAATATTGACTGTGGCAATAATGGTTCTTATTAAAATCTGAAGTCTTGAATATCCTGCCTGAGGTGCTTGGTCTGTTGAGCAGGATGAATTTGGCTGATTTGCAACATAATATACAACCAAACTTTTTTTCTATCAACTGGAGCATGTTAATAGCAGGAGCAGGACACCGAACCCCTCAAGCCTGCAAAAATATGATCATGATTGATTTACCTAGGCCTCAACTCTTCTATACCTTTTCCCATTCCTCTTAATTTCTCTCATTACTTTCAAAAATGTATTTGCCCCCCAAGTAATTAAGTCTCCACAACCCGAAAGAATAGGAAGTTCTGGACATTCACACCTCAATTGTAAATTGTAATTGTAAATATAATTATCATTTTGCTTGAGACTCTCACAGTATACATCTCAAGATTTATTCTTTCTTGCTCCTTCATGATCTTCTGTTTCAGTAAATCACCTCTTATTCCTTTCAACTCCAAAGAATACTGTTCTAGCATTTTCAGCAGTCTGCGATGGACCAAGCACAGAAATAATTCAAAAGTGCCATTGCTGTTAAGCTGTTAAAATAATCTCTGCTCTGTTTGATTAATCTGTTAATGTTGCCAAATGGCTGTTGTCCTTGGAGCTGTATCTTTTTAGGAGAGAAGGGATTTGGGTATGAAGGATAACCTCGCATTCATTTTGTTAATATTGGATATCCTTAAGATATTGCAGACATTGTATCGGACATTTAGATATCATGAGTGAAAATAATAGGTAGGAAAATGTCAATGATTTTTACAATGCATATGCATGTTAGGGAGGAAATAAATTGTATTGAAAGGTCTCAGGGGTTGATAGGCAAATAGTTTGGTTAAGGCAGATTTGTGTTCTTTGAAGCAGAGAGAATCATAGTTATACACAGTACAGACCTGTACACAGAATAGGGCTCTTTGGCCTATCACATCATGCCAAACCTTTTCCCCCCATCTAATCCGATATGTTTGCATCAGGTCAGATCCTTCTATGATTAAGTACGTATAAATGTCTCTTAAATCCTACTGATGGTATCTGACTTCACCAACTGGCAGCAACTTCCAAATATCAACTATGCTCTATAAAAAGAAAAATAAACCCTTCTCATAAATCCCCATTACAACTCTCTCGCAACATACCCAATCTCTCCCCATAATGATGTCTTACAGACCAGGCAGTTACCTGGTGAATCCTTTGCATGTTGTCCAGCATAACCACATCCTTCATATATTGTGATAACTAGTGTTACGCAGGAAAGATTTTGGCATATTATTAAGTTCTCTGTACAGACTAACTAGTATTTTGTAAACTTGTAATGTTATGCCCCAACTTTTATATTTTGCCATGAACTGCCTTCATCTACCCCTATCTGCTAATTGAACTTCATGGTATCTGTTCATCAACATTCCCCAGCACCTACCAGTTAGTATGTCCTACCCCTGTTTGGTTTACAAAAATGCATCATCTCACATTTGTCGTGAATAAATTCCATTTGCCAATGCACTATCCAACTTTCCGTCTGATCTATATCATATTGTAGTCTTGGGCAAACCTCCTTGCTAAGCACGCCACCACCAACTTTCATGGCATCTGCAAACTTATTACTCACCTAATTAATATTCACATGTTGAATGCATACAACAAAAAACACAGGTCCCGGCACCAATCCCAGCAATACACCACAGTTCTTCCACAGCTATTTTCTTCCCCTATCTTCAAGCCAAATTTGGATCCAATTAGTCAGCTGGCCTTGAATTTCCATGTAATTTAACCTTCTCGATCAGCCTACTATTTGGGACTTTATCAACTGCTTTACTAAAGACCAAATAAACATGGTCTAACCCTACTTTTGTCAATCTTCATCATGTCTTCAAAAAGCTCATGCAAATTACTAGGCAGTATTTCCTCCGCAGAAGGCCTTACTGACTGTTCCTGACCAGCCACTACCATTCCAAATGTACATAAATCCTATCCCTTAATACTTTGCCCAATAATTTCCTTTCATGGGAAGCTAAATATCCATGATTTTTTGTTTAAAGTTATGAATATCTAGCTTACTCCCATCACATTCAAAACACATTAATTCTCAAACATCCGCTACTAATTAGGAAAACTGCCACTTAAAAAAAATCACAGGATACAGATGTTGTTGCCATTTATTCTCCATTCTTAAATTTTCTGAATGTTTCTGATGATTATATTCATTTCAATTGGGAGTTGTTAACATTTGTCCACTCCACATTTTTCTCTTAGCACTATCTTCTTTATTTTTCTGTGGCTATTGTTTGGCATTAAACTCACTTTAATTTATACTTAGTCTTTATGCTTTTATTTATGCAATCCTTCCATATACTCAGGTTAAGGATATGCAGTTGAGTTTCCTCTTCACTTTAGCCCAATCCCCTATTTCATTTCCATTATCAGCTTGTTATATTGTGAGAACCATCAAGAATATATCTTGCATCGTGCAATATATAGGGCATCAAATATTATCAAATACATTTTGTCACTGAAAGAAATGAGAGGTTAAAATGTGTGATCTCAAAGTAAGTTTTAAAGCATAGTTTTGAAGAGGAAAAGTGGTAAGAGAGAAAATTACCAGCTTCGGCAAGCAGTGGAAACATCATTGCAAGAATATGTTTGAGATGATAAAATCCATTCTGAAATTATTTTTGTAGCTAGTTGATAACTTTTATATTTAAAGATAGCGGTAAACATTGCAAATTTTACAGATGGTTCTTAATGAATTGTATACTGTATATTATATTACACTTGAAAGAACATTTAGATATATTTAAATAATTAAATGATTCCAACCTTAACTTTTTTCACACATTATCGTAGATCTTAAAGTTGGCTTAACAACTAACTGTTTTATGTTGAACAGTTCCTCGTAATTTTTGTTTGCTGGAAGAGCTTGAAGACGGCCAAAAAGGAGTAGGTGATGGGACAGTGAGCTGGGGCCTCGAGGATGATGAAGATATGACACTCACACGATGGACAGGAATGATTATTGGGCCACCCCGGGTCAGTAAATAACTCAGTAACGTAAAAATACAATTTTCCTTTTTTTATGTTAAATCCAGGTAATTTTCCCTATCTTTCACGAAAAGGGTAATTTGTCCCAATTGTGATATGATCAATACTAAAGGAGCTCTTTCAAAATAGCTGTGAAATCCAGGAAATGGGAGAGTGATGGAACTGCAGATGTTGGTTTACAAAAAAAATGCACAAAGTGCTGGTGTAACTCAGTCGGTCAGGCAGTATCTCTGGAGAACATGGATAGGTGATGTTTTGGGTCTGGACTCTTCTTGAGACTGATAATCAGAAAATTGTTGTTCAGACCATAATATGGTTGTTGTGCTCAGCTGCCTAAAACCAGTAGATAAAGTGTGGAGAGGTTCAGTGGTTCATGGAAATCACTGGGATCTCAGGTAACCCAGAAAGATGTATGTTTTCGGCTTTGGTATATTCCACTCAATTTTCTGAAATGTGCATAGTATGTGCTGGACTTTTCATTTGAATCCCTCACTTTTACTAACATACTCCTAGCAATTGAGTCTGGTGTTTAAAGATTATGCACACCAATTTATTCTGAAAGTGGCAGAGCACATCAAACTGCTCTGTTTGCTACTCCAGGGACCAGGTTTTGGGCGTTATCTGTGGAATTTGCATCTTCTCCCTGTGAAAGCCTTTGGCTTTCTTCAGACGCTCCTGTTTCCTCGTGCATTTCAAAGACGAGTGGATGTGTGTGTTAACTGGCCGCTGCAAATTGCTCCAATTGTGTACTGTGTACATTTGTGCGGAGTTGATGGGAATGGGGCAAGAATAAATTAGGATTAGTGTAATTTTGTGCTAGATCCTGTATGCCAAATGGACTATTTCCATGCTGAATGATTCCTTGCATGTATATGTAGCTGATCAACCTTATTTCAGCTTCAGTGCTATGAACACCAGTATATGTGTTTTAAATTGCTTCAGTCTGTTAAGCCTTTAGTCATGTGGATAGAATTTTTACAAAGTTTGTAATTAAGAAAGGAGAGCTTGGAGAAATCATATTGGAGCAAAACTGTTGTCACAGTGAAATCTAGCTGCGTATAATGGAATTAACACATGACACATGTGGATATCATATTGGCAGGCTTGACACAGGATTAGATACTCTAAATAGTTTTTAATTTGATAGATGTTAACTGGTACCGCTTTTGCTGGGGGTGGGAATCTTCTCCAATTACATTTGATTGCCCGTCAATAGACTAGTCTTCCTTGGACTAAATTAATGCTTTTAGCATATTGAATGTCTTTTGGACCTTACAGATTGTTAAACGGTAACAATCCCCACATATCGTCAATGCTGACCAGTCAACTGTAGGTACATATCGCTCAGCAGGAGCTTCTGGATGAGAAGCAGTGAATTACTGGGTAGGTGAATTACAAGTGGAAGGAAAGAGTTGCCTGGATCTTCGGTCGAGTATTCCTTCTCCTTTGATCTGATATGACATAAATGGACAACTTGTTGGACACAATGTGCTGGCGTAACTCAGTGGGTCAGGCATCATCTCTGGAGAACATGAGTAGGTGACGTTTAGGGTCGGGACCCTTCTTTAGACTTGTACTTCTGAATGATAAGATCTGTTTCCAAACAAGTTTTATAAAACTGGCATTTCTCATTGCCAATAGAATGTCAGACTGGAATTCTATTGCTGAGACACAATTCATAATTCAAAAATCTGCATCGGTTTTTCTGCTTTTGCATTTATTTTACAATTTTTAATGGGTTTTTTTCTTTCAGACTTGCTTTGAAAACAGAATATATAGCCTGAAAATAGAATGTGGAAGTAAATATCCAGAGGTAGCTCCAACTGTTCGATTTGTAACAAAAATAAATATGAATGGAATCAACAATTCCAATGGAATGGTGAGTGGTCGGATACATAACACTTGTTTAATGATTTGTTGGAACCGGAAAATCTTGTCCTGTTAATCTCCAGTCGTCTGGCCCCATCTGGAAGATTTCTTTCTTCCTCCTGCACTGTGTCTTGTTTAATGTAGTCTGAATTGTTGTCTAATTATTGTTGTCTGAAAACATTGTTGGTGACCAGCACATGTGCTTTTGCACATAATAGTTTGAAAAAACAGCTGTTAAGGATGTGTAAGAAAGGTCGGGGTTTACCTACTACAAATCATCCCCTATTGATATGGGGAAATACAATGGATTACAATTTCCTGGGAATGATGAGTCACTCAGTTAAATTCGATTGAACCTTGAGCAAGGCCTTCTGATCATAAATTCCATGGAAATGTTTTAAAAGTTGGTTTATCCAGCGGCAGAGCAGATTGAATGTTTGTGTCTCTGGCATTCAAAAGCCTTTAAAAAGTTAATTGTAAAAATATATAATTTTTTAATATTTTGCAAAATTAAAAGGACACAGTTGCATTGATAAGACTTAAATACATTAAACTTAATATATATATATATATTTTAATCTGGTGACCTGCAACTGGCCCCGCTTCTTCTCTTCATTCAAATGATTGGGGTACCTGAAATTTGCATATTTCCAGTTGACAAGCTGTGGGGTGTCGCAGCTCTCCTGAACTCCATGAAGAATTCAATGTTGGGGCAAGGTCGACAAATGTGTAAGTGGAAAATCTCAGCAAATGCATTTAATTAAGTGGATTGGCAGAGTTGAGATCCACATCTTTGACACACTGAATAACTTTACTTGCGTGTTTCCTTGCCCCACATAAATGTACATCTTCGCATGTGAGCATGAACATATGTATGCCAGATGTCCTTGCGCAACTGCAGGGTGAATCTAATATCATAGGAAATTCTCCTCAAAATCCAATCCACCCACTGCCCAAAGCTACTAATTTGGTGTAGTTTTTCATTATCCCTCATGATTTCCTCGTTTGCTTTGGTACCAGAATTACTGATGCTGCTTCAAAATGTCTTACATAGAAACATGGAAACATAGAAAATAGGTGCAGGAGTAGGCCATTCGGCCCTTCGAGCCTGCTCTGCCATTCAATATGATCATGGCTGATCATCCAACTCAGTATCCTGTACCTGCCTTCTCTCCATACCCCCTGATCCCTTTAGCCACATGGGCCACATCTAACTCTCTCCTAAATATAGCCAATGAACTGGCCTCAACTATCTTCTGTGGCAGAGAATTCCACAGATTCACCACTCTCTGGGAAAAATGTTTTTCTCATCTCGGTCCAAAAAAACTTCCCCCTTATCCTTAAACTGTGACCCCTTGATCTAGACTTCCCCAACATTGGGAACAATCTTCCTGCATCTAGCCTGTCCAACCCCTTAAGAATGTTGTAAGTTTCTATAAGATCCCCCCCTTCAATCTTCTAAATTCTAGCTAGTACAAGCCGAGTCTATCCAGTCTTTCTTCATATGAAAATCCTGCCATCGCAGGAATCAGTCTAGTGAACCTTCTCTGTACTCCCTCTATGGCAAGAATGTCTTTCTTCAGATTACGAGACCAAAACTGTACACAATACTCCAGGTGTGGTCTCACCAAGGCCCTGTACAACTGCAGTAGAACCTCCCTGCTCCTATACTCAAATCCTTTTGCTATGAATGCTAACATACCATTCGCTTTCTTCACTGCCTGCTGCACCTGCATGCCTACTTTCAATGATTGGTGTACCATGACACCCAGGTCACGTTGCATCTCCCCTTTTCCTAATCGTCCACCATTCAGGTAATAGTCTACTTTCCTGTTCTTGCCACCAAAGTGGATAACCTCACATTTATCCACATTATACTGCATCTGCCATGCATTTGCCCACTCACCCAACCTATCCAAGTCACCTTGCAGCCTCCTAGCATCCTCCTCACAGCTAACACTGCCCCCCAGCTTCTTGTCATCCGCAAACTTGGAGATGTTGCATTCAATTCCCTCGTCCAAATCATTAATATATATTGTAAATAGCTGGGGTCCCAGCACTTAGCCTTGCGGTATCCCACTAGTCACTGCCTGCCATTCTGAAAAGGACCCGTTTACTCCTACTCTTTGCTTCCTGTCTGCCAGCCAGTTCTCTATCCACATCAATACTGAACCCCCAATACCATGTGCTTTAAGTTTGCATACTAACCTCTTATGTGGGACCTTGTCGAAAGCCTTCTGAAAGTCCAGATATAATACATCCACTGGTTCTCCCTTATCCACTCTACTAGTTACATCCTCGAAAAATTCTATAAGATTCATCAGACATGATTTACCTTTCATAAATCCATGTTGACTTCGTCCAATGATTTCACCACTTTCCAAATCTGCTGCTACCCCATCTTTAATAACTGACTCTAGCATTTTCCCCATTACCGATGTTAGACTAACTGGTCTGTCATCCTATCTGGCCCTGGGGATTTATTGGCCTTTAATCCATTCAAATTACCTACCACCACTTCCCAACTAACCTGGATTTCACTCAGTTCCTCCATCTCATTTGATCCCCGGTCCCCTGCTATTTCCGGCAGATTATTTGTCTTGCTTAGTGTCCTTACAGTGTAACTACTTTAACTATTGTGTGGTTTTTAAGAATATAAATTTAAAAAACTCTAGTGAAGTCTTAAATCTAATGTATATTTGATCTTATGTATATTATCTGCAAAGGATGTGTAAGAAAGTTTGGGGTAACATCTTCACCTTTGTATCTACCACTGATCATGCTAATGAAGCCTGGATAATTTTCATAATCTAGATTTGTAAATTCCCTAGCAATTGTAAAGGTTGTATTTATTTTATCCATCTCCAGGTTATTTTGCCTTGGAGAGTTTTGCAATGGCTTAGTTGCATGTTAAAAACTGTCATTGTGCATTTTATGGAACTTTTAATTTTTTGCCTTGTAGGTGGATTCACGTAGCATACCAGTTCTATCAAAATGGCAAAATTCCTATAGTATTAAGGCTGTACTTCAAGACCTACGGCGTATGATGACATGCAAAGAGAATGTGAAGACTTCACAGCCTCCTGAAGGACAAACATACAGCAATTAATTTTAATTGATTCAAAATCACTCTTCCAAACCTCACTTCTTGTTGCTTTCAAATTTCAACAATAATAAACATCCACTAAAATAGACTTAGATATCTGTAAATCTTGAAATGTATGCCCACACAGTGATGTTCCCAGGCAAGAATAAATTTTGAAGTGGGGATGAGTAGCTTTATTGCTCTTACCAAGTCAATGATAATGATGATACAAAAGCAATTTACAATCTATGCTTTTACATAGATGGGGCAGAGATAAAAATGAGTGAAACCAAGTCATTTATTGCTTGATCATAGCAGATGTTATGCAAGATAATTGGTTAATAAAGGCAGTGGTTGGTGTATATAATAGCATGTTCTTGAACTTCTCAATGAAAGAGAGCTGTATCACAATTTAGGTTGTCGTGTATGTTATGCAAACTAAGCTCAAGAATTGTTGAAAGTTTTCGCTCATTATTTTGCTGCTGTTTAATTGTAATGTTGGTGTGTTGAGGATTGTTTTAATATTTGTATTTATGGAAATTACTTTCTGATAGGCAGCTGTGTATCAAGTAATATTGCATTTGTTTACAGTATGATTCTGCCACAACATACATTTGAAATTGAAAGCAGAGTATTGGTGTATAGTTAGAACTCACTAAGATTAAAGTTAGTCTTGAAGATGTGAATAAGATGCAGTGAGATACTTTTTGTTTCCTTCTGTGAATTAGGTAATTGATTGACCAAATGTGTTAACGTTAGTGGCAACATAATTCAGATCGTTACAGTTTCAGAACATTTTAATGGTGTCCGTTTGAGAGACAACAAGAATCATCTTCAACTTTAAAAGAAAATTTTTTCCCAGAAGGCCATGTGGTCTGACTAGCGAAAATTCTAGATTGAACTTTCCTTGAATCCTGTAGAAAAAAAATCATATGTTTCTCAGACTAAAAGCTGCTAATGATTCGGTCAAAAGAAAATCGGGTATTGTCTGAAGTTTACTTTCTTGTGAGGCTTTCCATTGAAGTTTATAACAAAACATAAAGTGGCTGCATTCATTTAATAAATTAAAATTTAAAGGTGTGCTAACCGCTTTACAGTCCTTGGTAGCTTTCTTAATGGTTATTTACATAACAGCAAGAAAGTGCTCTGCTTTTTCTACTATTTCATTCAATGTATTAACACTGTATTTGTATATTTTTTAGAATTGAACACTTGTTATCTGAAACACACCTGGGTTAGAGCTGGTAGTAACGTGCAAAATGTTTCAAAATTCTTGTGTGACTTCAATGAGGGATTTGCTTTAGGGGCCTCAACTATTCATTAGCTTTATTAACGCTTGGATAAAAAGATGCAAGAGTTTGCTGATGACATAAGTATCAAGGGTGCAGAATGAATGGAAGCATAACATTGTGAAGCAATTTGAGCAAATGCAAGGTCTTTGGATCTTTAATATATAAATATTCTCAAAGAGTGCTTTCCAAATGGTGAAAAGCTAGAAACTGAGGCTACACAGACATTTGGATTGCAGATGCTTGGATTATTTCCCCTGTCCATCATTATTAAATAAAAAAACAAGTTATTTTCAAAGGCTACCATTGTACTTGGATAACTGGAATACAGCATTGTAAAGCTCTTGCTATCCCATGCCTTGAGTTGAGAACAGTTTTGTGTAATAATCTATCGTGTTGAAGGGGAGTGAAATAGCAATGTATTATATTTGGCTTGATGGATACACAATTGGCTTGATGTAAGGAAGTGGAGGGCGACGATGGATTGTTTCGGACTAGAGGCCTGTGAATAGTGGTGTGCCTCTGGTTGGTGCATGACCCGTTGTAGTTTTTTGTCTATATAAATGATTTAATTGAGAATGTACAACGCATGATTAGTAAGTCTGCAGCTAAGAATGAAACGGATGGTATAGCAAACAGTGAAGTAGCTTATCAAGAAATCTTGATCAGTTGGGTAAGTGGATCGAGGAATGCAAATTTAGATAAGTGTGAGGTCATTTTTGAAAGTCAAACCAGGGTAGAATTTTAAAGGGCCTGTCCCACTAACACGACTTTTCAGCAACTGTCTTCGACCTTCAAGCTCGAGGGCAAGCGACTGAAAAACCTCGAGCTGGATCGACTGTCAGCGATGAAACCGTGAGCTGGATCGAACGTCAGCACACACACAAACACATCGCAAAGGCGGGGGCCAGGGAAAGCAGGGAGCGCTGTCTGAAATTCACACCGGCGATGAACAGGAAGGTAAAAGACGGCTGGCACTGTACGGTAAGTTATTTACAGGGAGGGGGGAGGGGGGGAGAAGGAGAAAGAATAGGGGAGAAGGGGTGGATACACTTTTAAGAAGCCAGACAACTTTTACTAAAGTTTAGTGGCCATTTAACATTACCGGTCGGTTTTCCTTGGTTCTGAAAACTGCAATGTGCCAATTAAAGTGCCCGGTCAGCAAAGGAGATTGCCTACGGCTACTCTCCACTGCCTATAATGACATAGCAACCTCACTACCACTGCACTACAAGTTCAAAAGAACCATGCCGACTAATTTTTACCCGCGGAAAATTTTTCAGCAAGCTGAAACATTTTCCTCGACGAAACTGAGGCCGCAAGTATGCGGGAACTTCCCTCAAGCATGAAGGAGAGTAACAGTGACCTAGGACCACGTGTCGATCATGCTGCACAAACTCCAAAACACGCAGATTAGGTCCCCGCAGTGGGACAGGCTCTTAACAATGAGCCATTGGGAATGTTGTAGACCATAGGGACCTAGGAGTACATCTATATAGTTTCCTGAAAGTGGCGTCACAGATAGACAGGATAGTGAAAGTGGCTTTTGGCATGCAGGCCTTCATCAGTAAGGGAACTGAGTAGAAAAGTTGGAGTTGTATAAGATGTTGGTAGTGTTTGGAGTGATATGTTCAGTTTTGGCCACCCTGCTCTAGGAAAGATGCCATTAATCTGGAGTGAGGGTGGAATAGATTTACAAGGATTTATCAGGATGCTAGGTTTTGAGTTATAGGGAGAGGTTGGAAATGCTAAGGCTTTATTCCTTGGAGTGCAGGAGGCTGAAAGGTGTATAAAATCATAAGGGGCATAGATAGGGTGAATGTACACAGTCTTTTTCCCTGGGTTTGGGAATCAAGAATTGGAGTGGCAGAGGTTTAGGTGCAAGGGAAAATATTTAATAGGAACCTGAGGACTTTTTCGAGACAGAGTATGTACATGGAATATATGGAATGGGTTGCCAGAGGAAGTAGTTAAGGCAGGTAAAATAATATTAAAAATGTATATAGGTACAGGTACATGAATAGGAAAGATTTAAATGGATATGTGCCAAATGGAGGCAGATGGGACTAGCGTAGATGGCCATCTTGGTTGGCCTGTTTCTGATTTGTATGAGTCTGGCCATCTGAACCTACTGTGCCATTCAGTAAGATGGTAGTTAATCTTTGATTTCTGCCAGCATTGTTTAAACAACATCTTGAATATATTCAACGACTGTCCATTCAGGGAATTTGAAGAAAAACTGGATCATAATTCAAAAAAAATTCACACCCCTCAAGTAAAAATGACTTTCCATATCTTTGTCATAATTGTATAATCCCTTGAGGTTATGCCTCCAGGTTGAGTGCCTGTAAACCTTTGTATTCCAATGCTCCTCTTTTCAGAATTCCAGAAAATATGATCTATTCATATTCAATTACTCCTATTTGCACAACCCTTATTCTGCATTCTAGTAGATACTGGATTCTATTATTGCCCAATGTATGATAAATTATTCCTAGGATGTGTAGACCAAAATGTACATTATACTCTAGATGTCATCTCAAAACCTTTGTGCCTTACTATAATACTGCAATTCCATTGAACTAAATTTTCATTTCTGTTCCTAATTCTTTGGTATAACATGTTAGCCTCAGTGTTTCATATGTAAGAACATTCAATGGCTCTGAATGCAAGCCAAATAATTTTCTTCTCCACCAAAGTGAATAACCTCATAGTTTCCCTAAATACCAGCTGCAACTTAACCCTTTGTAACGATGTCTATTTATTTTCAGACTTTGTTTTTCTGCACATGGCGCCTTGCAACATTCCAGTAATAGCAGCCAACCTGCAAGTGAACCAGTAAATCCCATTATTCTGTCCTTTAACCAATAATCTAAACATGCTAATAATATATTAGCACCATACTTGTGCTCTTGAGTGCAACAACCTTGCATTTGACAACTGCTCACAAAAATAGTGAATAAAACTGATAGCTGCTTTTTTAAGTTGATGGAACATTGCAACTCAGTGATGTTAAAGGATATGTCATTAGGGTAACAGATTAGCCAAGATCTTAGCTGAGTCAAAGTCAGCTCCAGGAATCCAGTTTTTATCCGAATCTCGGATGTTACACATGTAGAGCTCCCATGTTCTGACTACGTGTATTTCTGCTTGTTGCATTGGTTTTTATCCTATTTGCTGTAAATTACTTTCTCGTCGAAGTAAGTGGCAAAAAGTCAAAGGGGGGATGATAAGCGTGTGAGAAAGAAAAATTTTCAGGGATGAATGGAAATAAGTGGAAATGTCTGACAAGATTGCACCGGCATGGATCTGATGAGATAAAAAGCACCTTCTGTTCCTTACTATTGCAGACTACCAAAGATTGGCAATAATATGTGTACCATAAGTGTACATGCAGGGAGCCAGAGGCAAATTAGGAAGATTGTGATCCTTTTTCAGGTACTATTATTAGGATGGCTGCGCCTTTGTTGACGCACTGTCTGACAAAAACTGGAAATAGCAGGTTTGTGGAAGCTCTCACCAGATGGGTCTTTTCGTTACAAGAATCAACCTAAGTCTAGTCCCAGCATAATTTTCTCTCCATACAGGTGAGCACTGAGTGTTCATTAATGCTTTAGCCGTGATTCTTCCTATTTTGAACTTGTGAAGCTGGTTGCAGAGGCTCTTAAAAGCCACCGGAGCTAAATGACTTCTCTGTTCAAGCCTACTAAGAAATGGAGGGAGTCTGAGGAAGATCCCTTGATCGGACCTGTGATAGGTAAACTGAATGTTCAGAGAAGAAATGCTGGAGCTGATTTAATTAATGTGAAGTACACAAAGAAAGATCGAGAGAGCCTGGCATCACATGAGAGTCTGGATTATTTGCCATCTCACAGTGAAGTTTATACAAAATGGCTGAGAGAAATGCCTTGCAGGTAATGGATGCAATTCCTGATCATTATTTATAATTTGCCTTTCAGAGTTGAAAAATTAATGTTTTTAATGGTTAATGAGAAATTAATGGTTATCTCTGGTTTCAGCTACTTGGATAAGGAGCACAGAAACAGGTAGCGTTTTCACAGTCAACACAAATACTATGTGTAATGCACACATGTGCTGTATACAGATCTTGACAGTGGATGAGATTAGATTTGTGGGATTTGCTTCATGATGGAATAGCCCACGAATGGTTCTTGCATAATCTGATGCACAAAAGAAACTTTTTTTGGAGCCCTTATCCCAGCAGAATGGAATGGCATTGAGAAAATGAGCTGGTGGGAATCGGTGCAACTGTTTCCAGGGCTTAATTTATTCCGAGTATATTGACTTAGATTCATAGGTATAGCCAAAGAATAACAAGGAATTGCAAATTACAATAATTTCGTCCCAAGATTTTCATTTCATGATTTGACTGTCTTGCAAATTTGCTGAAGAAATTTCACAAATTACATCCAAGATATTTTTTTGGGCATTGGCTCAGAAGTTTTATATTCAATCACACTGAAGATGACTGAGAGGCGGTGGGATTTGGCGATCTGGGAAGTTATATGGCATCATGTAATTTAATATTGCAATTAAGTCATCAGCATAAAATTGCAGCCAATAGTTCTTAAAGATAATTTTGCTTTTAATTCGATACAAAACATATACAGTCTGAAGAAGGGTTACGACCCGTAACGCCACCTATTTCTCCAGATGCTGCCTGACCCGCTGAATTATTCCAGCACTTTGTGTCCTTTTCTGTAAACCAACATCTGCCTCTACATATATACAATTAATATGGGTTGGCAGTTGAAAGTAACAGCATGACATAACATTTACAATACAGTCACAACTAGATGTCTTTCAAATTATAACATTTGGTTGGTTGTTAGTTGTAGGTATTATATTACTGCTCATCATCTATTAATGACGACTTCCGTGGTCAAGGAATGATGGAACTCTGGTGATCATGGTGGAAGCAATTGTAAGGGGAAGCAGACATGATGGCGCAAAAATGACATACTAGCCAACCTAGGAAGTTGCTGCAGGTAGTATCTCCTCTTGCCCCACAAACAGAGTTATAAAAGGACATGCCTAATGGATGAAACCCTTTGCCTCATTTTGCTTGCCAGCTGTTAATACAAAGGCACATAGTTTCATTACAATATTTCAATGATCAAAAATAGCCTTTTGAGCAATCACTGCCCTGCCCTTCATTTTTGCCTTCCGGCAGAGTGGGATGAAGTTCCAGGTTTTGCATTTCAACCTTTGATTTTGCCCCCAAACCGATTGTTTTAAGAACGGTAAAATTCAGCCCTTGGGATCTGAGAAGCCCGAATGGTAGTTGATCAGACTGCAAGATCATTTGCTATCTGGTTCATCAGGCAGGTTGAAACTTCCAGGAAAGTATTTCAATATTTTTACCTTATAAATCTTAGGCAGTTTTCTCACTGTGCAGGAGTGCCTATGCTTAAAAACACCACGCATATGCTGTACTAAGCTACATTCAGCCTGTACATTACAAATTGTCGCAAATGGCTTGCGACTTGTGCCGTGCCTCTGCTGGCCTTATATCTGTTGACCAATTGCGAGATTTGTGCTGCAAGTACACACTAAATGAATCAAGAAGATAGAGCTGTTAACTTAGTATGGAAACAACGTGATAAAGAAATTAATCAAAGTCCTGATAAATTAATAGGCCCACAGAAGGAATAATTGAAGCTACAAACTCTCACACTGCAGATAGTAAATTGCTGCTAAAGCTTGTAAAATTTTACATATTAAACTGATTTTACTTTCTGTTTCTTAGCTCTCGGTGTATCTCACTGGCCCCATTTCCTACTCCCAACAGCTGCCACTTGCTTTCTATACTCTTACAATCTTGGCTGGATTAAGTACAGCTGTCTCTCACTGTGGTCCTGTAATACCCATCAACAGCATTATCATTTTCCATTTTTTTATATATCTGAGATGTTAACATGATTGAAGGGAAAGGAAAACAAATCCCATTCATGGCATAGAGAAACAAAGAGAAAGTACCATACACAATTGGCTTGAAGGCAGGAAACAGAGTAGTGGTAAAATAATGTTTTCAACCTGGAGGTCTAATAATTGATGGGCCATTGAGATCAGTACAGGGCCCACTATTGTTCGTTAATTATATTAATGATTTAGATGAGAATGTGGTTAATAAATTTGCTGATGACAGTGAAGATGATTATTTATCTCCTTTACATCTCCTTTAAACTTTGCCCCTCTCACCTTAAAGCACTCTTGGTTTCTTGTTTTTTCTATCAAGGAGAAAATGTTCTAACTGTCGACCCTATCTATACCTTTCATAATTTTATATATTTCTACCAGATCTCCCAACAACCTCTGGCATTCCAGAGTAAATAATCCAAGTTTGACCAACCACTCCCTGTAGCTAATAGCCCCTAATCCATGCAAGATTCTGGTAAATTTATTCTACATACGTTTTTAAAGCCTCCACGTGCTTCATGACTCTTATATGCAATGCCCTGACCTATGAAAACAAGCATAACATGCCTTCTTTACCACTCTATCTGCTTGTGTTACCACTTCAAATCTCCAAACCTCCAAATCTGAGGAAAGACATTCTTGCCCCAAATCTGAGGAAAGACATTCTTGCCTTAGAGGGAGTACAGAGAAGTTTCACCAGACTGATTCCTGGGATGTCAGGACTTTCATATGAAGAAAGACTGGATAGACTCGGCTTGTACTCACTAGAATATAGAAGATTGAGGTGGGATCTTATAGAAACTTACAAAATTCTTAGGGGGTTGGACAGGCTAGATGCAGGAAGATTGTTCCCGATGTTGGGGAAGTCCAGGAAAAGGGGTCACAGTTTAAGGATAAAGGGGAAATCCTTTAGGACCGAGATGAGAATTTTTTTTTCAAACAGAGTGGTGAGTCTCTGGAACTCTCTGCCACCGAAGGTAGTTGAGGCCAGTTCATTGGCTATATTTAAGAGGGAGTTAGATGTGGCCCTTGTGGATAAAGGGATCAGTGGGTATGGAGAGAAGGCAGGTACAGGATACTGAGTTGGATGATTAGCCATGATCATATTGAATGGCGGTGCAGGCTCGAAGGGCCGAATGCCCTACTTCTGCACCTATTTTCTATGTTTCTATGTTACAGCTGAACAAGTTATGGAAGTCCACATTTGGAATATTGTGTATAACTCTTGTCACCCTGCTGTAAGAAGACATGCATTAAACTAGAAAGGGTGCAAAAATAATAATTAAGAAGATGTTACTCGTTCTTGAGTCCTTGAATATATAAGGAGAGGCTGAATAGGCAGGGTCTTTTTTCCCTGAAATATAAAAGGCTGAGGGTTGACCTTATAGTAGGTATAGTAGGTAATACTTACCTTCAGCAGTGCTGCAGTTCTGCCACTGGCCGTGTGCACGATTTTGGCGCGTTTGAGGGGGGGGGGGGGGGGGGGGGGGTTAAAATGCGATTTTCTCTTACCTTGTCCTGGTTTATATTTTGTCTGAGTCCAAGCGTTTGCTGAAGAATCGTTCCGACGGCCGTTCTGTGTCTTTTTTTTTAAATCGCCCGACAATTTCAACGCTGGAGTCATTTTAAAACCAGCTTCTAAAGCCGTAAACACTGACAACGGGGACGGATTTCATGTAGGTGACAGGTAAAAGAAAGTCGTTCATTTTTATGTATAAAAGTGTTTCTTAAGATGCCTTTAGTTCACATTTTAAGTTGCAAAACGGCGATTTAGTCCCCATACGAACCGGCATGCCGATAGGGGGGTATAAATCACCACAACCTCAACGTTCCAAATGGTCCCGTTCCAGTAAAACCCACTCGCAAGCTGATTTAAATGGCCATTAATTTACAGGTATTAAACATTAAATTCCTTCCATTTGGCCATGACAATGAGATTTTAAAATCATGTTATATTGTGAATTCTTGTGTGAATGTTATTTGGACACTTAGGCTATTTAAAAATGTTAATCTATTCTTAAGAAATTGATAGACGTTTAGATATAGTAATTGACTTTTGTAATTAGCTACAATTAGGTAACTAATTAATTATATGCTTTAATTTCAAGTCATCTAAGTAGGATTGTTTCATATTTGTTTCAGAATGCTTCAATCTATAATAACTGAAAATTTATTTCAGTTCTCTTAATTTTTAAGAAAGTTATGGGCTTTTGACTGTCCTTGATCACAGCTTTTGAGTTAAGTCAATAGAAAAGCAATAGGGAACAAGATGCTAATTTCCGAGTATGAAAATGGCCATAACATTTTTAATACTGAAGATATGAAAGTGAATTAGGTGTCAAATTAAACTTCTTGTTATGCTTTATCGGATGGGATAAATTACAGACTTGATTTTAAAAATCTCAACATTTTGTAACATTGCTACTTATAGAGGTATTATAAAATAATGTGGGGCATAGATAAGCTAAACAGCCACAGTCTTTTCCCCAAGTTAAGGGGAATAATAGGGAGCACAGGTTTAAGGTTAGAGGGGAAAGATTTACGTGGGATCCGAGGGACACCCTTTTCACTCGCAGGGTGGTGAATATATGGATTGAGCTGCCAGAGCAAGTGGTAACAGCAGCTACAATTACAGAATTCAATAGACGCTTGGACAGGTACATGGATAGAAACCGGCCAAAATTTCCCAGCTACTAACTAGTCCCACCTGCCTGAGTTTGGTCCATATCCCTCCAAACCTGTCCTATCCATGTACCTGTCTAACTGCTTTTTAAATGTTGGGATAGTTCCTGCCTCAACTAACTCCTCTGGCAGTTTGTTCCATACACCCACCACCCTTTGTGTGAAAAAATTATCCCTCAAATTCCTATTAAATCTTTTCCCCGTCACCTTAAACTATGTCCTCTGTCCTCGATTCACCTACTCTGGGCAAGAGACTCTGTGCATCTACTCTACCTAATCTATTCCTCTCATGATTTTATACACCTCAATAAGATCACCCCTCATTCTTCTGCGCTCCAAGGAATAGAGTTCCAGCCTACTCAACCTCTCCCTATAGCTCAGACCCTCTAGCCTGGCAACATCCTTGTAAATCTTCTCTGTGCCCTTTCCAGCTTGGCAAATATTTTCTGTGCTCGTAGAGCGGTTTCATACAGACAAGTCATAAGATAAGCAGCTCTGAAAATTCTGCTACATTGGTAAGAGGATTTTTTAGATTTAATGCCCGTTACTGTATTTCTCAAAATGTTTGACCAAGTTTAGATTCATGTGTGGATATGGAAGTTGTGAACCCGTAAGGTGTTCTCCAGTTGTTGTTCCCTGAATTTACTTCTATTTCTCAGAAATGTTGTTGTGGATCTAACTTCTAAGTCTCCACTGGTTTAGATCTGGTGCAGAAACAGCATTTCTATATTTGAATGGAAAGTGACAAAGGTAACACACATTTAAAAAAAATAGTTGTGCATAACGTTTCAGGTTGAGACCTTTCTTCAGACCAGACCCGAAACATCACCCATTCTTTCTCTCCAGAGATGCTGTCCATCCCGCTGAGTTACTCCAGCATTTTGTGTCTATCTTTGGTTTAAACCAGCATCTGCAGTTCCTTCATACACATAAGATAGATGCCATTAAGCAGGAAAGAGTGCAGAAAAAAAATTATGAGGATGCTGCCAGAACTGGAGGGACTGAGTTATAGGAAGAGTTGGACAGGCTGGGACTTTATTCCTTGGATCATATGATATTGATGTGTGATAGAAGTGCCTAAAATTATGAGGGGATTAGATAGAGTGAATGGACACACTTTTTTCCAAGAGTTGGGAAATCAAAAACTAGAGGGCCTTGGGACTTTGGGTTGAGAAGAGTTTGGACAGCAAGTGGGCATTAGCAGATCCAGTAAAAGAAGGGTTATCATTGTACCAGCAGTGAGCACAGATAGTTGAATTTTTGCTCACAATATTTTCCATTCTTACATTATTCTATATGGTCCAAAAACTGAAGAAGGGGTAACCTTGAGTTTCCAAAAACAGAAATTAGAAGCTGGGACCTCTCCACGGAGCAGTCCCGATATTAGCAGCTCAATACCAGGCATTCATGAGCAGAGTAGATTTTTAATCCAGCACAATCTATACCCTTCACTACACTATTACCAACAATGTAAGGGCCCAGCCTTGCTTCAATTGAGAGTGTGGAAAATGCCAGGAACTGTGTCTAAAAACATTGTGACATTAGAAGAGATGCATTCTAATTGGAGAAGCTGGATCCTGTGGAGAGACCAAAGTGATCCTTCCGTGATCAAAGTTCTTCAGACCTGCCACATCCACCTGTGAATGTTAATGGACAATTAATAAAGGAGGATGATCCATTAACTTCTCATTCCTTAATGATGAGTTCAAAAACAGGATAAAGGCATTTGTGATTTTCTTCTGTCATGTGGATAATCACCTTGTTTCCTCCAGTGGTTATAAATGCTAATCTTTACCAAATTTTATTGATATCGAATGTGACTTAGAACACAGGGCACAGTTAAGATTATTTGCTCCAAAACTTCCTTGACCTGATGCTGTAAATTTATATTCTGGCACTATTCAGATCAGATTCAGATTCAATTTTAATTGTCATTGTCAGTGTACAGTACAGAGAGAACGAAATGCAAACTATCCGCAGCTCTAACCAAGAGCAAGGTGAGAGTTACTGCCCTCAACACTAAAGTACCATTGACACAGTTCCAATTCCATCTTTAAATTTGTTAACTACATTACTATTGTTGGACGAATTGCATGTAACAATAAGTCAGAGTATAGGAGGGAGATTGATTATCTGATTGAATTGTGCCAGAACAACAACCTTGGTCTCAATGTCGTAAGACCAAGGTGCTGATTGTTGACTTTAGAAGTGGGAGATCGAGAATCTATGAACCTATCTTCATCAATGGGTCAGTGGTGGAGAGAATCAGCAACTTCAAGTTCCTAGGCATGCATATCTCAGAAGATCTGTTCTGGGACCCGCACATTGATGTATTTGTAAAGAAAGCCCATCAACGTATCTCCTTCCTTGGAAGATTGAGGAGATTCAGTATGTCGACGAATATTCCATTGAACTTCTACAGGTTTTCAGTAGAGAGCATATTGACTGTTGCATCATGATTTGATATCTCGAACACCCAAGAACGAAGGAGATTACAAAAAGTGGTGGATATTGCATTGTGGGTACTGACCTGTCCATTATCGAAGGGACCTACAGGAGGTGCCTCCTCAAAAAAACAGCAGGCATCATCAAGGACCCTCATTACCCTGACCAAGCTCTCATTTCTCTCTTGCCATCAGGAAGAAGCTATATGTTGGAAAACTGTGACTTCCAGGTTCAGGAACAAATTATTCCCAACAGCCATCAGGCTTTTGAATATTACAAACACCAACTAAACTACCAACTGTCAGGATTGCACTAGGACTTTGAGCTTTTTGCATTAATATTGTTTTTAATTGTTTTTAATTTATTGTTTTTAGTTTATGCATGAGTGTGTTTACAGACCTGTTATGCTGCAGCAAGTGGAATTTCTTTGTTCTGTCTTCAATACGTAGACACTTGAGTCTCTTCAACCAACATGGTGAAGCGGATGGTCTAACATTCCCATGTGCCTATTTGAGTTACTTAGAAGATCACTCCTTCTTCTTCTGTTCCAGGTCAGACTGGGACCAATGGTTTATGATGGGCTTGATTGGAATAGCAGTTGGAATCCTGGGTTTTTTTGTAAACCAGGCCATTGACACAATTATTACATTGAAATGGATGCTTGTTCTACATTACATCCAGGTAAGGAACAATAAAAAACGATCGTATGTGAATTGAGATTACATTTTCTTTTCATTTTGCTGAATTGTAATAGGTTTTATCATACAACTCCGAAAACCGAAATGACACAGTTTCTCCTGTTTCTAATTTTCTTGTTAAATTAACTCATTGTTCATTATTATTATTTTATCAATGGTACAGCATTGATATGTCTTACATATAAGGCTGGTGTGAACTTTACTTAGCTCTTCCTGTGCATTTCTTGGTGCACGTTCTGTTATAATTTCTCCTCACTAGAAATTGACTGATCAGTACCATGGTAAGTCACAGTAGGGAGTTATCAGAAAATCACTGTGTTTGATGCTGCATTGACTGAATGTGCCAGCCCTCTCCTCAAAAATAATTTACAAAATAAATATCATATTGAACCTTCTCTAACTTCAAATTATTTTTTTCAAATTTTTTTATATAGAACAGTCAATATTTCCTCACTTGGATCTATGTAGTTGGAATTGGAGTGATAATGGTCGCATTATCATCTGGCGTGGTGCTGGTAAGCTTCCCTGTAACGTAAACTTTTCACACTGGTCCTTATGTTAACTATTGAAATATTATTGACATTTAATGTCCAATGATTTTGTTAATGTGATCTCTAGTTATGGGATATCAAAGGAAGGGAGTGGGGTTGGAGACATTTAGGTCAGGTGAAGGAGAAAGATAGCTGACGGCAGCTTGTTCACTGAAATAAGCACTCAAAGAAACATTTATGTATTTGACTTGGCTCTTGGGCTTTTGGGCAAATTATTTTGCCTTGTTAAATAACTTGGAATGTTAAATGTTTACGTCTCTGCACATACTGCCTGATCTGAGTATTACTTCAGAATTTTCTGCCGTTCAGGCTGATGTCTCGTGAGATCATGAAATCTGTATAACTGTACAATAAATCACGAGTCTGTTTAACTCATTATCACCTATCCCACAGCCAACAATGGACCATTATGAGCTCTACATGTCCTTGATTATTATTGCTTATTTGCATATCTCCCATCCATTTGTCCTAAGTACTGTCTATATCTCTCATTTCCCTTTCCCCTGTCTCTCAGTCTCATGAAGGGTTGCGACCTGAAACGTTAGCTATTCCTTTTCTCCAGAGATGCTGAGTTCCAGCTTTTTGTGTCTGCGGTTTAACCAGCATTTGCAGTTCCTCCATACACAAATGTCTTGCCATGTTGCTCCATAAGTGGACATTCTTACTCCTTGCAGGATACAACAGTAAACCTCCCAATTGGCCTGTTCCTTGCAGGACCTCCCAACAGCTTCCTGACTGAAAGTGGGAACCATCTCCAACCCTTGCAGCCTGTATCATCCTCGGTTATCAAAATGCAGTTGTTGCTGTGATTCCATCTGGAGAAATGCGGTTCTATGGGCTGACAACCTTCATTAAAGGCTGTGCAAAATAAAGTGAGGTCCTGTCAAGAATTGAACAAGTCTCTTATTCAGAATTAGTCTGAAGAAGAATCCTGATCAAAAACATTGCCTATCCATTCCCTCCACAGATGCTGCCTTGACTTGTTGAGTTACTCCAGCACTTTGATTTTAGCTCAAGATTCCAGCATCTGCAGTTTCTTGAACCTCGTATTGGTGATTGTTTTTGTGTGTAAACCTTTCAACAGCATTCCACACTGGACTAATTTATTCACAGAGCCAGAGTATCACAGAGTCAATGAGCGTAGAAACAGACTCTTCGACCCACTATGTCTATGCCTCTATAGTACACTAATCTACACTAATCCCATTTGCCGCCATTTTGTTATCTTCTAGACCTTGGCAATTCAAGTGTTTCTCTAGATGCTTTATAACTATCTCCTCAGGCAGCTCAGTGCAGACTCCAAATATTCCCCTCAAAGACTCCTTCCTCTCACCTTAAATCTATGCCCGCTCATCTTTTGCGCCACCATCATAGAAAAAATATTATTCCCATCTACAATAGCTATCTGCCTCATAATTTTATTAAAGTTATAAGTTTACCGTTCTGTCTTTTCTGCATCAGGAAAAATAAAACTAGCCTATCCAGTCTGACCTTATATCAGCAATTTGAATGAGAATGTACAAGGCATGATTATTAAGTTTGCAGATGACACTAAAGTGGGTCGTATCATAGTAGTGAAGATGGTTATCAAAAATTACATCAGAATCTTGATCAGCTGGGCAAGTAGCAGAAGAATGGCTAATGGAGTTTAATGCAGATAAGTGCGTTATGTTGTGTTTTGGGAAGTCAAACCAAGGACAGGGCATTCACATTAAATAGCTGCCGTGGAGAGTGTTGTAGAGCAGAGGGATCCAGGAGCACAGATACATACAGTAGTTCCCTGAAAGCGGCATCACAAGTAGATGGCATAACAGTTGCATAGCATGTTGTTGAAGCCTGATTTGGAGTATTGTGTTCAGTTTTGATCACCCGGCAATAGGAAGGATGCTGTTAAGCTGGTAAAAATGCAGGAAAGACCTACCGGGATGTTGCCAGGACCCATGGGTCTGAGCAACAGGGGGAGGTTGGACAGGCTAGGAGTCTATTAGCTGGGCGCATGAGGCTGAAGTGTGATCTTACAGAGATGTATAAAATCATGAGGGGAATAGATAGTGTGAATGCACAGAGTATTTTGCACAGAGTATTTTACCCAGAGTAAATAAATCAAGAACCAGAGAACATAAGTTTAAGGTGAGAGGGGAACGATTTAATAAGAATCTAAGGGGCAACTTTTTCAGCCCGCTGTCCCAAAATATTTCATAAACCATATGAAGAACTTGGCTAAATGCACATTTGTAGGATGGATTGAGAGATGATTTATAATTCTTGCTGATTAACATTATTTGTTTGGTGTTTCCAGTTTCTCTGTCCATTAGGAATGCCAAGTGGCTTGCCAGAAGTGATTGGTTTTCTGAATGGTGCCTCAGTTGAATATATCTTTCACATTAGAACGTTGATTGGGACCTTGGTGTCTTGTGTGTTAGCTGTAGCCTCAGGACTCTTCTGTGGGCCAGAAGGACCAATGATTCATATGGGGTAAGGTGTTTACTGGTAAGATTAAAGTACGATGCTTCTCAGTTGAAACAGGAAAACTGTGAAGTTGCAACAGATTCCGTGTCTGCTCAGATCAAGATAATTAATGATTGTCCATGTCACTCACCAAAGACCTCAAATGCTCTTTTTGTTTGCACAAATGAAGTATTATTTGCAAATTAATTTTCTAAAATCAACAGAAAAAAATTATTGGAAGTTGAAGCAGGTTTTTGGATACAATTTGCACCAAAGCATTCTCCCCGATAGGAATAGGTTATTTACTTTGTCCACTGCATTTTGTCACAGATAACGAGATCTTCCTCGACAAACATCCACAGTGATAAAATCTTTAAAAATTATAACTAAATATTCGGAGTCATCCGCATACCATATCTTCAATGGTTGTCTATCTTCATAGACATAACGTTATTCCAACATATAGTCTAATGTGTTCTGAAAACTACAGTGTTATTTTGAGGGTCGATATGCAGTGAATCAAGTCCAGGAAGAAGTCATGATACAATTATTTGCAAATGAGAATATTATTTAAAACATTTCATTCAATTCATAAATGTAGGATAGGTCATAAAGAAGATCAGTGTGGGAAAATGAGAATTCACATTTCAGCAAAAGAGGGACTCAGGACACTTTTGGTTCATTATGAAGGTAATTTCACACTTTGTATACTATACTTCATCAGTAGTTTTTGAACTTCTTGACACACAAAAGAAGGAAAAACATGTATTTCCCATAACTGATGTTCATAACAGTTTCACCATGTATTCAAAACAAATAAACGGGATCAATAAAACCATGAGCATGACCGGGTGAGGTATTTCCATGTCATGTGTTTTGACCAACAACAGTAAAAGACACCTATTTTTTTTTACTGTTTGTTGATGCCAGATATTCTCCTTTGTGCGTGTATAAGCAAGCTGAGATATAAACCAAGAGCATGAGGCTTTTCCAGTGTGATGGTGAATGATACAGACACAGGGTTATATGAAGCCCTGTCGATCAATGGAGACATTTTACTAGATAGGTAAACTTGAGTTGGATGTTTAGTGACTTCCTCCATTTATCTGCAATAAATTTGACAGAGAAGCGTGGTCATCCTGGAAATACAGCATAACTTTTTTTTAAACCATTTTCTCAGATTTTCACCAGAATTCCAAACAAGTTACAGGAGATGAACTCTCGGAAGGCCCCAGGAAATGTAACAACTTGTGAAGTTGCAACAGATTCAGTGTCTGCTCAGATCAAGATAATTAATGATTGTCCATGTCAACAACTTGCAAAAACTTAGGAGTTTAATTTTAAGTCCAGAAGTGTTCATTGGAATTGTTGTGTATTGAGCAATAATATGGAGTCTTGAATCACTTGATTCCACAGTGACACAAGTTAGTGTTGCTGCTGTACAATTCACGGCTACCTTCTTTGAAATTGCACGACATTTCATTTGTCATGCCTTCTAATTTTGCAGCAAGTACCAGTTGACCCTGAAACAGATACATCAAATTTATTAAGCAACCCCTGTATAAAAAGAACAATGACATAGTTACCTGTGAACTAGATTGGAGGGAGGCTGATGAGAAGCTCAAGGAGGGTTCAAAGCAAAATCTGAGTCCTTGATCTCATTCCAGGAGAGCCTGGTAGGAGAAGTTGATCACAATGATAAGGTGAGGAAGATTGAAAAAGCAATCTCCTGAACAGTGTCCCAGATAGGGTAGCACCCTTTAACAGATCAGGCCTTTATCTCAAATTCAGGGCATTTTCAATGGTTAAGACGTGCCATTTGTAAGGGTGTTTTGTTTTGTGGAATTGACAATGATGTGGTTTGAGCATTAAAAGCCACCTCTATTCTTTCTCCAGATTGGTATCTTCCTCCTGCAGTCATTTACAATATTTCACAATTTTTCTAATGTCCTCTTTGGACTCATCAGTAAATTCCAAATTCCTAACTTTTGATTATCTTTTTATAGTCAATAAACATAGTCCTCTTGCAGTGCTGGACAAAACACACTTCCTGCCTGTAATTTTGTTTTCATTCTTAGCCTTTGTCTTCCAACCTTTTCTTATACGGTGTCGGCACATTCCACTAAATTGTTATGACTTGGTTACTTTTACAGTTTCATATCAAATTTATTTTGTGACTCCCTACATACCACAACCCAAAGAGGATAGACACAGTAGCACAGCGGCAGAGCTGCTGCCTCACATTGCCAAAGACCCGGGTTCAATCCTGACTATGGATGCTGTCTGTGTGGTGTTTGTACGTTCTCCCTGTGACCACGTGGGTTTCCTTCGGGTGCTCTGGTTTCCTCCCACATTCCAAAGATGTGCAGGTTTGTAGGTTAATTGGCTTCTGTAAATTGCCCCTAGTTTGTAGGATGTGAAAGTGATATAAATTAGAACTAGTGTACGGGCAATTGATGGTCAATGTGAGGCGAAGGGTCTGTTTCCATGCTGTATCTATCAACTATAAATTATCAATGGTATTGATATTTGTCATGGATACCGCGATACAGTGGAAAAACTTTGGTTGTGTGCTATCCAGTCCAATCATATTCACAAGTTCACAAGTTATAGGATATTCACAAGTTCACAAATTATTGGCTGCCATCCAGCCAATCCGCTATCCATGCTGGTATATCTATCTATATATATATAAAACTCAAATCAGTCCGCCTGCAGTACGGATCCCTTCCTGCCTTTCGATTCGTTGACGGCTGCTCCTTCCTCAGCTTCCAACACACTTCGAAACAATGTTGCAAGACAGGAACACTGAACTGTTCACTGCTGCAGCATGCAGGGATTTGTTTTTTAAAGAGGCAGGGCAGTGCTGGAATCTTACTTTTGAGAACAGCTTCAGTTCCATTGGAGGAGACGGGTGCATGGTGGAATATTGGGTTGGGGGATCACACCATTGGGGGAGCAGACCCAACGGGTCTGCACTTGGTCTAGTATATATATAAAACTCAAATCCGTCCGTCCGCCTGCAGTACGGATCCCTTCCTGCCTTTCGATTCGTGCTCGATACTCGCAGATGTCCAATCGGAATGGCCGATGCTCGCAGATGTCCAATCGGAATGGATTCATTTGCATGTACGGCTGCCGGCTGCATTTCTTCCTTTGATTCATTGCCACGCCCAATCCAGACGCTCAATCTCCGAGATATTTTCCATTCCGGTAGAGATTTCGCTTTTCTTTCTAAGTATCTGCTCCTCATTTCATTTTGTCGTGTTGAAGTACATGTTTTTAATCAAATCCTTCTCCCCCCCCCCCCCCACCCACCCCCAAGTATTTCATAAATAAACAGGCTTCTCCATTTACATGTCAGCTTCCAACACACTTCGAAACAAAGTTGCAAGAGAGGAACACTGAACTTTTCACTGCTGCAGCAGGCAGGGGAGGGCTGCAATCTTACACTTGGAAACGGGCTCAGTTCCAATGGAGGAGACGGGTGCATGGTGGAATATTGGGTTGGGGGATCACACCATTGGGAGCAGACCCAACGGGTCTGCACTTGGTCTAGTTTTCTTTAATACCGTGGGCTCTCATCTTCCCTAGCACCTTATCGAAGGCCTTCTGAAAATCTAGGTAATGTTGTACAAGAGTATAATCAAGCCATAACAATTACAACAGGTAGTGCAAAGAGAAAAATACCAGAGGCAGAGTAGCATTTTTGCAATACAGTTATGTAAAAAGTGTAGATTAAAAAATGTAATGTTTGAGGTGAGGTATGTTGCATTTTCTTTATTCAATTTCCCAGTTATTTCTTCAAATAATTAAATATGATCTCTTTGGAACTCATTGCATTTCACATGCAAAGGCACTTGATACTAACAGTGGGGGTAGTTCCCCGAAGTACATCAGTTTTGGCCCAGCGTGCCTGGATAAGGATGAAGATGATGATAGTGAAAGATATGGAGGATATATTTTGAAAGTATTCATTTATTCGTTCAAATGCCTTGCATGTTGTCCAGTCGGCCTGATCGCATTCAAAAGACAAGAACCATGGACTTCCTGCAATATCAGACCATTATTCCCTATTCGGGACATGGCAACAGGGAGCACTCATTAACAGACAGCTGCCTTGTAAGAGTTAATGATGTGTATTGGTGCACATCTGGAAGCACTGGTATGATCTGTGTTACACCAAACATACAACCTTTTGGATGGTATGGCCAGGAGAGAGTGACATTGTTAAATCAGTACATACTGCCCTTTCCCAGGACATTAGGATGAGGGTCATATGAGGTTCTGATCTGAAATGTCACCTATCCATGACCTCCACAGACGCTACCTGACCTGCTGAGTTAATCCAGCACTTTGTGTTTTTTTTTTTAATCGGCACCTGCAGCTCATTGTTTCTACTAGTATTTGTCCACCTGGCATTGATTCTCTGGCTTGTGCCTCACAGCTAACTGCCCTATGCTGTTGTCTACTTAGTCTAGTGTCATTGATCTTTGGACCTTCCAGACCTAGAACCAGTTGCAGTTGCCCATTATGGCCACTGCAGCAAGAAAGCATTTTTTCCCCAATCAATCCGCAGCTATTGTGGGGGTAACAGCATTACTATAGGAGGTCTTAGACTTTAGAGATACAGCACGTAAACAGGCCCTTCGGCTCACTTGCCGACTGGTGATCACCCCATAAAATAACATTATCCTACATACTACTACACCCGGAGAAATTCCACCCGGTCACAGGAGAATGTACAAACTCCATACCAACAGCACCCATAGTCAGGATTGCTCCCGGGTCTCTGGCGCTGTAAGGCAGCAGCTCTACAACTGCGCCACCGTGTCACAGGTTCAATGGTCACGGTCATGGTGGCACAGCGGTAGAGTTGCTGCCTTACAACGAATGCAGCGCCGGAGACCCAGGTTTGATCCTGACCATGGGTGCTGTCTGTACGGAGTTTGTACATTCTGCGTGAGTCTGATCTGCATGAGTTTTCTCCGAGATCTTCGGTTTCCTACTGCACTCCAAAGATGTACAGGTTTGTAGGTTAATTGGCTTGATGAATGTATAAATTGTCCCTAGTGGGTGTAGGATAGTGTTGGAGTGCGGGGATTGCTGGTCCGTGCGGACCCGGTGGGCCGAAGGGCCTGTTTCCACGCTGTATCTCTAAACTGAACTGAACTGAACCCCATCCTGGATTCTTGATTAGTTAAGTGTCAGAGGTTATGGGGAGAAGGCAGGGCTAGATCAGTCATGAATGAATGGCGGAGTACACTTGATGGGCTGAATGGCCTAACTCTACTCCTATTCCTTATGACCTGGACACGCACGCATTTTTCCCCTTCCGCTCCTCTTTCACTTTCATTCCTTCCTGGCTTTGCAGTTTTAACCTCGACTATCCAAATCTCACACGTCTTGTCTATTCTTTGCTGACCTTTGTCCAAACTTCTGCGTATCAAGCCCCCCCTTCACCTGTATCCACCTATCACCTGACTGGCCTTTTTCTGCCCCTCCTCTTTTCCAGCTTTCCACTCCCCCCACCACATTCAGAATGAAGAAGGGTTCTGACCCAAAACGTCACCTATCCATGTTCTCCAAAGATGCTGCCTTACCCATTGATTTACTCCAGCACTTTGTGTTCAGGTTAGAAGTTAGTCCTGAGAGTAAAATATAAGAGTGAATAGTTTGTGACTATAATTAGAAGATTATTTTTAGAGATTTGTGGTGATAGAAATATGTACACAAATTCAATCTAATTTAATCTTAAAGAGAATATGTAGATCATGTTTTGAGGGTGGCTCTTTAAAGATAGAGCCCTGCATGGTGCAATGGCCTTAACAATGTTATATCTCTATACTTATAAAACTCTGATCTTGGATGTGTGTGTATTTGTGTGTGTGTGTGATGTTCGTGTGCGTTTCACATCTCCTCGAAAACACGACGCGCTAACGTTGACATTTTTACATATTCCGATAGAGATTTACGGCATGATGTCAAAAATCGCCTTCTCTGAAAATTACATGCTTTATTTAGCAATGTTACAAAATTTTGAGATTTTAAAAATCAAGTCTGCAATTTATCCCAATCAGATAAAGCATAACAACAAGTTTAATTTGACACCAAATTCACTTTCATATCTCAAGTATTAAAAAGGTTATGGCCATTTTCATACTCGGAAATTAGCATCTTGTTCCCTATTGATTTTCAATGGACATTACAAAAAAGCTGTGATCTTGGATAGTCAAAAGCCCGTAACTTTCTTAAGAATTAAGAGAACTGAATGAAATTTTCACCTATCATAGATTGAAGCTTTCAGAAAAAATATAAAACAATCTTACTTGGATGACATGAAATTAAAGCATATAATTAGCTAATTACCTAATTGTAGCTAATTACAAAATTGACCGATGTGACAGAAATGGTAATAAACAACCAGACTGCCTTGAAAATTCAAAAATGTGATATTCTCAAGATCAGAACTTTAATATTATTGTATAATATGCTGTAAGTCAGTTATGGATAGGTAAATAAATTACAATTTCTAGCAAAAGACCAAGTCTTTATGGAGAAGATCAGCTGCTAGCTGGTACATTGGCATATCATAATCAGTAGCATCATCATACTCCTCAGACTGCAACCAATAAGCAACTCTGTACACGTTGTTTTTTCCTCAATTTTTTCAATTTTAGAAAAAAAGGTAGAGATTATAAAGTTAAACGCTAAAACAAAATAGTAAATACTAAAAAGAGAAAATCATGTTTAATCAAAATTCAATTACTAGATATAAACATCTATCCATTTCTTAAATAGCCTAAGTGTCCAAAGATTATTCACAAATAATTCACAATATAACATGATTTTTATATCTAATTTACATTAATTTATAGGCCAAATGGAAGGAATTTAGTGTTCAATTGCTGTAAATAAATGCCCATTTAAATCGGCTTTCTAGTGGGTTCCTGTGAACGCGCTGGTTTAGAACGTTCACATCGCGCTGGATTTGTGCCTCAAATGCCGAGAAAAATACTGCGGGATATAAAAAGCCCAAAATGAACTACTCGCTATAGAAAACTTTATAAACAGGGTTATATACATGCCCCATTTAATGTAAAAATAAGGTACATACCTTTAATTGTTTGCTTTATAAAACCCTGGGGCTGCGAGAGGTTGCGGAGTGGGAAAGTGATTTTAAAATTATTATAACTATTATTCGAGGCCCATAAAACTAATAATACCTTTTGCGACCGGGTCTTGCAGCGATTTTTCGTTAATGATTTACTAGGCTGAACATCTGCGATTGGAACAGCCTAGTAAAAATCGCGTTTTAAACCCGCCCCCTCCAAACAGCGTCAAAATCGCGGACATGGCTTTGGGCAGATTCCCAATGACGATTCAGGTAGGTTTTGTAACATACCTACTTTATTTCTCGTTATTTATGAAAATGTTCACAAATCTCAAATAACTTGAGATGGTCTCGCTGATGACGTCACGGTGGATCGGACTGCCTGCCTCTGCTCACGCTGCGAGTGACGTCGCCCCTGTTCTGTCTTCTGTAATTCTTGACTTCTTAACTTTCACTTCTTTACATTTGTCACTTAGCAATTTTAAACTGCTGCTCAGGTCATGCTGCGTGCTCCTTGAAGTTCTAGAACATGGCGGCGACGGTCGTTATTGCAGCGTGGGCGAGGGTGCAAGGCAGCACGATGGGAAGGTGGCCGTGGCGGCCATTACTCCCTCTGGGAGAGCCCGTCTATGGAGACCTGCGATTCCTCCGTCGATAACAGGGACTTGGGGAATCGTGACGCCTTTTCCTAGCTGGTGATCCCGATCCCACCTGGCGATCTCTGGCCGTCACGGGGGATGACCTCCTCTTTCCTTCCCCGCACGATCATCTGTCAGGCGGGTGGGTGAGCTTCCCCTCGCGGAAGCCACGAATGGCTGGCCCTCTGAGTCTTTTGACCATCCTTCGATCGCGAGCGCTCGCCCGTGGCCTCCCTCGGGTCTCGCCACCTGCTCGCCGTGGGCCCCACAGCCAGCCCGGCTCCCCCTCCTCCTCTCCCCCCCCCCCCCCCCCCCCCCCCCTCCCCTCCTCTGCTGGGGTATAAACTACCCAAGCAAAATTTGAGGTGCTATTACCCCAATTTGTGCTGGGCCTCACTCTGACAATGGAGGAGGCCTGGGACAGAAAGGTCAGATTGGGAATGGGAGGGGGAGTTGAAGTGCTGGGCCACAGGGAGATCAGTTTGGTTAAGACTGAGTGGAGGTGTTTAGCGAAACGATCGCTGAGCCTGCGCTTGATCTCGCCGATGTAGAGAAGTTGACACCTGGAACAGCGGATGCAGTAGATGAGGTTGGAGGAGGTGCAAGTGAACCTCTGCCTCACCTGGAAAGACTGTTTGGGTCCTTGGATAGAGTCGAGGGGGGAGGTAAAGTTTAGTTATAGTTTAGTTTAGAGATACATCGCAGAAACAGACCTTTCGGCCCTCTGAGTCCACGCCGACCAGTGATCCCTGCACACTAACACTATCCTACACACTAGGGACAATTTACAATTTTAATAAAGCCAATTAACCTACAATCCCGTATGTCTTTCGAGTGTGGGAGGAAACCGGAGCACACAGAGAAAACCCACGTGGTCACAGGGAGAACGTACAAACTCCATACAGGCAGCACCCGTGGTCAGGGTCAAACCGGGGTCTCTGGCGCCGAAATGAATGAATGAATACGTTTATTGACCAAGTATTCACATACAAGGAATTTTCCCTAGTGCTCCACCCGCAAGTGACAACATGACATACAGTGACAGTTAGGAATGACACATAAAACATTAAACATTAATAATAAAACATTTTTGATTAAACAACTCTACCACTGAGCCACCATGACATCCATTTATATCTCTGTTCTCTATTCTCTCACACTTACTCATTAACAATACCCACCCGATATTCCCAACAGACACTTACACTTAAACAGCTAATTAACAACTATTGCTCCCTTGGGATATGAGAGAAAACTGGAGCACCTTCAGGGAACCCCATGCAATTCTAGGTAGAAGGTGCAAACTCCAAGAACACAGCACAAGATGTCAGAATCAAACCTGGGATGTTGGATTTATGAGGCAGGTCAATTGCCCGCAGCTCACTGTATAAAGTATTTGTCTATGTAAACTTAATTTAATTTAATATGTAATAAAACCAGATGCATCATGGATGTGACTGTACTGTTCAGTGTGTGCAAATGCCAAAACGTCCTGGGCAATCTCCTTCAGCAATGGTTAGAACTGGTACTGTTAATGTTAAGAATCAGAAATAGTGGATTGTAATGAGATTATTTGGAATAGCAGGCTCAAAAGTCATAAGTATTTAATGGGCATGCTGTATATATTGAAAACGGAACACCAAAATTCTCACTTGCAGCAGCTTAACAGATCTGTCTAGACAGTACTTAAAATCACACAATAAATGAATATATAATGTCAGTAAATGGAAACCCCCCCCCCCAATATTATTGCAAAAAAGCCCAAAGTCCTTAGTGCAACCAAGGCAGCTCGTAGTTCATAGTTTAGTTTGGTGCTTGTAGTGTTCAAGAACCAATAGTTGTTGGGAAGAAGCTGTCCTGAACCTGGAGGTCATGGTTTTCAACATCCTATTACTTCTTCCTGATGGCAGGAGTGAAATTAAAGCGTGGCCAGGGTAGAGAGTCCTTAATCATGCTGCCTGCTTTTTTGAGGCAACGCCCCCTGTATATTGTGATTGCTGAATTCCAAGGAATATATATCTCAAAATGCCAAAATTGCAGCATTAATATTTAAATCTAATGCTAATATGTAAAAATAATCATTCATAATTACTTTTGCTTTGCAGTTCAATTTTAGGAAGTGGTTTGAGTCAGTTTAAATCTGACACATTTGGAGTTCAATTTCCTTTCTTTACAAGATTTCGGAACTGTGCTAACAGGTAACTGATCAATTTTGAAATTGGAAAGTTGAGTTCATGGAATCATTGAGCAAATTTTAAAAGCAATGGAAAACTCAATTTTATTTCTGTACCGCATTCGCTGTTTAGGATCATGAATTGCTTAATGTAATTGACGGGTTTGACACAGATGATTTTCCCCAGTGGATTCTATTGTTTGAAGCGGGATAAATTGGGAGTGAAAATATAAAACATCCCTTTCATTGGAGGCAAAGGTAATGCAATGTTGTCTTAAAATTCCTGTTTGGAAGTGGTAAAAAAAATTATCTTTGGGCTTGTTGATCTGTTTCAGGAGAAACTTCATTACTGCAGGGGCAGGAGCAGCGATTGCTTCAGTGTTTCGAGCTCCTGTGGGTGGGCTGTTGTTCACTTTTGAAGAGGTGGCTTCGTTCTGGGATATCAAACTAGCCTGGCAGACCTTCTTCTGTTGTTTGATGGCTACATTCACTACTGATCTCCTCTCCTCCTCTTTCCATGGATTTACATATCGGGGCCATTTTGGATTCTTCAAGGCTGAGGAAAGCATCTTATTTGGGGTATGTTTTCTTAAAAGACAAGGTACAATGCTCTATTAAATTAATATGCTGGCTACTCAATCTGCCAAGCCATTATAGTGCTGTCTGTGTGGAGTTTGCATGTTCTCTCTATAACCATGTGGGTTTCCACTGGGTCCTCCGGTTTCCTCTCATCCTTCTAAACTCCAGAGTGTACAAGCCCAGTTGCTCCATTCTCTCAGCATCTTTCATGTTGTATCTTCCATAGAGTTATAGTGATAGTGTGGAAGCAGGCCCTTCACCCCAACTTTCCCACATTGACTAACATGTCCCAGCTACACTAGTCCCACCTGCCAGCATTTGGTCCGTATCCCTCCAAACCTGTCCTATCCATGGACCTGTCTAACTGTTTCTTAACTGTTGGGATTGTCCCTGCCTCAGCTACCCTCTCTGGCAGCTGGTTCCGGGGGGGGGGGGGGGGGGGGGGGGGGGGGGGGGGGGGGGGGGGGGGGAGGAGGAGGAGACAGAGGGCTGAGGGAGAGCTGAGAAGGGGAGGAGATATCAAGGGCTACTGGAAATTGAAGAAGTCAATGTTCAAGCCGCTGGGGTGCAGACTGCCCAAGCGGAATATGACCTGTCCAATTTCCGGTGGTACTCACTCTGGCCATGGAGGAGGCCCAGGACAGAACGGTCGGATTCGGAATGGGAGGGGGAGCTGAAGTGCTGAACCACAGGGAGGTCAGGTTGGTTAATGCGGACCAAAACGATTGCAAGCGTACGCTTGGTCTCACCGATGTAGATCAGCTGACATCAAGAGCATCAATAGATGAGGTTGGAGGAGGTGCAGGTGAACCTCTGTCGCACCTGGAACGACTGTTTGGGTTCTTGAATGGAGTCAAGGGGGGAGGTAAAGCAACAAGTGTAGCATCTCCTGTGCTTGCAAGGGAAAGTGCCCGGGGAGGGGGTGGTACGGGTGGGAAGGGAAGAATTGACCAGAGAGTTACGGAGGGAGCGGTTTTTGCCGAAGGGAGATAGGGGGGGAAGATGGGAAGATGTGGCGAGTGGTGGGGCCACGTTGGAGGTGGCGAAAATAACGGAGGATTATTTGTTGTGTGTGATGGCTGGTGGGGTGGAAGGTGAGGACTAGGGGAATTCTGCCCTTGTTCTGAGTGGGGGGGATGGGGAGAGAGAGCAGTGTTGCGGGGTATTGAAGAGACCCTGGTGAGAGCCTCATCTATGGTAGGGGAGGGGAACCCCCGTTCCCTGAAGAATGAGGAGATTTCCGATGCCCTGGTGTGGAACACCTCATCCTGGGAGTAGATGCGGAGTAATTGATTTGTTCTTTGGAGAACACTGTTGTACCAGAATGTATATTCCCTATCTGCTCTAGGCAATAATTCTTGCCAGAGGACCTTTTTGTATAATGAAACTGAGGTAAGAAATTTAATAACACCATGAGGACTTAATTGTCTCCATGTCATCACAAGGCAATATCTTAGTTGTAGTTTCTTTGTACCTGGTCTTCTTGAAGAAAATCATTTTAAAATGTTCAGGGCTTGATTTGTACCTACAATGAAAAACGACACAAAGTGCTTGGGAAACTGAGCAGGTCAGGCAGCATCTCCAGAGAACATAGGTGACATTTTGGGTTGGGATGCTTATTCAGACTGATTGTAGTGGTGTTGTGGGGGGAGGAATTTGTGATGGGTAGATACAGGTGTAATTGGCGAGGTTGGATGAGTTAGCAGTCAGGGGAGGAATTCGGCCAGAGTCTAATGGTAAGTGGCCCAGAGAACATTCCTGGCAGTGTTGGTAAGTGGGTGTGGATTGGTGGTAATAGAGAAGGTATTGGATATTGCAATCAAGGGATAAATAAAAACCATATCCATTGAAAGCTCCATGCACCAAATATCAGGGCATGGCAGAAGTCAGTGTGGCCTCTTTAAATATTGTGGGCGCCAACCGTGGTGTTTTTTGAAGGCCTTAGTTTGGGCAATACTGATGTACGTTTCATCATCTGCTAAGCCAACAAGTTTGAGATATGCTAATTCGGCGTGAACTAGAGCTCCACTATAGAGCCCAACCTCTGCATTGTTTGGATACAGCTCTAAGTTATCTACATTTCCTTGACATCTTCTATTCTTGTACTGAGAAACATCAGTATTCTTTAAATGGATACAGTTATTATATTGTTACAGTTGCACGAGACATTAGTGAGAACTCATTTGGAGCATTGCATTCACTTTTGGTTACCCAGCTTCAGGATGGATGTCATTAAGCTGGAAAGAGTGCAGAGATTTACAAGGATGTTGCTAGGACTTGGGCTTGAGATATAGGGAGAGGTTGAGCAGGCTCGGTCTTTATTTCTTGGAGTGCAAGAGGCTGAAGGGTGATTTTATAAATGTGTACAAAATAATGAGAAGAATGGATAGGGTGATTACACATAATCTTTTGCCTAGGCTAGGGGAATCAAGAACCAGAGGACATTAAGTTTATGGCGAGAGGCGAAAGATTTAATAGGGACCTGAGGAGCACCTTTTTCACACAGAGGGTGGTGGGTATATGGAATGAGCTGTGAAGTGAGGTAGTTGAGGCAGGCACAATCAATCTGATGAAGGCTCTCGACCCGAAATGTCACCCATTCCTTCTCTCTACAGATGCTGCCTGTCCCGCTGAGTTACTCCAGCATTTTGTGTCTAACAACATTTAAAAGACAGGGACAGGAAATACCCAGAGGCCAAATGCGGGCAAATGGGGCATCTTGGTCGGCATGGACAAATTGGGCTGATGGGTCTGTTTCTGCACTTTATGACTATTATAAAGCTTCTCAATTTAAATTAGTATTGATATTGACATGCTATTCTCTTTCATCTAGGTGAAATATTTGCTTGACATGAATATTATGGTCTTCATTCCATCCATTATACTGGGAATAATAGGTGGTCTGCTGGGAGCATTGTTTATCTCAATGAACATGAGAGTCAACAAATTTCGGATCAAATTATTTAATTTAATTAAGCACCCATTAATACAAAAGTTAAGCAAGCTCTTGGAGGCAATCCTGATTTTGGTAAGTTTTTTGTAGTGTACATCTAGATGTGGATAGTTTGTAAAAACCTGAAAGATGGATTAAAAGGGCATAGGTTATTTCAAGCCATTGAATATTTTGTAATAAAATTATAGCCTGTTGTGTATTGGATTGTGGCAACATTGTTTAATGCAGGAAATCCAAGAATGTCTCCCTCTGTGAAGATATCCACAGTAAGAAAACTTGATCCTGACACTGCAAACCTTTATTTCATGCAATAACCTTGCTGGTGGACACAAGAAGCTGTGGGTTTTGGAATCTCAAATCGAAGAGAGAAATTGATGGAGGAACTTGGAATTCCTCCAAGCAATTTGTTTTATTATCCACGTTGGTAATTTGGATTACTGACTATTTTCCAGTATCTTAGAAATATTTACTTAAACAATAAAAACGTGTACGTTAAAGATCATATTAATTTATTGACATTTAGTATCGTCCAGCATGATAGCATTAACATTGATCAGTGCATCTGAAGAACGGAAATGCATGCACTTTCCAAAGGCCGCCGTGTACCGCTGTCCTGAATGAATAAATGAAATACAAATTCTACATTATTGACTTATGATGGTATGATAGAGATTTAATGGATGATGAAAACACTTTTTCCAACTTTGTCTTCTGGATATTTTTTGTTTTTTATTAATTCAAACATAAGAAAAATCAGACCTTACTGCTGTTTTCACTGATTTAATAACGATGCTTTATATACCCAAACAGCTCATCGCAGCCCATCTGTCGTAGAAACTGTTTTAATGCAAAGTGCTGGAGGAACTCGGGTCAGGCAGCTATTGGGGAATCAACTTTTCGGGTCGGGAACTTTCTTCAGAATGATCAGTCTGAAGAACGGCCACGACCCCAAATATCAATTATCCGTGCTCGCCAAAGATGTTACTCAAGCACTTTCAGTCCTTTTTTTTGTAAACCAGCATCTACAGTTCCTTGCTTTTAAACTACGCTCTTAAAAATTGGAAACAAGCTTGATGGAATCTTAAAAGACTGCAAGTGACTTGCCTGGTGCGAGTTATTCTGAAGTTCACGGATTTTTATTGAACAACAAATCTTGATTAATTGACTGCAATTTTATCACCCTTTTAAATAACATTTGGAAATTACTTGGAGTTCTTTTCAATTAAAATGTTTATTATTCACAAACACATTTATAATCTCTGTAATGGAAGATAGAGTATTCCTGAAGTTTTGAACCTGTGTAACTGCTTGTTTGTCAGGTAGTCACAATTACAGCCACGGTCTACGTGCCTTCCTTCTTCCCGTGCACCCCGCTCTCCCCTGACTCACACAACAAACCGGAAAACAGGTGAGATATGCTTCCTTCCTTTCCAATATACAACCTAAGGGGCCACACAAGTTGTAAGAGTGTTTATTTAAAGATAGACACAAACTCTACCGAGTTTGACATTATTGCATGTATAGACACTGAGAATGAATGAAGAGTTTTTGCTCAGATTTTGTTTTGTATACAAAAGTATACAAAAGGTTCTGGAGTTACTCAGTCAAGCAGCATCTCTGGAGAACATGGCAATGTTTCCGCATGAGACCTTTGTCCTTTTGTGACTTTTTGTGTATTAACCAGCATCTGCAGTTCTATGTTTCTACATTTTATTTTGTATAGAGTCATACAGCGAGGAAACAGGCCCTTTGGCCCAACGTGCCCACACTAACCAACATACCCCACCTACACTAGTCCCATTTGCCTGCTTTTGGTCCATATCCATCTAACCCTATCCAATCCATTTACCTGTCTAAATATTTCTTAAAGGTTGCGATAGTCCTACCTCAGCTATCTGGCAGCTCATTCGATACACATACCGCACTGGTGTGTAAAAAAAAAAGTTATATATATTTTATTCTGAATAAAGTTTATTTTTGAAATAAAAAAGCATTCTATCTCCCCCCTCGACTCTTCAACGTTTTAACTGCTCTATGCAATGCAGTTTCACCATATCCTTCAATACCCCGAGGCTTCCCTTTATTCATGTGTGCAATTGGACACTTTGTGTGTGCTCACAGCGCTAAACGTGGCATCACATTTGATCACAGTCAAATTGTTTTTGTTTTGTCTAGTTAAGTTTTTGGTTTTTAGGTTGTGTTTATGTGGGGGGGGGGGGGGGGGGGGGGTGAAACGGGGCTTGCTGTCTCTCCCTTCGGGGGAATGCGACTTTTTTGTCGTATCCCCCTTCTCTGCCTCCATCTGCGCTGAGGCCTAATGGCGGAGCTGGCGACCTTGAGACTCCGGAGGCAGCCAGTCAGGACTCACCCTGGGTTCGCTCCCGTGAGGGCGGCCCAGCTCGGGGCTGGAACGGCGCTCCCGTGAGGGGCTGTGATGCTCCCGTGAGGGCAGCCTGGCGAGGGGCTGAGACTCTCCCGTGAGGGGCTGTGGCGCTCCCGTCGGAGCGGCCCAGCCCGAGGGTCGAATGGCGCTCCCGTCGGAGCGGCCCAGCCCGAGGTGGAATGGCGCTCCCGTCGGAGCGGCCCAGCTCGAGGGAGGAACGGCACTCCCGTCGGAGCGGCTCAGCTCGAGGAAGGAACAGCACTCACATGAGGGCGATCCGGCTCGAGGCTGGAATGGTGCTCGGGTGGCTGGGACGGCGTTCTGGCGGCTGTGACCCGAGTCCTGGGTTCAGCCGCGGGCCAGCGGCTGCAGCCGCTGGACTGGAGGGCGGCAGCTTCGACCACCCCGGGCCGCGGTGTTTGAGCCGGCCCGTTTGCGGGGTTCGGTGAGCCGCGGGACTGTTTGTGCCATCGCCCGGTGGGGAATCGCCTCAGCGCAGAGGGAGAAGAGGAGGGAAGAGACTACAGCCCTAAGATTTTTGCCTCCACCACAATGAGGAGGTGCTTGGAGGACTCACTGTGGTGGATGTTAATTTGTGTTTAGTGTTGTTTATTATTGTATGATTGTATGTATGACTGCAGGCACGAAATTTCGTTCAGACCGTTAGGTCTGAATGACAATAAAGGAATTCAATTCAATTCAATTCAATTCAATTTATTTGAGGGTTACCAAATACGGCCGATCTGCTCATACACATTTAATAATTCAAATTTCTCATTTCTCATGGAAGATATATTGATCGTGGAGTAGATACAGCATACAGTCACCAGAATGATATCAGGCAGTAAACATTGAAATACCTGAAAGGCTATGTAAAATAAGACTTGTTCCCTTGAATATACAGTGGAACGTTAGAGCTGAATTAGTTGTTATGCTCGAGTCGATCACAGGAGTTAAGAGAGTAGAACAAGGGAAACTATGACATCTACTGAGGAGAGTCTGGAACATGGGGACATAGTCTTAAAATCAGAGTATGGCCATTCTAGTGTGATGCCAGAGATCGCTGCTTCTCAGAGCTGGTAGTCACCAATTACAATTCTTTCCGCAAAATTAGTTGAGGCTCAATTGAAAATGCCCGAAATAAGATTTATTGGTTTTGTGAGTTTAGAATCAGCTGTGATTTAGTTCAGTAGTGGAGTAATCTTTAAATGCTGAATAGTGCACTCCTCTGAATTTTCCAATGCACTTCAAAGTCATCAGACACCAAACTGCATCAGATAAAAACAACAGCTTGCTAAGAGGTGGAAGCAAGATAGTTTTCGGAACAAGTTCCAGAGATTGCTGAGGTAACTGAAGGCAAGGCTTTGAATGAAAGTGGAAAATAAATTGAAGAAGCATAATTAAGGGGACATTGAATTCTTGGAAGATTACAGAGATAAAGTCAAATGTGGGGATTTCAAATAAAACAAGCTTGAGCAAATCTGCTTTGAACTATTACTGGAATAGGATCTGCTATAATGAGTGAAGGGTGATGGGTGAGTGTGAGGTTGCAAGTGACAACATTGTTATAGCAAGTGTGAGACTGGCCAGGAGAAAAACTAGCTATTCTTATTCCCAACTCAGCTCAATTGATCACTGTCTACTACTGCCGTCACCTCCATGCTGTGATTTCCACACTGTGAGGTAAATGAACCAGTTTGCACCATCTAAATCAACAGTTCTGGTTTATTGTGCAATCTGCTTCTCTGTTCCATTCTGGGTGTTAAGGGCCTGACCCACTTACGCGACCTTGGCTCGCAAATTACACGACCTCGTGGTGGCTTGAGGCGTTTGGGCACCGTATGGCCGCGCGGAACCGGTCCCACTTAGAAGCGCGGAGTTGTGCGGGGCTGGTCCCGACATCGCATGGGGCTCCCAAATTCTAGCAGTGGCCGAAATCTTTGCGCGCCAACAGCCTGTCGGCACGCAGGCGCATTGCGGTCGTACGCAGCGTCTTGACATCGTACGCAGCGTTTTGAAGGCGTACACATCATCTTGACGGCGTACGCCTAGCGCGTGGCGTTGCGTGATGACGTCACCGCCCGACGCTGTGCGACGCCCAAATTCAGTCGGTCCGCCTCCTGCCCAGCTGATTGGTAAGCATGACAAAATGACGTCACGCACGAACTTAGCGCGAACTTAGCGCGAACTCCACTTCTGGTTGGTCGCGCCAAACGCATGCAATCGCATGCAAGTGGGACAGGTCCTTAAGGGACTTTAGTTCTCACATCGTGCACATTGAAGTTTTCCTCCTGCACCAATGTTCCTTACTTGACTGATCCCAGTTTTAAAAGTACTCTGAAATCGTACTTTGATCATTCTTTTCCTCAGTGTCTAATTCACTTTAATGTGCAATGTTAAACATGTAATTTAAGTTCCTGTCACTGATCTCAAGTAAAAAGAATAATTATATTAACAGCTCTACAATATTTGTTTAATACTTTAGTGCTGTAAAATAATCTCTCCTGGAATGGTTCCCTCTAGGGTAATTTGCAAGGGCACATTTATGATGTTTGTGAAGTCTGCTACCAGAGGAAATTACATTTCTAAGTGTCACTTCAGAGTTGAGTTCAAGCGTAGCTTACTCAAAGCTTTAACTCACGAAAGGTTAGAAATGAGCGTAGTGATCTATGGCAATAACTGTGCAGAAAATGCAAAGCTAGAAAGGAAGATTAGTTAGCTCAGATTCTATCTTTCCTTAAAAAGTATTTTATGATTTATGGGATTGCAACAATTTTATGCCAATGTGTAAATACATCTTTTTATGAACTAACTAAGGTAAAATGGAAAAAATGACAAATAACAAGCAAAAAAAAGCAATGTGCTATGATACACCATTTCAGATATACAGAACCTTCCTATCAACACAGATAAATCCACAAAGAAATTGAATCTTTCAATGCAATATGCACCAGAATTGGTGACTGTGGGTATTGAATTTGGACGATAAATTCATACTAGTGAATATTACCTAATTATTGATATCAAAGTATGAAGATTACACTTCCCACTCCTGGTCTTGCCATACCTAACCCTGTGATTATATATTTAGGTCATTCATGACGATAACAATAGCCGTGGCCCTGAAGATCCTTATAGGTGTTAAAGGATATTCTGCTCACTACAGTTTATCAATATATTGCAACCTTACAAGTTGTTTCTTAAATAATTTCATAGATTCTATCTCCATTATTCTTCTCTGAAGCACATTTGTAGGGAATGGGATAACACAGAACTAGGGTGAATAGATATGAATGATGGTCAGCATGGATTTGGTAGATCAAAAAGTCCGTTTGTCCATGCTGTATCTTAAAACTAAAAATCGACAACTGTTTGTTATCTTGATTTATTTAAACATCCTGTTAATGCGAAGCCTAATTGTTTTGATTTTGCTCTGGCTTTACCAGGTCTCTTTACCACAACAGCTCCACAAAGGCCACTCACCCTCTGAGTAAGACAGAACAGTTCTACCTCTATAACTGCCCACAAGGAACAACATGGATGGGACCTGATGGCACAGAACATTCAAACAATAGTCACAATGAAGGTAAACTTCACCAAGATTAAATCCTTCTGGAACATTGTAGGATATGGATATTCAGTTTTGTTGCAGGAGAAGTGATGTTATAACTGATGAATATGACACTACTCTATTGATGAATGTTATAGAGGTTAGAGAGCTGGTGGGGTGGGTGTTCAGGAGATAAGATCCTCATTATGGCCTGTCTATATATAGACCTTGCTACTAGATACATGGCTATAAAAATTCTGGCCAAAGTGTTGGTGTTGGGAGAATTTGAATATTGAGTTGTTGATGAAAAACAACTAAATGTATTTGGTAGACACAAAATGCTGGAGTAACTCAGCAGGTCAGGTAGCATCCCTGGAGAACATTGATTGGCAACGTTTCGGGTTCCAACCGGAAATGTCGCCCATCCGAGTTCTCGAAGATGCTGCCTGATCCGCTGAATTACTCCAGCATTTTGTGTCTATTTTGGGTATAAACCAGCGCCCGAAATTCCTTGTATTTGGTATTTTCATTTACTTTAATGTTGTTTGTAAATTTATATGTAGCCACTTCCTTACATTTAATTCACGACTAAATTAAATAAAAACAGAAAATAGGTGAAAGAAATCACATTAAATGAAAGGTCGTCAACCAGAAACATTAACTCTGTTTCTCTCTCCATAGACATTGCTTGATCTGCTGGGTATTTCCAGCAGTTTGTGCATCTATTTCAGATAGCCAGCATCGTAGCATTTTCATTTTGGCTTCTTTAACTGTTGTGTCTGTCTTCAGCTGCGACACTCTTGGTTGAAAATGGGAAGAATGGAATTATATATCTCTTCAGAAGAGGAACACACAAAGAATTTGGATTTGCTGCTCTCCTTACAACTTTCGTTATTTACTATTTATTTTCTTGTTGGACAGCTGGTACGGCCATGGCATGTGGACTTGTCATACCAATGCTGTAAGATAACATTTTACTTCTATAAACCTTTTATCGACTTTGGCTTTGCTTAGTAGTTAACTAAAAATCTTACTTATGTACATGTCTGACTGGCCAATCTAGAGACTTGAGTTCTATCCTGGTTGATTGCTCATTTCCAGCCATCCATCAACCAGCTTATCCCAAAACCCTTCAACCTGTATCCTAGTTCTTGCACAAAAAGACACTACCTTTGACCTGCTGAGTTACTCCAACACTTTGTGCTTGTGTATATTTTTGAGTTCCTTGCACCTCCTTGTTCTTAAAATCCTTTTCGATCTTCCTCCTGTTGCTTGATAATCTGCTTTGGATTTTGGTTAAGGAGCTCTTGACTGTAAACCTTATCCATGGTTTTAATTATTTCATGGCCATCTTCTTCTCAATCACTGTAACCTTCTCTACATGTGTTTGCACTCGCCCGTTTCTGGCTTTTGCACACCTCGGGTTTCAATCAATTATGACCATGCCTGCATAAATTCATGTTCATAAATTATAGGAACAGAATAAGGCCATTCGACCCATTGAGTCTACTCCGCCATTCAATCATGGCTGATCTATCTTTCCCTCTCAACCCTATTCTCCTGCCTTCTCCCCATAATTTATGACATCTTTACTAATCAAGAACCTGTCAATCTTCACATTAACAATACCCACGAACTTGGCCTCCACAGTTGCCTATAGCAATGAATTCCACGGATTCAACACCCTTTGGCTAAAGGAATTCCTCCTCATCTTCTTTCTAAAGGTACATCCTTTTAATCTGAGGCTGTGTTCTCTGTTCCTGGACTCTCCCACTAATGGAAATGTTCTCTCCACATCCACCCTATCCAGACCTTTTATTATTTGATAAGTTTCAATGCGGTCCACTTCATCCTTCTAAACTCCAGTGAGTACAGGCCCAGAGCTGTAACCAAATCATCCCTGGGATCATTCTCATAAACCTCCTCTAGACCCTCTCCAATGCCAGCACATCCATCCTCAGATATCGGGCACAAAACTACTCACAAATACTCCAAATGCAGTCTTATGAGTGCTTTAGAAAAACCTCAGCATTACATCCCTGCTTTTACATTCTAGTCCTCTCGAAATGAATGCTAACTGTATTTACCTTCCTTATTACTGATTCAACTTGCAAATTAAGCCTTTGGGAATCCTGCACCAACTGTGATTTCTGAATCCTCTCCCCATTTAGAAAACAGTCTACGCCTATATTGCTACTGCCAAGGTGCATGACTGCTCTCTTCGCTTAGCGGTATTCCATCTGCCACTTTGCACATTCTCTCAAACTGTCCGAGTCCTTCTGCAGACTTCCTGCTTCCTCTATACTACCTTCCAAAGAGAAACTCTGAAATTTTCTCCTAAATCTTCTTGCCTCTTTAATTCCTTAAAACCTGCAGCTGTGAGTAAACGCCTGCTCTAATATTACTGTATATTATGAAATGTTGTATATATATATTCCAGTGAAGTGCCTTGGGATATTATGTGTCCAAGTTTCTTGTTGTCGTTGATTGGTCAATATGATTTATCCTGTTTTTGCCTACTTGAAGCGTGTCTTTCCGATGTGGAAGTTTTTTATTGCATTTCTATAACCTGATTTAACCTGAAAAAGGCCCTCACCATTAGACGCCACATTCGGAGAGGAAAACTAAAGTGAAGCACATCCTTGCATGACGTAGTCTTTAATAGAACTACTGGGGATATATGGGCATGCTTACTGTTAGGTTCTGCCAATATAATCCTGTCAACAATCCATGGGTAATTTCAGTTTCCTCCTCTGGTGAAAAATATTTAATATTTGGTCTCGTTTGTTGATCCATGGTTTTCACATGGGAAGCAAGAAGTTAATCGGGGTGGCGCAGTGAATACTGCCTTACAATGTTACTGCTTTACAGTGCCAGAGAACCGGCTTTGATCATGCCTATGGATGCTGTCTGTATGGAGTTTGTACGTTCTCCCTGTGATTACGTGGGTTTTCTCCAGTGCTCCGGTTCCCTCCCACATTCGAAAGACGTACAGGTTTTTAAATTCACTGGCTTCTGTAAAATTGTAAATTGTCTTTAGTGTGTAGGATAGTGATCGCTGGCCGGTGTAGACTCGGTGGGTCAAAGGGCCTGTTTCCACTATATCTCTAAAGTTTAAGATCTAAAGTCGAATTCCATCCTTGTTTTTATTCTATAATATTTGAGAATGTTCATCAATAAAGTGTAACCGGAAAACTATTTCATGTTTGACAGATTTGTCGTAACCTTTGTCAAATTCTAATGATAATTTTGCTGTTAAACTGACCATCTTCTCCATTAGATACACAGGAGCCTTATGTGGCAGGATAGTTGGTCTGATCATGGTGTCGATATTTGGTGTCCAAACTGATGAGTATGGAGCCTGGATAGATCCTGGCCTTTTTGCAGTAATTGGAGCTGCTTCATATTTTTGTGGTGTTTCAAGACTAACAATTTCCCTCACTGCTATCATGGTAAGATTTTTTCCAGAAACAAGTATCTGTAAACCTAATGGCCTAGAAATTCAATTGTTTAGCACCATTCCTTTGCTCCCAATTTGTGTAGAATATTAATCATGAGCTGCACTCAAGGAATAATCAAGGAAGGAATTTGTAACATCGGCCTTAGTTACACACAACAAACACACAAACAACACAATGTGAGCCATGGATAGGGAGTCAGGTCTGAATAGCAGGGATAAGCCCCCACTCATCTTAGCTGTTTGAACATACCTTTAATTGTTTATAGGTTCACTGGGGATAATGTTAAGGTGAGCTCATCGTGTCTAAATGCTGGTAAAGGTTTCTGAGTGACTTTTGCTGAATGTTGAGGTGAAATTTGATTGTTCTTATTGTAATGCCTTGTTTGAGCTTTCTGTGTCACCTGGCGTGTGAGGGGAAGTTCCCTGGATGCTCCTTGCCAAAGATGGCTAAAGAGAGAGTGTGATAAGGCCTTTGCCCAATTGATCTATAAAGCTACTGGGAGCAACAATCCTATCTCTTCTTGTCCACAAACCATCGGAGGCTAAGGCTCACATAGAAGGTCCACCTGCTATGGGTGCAGGTCGGCAGATGAGATTAGAGGAGATGCACCTGAACGCCTGTCTCACCTGGAAGGATTGCTGGGGACCCTGGATGGAAGCAAGCAGGGGCGGAAATCGCTTTTAAAACATAGAGGGGGACACAATGAGGCCTGACATCTAGGACAGGGGTCAGCAACCTGCAGCCCAGCCCGTAACCCAAAATCATCTGGCCTGCAGGCGTATTTTTTTTCAATTAGTTTTCGCGACCTGAGAACAGCAGCCAGTCCCGGGGGCACGCAGGTGACCTGGATCTCGTGTAGGACAAAGGCTAGAAGTTGGTATGGAGGGTGGTGTGGGAAAAATTAGTGGACAGAATTGGCAGGTGAAAGGTGGAGAGCGAGGAAGGCGGGTTGGTTTAAGCGTATTTTAATGCAAGGGGCCTGACGGGTAAGGCAGATGAGCTTAGGGCATAGTTAGGTATGAGCGACTGGGACGTTGTAGCCATGAGTGAAACCTGGTTAAGGGAGGGGCAGGACTGGCAGCTCAATGTTTCGGAGTACAGGAGCTTCAGGATAGAGGGGTGAGGGAAAAAGAAGAAGGGGGGTTGCATTGTTGGTTAAGGAGGATGTCACGGCTGTGTTCAGAGGTGACATTAGGGACGGTCTAGTGAGGCTATATGGGTGGAGCTGAGGAACAAGAAAGGGATGATCACCTTGTTGGGGGTGTACTACAGACCCCCAATAGTCAACAGGAATTAGTAGAACAAATGTGCCAGGAGATTGCAGACAACCACAGGTCAAATAAGGTTGTTGTAGTAGGGGATTTTAACTCTCCCAATATAGACTGGGAAAATCAAAGCATGAAGGTTACATGGGGTGCAATTCCTCAAAAGTGTTCAGGAGAGTTTTCTTAAGCAGTATGTAGAGACCCCCACACATAGATCTAATATTGGTAAATTGGGAAGGGCAAGTTAATGAAGTGTGTGTGGAGGAGCCTTTTGGGACCAGATTAGATTTCGATTACGTTTAAGATAGTTATGGATAGGGGTGGAGAGGATCCACGTGTTAAAATGCTCAACTGAGGTAAGGCCAACTTTGAGGGATTGAGAGAAGGTCTCGTTCAAGTTGACTGGAGCAGGTTATTTAAGAGGTAAGGAACATCGGCCAAGTGGAATTTTTTAAAAGTGTACTGAGGAAAGCTCAGGATGAAAGCCCAGTATAAAAATAAAAGAGAAGAAGTACAACGTAGCAAAGATGAGCGGGAAGCAGGATTGAATAACGTTTAAAGAGCAACAGAAGATAACTAAAAAGACAATATGGGGAGAAAAGATGAGGTACAAAGGTAAGCTAGCCAAGAATATAAAGGAGGATAGTAAAAGCTTCTTTAGGTATGTGAAGAGGAAAAAATTAGTTAAGACCAAAGTTGGACCCTTGAAGACCGAAAAAGGTGAATTTATTATGAGGAACAAGGAAATGGCAGATGAGTTGAACAGGTACTTTGGATCCGTCTTCACTAAGGAGGACACAAACAACCCTCCTGATATAGTAGTGGCCAGAGGATCTGGGGTGACGGAAGAACTGAAGTAAATCCACATTAGGCAGTAAATGGTGTTGGGTAGACTGATGGGACTGAAGGCTGATAAATTCACAGGGCCTGATGGTCTGCATCCCAGGGTACTTAAGGAAGTGGCTCTAGAAATCGTGGATGCATTAGTGATAATTTTTTTATGTTCTATAGACTCAGGATCAGTTCTGTGGATTGGAGGGTAGCTAATGTTATCCCACTTTTTAAGAAAGGTGGGAGAGAGAAAATAGAGAATGATAGACCAGTTAGCCTGACATCTGTGGTGGGGAAGATGCTGGAGTCAATTATAAAAGATGAAATAGCTGCACATTTGGATAGCAGTAACAGGATCGGTCCGAGTCAGCATGGATTTACAAAGGGGAAATCATGCTTGACTAATCTTCTGGAATTTTTTGAGGATGTAACTAGGAAAATGGACAAGGGAGAGCCAGTGGATGTAGTGTACCTGGGCTTTCAGAAAGCATTTGATAAGGTCCCACATAGGAGATTAGTGGGCAAAATTAGGGCACATGGTATTGGGGATAGAGTGCTGACATGGATAGAAGTGGTTGGCAGACAGGAAACAAAGAGTAGGGATTAATGGGTTTCTTTCAGGGTACCGCAAGGCTTGGTGCTTGGTGCTTGGACTGCAGTTATTTACAATATACATCAATGATTTAGATGAAGGGTTTCAAAGTAACATTAGCAAATTTACAGATGACACAAAGCTGGGTGAACTGTGAGGAGGATGCTATGACAATGCAGGGTGACCGACAGGTTGGGGGAGTGGGCAGATGCATGGCAGATGACGTTTAATGTGGATAAATGTGAGGTTATCCACTTTGGTAGCAAAAACAGGAAAGATTACTATCTAAATGGCGTCAAGTTGGGAAAAGGGGAAGTACAGCGGGATCTGGGGGTCCTTGTTCATCAGTCTATGAATGTAAGCATGCAGGTACAGCAGGCAGTGAAGAAAGCGAATGGCATGTTGGCCTTTATAACAAGAGGAGTTGAGTATAGGAGCAAAGAGGTCCTTCTGCAGTTGTACAGGGCCCTAGTGAGACCACACCTGGAGTATTGTGTGCAGTTTTGGTCCCCAAATTTGAGGAAGGACATTCTTGCTACTGAGGGAGTGCAGCGTAGGTTTACAAGGTTGATTCCCGGGATGGCGGGACTGTCATATGCTGAGAGAATGGAGCGGCTGGGCTTGTACACTGTTTAGAAGGATGAGAGGGTATCTTATTGAAACATATAAGATTGTTAAGGGTTTGGACACGCTAGAGGCAGGAAACATGTTCCCGATGTTGGTGGAGTCCAGAACCAGGGGCCACAGTTTAAGAATAAGGGGTAAGCCATTTAGAACAGAGACGAGGAAAAACTTTTTCTCACAGAGAGTTGTGAGTGTGTGGAATTCTCTGCCTCAGAGGGTGGTGGAGGCTGGTTCTCTGGATACTTGCAAGAGAGAGCTAGATAGATTTCTTAAAGATAGCGGAGTCAGGGGATATGGGGAGATATTGAGGATGATCAGCCATGATCACATTGAATGGCGGTGCTGGCTCGAAGGGCCAAATGGCCTACTGGACCTATTGTCTATTGTGTATGTCACTGTTATAGTGAAGGGCAAAGCAGGCAAATGTAAGGAAGCTTGGCTGACGAGGTAAATTGAGACGTTAGTTAAAAACAAGAAGGGTGCATGGGACAGGTATAGGCAGCTAGGATCAAGTGCATCCCTGGAGGAGTTTTGTGAACTAAGGAGTAAACTGAAAAAGATCAGAAGGGCATAAAGGGGCCAGGAGATAGCTCTGGCAGGTAACATTAAGGACAATCCAAAAATAATTTTTAAATAGATTAGGGGGAAAAGGGTAATTAGAGAGAGAGTGGGACCGCTAAGGAATCAAAGCGCTCACCTATGTGTGGAGGCACAGGAGATGGGCAAGGTCCGAAATGATTATTTCTTCTCTATATTTACCGAAGAGTAAGAGAGTAGGATGGAGGAAATTGGAGAAGTCACTAAAAGTGTCTTGTGAGCAGCCAGGGTTACTGTCGAAGAAGTACTGAAGGTACTGCCGTTTTTGAAGGTAGACAAATCTCCAGGGCCTAATCAGATATATCTGAGGACATTGTGGGAAACTAGAGAGGAAATTGCGGGAGCCCTGGTTGAAATTTACGAGTTGACCTTAAATACAGGAGAGGTGCTGGAAGACTGGACGATGGCAAATGTTGTGCCTCTTTTCAAAAAGGACGAAGGAAAATGCTGGGAACTATAGGCTGGTGAGCTTAACATCTGTAGTTGGTAAGTTACTAGAGTATTCTGAGGGATAGGTTATACAGGCATTTGGATGGGCAAGGGCTGACAAGGGATAGTTTTGTACATTGGAGGTCGTGTCTCACAAATCTGATTGATTTTTTTGAAGACCTAAAAGGTTGATGAGGGCAGAGCTGTAGATGTTGTGTCCATGGACTTCAGTAATGCTTCCGACAAGGTTCCACATGGTCGGCTGCTCTGGAAGGTTAGATCACATGGGATCCAAAGAGAGATAGCTGAATGGATAGCAAATTGGCTCCATGGAAGGAAGCAGAGGGTGATGGTGGGTTTCTTCTCAGACTGGAGGCCTGTGACTAATAGTGTGCCTCAGGGTTCGGTGCTGGGCCCATTAGCGATTGTCATCTATATCAATGATTTGTACGAGAACATACAGGGCAAGATTAGCAAGTTTGCGGATGATACAAAAGTGAGTGGTTTTGCAGATAGTGAAGATGGTCGTGAAAGATTGCAGCAGGATCTGGATCGATTGACCAGGTGGGCAGAGGAATGTTTGATAGAATTTAGTACAGAAAAGTGTGAGGTGTTGCATTTTGGGACGTTGAACAAGGGCAGGATCTACACGGTAAATGGTAGGCTTCTGACTAGTGTTGTAGAGCAGCGGGATCTAGGAGTACAGGTGCATGGTTTCTTGAAGGTTGAATCACAGGTTACGGTGATCAACAAGGCTTTTGGCACTTTGGCCTTCATCAGTCAGAACATTGAGTATAGAAGTTGGGAGGTCATGTTGCAGTTGTATAAGACATTGGTGAAACGTCATTTAGAATATTGTGTTTAGTTCTGGGCACCATGTTATAGGAAACATATTGTCAAGCTTGAAAGGTTTCAGAAAACATTTATGAGGATGTTGCCAGGACTGGAGGGCGTGAGCTATCGGGAGAGGTTGAGTAGACTGGGTCTGTATTCCATGGAGCGCAGGAGGATGAGGGGAGATCTAATAGAGGTGTACAAAATCATGAGAGGAATAGATTGTGTAGATGCACAGTCTTTTACCCAGAGTTGGGGAATCGAGGACCAGTGGAATTAGGTTCAAGATGAAGGGGAAATGTTAAAAAACTTAAACGGTCAAACATTGAACACCTTATTTGTTTTATTTATTCTGAAGTGGTCCATTTCACTCAACATATTTCAGCTAATGGATACACATGCTCCATAAATCCAAGGCTCCTCACTCAGTATGGGCTGTGTATGGGCTGAGGGCAAACATGTAAACAGGAGTTATCAGGAGATGTGGAGATATAGAGATAGAGTTTTAGATGCCGGTCAGTGCTATGGTCAGCCTCACAGTGCTGAAGTCTCACTTCAGAGAGGGTGTTCCTTTTGGTGAGTGGCTGCTGAGCCCTCTATTGGTTGACCATAAGAGGGCGACATCCCTTGTTTGTGGTGCTGCAGGTGGAAGATGTAGAAAATGAATGAAGAAGGTGATGATTGTGTCTCTGAGGATGCATTGGCAGAATACACATCACCTTGTGGGACAACTGATGAACCCATTCCACTGAAGGAGAAACCTGACAAACAGTTTGTGCCTACATTCATCAAAATGTTGCCGACATATCAGACTTTGCTGACATGCAGACAAAGCCAATGGCATCTGCCTGCTTCAAAAAATATTGTAAAGATTGGGCATTGCAGGGTGAATGAAAGCCAATTTTGTAGGCAGGAGCTTCAAGCACTTCTTCTAAGATTTATTTTCAGAATTTTTTTCTTACTCTGGTTCTATCATGAGTTTGTCATCCTGGCTATTAATAGTTACTATCCTTTAGAGTGTGCAGAAACCTTTGGACAAATTCTTGTTAGGTCCAGAGACTAAAGTTGTGTGTAGTACTCCCTGTGTGATCTCAGTCGACTTCCTTAGTTTAGTATGCCAACATTTTGTAATAAAGGTCAACATTACATTTGACTTCCTAGTTGGTTGTTTGCATATTTACTTCTGATCTGGGTATTCAAGGGGTCTTTTGAGCAGGTTATCACTGTTAAGAAATTTATATTATTCGCACCAATTTCACTTACATTTAATTTTCCAGCTGATTTTACATTATCTAGAAATCTGTATCTGTTGTACTCTATTTTTTGCAAACTAGGTCATATCATTGGTTCATTAAATTGCAATATTCCTGGAGAATTTGCATTTGACATATTCAGGGATACCACTAGGTGTCAGGATTTCCAAAGTTTTCAGAGTTAGAACACTTCAAGTGTACTTCATACACAAATATTTTTTATAATGTATTAAATGATAGGGAGTGTGAAAAAACAACAATGGTGTTTCTATTACTAAAGGGGCTGTCCCACTTGGGCGACCTAATTGGCGAGTTTAGGAGAGTTTGAAAAAAAATGTCATGCTGAAGACCTCCTTCGACTATGTAGAAGACCTCCCTCGACCGCCTTCGACTATTTTGAAGACTAGCTTCGACCAGCTATGACTAACTTCGGGAAAATTGGACACCGAATAGTGGAGAGTGAAGACGACCTCCTTCGACCTTCCATCGACCTTCCTTCGACTATAATGAAGACTATCTACGACTGCCCTCGATTACCTACGACTAACATGCTGACCTACTACGACTAAATCTACGAGTAAAAAAAGTATTGATTTTTTCCATGGCGACCTTTTTTTACTCACGGGCATTTTTCAAAATGTTGAAAAATACGCCGCGACCTAGCTGAGGCCTCGAGTACACATGGACTACTCTCGAGCATGAAGGAGAGTTACAAAGACCTCCTACGACCTCGTGTCGACCATGCTGCGAGTATGAGTTGATGGCAAACTCGCCAGAACTCGCTGATTAGGTCGCCCAAGTGGGACAGCCTCTTAACAAATATATTATTAGCTCCTGTCCAGCTTTCATGAAGTTTATGGAAGATCATGTGAAGGCTTTTTTTTTTTTCAAACAACAACTGTGGTTTTATTGAACTTATCAAGGAGCTTAACCTTTTAGTAAAACTTTAAATACCATAATTGCAGTTCTCCAACATATAGGTTAGAGGCCAATATTGACCCTTGGAATTTGCAGGAGATGTAACTTCAGGAAGCAGATGTGTCCTTCATGCATGGTTCTGTCTCAGGACTCCAGTTCCATTCAGATGAATACATAGGTGAATGGTAGAGGTCAGCAATGTTAGTTCAGAAACGAAACAATCCTCACATTGACTTCCCTCATGGAAAAGGCACCAGAGCTTTTGTTTTTAAAATAGATCCCAACAAATGCTCTAGAATGAGTTACAATTTATGAAAGACCAGGAGTGGACATTATGGTTCCCATTAGATGGTTTGTAATTTATTCACCACCAGGTCTTCCATGGATTTTTATAAAGAGGATAAAACAATCAGAACAACTATTCATTTCTAAAAGTGCAATCATTTAGTATTTTGTACAGAAAACATTAATTGTCATTGAGTTAACAAGGCCTGGGTGTATCTTTTGTGCACTTTAGTGAACAGTATTCTCATCAGTGGCCCATGCCCAGTAAGAATGTGCATGGGTTCTCACAGTAATAATAATACTAATTTTCAACTATATGGTTAAAAAACAAGTTGGGTCAAAAGCCAGGCAACTTCCCTTTTACTAAAGTAGAGAAAAAGTACAAATTGAATTCAACGTATTGTTCAGGCATTTCACTTGTCAAAATAATTTATTTCAATGTTAATTCGAAGTAATTGCAGATTATTTTGAGGGATCTAATATTGTTATTCTGTTCAAAGAAATGTACATACTAAAAGCTATTGATACTTTTGGTTACATCTTGTATACCAAACTATAAACCAAACTAAAACTTTGAGATATTAAAGGAAATTGAACATTTCCGCATATATTGTACCCTTTGAACAAGAAACTAGAATAAGCATTGCATAAATAGAAATGAACTGAATAAATTTAAGAACTAAGCTGGCCTTAGGCAGGAACCCATTACAAGCATTAACTAGGATATCCTGCATAGTTATTTTGTTAAACAATACACATAAATAATGTTCAGTCAAGTACCATTTTGAATTTCCGCATTTAAGTTAACTCTTTAAAAAAGGAACAAATTCTAAATTTCAATTTTTCATTAGCAACAATTTATAAACTTATTTAAATGTAATCTTTATGACAATTATTATAAATAATTATAACATCCTACTACATTCAATATAAAATGGAAATGGACAGCACAGTGGAAATTGTCTGGATCAGCTTATACTTTAAAGTATTTTTTGCCTACAGTTATAGATTGGAATCTTTTTGGCAGGATACATTTAGCAATTATTATATTTAACAACTGACATTTTGTTGAATCCCCATCCGCAATTTAGTTAAACTCTGCGTTTTACTAGATAGTATTTATCTATACGCAGATTGCAGTTGTTATTGAGCGATGCCTTACTGATAGATAGGTGCCCTGGAGCTTTTGATGGTGAGTTTAATGCTAATGCATATTTGAATCTCCCACAAAAAGATGCAAAAGGAGGAGGATGTTATGAGAATGCAGGGTGACTTGGACAGGTTGGGGGAGTGGGCAGATGCAGTTTAATGTGGATAAATGTGAGGTTATGCACTTTGGTAGCAAAAACAAGAAGGCAGATTATTATCTAAATGGTGTCAAGTTGGGAAAAGGGGAAGTACAACGGGATCTGGGGGTCCTTGTTCATCAATCAATGAAAGTAAGCATGCAGGTACAGCAGGCAGTGAAGAAAGCTAATAGCATGTTGGCCTTCATAACAAGAGGAGTTGAGTATAGGAGCAAATAGGTCCTTCTGCAGTTGTACAGGACCCTAGTGAGACCACACCTGGAGTATTGTGTGCAGTTTTGACCCCCTAATTTGAGGAAGGACATGCTTGCTATTGAGGGAGTGCAGCCTAGGTTCACAAGGTTAATTCCTGGTTTGGGCAGGACTGTCATATGCTGAGAGAATGGAGCGACTGGGTTTGTATACACAATTTAGAAGGATGAGCGGGGATCTAATTAAAACATATAAAATTATTAAGGAATTGGACATGCTAGAGGCAGGAAACATGTTCCCGGTGTTGGGAGAGTCCAGAATCAGGGGCCACAGTTTAAGAATAAGGGGTAGGACATTTAGAATGGAGATGAGGAAAAACTTTTTCACCCAGAGAGTTGTGAATGTGTGGAATTCTCTGCCTCAGAAGGCAGTGAAGGCCGATTCTCTGGATGCTTTTAAGAGAGAGTTAGATAGAGCTCTTAAAGATAGCAGAAAAGGGGTACTGATTGTGGATAATCAGCCATGATCACAATGATGGCGGTGCTGGCTCAAAGGGCCGAATGGCCTTCTCCTGTACCTATTGTCTATTGAAACCGGAGCACCCGGGTAAAACACGTACTGTCACAGGTAGAACATGCTAACTCATCACAGATAGCACCTGTTGTCAGGATCGAATCTGGGTCTCCGGCGTCGTGAGTTCTACCAACTATGCCGTTATGCCATATTCTTTTCCATCAGGACTGAGAAGCCCTGCACAATAGAACGATAAGAAAAATAACTTCATGATCTCATAGGATATATTAAGGTGATCTGCACCAATGTTTGCACCCTCTGGATTGGTGACCGTCAGTAATACATTTAATGCAGAGATCAGTGTTCATTAACTGAGATGCCACTCATTAGGAAATACAGAGATGTAGTAAAACAAAAACCTCAAAGGTAGTTGGGGCAGGAATTAATTAATTCATGGTGTTATTATCAGTACAGCTAGACTTGTAAAGCAGGATCTAAAGAGATTTTACGCAAAATCTGTGCTTTACTGGCTGATTTTGCTTGTTGAGGAAATGGTCTCTCGATTTGCATTGAAGAATTCTAATTTGCAGGCTCCTTTTGAATACAGGTCCACTACCAATTTTCTGGCATCTTTGGTTCTAGAGCCTTTCTGGATTATCCATCTTGCTGGACCAATGGAGGTTACGGCCTCTGAGAACAGTTGAACAGCATTGCAATGGTCTGGCTAGCACGCTGAAGGACTGAGATACCAGCCCGCAAAGTCGGTCTCTGAAGTCAGCTACGGGAACGGATTTGCCGGCTCCAGCTGGGCTGAAGTTCCAGCCACCCGACCGCAGGGGGGCAAATTCGACCTGCTGATCAGCCGTGGAAGTCCTGATGAGGTTGTGATTGGCAACCTCGGCGCCACATCTTCAGAAGGATTTCATGTGTGTCCTTGTAATTTGTCCATATTAAAGGAGATGCTGGACCACCATTTGCTGAAAAATTGGTGGTGGACCTGTACCTTATATTTGTTGGGGAATCCCTTGAACCCGATATGGCCATTGCTTGCCTCTTCCACTTATCTGGGGATGAGGTTGTGGAATCTGAGCAAGTACATGCCATGGTGGTTGTCTTCATTCTCCTTCTCCTTCTACTCCAATTCAGGGCCCTTATTTTTTCTTTTTTTGTTGCCCTTCTTCCGGCAGCAGCTGGCGTTTTTGATTGCCAAAGTTGTGCAGAATGCAGCAGATGATAAATTCTCAATATCAGCTTGACATGTACTGCAGGACATCTCTGATTGATAAAGCCAACAAAATCTCAACTTGTGGAGACGAGTAGTATTTTGCACTATGATCCTGATGCTTCTCTTACTCTTATACCTGTACTCATCTATTATGTTGGACAAGTGCACCAGCATGAGCAGCCAGAAAAGGAGAGGAAGCCCTTGTCCTCTGGCATTCACTGGATGAAAGATCCTCATGTGCAATCTGGAAACATGACATTCACCATCAGGATATTCTTCTTGTAATCCACAATATCCTGCACATTGATGGATTGCACACCTTTCATGTTATAAAGGGAACCCACCCCATGGATAGACAGATGAATCCACGACTACTTGTATATGTGGTAATGCAGCATTGCTGGCAGATCCCAGATCTGACATCTGTTCCTCACTGAAATCAAAATAGCTGAAATCATTTTTTTTTAGAACAGTGCAGCGGGGATATTTGTGGTGCAGCAGTGAGGAACAAGTTGGGACAGGGAGGGACCTGTTGTGGACACTTAGAATGATCATGTGTTATGAATGTTGAGAATGGACTTGGTGTTGAGATGTTGTTCATGTTAATGTTGATGTTAAGTTGCCAGTCCATGCAAAAAGTGTGACCAAACATCCTCCCATTGAATCTTGCATATGTTCAAACGAAAGTTTTAGAAAAGCTGAGAAGTCTGAATACAAAGTGAAGTTTCTAAACATCTTGTGGGATTTGATTTTTATACCTCCTACTACTTATACTCCGTTATCTCAATTCACCCTGAATACTCAATCATTCCCAAAATTACTGCTGCCAGTGGTATTATCATTGACTCACTGGTGGAATGAGTAAGTATTCAGAAAGTATTCAGACCCCTTCACTTTTTCCACATTGTTACGTTTGCAGCCTTATTCTAAAATGTATTCAATTCTTTATTTTTTATTATCAATCTACACACAAGACCCCACAATAAAAAAGCGAAACAGGTGTTTAGCAATTTTTGCAAAGTAATTAAAAAGAAATAACTGAAATATCACATTTACATAATTATTCAGACCCTTTACTCAGTGCTTTGTTTAGGCACCTTTGGCAGAGATTCAAGTCTTCTTGGGTATAATGCTACAAGCTTGGCACACCTGTATTTGAGTAATTTCTTCCATTCTTCTCTGCAGATCCTTTCAAGCTCTGTCAGGTTGAATGGGGAGCGTTGATGCACAGTTATTTTCAGGTCCCTCCAGAGATGTTCGATCGGGTTCAAGTCCAGGCTATGGTTGGGCCACTCAAGAACATTCACAGTCACGAACCCACTCCTGTGTTGCCTTGGCTGTGTGCTTAGGGTCGTTGTCCTGTTGGAAGGTGAACTTCCACCCCAGTCTGAGGTCCTGAATGCTTTGGAGCAAGTTTTCATCAAGGATCTCTCTGTACTTTGCTCCGTTCATCTTTCCCTCGATCCTGACTAGTTTCCCAGTTCCTGCCGCTGAAAAGCATCCATACAGCATGATGCTGCCACCATCACACTTCATCATAGGTATGGTATTGGCCAGGTGCTGAGCGGTGCCTGGTTTCCTCCAGGCATGACGCTTGGCATTCAGGCCAAAGAGGTAAATCTTGGTTTCATCAGACAAGAGCAACAGAGAAAACAACCCTTTTGGCAAACTCCAAGCGGGCTGTCATGTGCCTTTTACTGAGGAGTGGCTTCCGTCTGATTGATGGAATGCTGCAGATATAGTTGTCCTTCTAGAAGGTTCTCTCATCTCCACAGAGCAACTCTGGAGCTCTGTCAAGGTGACCATTGGGTTCTTGGTCACCTTCCTGACCAAGGCCCTTCTCCCTCGATTGCTCAGTATGGCCGGGCGGCCAGCTCTATGGAGAATCCTGGTGGTTCCAAAGTTCTTCCATTTAAGAATGACAGAGGCCACCGTGCCCTTCGGGACCTGCAATGCTGCAGAAATTGATTTATACCCTTCCCCAGGTCTGTGTCTTGACACAATCCTGTCTCGGAGGTCTACGGACAATTCCTTCGTCTTCATGGCTTGGTTTTTGCTCTGACATGCATTGTTAACTGTTGGACCTTATATAACCAGGTGTGTGCCTTTCCAAATCATGTACAATCAATTTAATTTACCACTGGTGGACTCCAATCAAGTTGTAGAAACATCTCAAGGATAATCAATGGAAACAGGATGCACCTAAGCTCAATTTTGAGTGCAAACGGTCTGAATACTTATGGAAATGTGATATTTCAGTTATTTATTTTTAATTACTTTGCAAAAATTTCTAAATACCTGTACCTGTTTTCATCCTTTTTATTATGTGGCATTGTGTGTAAATTGATGATTAAAAAAAATAATAATTTAATCAATTTTAGAATAGGGCTGCAACGTAACAAAATGTGGAAAAAGTGAAGGGGTCTGAATACTTTCTGAATGCACTGTATAGGAGCTGAATTTGGCCTTTTGGCCCATCAAGTCTACTCCGCCATTCAATCATGGCTGATCTATCTTTCCCTCTCAACCCTATTGTCCTGCCTTCACCGCTGAACCCCTGACCCCCTTTGCATCTAAACAAAAAGTTTATTGTTAGTTTTCCCTGGTGTTTCTGCTGCCTGTAGTCTCTTCTGTATGTGCCCATCCGGTACACTGAAGACAGAAAAGTGTACCTTGAAATAACAAGAAAATAAAACTTTTTCCAACCTGCTAAGCCAATTGCATTTCCCATATAACGTTTACTGCAGATCCTTGATGGGACTTCCAGCTCTATCATGTTTTGTTGTGCACGGAAATGTATTTTGCACAAATAATTATATCATTCATAGTGTGCCTGGTGCCAGAGAAATGTTTGCAGATGTAACATGAATAGCATGGGAAATGCTTGGCCCAATTCAATTTTTCATGTAACTCGGCCTTTACTGACCTGCAGCATGATCTACTTCAGATAAAATGGAAAACGGTTTGCTACAAATAGGGCAGTACATGATCCAATTTCTGGGCTAAGCTCCCCTAAGGCTCCCGAGATGCTGCACGAATTTCATATGAAGAGCAGCATCGTCATGTGACAGGTGAAGGGTTTACATAAAATACAGTGTGGGGGAAAGAGCAGAGGAAGAGATTCTTTAATAAAAATAAAACCTTTGCACTCTTTTCCGTGAGCCGTTCCCTGTTAAGTTTGCTATGTTAGAAATGAGCATTTGGTTAAAAGATTAATAACATCTCGGGAGGTATCCATTGTCCTTGTGTGCGAGGGGAGAACTTTTGTAGCTTCTGCTATGCAGTAGAAACAGTGACTCAGTCACATTGTTCATTGTGGGCAATTGGAGGATTTTGGACAGCTTTTCCTCACAATGTCTCTATAACATTGAGTGCTGATATCATTCCAAGACACATATTGACTGAGGTGAGTCTGTGTGTGATACTCACCTCCATCAAGGTATAGCGTAGATGGACACCAGGTAGAGATTATGTGGAACATTTACTGAATCCAGCTTTTGCAGCTGAATAGACTTTGCATGTCAACTCGATTGCTAATGCAAACTGTATGGGATACAATTCAATAATGAACAGATGTCTTCCAATCTAACAACATTATTGGCCATTATCCAGGGGATGAATAGCCTCATAGCGCTAATATCTGGAGTTTCAGTTTCAGGAAGGATGAAAGTTGTGTAAACAGCTTCACTGCCAATGACACCAGATCAGAACATGCAGCGGAAGGGCAGCACAGTTGCGCAGCAGTAGACCTAATGCCTTACAGCGCCAAATACCCGGGCTTGATCCTGTCTACGGGTGCTGTCTGTTCAGAGTTTGTATGTTATCTCTGTGACCACGTGGGATTTGTCCGGGTGTTTTCCGGTTTCCTCCCACACTGATGTACAGGTTTGTAGGTCAATTGGGTTCAGTAAAATTGTGGCCAGAATTGGCAATGATCTAATTTGATCTGAGATAATAGGTGAAGAATATTGTGTCGGAAGAATACAGTGTCAATAGTAAGGGTACAGATGTGACAGAGGCTAACGATGACAGATTTAATTTACTCAGCATTAAATTATAGATTATCCATGGATTGGATATTAGAAAAGGACTAAAACAGTGCAGAGGCAGGGGAAGGATTGTTAAACTCAGCAGCAATACAGAACTTGATGACATGAATATATGTTCGAATTTGATACCTTGTCAAGTCACATGGGTGACGAGGAGAAGAGGCCATGAGGAAATCCTTGGCACGCACCAGAGGTAATGATTCTGGCTTCTGCTTCTGCAATGGCATTTTTGTGGCAGACTATATTGTATATGTAAACATATTGTTGCATGAATCATTTCCAATTCCCAGCAATGTGGGTACCACTTGTAAGTCCCATTTTTCAAAGTGAATCAACTACAGGAGAAAATTCAGCCCAGATGCCAAAACTAATTTCAACTATATGCATGTTATAATCTAATAGAAAATGTGTATAATAAAATGTAAACATAAACATTTCTGTTCTCTTATTCCTTTTATTATGTATTAATAATGCCCAAATAACAGATGAACAGAGAAAGTTCCAAAATTGCTCAGGACATTTGTTTGGCCAGTTTGATTTGCATTTCATAGAAGGCACATCAGATTCAGATTCAGATTCAATTTTAATTGTCATTGTCAGTGTACAGTACAGTACAGAGACAACGAAATGCATTGAGTTACATCAATTCATTGATAAGCAGGGGAACATGGCAGCAAAGATAGACACAAATGCTGGAGTAACTTAATGAGCCAGGCAGCATCCCTGGAGAAAATGGATAGATGATGTTTTGGGTTGGAATCTATCTTCAAACTGATTTTATTTGTGGGGATGGGGGGAAGCAAGTAATAACCTGGACAAATTGGGGCCGGCAACAGATCATGAAAGCAACACTTACCCACTTTTCACACTCCAGCTTCCTTAATGCGGTTCAAATACATTAACTCTTGCCCAAGCAATCCTACCGAACAATGATTTTGGTGACTTGAACTGTATAAAAACATTTATCTTGATCAAATCTGATATAATATTTCCTATGTTCTTGCAGGTGGAGCTAACCAATGATGTGCAATCCTTGCTGCCAATAATGGTAGCTGTCATGGTGGCCAGGATGATTGGAGACTTATTTAACCATTCGCTGTACAGCTCTTTACTGAAGCAAAAACATATTCCATTCCTGGAGCCAGAACCATACGTCTTGTACCAGAAGAAACCGTAAGTATATGCTCAGTCTCAGTGCCTCATTGAGACATAAACACTGCCGCGCATTGTGCGTCTGAGCTTCACAGCTTAAATGCTTGAATAAATCAAAATTTGAACCATAATATAAAAAAATGAGAAGAATATTTTCACAAAATGGAAATGAGGTTTAACTATATGCTAAGAAAGGTGTACATAAAGAGTTAATTTTCCTGTGAAATATATCCCATTTCTTGGCAAGTTACTTTGTGGCAAAAACGAAGAGACATCTGGGACAGATCCTAACTTGCAAGCCTTATGAAGTGAGTTATAATAGGTGAACAGCCATTTGTACATTGCTGTTAACTATCAATGGTCTTGATAGTAATCTGCACTCCTTACTATGGGCGGAGGACAATGGAACAGGGTTATGTCCTGAAAATGAAGGAACTGCCTCACTAACCTGATGCACCTGCATCTAGGGAGAGAAGGAATCGTTGCTGTTTCAGGTCTCAACCCGAAACATCACCCATTCCTTCTCTCCAGAGATGCTGCTTGTTCTGCTGCATTACTCCAGCATTTTGTATCTATCTTTAGTTTAAACAAGCATTTATAGTTCCTTCCTACGCACCTGCGTCAATATTATTTTATTATGCTTGCAAGATCATGCACCCCATTAACATATTTAAATCATGGGTCTGCTCTGTAACTTGGAGAATTGATTTAAATTAATGTGTTGATATGGTGGTTTGCCTAAGCAAATGCTTTTAATAGTATGGTTTAAGACCAGGAGGAACAGAACTTTGTTTCTGCCCTTCAGGAAGCCTTTATGGAATGGATCCCACTGTAGTAAGAAATATATCCATCCATCCTCACCCCAGCCCATATCAACATCCTTCCCACTGTCCAAGGTGAAGGGAAAATCATGTTTGTTTAATCAGTTGGAGTTCTTTGAGGATCCAGCTAACGGAGATATAAGGAGGATACCAGTTGATGTGTGTGTTTGGATTTTTTGAAAACCTGTAGATAAGATGCTGGGGTTGATTATTGAGCTCATAGAATTGTACATAATATACAGATACTTGATGGACAATTGGTTATTCAACAGGAATTGAACTGATCCATCTCAGTTTGGCAAGTTGGGGTAGAGCAGGTATCAGTGATTGGACCCCAAAATTTAAACAATTGAGCTCAGGTTTGAAATGTCATCTTTCCACATTTGTTGGTGATATTAAACTAATGGAGATTAAGTAGGGAGGAGGATGTAAAGGAATATCAAAGCGGCACAATGGTGCAGCTGGTAGTGCTACTGCCTCACAGGTAGAGACCCATGTTCCAGAGACCAGGTTCCATCCTGACCTCCGGTCCTGTCTGTGTGGAGTTTGCATGTTCTCTCTGTGACCCGGTTGGGTTCCTCCAGGTGCTTTGGATCCTGTTACCAATTTCCATCTCTGACTTTCAAATCTTCGACTCTCTTCATGCAATCAATTGTCTGGGAAAAGACTACTCTTTCTGCCCTGAAATTGGCTTGCCTGTCAATCTGGCTGGCTGCCCGGGAGAATCATGAAATAAGTAATGTGCCATTACTTTTGAGCTCAGCAGGGTTCCCGTATCCCCAGCCTGGCTGGGTTCTTGGATACGTGTTGCAATGCTACCCGACCACAGCAAACCCTTCCGCTTTCCCCACTCCTTTCCTGCTTTCTTAGAAGCAACAGGGTTGCGAAAGTCTAGAGGCCAAGGATAACTATTAGGTAATTTACTATTAGATCAGCCATGATTGAATGGCGGAGTAGACTTGATGGGCTGAATAGCCCACTTCTACTCCGATCGCTTCTGACCCAATTCCCAGAGAAGGGGCGAGAAAAAGCTATGCACGTATAACAGGACAGCTGATCCTAAATAAAAGGCAGATATGCTCAGCAAAAGTGTTTCCCTAAATTGATTGTGTTGGGTGAAGCAGTAAATGTTGGAAAACTGCTGCAAGTGAGGCAGGATCAGTGAAGCCAGAAATTGAGTCAATGTTTCAGATCAATAAACAGCTGCTGGGAATTCTGGTGAGAGTTAACTCCGCTTCCCCTTCCAAAACCCACCAGAATGCGGGAAGGATATCTTTACCAACCTACACTGATTCATAAGTAATGATTTATATCAGTGTAGTTTTGCTTTGCCATTTTCTCTCTTAATCTCCATTTGATTGTGGCTGGATTACCTATATTTTTGCAATGGCATTCTTTGTGGCAGACTATGTTGCTTAAACTCTCCAACAGAATTTAACTGAGGGAAGGGGTCTTTCTGGGCATTATCACTTTACATTGACGCTGAAAACTTTGTTATTCCCTTCAGCTATTAGCAAGTAAATGGCACAATTCTCCCTCTTAAGGATGAGGAACAGTTCAATTTGAGAACAGTTGCCTCACTTAATCTCCCAAATCCTAGATCCAGCTCATTGTTTATATTTCTACAGGATACCTAGGGGAATGGAATGAAAAGAGAAATGTCTCCCGAAATTGTAAATGAGTGCAGCTTCAATGATAGGACAAGTAGATAGCTTAAGGATAAAGGGAAAATCCTTTAAAACGAGTTGAGAAGCTTTTTTTGGGGCACTTCGAGAGTGGTGATCTCTGGAACTCTCTGCCAAGAGGGTAGTTGAGTAAAAGTTCATTGGCTAAATTTATTAGATGTGGCCCTTGTGGCTACAGGGGGTATGGAGAGAAGGCAGGTACTTTGGATGATCAGCCATGATCATATTGAATGGCGGTGCAGGCTCGACCGAATGGCTGCTCCTGCACCTAATTTCTATGTTTCTAAGTAACTGGGGTAATCACTTTTGCTGGGTTCTTTTCGAGTTCTGCTTTTAATGGGGCACTTCGATACATTTTATTGATCTTGTAAACTGGTAACAGTAAAAGTAAAGCTAAACGATTCCACAGAATACCTTCCACAATCTCCTCCCTGCTTTGTGTGGGTAGATGGTTACTGTTTGGCTGGATGGTGATTACATTTCACTGTGCCAACTGGCACACGTGACATATAAATGTATCTTGTATGGGTCTCTGAGAAAAGTATCAGTTGAAGTGAAGGAAAAGATCTGAATGCAAGAATAAGGGCGAGCTGCCAATGGAAAAGAAACAGACAAGGAAATCCATTTGAAAAGTTTCTTTCAGAAATCCATGTGGATCTCACATCTGCAGCTCCTGCCAGTTGGGCATCTGCCTGGACAAACAAGGTAGCTGCAAATGGATACCATAGCCACCAATATGACTGCTCCCTGTAAGCATGCTTCTCTATTTTGTTTTATAGTGGAATTATGAGTGCCATGAATCCAAATATATCTGGCCCTCAGCCGCACACCAGCTATATAATTGTCCATCGTTAGACTTAGACGTGAGTGCAAAATAGATTGAAAACCCAACCCTCTCCTCAAAGGACAAAACAGCCTTTTCATTGTTCATACATATTTATGTGGGGGTTTTTTTTCCTCCCAGATATTCTCCAATAAGATTATATTCTCTTAGATTTCAGCCAACTTTCAGCATGTGTCAAGAAAAATTACAATATACTGCTTGTCTGCCTTAAGTAGATGGTCGATTTAAATCGGATGTGTTCTTGATCTTGACTGAGATTTTAGGACAATGCTGAATGCATGGTGTGTTCTTTTTCTAAGTAGATATTAAATAGTAGCCCTGTCTGGTGGCTGAGGAGGATATATGGACATTCAATGTACGATAAACAGATTCTCCTTCATTAAAATAGATCAAGATGTCTGAAGGAGACCCCGATCTGAAACATGACCTATCCATGTCCTCCAGAGATGCTGCCTGATCCACTGAGTTACTCCAGCACTTTGTTTTTTTTAATTAACAACTCGTGTTGCTGCTTTGTGTGGCACCTTCTTTTGTGCAAAATGTTATGCAGTTTCCATAGTTGTTACGTCTTGTCTACCTACAGCAGGCACTTTAAGGCACTGGAAAAATTCCACAAACATTATCTCTACAACATCTTCCAAATTCATTGACAGTAGAAGTAAACCAATGTGAGTGTCATCTCCAGGTCAACAACCACAGTATGAGGCACGAGTCAAACTTACTCAGCTCCTTGGGGAAGGCCACGTCACTCACAAACTGACACCAAATCCCTGCAATGGACATCCTTGCATCTTTTCCTTTGTCTACCTGGTAATATATTCCCAGGACAGACACTTGCATTGGTTTGTCTGTGGATGTTTGCCACTTCATCCTCCTGTGAATGAGGACGATTTTACAGAGAAAGCATTGGTAGTCGTTTTCCACTGTCTTGAGGTTTCTACTGCAGGTGATCCAGATCTTAGAAACATATAGATAGCAGGAAGCTTGCAGGCAGTCATGGAGCAGGTGAAGATCACATTTGCTGTGAGTTTGGATGAATAGACTCTACATTGTGATTTGGGGAACAGGTCTCCAGCCACTGAGAGGAGAATGTTGAATTCTGGGCAGCATAGCCATCCCTCTATAGATATATAATAGCTGGATTTTCCTTTTTTCTTAAATATGGTTATGATTACAGCATCTCTGAAGTTCCATAGAATAACTTCCTTTCAGGATATGGGCAATGATGTTAAGGTTTTTTGACAAAAGCTCTTCAATGTTAAATGTTTGGGATTTTGAGCAATTTCATCAAGCTTGCATGGGCACAATGCATTTTTAATGTGAACTGGCCTTAATCTTTTGAGAAATCATCTTAGAAAGTTCCTGCAACTTTAGTGCAAGATTAAACTCTATTGGGGTCCTATGAATTCTGTGATGTTTGAATTCACCAACTCATAGAATCAATTGTCCTGAGGTCGTGCAGTGCAGGCTTCATTTTTAAACATTACAAAAGTTCATTAATAACAAATGGTGTATCTATCGCACAATGGGAAGGGAAGTTTGTACACTGAAAGGAACTCTTGATGTGTGCAATGAATTGGTTGATTTCTGCACCAAATTAATGAAAGATACCAGGCATTTTTATGTATTTTCCATTTTGGCTGCAATGTGCTCTACCCACTTGCCAGTATTTAATGACGGATGTGTCTCAATTGATCATAGTCCTTCTGTACAAATTGTACTATGCAAAGAAAGATGTTATTCATAAATAGGAACCACAAAACCTATGCAACTAAAAAAAACAATTGGCCACATTAATGGCTGGATTGCCTTAAAGTAACAATATTAATTGAAGCTGCATAATATTTCAAAATGCTGGCAGTTCAAGGTGCTTTGTGCGGAGCTGGTGCAGCAGAACTGTGTAGCAGAAATGTTGATGCTTGATTTTCCAGCCATATAAAATTAATAGTAGGAAAAGCATGCCCAGATCTCCAATATATGGTCGCAGTAGGTAAGGATTCCTTCCCTGCTGGTAATGTGAACTTGCATGATTTTTTTCTTATTCGTCACTGCCACTCCCAATTTTTCCTTTTCAAGTCTATTGATAAGAACATGGAACCTAGCTTTCTGAAATCTGTGATTCAACTTTGCTACTGTTTTCATAATATACCAGAGTTTTATGCAGAAGAATTAATGAATTGCCTCTCAAGTGACCTATGAAACATTCATGATTATTTTGGGTAGGAATATACAGTGAAATTTATTTTCTACATTCCTTTTATTTAATGTTTCTTGTAAAATCATAACTGTCTTTAAAAGTATGTATTTCAGATTTTATTACAACTAACAAAACAGAAAAATCCTCATGAATATGTTTCCAATATAATTATGGATTGCATTCAGTGATATTAATACATATTTTTGTCCAGTCTTTAGTCCAGAATTTAACACTTCACAACCAATTGAACAGGTGTGTGCATGTGATTGGGGTAGGCAGCAAAATTGGTATTTCTAAGAAAGACAGAAAATGCTGGAGGTATTCAACCAGCATCTCTGGAGAACATGTTCAAGAAGGAACTGCAGATGCTGGAAAATCGAAGGTAGTCATAAATGCTGGAGAAAGTCTGCGGGTGCGGCAGCATCTATGGAGTGAAGGAAATAGACAATGTTTCGGGCCGAAACCCTTCTTCAGACTGATGCAGGGTGGGAAGAAGAAAGGAAGAGGAGGAGCCAGAGGGCTGAGGTTTCAGGTCGGGACTCTACTTCGCACTCAAATTTAGTATTGGTATTCCTGCCTTGCTCTTCCTTGTGTTTGTATTATGCCGCAAGGAAACTGAATTAATGTTGAGAAGGTCGGTGGAGATGGTCCATGGAGCTGATGCACATACTGGAAGTGGTGGAATTCTTGTAGAAGTGAGGGAGCTATTGATTCTGGGAAGTGGATAAATATGTCCAACGTGAAAAGTGAGGAGTTAGTGTTTGCAGCTGAGTAGATAATTATGTTTATGTGCAGCATGAGGAGGGGAAAGAAAGAGAAGAGTCACTCTGTTGTAATAGTAAGCCAATGGAAATGATGGAAAGAGGAAATTGTAACAATAGTGCAAAATGAATAGAGAAATGAATTGCTGCTGAGCAGGGAATAGAGGTGACGAGGCATACTCATACATATAGCTCGATAAATTTATTTCAGCATTAGACTAATGGTATTAATCCCAGTCATGATTTCCACTGAAATTTGGACCTCTTGTTCTAATTCATTAATGGGATGTGGTGGTTGATGTCATTTATTTGTCACTTTCTCAAACTGAGACAATAGGTGCAGGAGTAGACCTTTCGGCCTTTCGAGCCAGCACCGCCGTTCACTGTGATCATGGCTGATCATCCACAATTGGTACCCCGTTCCTGCCTTCTCCCCATATCCCCTGACTCCGCTATCTTTAAGAGCTCTTTCTAACTCTCTCTTGAAAACACCCAGAATTGGCCTCCACTGCCTTCTGAGGCAGAGAATTCTACAGATTCACAACTCTCTGGGTGAAAAAGGTTTTCCTCATCTCTGTTCTAAATGGCCTACCCATTATTCTTAAGCTGTGGCCCCTGGTTCTGGACTCCCCTAACATCGGGAACATGTTTCCCGCCTCTAGCATATCCAATCCCTTAATAATCTTATGTATTTCAATAAGATTCCCTCTCATCCTTCGAAATTCCAGTGTATACGAGCCTGGTCGCTCCATTCTTTCAACATATGACAGTCCCGCAATCCCTGACATTAACCTCTTGAACCTACGCTGCACTCCCTCAATAGCAAGAATGTCCTTCCTCAAATTTGGAGACCAAAACTGCACACAATACTCCAGGTGTGGTCTCACTAGGTTTCATTACGCAGGTGTGGTCTCACTACATTTCTCAAAGTAGAAAAATAACTCCTAAACCTCATTGTTTGGAGAATAGTGATTACAGTAGAATTAAGTGATTACAGTAGAACTAAAGAACTGCGGATGCTGCAAAAAGCGAAGGTAGACAAAAATGCTGGTGAAACTCAGCGGGTGAGGCAGCATCTATGGCGCGAAGGAATGAGTGACGTTTCGGGTTGAAACCCTTCTTCAGACTGCAGTCTGAAGAAGGTCTCGACCCGAAACGTCACCCATTCCTTCACTCCATAGATGCTACCTCACACGCTGAGTTTCTCCAGCATTTTTGTCTACAGTAGAACTAAGAAACACTATACCAATATTGATTTTGATCCAAAGAGATTAGTCAAGTATAGGAAGCAGAGCAGTTTTTGGCAACTGTTCGAGTCTGTTAAAGAAAAGAGCAAATTTGGAGATGATAATCCTCTTGCCTACTCATTTGGACTGAAGTTTGGATTTAGGAGCAGTGTTCATGGACTTTGTTCCCATTGCTGAACTTATTCATTGAAATATTTTTGGGTCCATATCAAACCAAATTATCACTTTCATGGGCAGAAGAAGCATTATTTGGGCCATTTTCAATAGCATTTCTAAAATCACCAAATGAAATGAATGCCTCACCCGCTGAGTTTCTCCAGCATTTTTGTCTACCTTCGATTTTTCCAGCATTTGCAGTTCTTTCTTAAACAAATGAAATGAATAAATATTTTTTTAAACAAAAAGAGGCTGTGTGGTGTTTGGTTTCATATGTTTTCCAGAAGCTAATTACAAGGTGATAGATCAAACTTAACACATGATCCAGGCAAGCTTGTGCCAATGTATTAGCCAGTAAAAAAAACATTATTTGCGACGTGTCTTGATAAATGGTGCATTCTTGGCAGTTTATTTGTGCATTCATAAAACTTAAGGTGAACATGACTTGAGGCGTTCAGGAAGCTCAGGATGAACAATAGATTTTTTTGATTAAGATAACTGAACAATACAAGATGTTTTGTAGGGAAGTGGTGCAGAGGTAAAAAAAGTAATGATCTTTTTGAATAGTAAAACAACGAGGAATCAAATGGCCTAATTTCTCACATTTATATATTCTCAACTATGAAAACAAAACTTACCATGTGTATAATATTCAAGGAGAAGAGACCCTTCCATATGAATGGACATGGATATCTGCAGTTAATTTGGGAGGTTGGTCAATTAAGTACATCTATGGAAAGGTTACTGGATGTACAGGTATGAGGAATAATATTTCGTGTATTGATTGTCCACTATATATTACTGCACAGTGCCAGTGCTGGGAATACTGGCCACATTACCGAGTTTCAGAAAACAATATAATTTGATCTTTATACATTTTGTTTTCAACATTATCATGACTATAAAATCCATACTTCCATATAAGCGAGTAAAAAGATGGAAAAAGATAACCAAAGTCTATTTTTTTTTAAATGAATTGTTCCAAAATTTAATCCTTGCAAAAATATTTACTGGCATACAAGGCAGGAAATGTTCAAATAATGTTTAATGTCTGAAGAAGGGTTTCGGCCCGAAACGTTGCCTATTTCCTTCGCTCCATAGATGCTGCTGCACCCGCTGAGTTTCTCCAGCTTTTTTGTGTAATCAATGTTCAAATAATGATGTGTGATAAAACCTCCCTATGTCAACCAAGCGTTTACTTTTCAATGGCAGAGAGAACCAAAACTTCTTTTAAAATGTTTGATTACTTTTTAAGGTAAAACATTTTAATAAGGGATATATCCAGTTAGGTGATAATTTTAAATGTTTGTGATCTTGCTTAAAGTCCCAGCTCAAATTGATGGAATGAAAGTGTAATTTGTCTAATGACATTTAATGCACCATGTCAAATTAATTTGATTAACTCCCACCCAAATCATTACTGTACAAACTATCCCCACTAACTGACATACTTTACATAGGAAAAGGGGAGAATTATACATCTAAATGGGTTACTCTTTACATATGGTGTTGAGAAATGTTTCTGGAGCATGGTTGCGAAGCATTACTCTCATATTTAATAGTGATGACCTTGCTCTGATTCAAAGAATATTTGATGGTACCAATAGATGCCTGAAATCAGAAGCCTTTCATTCAACTATCCTCATGGTCCTTCGCTAGATGGACAGGAAAGGTCTTTTTATCTTTATTAACACTTTTGCCAATAAGCCCTTTATCGCATAATTTTCCTCATTTGAAAATCGGGAAAATGGCCACAAAGTTTCATTGAATATTGTATCCAGTTCTCTGATCTGCATTCTAATTGAGGGACAGCCTACATTAGAAGTTGAGGCTTGCGAAGGTTTACTTTCAGAAAAGTCATGTTTACATCTTGGTTATCATCAGAATCAGAGCATGAATTCTAACTGGTGTTTAAGAAAGAACTGCAGATGCTAGAAAAATCAAAGGTAGACAAAAAATGCTGGAGAAACTCAGCGGGAGAGACAGCATCTATGGAGAGAAGGAATAGGCGACATTTTGAGACCCTTCGTCAGACTGGTGTCTGGGAGGGGGGGATGGGAAAAAGAAAGGAAGAGGCGGAGACAGCAGGCTTTGTGGGAGAGCTGGGAAGGTGAAGGGGAAGGAGGGAGAAAGCAAAAGCTATCTAAGATTAGAGAAGTTAATGTTCCTTCTCTCCATAGATGCTGCCTGTCCAGCTGATTTTCTCCAGCATTTTTTGTCTACCTAGGAATTCTAACTGGGATATGTTGCTATCCACTGTTTCATGACCCCTGTGGGATAACAGGGGGAACAAAACATTTGACAACATAGGACCATAGGTCTTTAATCTCTTCTACAATCTTTCCCCCTCCACCAACACTGCATTTAAGGAAAAATATTCCCACAGAAATCTGGATGATTTGCCCAAAATTACTTAATTCATTGCATTGAAAATTGCAGTGCAAATTTTAGGAAATTGTCATATCTTGATGGTCTGCCAAGCTGCCAATGCAAGACTCTTGCCACAGATCTAGAAAGAATGCTTGACTGGAATAAAAGCATAATTACAATGGGAATCACTAGACAGCATTCAATCATCAGTCTGAAGAAGGGTCTCGACACGAAACGTCACCCATTCCTTCTATCCAGAGATGCTGCCTGTCCCGCTGAGTTACTCCAGCATTTTGTGCCTACCTTCAATTTAAACCAGCATCTGCAGTTCTTTCCTACACATCTATAAACAAGCAGTATAAACACACTAATGTCTTCAAATTAATATCTTAGAACTAGATTAAAAAGTCTGGAAGCTACTAAATCTCTCCCATAACCAAAGGCAATAATGTAAAAATAAGTAATCTTGCCATTTATCATTATAGGTAATGTAACACCACTCTAACATTATGGCTGAGCTATTTATTCAAAACACAATGGTCCATCATGATAATATAAATCAGTTTACATTAAGGCTAATTTAACATGAATACCATCCAGAATAAATTGCCTTCAGTCCAGACTGTGAATAAACAAAATTCATCACATATTTCTTCCTGAATGCCCCTATTATTGCCAGTGTGTATTCACAATGCAGAAATGTAGGGTTATGTATGTTTTAACAAAAATAAATTGTTTTGAATGCTTATTTAAAAAGGCTAAAGAAGGAGTACTGTGAAAAAAATATTATTGCAAGGTTACTAAAATATTATTACTGGGATTAGAATATGTAATGCCTGTTTTCAGTGCAAATCATAAAATCACTAATTTCCGCTGGGTTACCTGCCCACTGTGTAATTGCACCTAGCAGTTCCAGGCTCCATGCATCCTAGCGTTGTTTCCAGTTGTGTGTGCACATATGTTGGCAACAACAGCATGTGAGACTCTCATATCTGTCTTGCCAAAAGAAATTGGAGCCAAAAGAAGTTGGAACCACAATATGCAACCTCTAACCTCTGGTCTACAATTCCCAACAAAGCATTGTGCCAATGCAGCAGCAAGTTGCTTTCAGCAATGTGAAGTGAAGGATCCTGATTAGGACCACAATATGTTGCTGTCTACGTGAATGAACAAGGTTTAGAAAATAGATGCAGGAGTAGGCCATTCGGCCATTCAATGTAATCATGGGTGATCATCCACAATCAGTATCCCGTTCCTGCCTTCTCCCCATATCCCTTGATTCCACTAGCCCCAAGAGCTCTATCTAACTCTCTTTTGAATGCATCCAGTGAATCGGCCTCCACTGCCTTCTGACGCAGAGAATACCACAAATTCACAACTCTCTGGGTGAAAAAGATTTTCCTCATCTCAATTCTAAATGGCCTACCCCTTATTCTTAAACTGTGGCTACACAAAATTGCTGGAGAAACTCAGCGGGTGCAGCAGCATCTATGGAGCAAAGAAAATAGGCGACGTTTCGGGCCGAAACCCTTCTTCAGACAAACTGTGGCCCCTGGTTCTGGACTCCCCCAACATCGGAAACATGTTTCCTCCATCTAGCTTGTCCATTCCCTTAATAATTTTATATCTTTCTAAACAATCCCCTCATCCTAAATTCCAGTGATTACAAGCCCGGTCGTTCCATTCTTTCATCATATGACAGTCCCTCCATCCTGGGAATTAACCTTGTGAATTTACGCAGCACTCCCTCAATAGCAAGAATGTCCTTCCTCAAATTAGGAGACCAAAACTGCACACAATACTCCAGGTGTGGTCTCACCAGGGCCCTGTACAACTGCAGACGGAACTCTTTGCTCCGATACTCAAATCCTCTCGTTATGGAGGCCAACATGCCATTAGCTTTCTTCACCTGCTTTCTTCACCCGCCTCCTGTACCTGCATGCTTACTTTCAGTGACTGATGTACAAGGACACCCAGGTCTCATTGCACTTCCCCTTTACCTAATCTGACACCATTCAGATAATAATCTGCCTTCTTGTTCTTTCCACCAAAGTGGATAACCTCACATTTATCCACATTATACTGCATCTGCCATGCATCTGCCCACTCACCCAACCTATCCAAGTCATCCTGCATCCTCATAGTATCCTCTTCACAGTTCACACTGCCTAGATTGTCCTTAATGCTACCCGCCAGAGCTATCTCCTGCCCCTTTTTGCCCTTCTGATCTCCTTTTTCAGTTTCCTCCTTAGTTCCCGAAACTCCTCCAGGGATGCACTTGATCCCAGCTGTCTATACTTGTCCCATGCATCCTTCTTGTTTTTGACCAATGCCTCAATTTTCCTCATCAGCCAAGCTTCCTTACGTTTGACTGCTTTGCTCTTCACTCTAACGGGGACGTACATATCCTGAGCTTTCGTCAGCACTTGAAAACATCCCACATGGCCGATGTTCTTTTCCCCTCAAATAACCTGCTCCAGTCAACTTGAGTGAGACCTTCTCTCATACCCTCAAAGTTGGCCTTACCCCAATTGAGCATTTTAACACGTGGACCCACTCCGTCCCTATCCATAACTATCTTAAACCTAATCGAACTGAGGTCACTGGGCCCAAAAGGTTCCTCCACAAACACTTCATTAACTTGCCCTTCCCAATTTCCCAATACTAGATCCAGCGTTGCCCTCTTACGTGTGGGGGTGTTGCACTTTGGGAAGTCAAATCTAAGGAGAAAGTTAATAGCAGGATCCTTAACAAAATTGATGTACAAAGGGATCTGGTGGTCAAAGTCCATAGCTCCTTGAAAGTAGCAACATAAGTAGATGTGTCAAGGCATTGAGTATAAGTCAGGAGACCACGGTGCAGTTCCATACAACTTTGGTTAGGCCACATTTGGAGTATTGTATGCAATTCTGCTCACCCCCTTACAGAAAGGATATGGAGACTGGAGAAGGTGCAGAGGAGGTTTACCAGGATGCAGCCTGGATTGGAGGGAATTAGCTATGAGGAGAGGTTGGATAAATGTGGATAGTTTTCTTTGGAACATTGGAGGCTGATGAGACCTGATAGAAGTCTACAAAATTTTGAGAGGCATTAATAAGGTAGACAGTATGAACCTTTTTCCTCAGAGTGGCAATATCAAATACTAGCAGGCATTGTATTTGACTGCCAGAGGGAGGAGGATTAAAGATGATGTGCAGGTCAATATTTTTGTACAGAGAGGGGTGGGTGCCTGGAATGCACTTGATGGAAACAGATAAGATAGTGGTGTTTAAGAGGTTTTCAGGTAGGCACATGAATGTGGAGGGATATGGATCACAAGGAGGCAAAAGGGATCAGTTTAATTTGACTTTATGTTCAACAAAGGTATCGTGGGTTGAAGAGTTTGTACCCGTGCTCTGCTGTTCCATGCAAATGGATAGCACTGGGAACCTGTAAATGTTTCTTTGGAGATATTTTGAATATTTTCATGGAACCTTCGTTATTCCCATTCTCTATACGGGGAATAACACATGATTCATAACCCTATTCAAAAACTGAATGAAACTATAGATTATATTGGAACTGCTTTCAACATTAGAATTCGAATTGAAACTCATTCTATAGATTTTATTGGAAGTGCTTGCAAAATTTAGAATGAGAATTTAAACTAAGTAAACATTAACGAAGGTGTAGAAACAAGGAACTGCATTTACTGGTTTACGTGGAGAACATGGATGGGTGATGTTTCGGGTCGGGATCCTTCTCTGATCAACTAGATTTGAATAGTTCTACTTTATGTCTCACTGATGAGCAAACAAGTAAAGATGAACTTTCAACAAGGTTAAAACATATTTCTTGGTTTTCACAGGATAGGAAAGGTACAGGTTTGTAATCTGTACAGAATGAAAGGATATCCAAGAAGATATGAGTTTGAAATATGTTTGTTTCAAATTTGGGTGTAAGAGTTGTATAGACAGAGTCTGAAGAAGGGTCTCGACCCGAAATGCAACCTATTCCTTCTCTCCAGAGATGCTGCCTGACACGTTGAGTTACTCCAGCTTTTTGTGTCTTTCGGTTTAAACCAACATCTGCAGTTCCTTCCTATGCAGGAATTTTATATTTGATTTTGAATAATCAGTCCATGACGAAGATAAAAAATGGGAAGTAATACCAAAGTTCATCAGGATATTGGTGAGAAATTATTTCTCCTATGCGTAATTGAGAGGAGTCAATTGATAAAATCCAATAGAAAATTAGAGTCATATTGTTCTCATGATGCCGTTCTGACTATTAAAACAATTAATTGCTCTATAATAACAAGTGGCTTTTGGCTTTGGTGTTCTTTGGCCACCTTTACTAACTCCTCATACATTTTCTTTAGGCTAGGTAGGGGAAAATCAGATTCTCGATCAGTGTATGTGATGTATCTGCACAGATAATAACCAAAGCCTTTTCCTTGCAGTGTAAGTTTGTTTGCCTCAGAATAAAAATTAACATTAAAAAAAACTACTTTAGATCAAACCCTATTCATTTCATTCTGATTTTTCCAGATAACTCAAAAACTGGAATGGTGACAATATAGTTTATTGTTAATAGTTAACAAAAATATGCAATATTTAATCTTCTTTAAAAAATATGCTTCCCATTATCCTGGGCAATATTTGGGCAAGGACAATATTTTTTTGTAGATATTATGAGCAACTTTGATTTCCAGATCCATTAGAATATTCTATTACAAATAATATCATTATAAGAAAAACACCAAAGCTACAAAATATAGATACAAGGAGCTGAGGATGCTGGTTTACAACAAAAGACTTGCTTTCAACTTAAGGTACTTCTAGTTTTCAATTTATAGTGTATAATTTCCATACTTGTACACCAGGTTTGACTGCAACGTTGGCATATATTGCTATTATAGTTCAGCTTCTCTGATATTTACATTGATAACTTGGAACTCAAGCCTGCTAGGACTTGGCAATGCAACATCATTTGTATGAATGCGACAGTGTTGAATTTGTGCAAAGGAGTTTCAAGAATATAGATTTCTAAGTTGTTGCCAAACCAGGCTGCTGTTGAGGTGTTTTTGGTTTCAATTTTCAGGTACCTTTTAATACACAGTGATAACACGTGTGAGTATGAAAAAGCCTTAATAGTGCCAGATTTATTTTTTTCATTCTTGCAGGCTAAATTTAGAGTTGTTTACGGCAAAAGATATCATGGAGCCCCAAGTGAAGGTCCTCCGCCTGAAGGAAAAAGTGTCTATTCTGGTTGAGCTACTGCTGGAGACAAGCCATGGTGGATTCCCGGTGATTTATCAACCGGTCCAAGGGCACGAAGAAGTATTTATAGGAAGCATCACCAGGTGAGCAGATTTGTGTGCTAGCATCCATCTAGTTGTGCCACTTGCTGAGCAGGTTAAATGTTTATGAACTGGCCTGATGATTTTCATTTTGAACAGTGAGGTGCAACTGAACAGCTGGTGGTAGTAACCATCATGTCAATGGAGTTGAAACAGTCTTAAAATGATGCATGAGTAAATCTAAATCTAAAACATATTGTTTGAAAAGTTATGATTTCAATTTATCATAGCTAGTCAAAGGAACTATTGGCTGTCCAAAATACTTTAGACTTGAGACTTGCGATATATAGTGTGGAGCCTGGCCCTTTGGCCCACTGAGTCTGCGCCGACCAGCAATCATCCCGTACTCAAACACAATCCTACACACTAAGGAGAAGTTACAATTTTACCAAAGCCAATTAACCTACAAACTTATATATCTTTGGAGTGTGGGAGGAAAAAGGAGCACCTGGAGAAAACCCACACGGTCACAGGGAGAACGTACAAACTTTGTGGCACAGCGGTGGAGTTGCTGCCTTACAGCACTAGAGGCCTGTGTTTGACCTCTAGTGCTGTAAGGCAGCGACTCCACCACTCCACACATTCTTGCAATATTAAAACATGATTATTATAAATTAATAACACATTTTAAAATTATAAGAAGCAGTCATGCCCAATGGTAGAAATTGGGATTCATAATGAACAACCTACTTTGAGGGAGCCTGGCTATAGCATCAATATTTTGTTTAAATAATCCGACAATCCATCCTCTGCATTAATGTTTCAAGGGCGAATTAATTGTTTTTCAAAATTCCATATTGAAAACATCTTGTGAGCATGAGGAAAAATGGAAATTGCTTTGTCTGGTGCCATGTTGAAACTGCATAAATGTATTTATTGTAGGACATACCATTCCACCGGTTGGATAAGAATTGGTAAAATTAACCCAGCAACCAACAGCAAAACCAGATAATTAAGATAAAGTCTGTGTCAATGGTCACAAAATGACCAGCTGTGTTTGAGAATGAAATGCATCTTTATTTATGCAGTTATGCTTGTCATATTCCATATGTAATTGCAGCAAAATAAATTAAGTTCATAGTCAAGACTTTGCAGATGTGTCTAATGATCTGCAATCTGCAAACAATTCTTGTGCTTTTTGAAATGCTTCCTTGTTTTTCCATTTATTGATTTTTTTCACCCCTGCTATTTACCAACTTTAGCCTAGAAAAGAGATAATCCTACATGCTTAATGACCGTGAACTTCATCAGGATGTATGTATAGACAAGGGATATTTTTTATTTTGTAAAGAAGAGATGCATGTTGATACCACCCTGTTATTTCATGAAGATCTCAAATGACCATTCTAGTACATTATTTTATTTTAAAATTCATTGACATTTGTTCTGTAGGGAAAACAGCAGGCATACTGTGCTTGTGGGCAGGTGCTATAGACATGCACGGGAAGGTAGATGCTCCCACCCCCATGAGTCTCAGGCAGATGGGGCTCATCAGCCTGGGAAGGCAGTCCATCTAGGAGAGGGAAAACTCTGATTTAAAACCTCCACTGCCTTTTAGCCATATCCAATCATGGAAAAGGCTCCTGGAGTAAACTTCAAGAAAATCCATAGTCGAAGCACCTAAGGCAGTTCGACGTGGAGAGGGGGGACATGCTGCATGGGCAATAGCCTGTCCTCCATATGACATTGCCCAGGCTTGCATCCGACCACACATCACCTGCAAACTAGGATGCATCACCCATGGTCAGTCATGACCGAGGGGGGCCTACTACTGTGCTTGTGGTTCCCCATTAACATCAGCAGGAAGTATGGCACTATTTAAAAAAGATGAAGTGCAAGGCATATATCAGTTTACATCTTACTGATGCTGTGATGATCTGTGACATCAAGCCTTCAGTTTCAGCCAAACCTTTTACTTCTCTTCCCAGAGTAAAAAAAACTTAGATTAACGATAGAATGGATATGCTACACATAAACAGACCATTTGGTCTACCAAGTCTCAATTGACATTTATACATCACTTCAGATTCCTCCCATCCTTTCTCAGATATATTCACTCTCATATGCTGGTCTTCCTCTTAAATGGATCTACACCATCAACTTCACCTCACTCTGGAAGCAAGCTCCACTCTTTCACCATTCTTTGGGTAAATAAGTTTGTTCCAAATTCCCGATGGGATTTTTTGGTGATTATCTTATAATGAAGGGTTGTCATCCACATGGAAGCTTCCCTTGTATCTACTCTGTCAAAACCTATATAATTTTAAAGATCTAAAATTAGAACCAATCTGTTCACCCTTTTATGATCTGTTTTTACATTTCTGCCATTGGCCTTGCTAATCTTCCCTGCACTCTCTCCACTGCCTCTGACTTTTTAGTATTTTTTTATGACATATTATAACATGTAATGAAATAATAAATTAATTATTAATAAGTGTGAAGCCAATTCATAAAGTTATAATTTGGAACAATGTAACTATCAGTTATTGGTGTATTCTTTTGGGGTACAACACACATTTATCGTTTTGTGAAAATAACGGGAAGGTGAAACGGCTGAGATAGGATCTATACTTGAAAGTGTTAAGTTTCATCCTGAACTGAAAGCAGCATTGCTTTCAAAATTACCTTCATTTGATTATAAATAAAGAATATTGTAGCTCAATAAAATATTTTAGATTGGACATGCTCTCATTACAACAGGGACGATGAAGAAATTATATGATTCCTGCTTTTAAAGAGATTAGATTACGTGAATCATGTAAAAGTACATCACCCTGTTTATCACATCGAATTTAAGGACTCGGACCGAGTTTGTAAGGTGGGCTGGGAATTGGAGTTGGGTGTTAACTGAAAAATGAGAGAAATTTTGAATAACATCCCTACAATTTGATGTAAGCAATGCAGCAAAATGAGGTGTGCACAGTGAACTGTAAATTTTCTTTAATTTTTCAGCAGATAATGGATTTACCATGCACTTCAAGCATTTTAAAATTGATAATTAATTCTACTTTTGTATTCTCAATTGCTTGGGGATTAGGCTGGAATTCTGTAGAACCATAGAGAATGAACCTATCATCAGAACTATATTTTAATGGCCCATTTATGGAACATGCTTCCAGGAAATTGGTAGAAGCAATTATTCAGATTCAAATTAGATGTATTTCTTTCATGACATTTTGATACCTTCTACTCAATGTTGGCCAGTTATTCTGTGAGGATAAAAAGATACAGCACAGGAATTTAAATCAGTTAATTAATTAGGTTAGAATGTGTAAAGTGATGTATACTATGACAATATGTAAAAGATCAGTTTTGAAGGAAAATTGGAAAGGTGGAACAATTTTTGAAAGATAAGTAAATATTGATATTCAGAGTTATTTTGGGTGCGTCTATACACAGATCATATAGTGTCACCAGGCATATGACAAAGAGATTGAGGTAGGCACCATCTTAGTGTAAGGAGGTTTTGCTACAATTATGTAGGGCTTTGTTAAGAATGCACCTGAGAATACTTGTTTTGGCTTTGCTTTCTGTGGAAGATTAATCTTTCCTTGGAGGGAGTACAATAATCATAAGGTCATGCAATAGTAGAATTAGGCCATTCAGTCCATCAAGTCTACTCCGCCATTCAATCATGGCTGATTTATCTCTCCCTCCAAACCCCATTCTCCTGCCCCCATAACATCTGACACCTGTACTAATAAAGAATCTATCTATGCCTTAAAAATATCCACTGCACAGCCTTCTGTGGCAAAGAATTCCACAGATTCACCATACTCTGACCAAAGAAATGCATTCACATCTCCTTCCTAAAAAAGCGTCCTTTAATTCTGAGGCTCTGACCACTAGTCATGGACTCTCCCATTAGTGGAAACATCCTCTCCACATCCACTCTATCCAAGCATTTCACTATTCTGTATGTTTCAATGAGGCCCCCCCCTCATTCTTCGAAACTCCAGCGAGTGCAGGCCCATTGCTGACAAACACTCATCATAGGTTAATCTACTAATTCCTGGGATCATTCCTGTAAATCTCCTCTGGACCCTCTCCAGAGACCAGCACATCCTTCCTCAGATATGGTAACAAAATATTGCTCACAATATTCCAAATGCATTACTCCCTGTTTTTGTATACAACCTCTCTTGAAATAAATGTTGGCATTGAGTTTGCTTTAATGATTCACTATATTGATTCTTGGAGTAGGGGAACAGTTTTACAAGGAGCGAACAGATTAAAATAAGCATTTGCTCTTTGGAGTTTTGAAGAATGAGACAAAAAAAAATACTTGACAGGATTGATGGCAAGAGGATCTTTCCTCTCGTTGGAGGTAATCATCGTTTCAGGATAAGGATTAGGCAGAAATAGACACAAAATGGAATAACACAATGGGTCAGGCAGCATTTCTGGAGAACATGGATAGGTGATGTTTTGGGTCAGGACTCTTCTTCAAATGCTGCCATGATCTGCTGAGACCTGCTGAGTTGTTCCAGCACTTTGTGCCTTTGTTTGTAAACCTGCATCTGCAGTTCCTTGTGTAGGAAGGTTTAGGTAGTTTTTGATTAAGGTTAATAGAAATCTCTCCACTCATAAGGCTATAAACATTGGAAATCTCTGCCCCAAAGGATTGCAGTTGCTCCACACTTGGCATGACCATCCTGGACCCAACTAATTGTCCACCAACCCAGCTATCTGGATGTGGAAGGCTGAATGAGCTAATTATTTGTACCCGACAGGCATCTGCCAAAGTACATTGCGCCTTGTATCCTATTTTGTGTTCTCATTTGCGCTCTCATCTGTTTTGGGACTAGACTGGAACTCTGCAGAATCTTGGAAAATGAGAAGATTTTTGAAACACAGAACAAAGAGAGTTGCCAACAATATGCTCAATTGAACTACCACGAGGTGAGAATTACCAGTTGTAATCAAAGGAAGTAATAAAATACTCCTCAGTACCTGTTTCTTTCATGCACACCAAGTTAGAGAGAGTTAGATGTAGCTCTTAGGCTAACAGAATCAAGGGATATGGGATTTTGGATGATTAGCCATGATCTTATTGAATGGCGGTGCTGGCTCAAAATGCCGAATGGCCTACTCCTGCAGCTATTTTCTATGTTTCTAAGTTAAGCTAGCCTTATCCCAGTCACCATTCACTAGTTACTGTTACTTTGCAATGGTTTTACCTCTGGAAGGGTTTGGGGTGGGTGGGTAGCGATGTGAATTAGAAATTCACTCAAGGGATAATTTTCACGACTGAGCTTTGTTTAAGTATTGCCAGCCAATTTCTTGACCACACCAGGGACAAATATGACAACGGGTGAGATAACGATTAGCTTCTGGAGTTTATTTTGCTGCGTATCGATGGAAATTTTGTGAAGTTAGGGTCATTTTATTTCTGAGCCATGTAAACAAGATAATGATAAGAATGAGGGTGGAGATTGTGAACTGTACATCTTTATTGCTATCATACCACCTCTCAGGGGTGCTGTCTGTACAGAGTTTGTACATTCTCCCTCTGACTACATGTGTTTTCCCCGGGTGCTCTGGTTTCTTCCCACACTCCAAAGACCTACAGGTTTTTAGGTTAATTGACTTTGGTAAAATTGTAAATTGTCCCTAGTTTGTAGGATTGTCCCTAGTGTATGGGGTGATCGCTGGTCAATGCAGATGCGATGGGCTAGAGGGCCTGTTTCCGGCTGTGTTGCTAAAGTTTAAAGTCTAAAGTTAGTCAAATGCTCAGGAAAGACAGAACATTATCACCAGATATCAAGAACTTTTAAAAAGAGAAATCACATGCTTGTCTAAATCGTAACATCTCAGGCAAAAGTTTTCCTTGGTTGCATTGTACTTTTCACAGAGAATGGGATTCATGAAGGACCATACTGATCATAAGTGAAGCAAGCTTCTTTTGTGCATAAGACAATCACAGGGAAACTATATATAGTTGGCTCCCATTGGATATGAAATGCTCGCATGAAGTGATAAAGTGCATTGAAAATTAACCACGTTTTCAAAATAAATTAATATCAATTGCCTCAGAACAAATGGTTGGGACAGTAAGGCTTAAATGTATTTTAAGTGGCTTTATTTTTGTACTGAATTGTTCATTAATAAGTACTTGATGAGGAGTGTGGCATGACCTGGAATGCTTATTATTGTGCCACACCACAGGAGCCATTTAATTAATCTATACATATGGGTACATCTGGGGAGGGAATGGACAGATGTCTTTTCAGGTCAGGATCCTTTTTCACTTTACAATAGACAATAGACGCAGGAGTAGGCCATTCGGCCCTTCGAGCCAGCACTGCCATTCAATGTGATCATGACTGATCATCCCCAATCAGTAGTACCCTACTCCTGCCTTCTCTCCATATCCCTTAACTCCGCTATCCCTAAGAGCTATATCTAACTCTCTTGAAAGCATCCAGAGAACCAGCCTCCACTGCCCATTGAGGCAGAGAATTCCACACTCACAACTCTCTGTGTGAAAAAGTTTTTCCTCATCTCCGTTCTAAATGGCTTGCCACTTATGGCCCCTGGTTCTGGACTCCCCCAACATTGGGAACATGTTTCCTGCCTTTAGTGTGTCCAAACCCTTAATAATTTTATAGGTTTCAATAAGATCCCCTCTCATATCCTCTCATCCTTCTAAATTTCAGCATATACAAGCCCAGTCGCTCAATCTATCAACATATGACAGTCCCGCCATCTCGGGAATTAACCTCGTGAACCTACACTGCACTCCCTCAATAGCAAGAATGTCCTTCCTCAAGTTTGGAGACCAAAACTGCACTAATTCCTACCATTTGTTTCCTGTCTTCCAACCAATTTTCTATCCATGTCAGCACCCTACCCCCAATAGCATGTGCTCTAATTTTGCCCACTAATCTCCTATGTTTGACCCTATAAAATGAGGGTCCCTACCCAGAATCTCACCTATTCATTCCCTCCACAGATGCTACCTGCCCCACTGAATTACTCCTGCGCTTTGTGTTTTATTAACTATAAATGTTATTTAAGTTATGTCCTATGTAATTTCAATGCATTTGTTACTTTATAGGGCTAAAAGATAGCGGAGTCTTAAAGTCAGGGGATATGGGGAGAAGGCAGGAACGGGGTACTGATTGGGGATAATCAGCCATGATCACATTGAATGGCGGTGCTGACTCGAAGTCTATTGTCTATTGAAGGGCCGAATGGCCTACTTCTGCACCTATTGTCTATTGTCCATTGTCTAAACTGGATATGCTACTGAATTATTAGTTAGGATTGCCATAGTTAGAATTAGGCCGGTAATGAAATTGTCCAATACTTCAAAATGATCTGTACCCTTGCACGGAAGACTCTCAGTCCTGATTGATGTAGCTCCTGGTGTCATCACCCCCCCCCCCCCCCCCCCCCAGGAGACAGTGGGCTGCAGTGGTTGAAGGACCATGCTCATGGCAATCAGGTGTGTGAGTTGGGAGATATGGTATGGCAGGTGGGAGGATCTTGTGTTTCTGCTTCTGCATACAAAAGAAGATCTCATGCATAATTGTTGTTCCGTTGGCGTCATCCACTGACATGTAAATCTACAACAGAAAGAGAATCCTGGAAAAGCTCAGATTAGTTTAGTTTAGTTTAGTTTAGAAATGCAGCATGGAAACGGGTCCTTTGCCGCGCTGAGGTTATGCCAACCTTCAATCACCTATCAACACTAGTTCTATGTTATCTCCATTGCCTACACATTTGGGGCAATTTACAGAGGCCAATTAACCTACAAACCCATTTGGAGAAACCCATGCGGTCACAAGGAGAACATGCAAACTCCACAATGACAGCACCTGAGGTCAGGATCAAACCCGGGTCTCTGGCACTATGAGGCAGCTTAGATCCCTTAGATCTTCTGTTTGTTAACCATTTAAATTCCCCTATCCATTTACATACTGACCTTTCTGTCCATGGCCTTCTCTATTACCTGAGTGAGGTCATATTGCAAATGGGGGAGGTACACAACTCATCTTTTTTCTGTGAAGCCTACGTCTCAACAGTATGAATGTTGAATTCTCCAACATTAAGTAACATTCCCTCTTCCACATTTCTTTCCCATGGCTCCCAACAACCACCCACCCCACCCCCCCTCACTTACCCTGCTTCTTACTTCACTTTTGTATGCTCATCTCCCATTTCTTAGTCCCCCATTTCCCTTTTATTGTCCCCTCTTTCCTTCCATTATCACTTTGCATTTCACTCCCTCCTCTCCCATTCCTTATCTGACCTGACCCTTCTGTCTCCTTTTCACTTCTAGCACCTTGTATTTAGTTCAGGATTCCATTATCTGCAGTTACATATCTCCACATGTAGCTTCTTCTTACTCGTTGAGACATTCCACTAGGGGCGCTGCACTGGCAGCAGCCTCTACCTACAGCCTGTTTGTCAATTACTCCAAGTCACCCATTTGCCAATCCCCACCTCGATCCTTCTCCGGGGACTAGTACCAGGGCTCCATCTATCACTTGCCAGGCTTTGTCATGCCTCCCTCCCTCTTTTCCATTTTTCTCTCCTCTAATCCTAAGAATGGTCCTGATCCGAAACATCATCTATCTATTCCCTTCCCAGATGCTGTCGACCAACTGAGTTCCTCCAGCACCTTGTATTTAGCTCAGGATTCCATTATCTGCAGTTACATATCTCCACATGTAGCCTCTTCTTACTCATTGAGACTTGATCTCAGTGCTCCATACATGAATTACAGCTCATGATTGATATCTCAGTGCTCCATACACATATCAATTCTCTGATGCATGCCACCTCTGTGTTCCACAAGGACATCTTTGGGAGCTTCCAGAGGACTTTGAGTTGTTCTGGTATAGCATCAATCTGCTTCCTTCTGGTAAATTGCACAGGAAGACAGGAATTGAAGCCATGATCATATCGACCATGTTCTTACTGAATGGTGGAGCAGTTGTAAAGACCTGTTGTGTTTATATGTCTTTTTTCCTTATATTCTGGTATATTTCCATCATTCATATTTAATGGACAACAGGCCAGATTTAATTTTGTTTGCTTTTTTCTGTAAAGGACCAACTTTGGCTGTCTATCTAGGCTGTGGGTCGAGGAGCTTTATTCTGCAGTTTCATGGCCCAAGTCACCAAACTAAATTTTCACATATTGTTTAAAAATATTTATATAAATCACCCCTGAAACTCGATATGAAGAAGACTTGCACATTTTTATTCAATTAGAGAAAAACCGGAAAAATCTCCGAAATTTTTTAGTCCAATCAAAGCACGTGATTGGCCAACTGGCAGACAACTTAATGTGAAAACTTACCGGGAAAAAGTGCTCCGATCGCGGGACCTAGGTACTCGCGGTAAATAGCGATCGATATCCCTCCGTTTTTCTCACGTTATCGGGGTCTGAAAACGACCGCTACAGACGGCATTATGTACAGCCTCCTCCCCCCATCCGCCCACGGAGATGATCCGCGGCTCCGCGATTACGAATCGGCCGCTTATTAATTGAGACCGCGGCTTCACTTTACCGTGAGTACCTAGGCCCTGCGATCGGAGCACTTTTTCCCGGTAAGTTTTCGCAGGCAGCTCCGAGATTAGCTGTTAAAGACTTATTACTCTACAACAAGCTGGCATTAGTGACAATGTTTAATTGACTGTGTTATAGTTTAGGCCCTCAATTTCATGAATGAATGATTGAGTGAGTGAATGAATGAATAAGGAATGAATGAATGGATGAATGAATGGATTTTTTCACATTATATTAAATTAATTTTACTTCGGAGTCACGTGAGTGATTCCGTGAAGATCCCAGCCCAGTGCGCAGGTGTGGCATTATCGCACAGCTGTGCAAATTGCGGCCAGCGGGAGTCGGGCGCTCCCGCAAACCAAGGACATGAGGTAAGTATTTACCTTTATCGGGCCTTGTGGTTTTTTGCTCCAGGGGGAGCAAAGCAGCAGAGGAAGCGGCCCCCGTTCGACTCCAGCGAAGGAGCCGACAGTGGAGGGGGAAAGGCGCTAACGGGACCGCACACGCTGCGGACCGCTGCAGGGAGCTGCGCTATGCTGGTCCGCTGAACAGCTGTTTGGTAACAGCAGCGGACCGGCGGGAAGTTTAAAAACCTGACCGGCAGCCCTGCAGACTCCTGACAAGGAGAATCGCCGCCCGGGAACCGCTACAATGCCGCCTGAAAAACGGCAGGCAGCCTCTACATACAGGTAAGACAAAAAACTTACCAAAATTACAGGTTCTACGGGAACCAACTTCCTCCAACAGTGGAACAGGCTGGAGACAGCAAAAACAAGTATGTCTGTCTCCCCAAGCCAGGGGAGGTCATGGAGTTCACCTCCAGGGAAAACGAGGGGCACTGGCTGAATGCCAAGGGAGCTGACACTCCTACCCCAGTGCTATTGCACTAGCCATCTCCCTTGTTGAGGGATTGATACAACAATGGAGTTTGAGCTATGCCTCCTCCAATTTATAGCTCACTCTTTTGCTCCCTCTTTTGAGGCTAGCTAAGGAGGCCAGGGCTGGGCTGGCTTAAACGCTGGGCAGGCGGACGAGAACAGCAGTATGCCAGGGGAGCAGGATCAGGAAGAGCTACTGGGTGTCGTGGGCCACTACCTGGCTCCTCCACACGACCATCTTCCCAAACAAAGCCCTGCAGGAGTAGGCCTTTCTAGAGGCAAATCCGCAGGCAGCTGGGTCAGCAGACTCGCAGACAAGAGCTAAAAGCAGCGAACTTTGAAGCTCCTAACAGAGGGTCAAGATGTCACCGCCTTTGCTCGTTGTTTCCACGGATCATACTCACCTGGCAGGTGAGACGCCATGATCACCAAGGTGGTTCTCCCAGGATGAGACTATCCCGTTGCACTACGAGTGTGCTGACGCCTAAGATGTTCCCAAATTTGGGATACTCGACTGACATGGAACGAGCAGGACATCGCATCCAACACCCAGCTGGCAGCACCCCTCGGCATCCACCAGCAAATATCGAACAAGGACTGGTGAAAGCCTGGCGACCGCTTCACATTACCCCAAAGTTCTTTTTAGGCAGGGGCCCAGAGCGGAGCCGTGGGAAAATGCGCCGCCCCACCGACAGCACCAGCATACCAGCATAACTAAGCCTTCATGAAAAAACAATAAACATGGAGGTAGGTAGTCTGGTTCCTCCCAGTTTACACTAAATAAGGGTGTTCTACTAACTGCGGGGGGGGGGGGGGGGGGGGCATTTACACTTGTTGATAAAGCATGGGTGCAGTCACAAATAACTAATATATACTCAACAGTATTAGTGGATATAAACTTGAATTCAAATTGGGCATATTACCACCAGTTCAGCAATGCGCCCAAAGGGCATTTTCTCCCTCTAAGAAAGAGAAGTGAGAAGGTCAAGCTGAACTAGAAAGGCTCATCACTAAATGGATCATGAGAGTAAACATGAACCATTGGAATTTGTATCGAATATATTCACTAAAACTACAAAAGATCGTGAATGTAACATCATCATTGATCTAATATCACTAAATAAATCTGTTGAGTATATACACTTTAAGATGGAGACGGGTTTTTGTCACTGCCAGACATCTGATCTCCAAAGGATACCTTATGGCGAGCATTGATATGGAAGATGCAAACTATCTTATACCCATACACTAGGATCATTGTAGATACCTAAAAAATTTAACCTGGATAATGGATATCCCGGTTAGGGCAACTATGGAATAGAGCATTCCCAATGGTCTAACCTCAGCCCTAAACTATTATAAATATTAAAAATAGCCATGAAAATATTAAGAAAACAAGCAATGCATTTCGTTGTTTCCAATGCATTTCGTTGTCTCTGTACTATACACTGACAATGACAACTAAAATTAAATTTGAATCTAATCATGGCATATATTGGATGATATCCTCATATTAGGGGAAACAAAGGAATTAGCTGTGGCAGCAGTTCTAGCTACGAAACAGCTCCCTAAAGCACTGAGGTTCATCCCACGCCCAGATAAACCAGTATTGAAGCCGTTAACTACCATGGATTATCTGGGCTTCAATATCAATTCCATCCATATGACTGTTACTCTGCCAAGGTGCTTGGGTCACTATAATCAAATCATGAATGTACCCACTGAAGCTATATCACAATTACAGTGGTGGGCAGACATATGTTTGGCATAGTTTTCAGCCCTATTATTGTCACCAATCCCAACTTGGTTATTAAAAACCGATGCCAGTACTTTAGGCTGGGGAGCAACTAAACTCCATATCCAGCACAGGTAACAGATGGACCAATTCAGAATCATCGTTACTACACACACCGGGCACCAACTATTTGGGATTGGTGATCGCCTATTGGGCTAAAAAGCATATGCATTTCAAATGCAGCACGTACTTATGCGGTTACGGATTGATAATACTATGGTGGTGGCTTATATCAACCATATGGGGAGCATAAAATCACTATCGTGCAACAAATTGGAAACAGATCTGGCAATGGTGTGTCAAAAGACATTTTAACTATCAGCTGCCTATTTCCTAGGAAGCTAGAACAGTGGGAGACACCACGTCACGGGTAAAAATTTATGATAACATTGAATAGATGTCAAACCCAAAATATCTGCTAAAGGTATTAAGCAGTTTGAAAGCCAGATATCAATTTGGTTGCACAAGACGGAATCACCAGTAACCTATGTATGTGACTTAGGAACCAGATCAGAGGCAGCAGCGATAGATGCCTACACGCTGGAAGGGGGAATTTCTGCTTTGCCTTCCTCCCTTCTGCCTCATCAGTCGGGCACTTCGTAATACAGATGGAATCTGTCTCCGAGATATTGAACGTGCCCGACCGGCCTACACAGCCATGGTTCCCAGTTCATCACGACACGGTGGGCGAGTCACCTATGGATTTCCCTAGTGGACCATGGTTGCTGACTCAACCCAGTATCAGGCACAAGCCACCCATGCCAGAAAAACATCAAACTCCTGGGTGCAGGTTTTGAATAGACCTTACCAGGGACTGGGATTATCCAAAGGAACCATTACCACCATGTCGGCATCCCTGCGAACAGTCACCAAGAGCTAACATGGGTAAAATACTGCCACGACGCAGGGACAACATACCAAACTATTCAACCACTGACGTATTGGAGTTCCTGGAACATCTACACCATGACTAAAAGGTGAGTTACAGTGCCGTAAATACAGCATGGAACGCCTTGTCTGCTTATCTAAAACAGCATGACAGCAGAGCATGGGATCCCATCCACTGAAGATAAACTTATGAAGGGCAACTATAATAATAAGCCCCAAAAACCCAGGTATACCCATGTATGGGATATTGGTGTGATATTGACATATCTCAGAGAATGGCACCAGCCAGATCCCTCAGCTTGCTCAATCTATGTTAAAAACGCTCTTGCTTATGGCTCTCGTATACGCTCACAGAGTCCAGTCACTCCATAAAACTAGACTGGATAACATGGTGATTACCCCAGACGCATCACGTTCATATTCTAGGTCTGGTAAAAATCTAACTTGCAGGTATATGGGACTAGGCGAGATTATGAGTTCGGCACGGACTAGTAGGGTCGAGATCGCCTGTGTTTTCCGTGCTGTAATCGTTATATGGCTATATGGACCAGGAACGCCCAATTCACTGGTGGGATTCCGGGCCTACCCACCAGAGTCCAGGTTGAGTGTGGTGACCCATCTACTACAATATATAGACACAACCCACAATCTTAGAGGGAGAGGAAAGCCTATGGGTCAACCACAGAAACCCCAAGACGGGGTACGAGCCAAACCACTCCAAGGTGGCTCAAACAGGTACTGAAAGCTGCCGGAATAGATAATAATACATTTTAATCCCATTCCACTAGGGCAGCATTGATATCAGCGGCTGAACGAATGGACATCCCGGTTGACCACATTCTCAATACGGCAGAATGGTCAAGGGAACGACGTTCAGAACATTTTTATTGTAAACCGTTGATAAACCTGATTTAATTGCAGAAAGAATATTACAAACTGCAATATTAATTTAAGCTCAGGGGAGCTCTTTATGTTGTTATTGTTAACAAATACCTTTCTGTTTCTTGTGAAAGCATATCCACTGGTTGATTACGATAACACTTCCTCCCTCAAAAACTTTGGCAGTGAGTGAAATAAAAACTGTTACACGGTTTGAAATCACAGACCTTTGAAGTCTTCACGGAATCACTCACGTGACTCCGAAGTAAAATAGTAAGATTAAATGAGTACTTACCAGTATGAAGTTTTATCTGTATTTTATGAGGAGTTACGGTGAGGTATTACGTGCCCTCCGCTCCCACCCTCAATATATAGATCAAACTAATAAACTGATGTCTCATGATCTTTACTATCTTACTTCAAATATTGTGTCTATCCTGTGATTTCACACCGCTGCTTCGAAGTATGCCGCACCTGCGCACTGGGCTGGGATCTTCACGTAATACCTCACCGTAACTCCTCATAAAATACAGATCAAACTTCATACTGGTAAGTACTCGTTTAATCTTACTATTAAAGTCCATACAGATAGATTTTCATAAATTCAGACTTTAGTCTTAACTTTCAGTTAGAGTTGATTCATGGGGGCCTTCTTTGTGTTCCAGCACATTAGCAGGGACTTTGAAGGCTTTCTTGCACTTTAATCCACTTCGCAGCACTTTCTTCAGCCTTTTTAATGCTTTTCCCACTAAATACAATTAACCTGCTGCAAGTTTCCACAACATTTATTCCACAGAACAACAAATCGGAATCTCCAGTAAAACCGGCATCTGTGAAGCCCCCTCAGCCATTTTGTGTGCTAGCCTGAAACAAAGCGCGTGATTGGCCAACTGGCAGACAACTCAATGTTAAACGTGCTTTGATTGGACTAAAAAATTCCCGACATTTTTCCGGTTTTTCTCTAATTTAATAAAAATGTGCAAGTCTTCTTCATATATCGAGTTTCAGGGGTGATTTATATAAATATTGTTACACAAAATATGTGAAAATTTCATGTAGTTTGGTGACTTGGGTCACAAAATCCTATTTCTAGACACATTTTTGATGCTCGGCCCACAGCCTAATCGTTTCACCATTCCCTTTCTTTTGAACTTTTTTACAACATAACACATTTGTTCCTGCCTCCCTACCTCCTTTGACATTTATTTGCAAACATTGTCTCAATCAGTAGTCTTCAATTCTTTTTGTTTTTCTAGCTTGTCAATTATTTTCCATATTTTTATCCCGACTGCATGAATTCTGAGATTCATTAATGGTATTTACTTTGGTCTTTTGAATTAAAGCTGAATTACAATGGTTATTCAATACTTTTCCTATTACTCTGCCTTTATATATGGAAATTATCTTGCCAATCTTTCTGCAATTTTTCCTGACTAGTTTTCCTTTCATCATTTAAATGTCTATAAATATATATTTTTAATTTTTATATTTATCAGTGAATTCATTTTGTAATTTCACATTGTGATATTTTTTATAATTGCATTGTAAAAATTGAAAACCAAAACTTAGTCCAATGGCTGCACAATTATTTTAGATTTGCTGCATATTTAAAGGGACATGTTTTATATAGTCATAGCACAGCACAGCACAGACCCTTCAGCCCAAATTGTCCAGGCTGATCAAGATGCTCCATCAAAGTTTTCTTCCAGCTGTTAAAGACTCGCAGCACTGACTTAACCTCATGCGGCAACACAATAAGGACATCCTTCCTGATGCATGCAATAAAAAGATTTCCATGAAAAAACACAACAAACTTACCATACACCTTGGGTAGCATTAGAAGAAAAACCAAAATAGACAGAAGGTTAAACAATGTAGTTTTCTTCTTCTCTGCATCTTATATTGCCACAGAAGGTGGCAGTCAATGGATATTTTTAAGGCAGAGATATATAGATTCTTGATTAGTACGGGTGTCAGAGGTTATAGGAAGAAGGCAGGAGAATGGGGTTAGGAGGGAGAGATAGATCAGCCATGTCGGTTATGATCTGATGATCTTATGATATATACCTGCACTGTTGGAGAATGCTATTTCCACTCCAGTCGCATGTTCATGTTATATTCTATTGTGTATTGTGCTCTTTTGTTTGTGTGGCTGCATGGTAAGTCAAATTCCACTGTATCTTAATTGGTGCATGTGGTAATAAATGTGAACTTGAACTTGAACTTAACACAGTCAACTGAGGCATTCAAAACCTGAGAAAATTATATTTTGGAAATTAACGTACATGTACAGTTAACTGCTGTTCATTGGACTGTAAGAATATGCCCACAGCATTTGACAACCTTTCCTTAATCCTACATGATCCTTGGGTAATGAAAAAAATCAAACATTGATCGTTTTCGTGAGAACAAAAGTAAAACAAGAACTTGTTCCATAAATTATCACTAATGCAATAATTGGGATAAATTAATGGTCAGTCCTGTTCTGCATTAAGTCCAGGCAGAGTGTTCCTATTGATCTTCTCAAAGGATCCAGCAACATTTTCCTTTCATTCAAAAATGGCCAACGATAAAATGAAAGCCCAGGAAATTCCTTGGAGCAGCTCCTAATCTGCAAATGTTAATTCCTGGAAGCACGGCAGAGAGTTTGCTCACAAGTACAAATAGACTTTGCACTATAGCAATATAAGCAGATCTGGAAATCCTCTGAAGAATATGTCAGGCAATTTTTGAATGATGCAGTTCATCGTTAAATTTGCATTTTTTAATCCTGATATAATGCCACCATTATGTCTATTTCTCAATTTATTAATAGGTTTCTTTCAAGTTTCAAAACTTGACAAAGATAAATCTGCTCCTGAACATGTATAGAACTGACCAACAATATCAAGACTACTATGTCAACTTGGTAAGCAAGTTATACAAAATGTTGAATAAAATCTCTTGATTTATAGGTGGATTTGTATGATCTGTATTTAGGGTCTTTGTTATTCTTATAGTTTTTTGTCTTCTGGGCATAGATGGCTGCATTGTAAATGATTAATTATTTCTGTGCACAGAATAACTATGCAAGATTTGTATAAATTTCAAATGGTTACTAGATATTAAAATACAAATAGACAAGAATTACAATCATTACACTAATGACCTGATGTTGCGTTGACTTAAGTGAACTGCTTTGATTTGATAATTGGGATTATGATGATGGAAGACAACGATTTTTTAGGGGGGAATTTTGTCTTTATAAAGTGTAATTGTGGAACATAATCCATCTTTAGCCCTACAAATACAATTCTTAGTTTATATTCCACTTAGGCTTCCAATGACTTCCTCATTGAATGGCTCCAGCGTGCTGTTTAATTCCTTCAATTCATGTTTGTTTTCTGCTTCAACCATACCACATATTAATCACATTTGGGGTTAATGTTTTCTCTTCAATTCCCCATTCATATGTTAGTGACTTTTTGATATGTATGACTGACATTTATTAATGATTTCATTGTTACATCTCTTGCATTACATGTTTGTTCAGTTATTTTGAATTGCAATAATTTGATATGTAAAAATTCTATTATGAAAATGTCACTTGCCATAAAGGATAATTGATTTCAATCAGTTATCTTGTTATTTGAGAACAGGAAATAGTTTAACATTAACATCCATATCTCTTTTGTTTATTGCCTATAGAAACCATACATTAACCAGTCAGCAATGACTGTCCATGCTAATTTTTCTCTTCAACGCACTTACAACATTTTTCGAACATTGGGGCTTCGCCATCTGACTGTGGTTGACCTGAGAAATCGTGTCGTTGGCATCATTACACGGAAAGATCTAATGGCATTCCGACTTGAGGAAAAACTGTTTGAATTTAAGAATTTAGAAACAGATATTCATAAAAGATAAAGCTTCCTGATTCATTAATCTGTCCTTGTTAAAATCAAATCCCGGAGATAAAAGTAGAAATGATTTCTGATAGATACTTGAACATCATCACACGCTCCAATATTTTGCTTTGTAATACCCTTTATTGATAGGTTCCTCCACTCCGCCTGCTACTTCTTTTTTTGAATAAGTATTTGTTCCATTTGGGGAGATTATCTTTTGAAGATGTTCCATAGCATAGAATATATCCTTACCAGCCTTTTAAAGAATTGCTATTGATTTTTTGTTTGTGTGTCATTGACAAAGGATAATAAGTAAAAGCCTCTCCCAAAATAGTTGTTCATATCTTTCTATCACAATTGCAGTAGGTTACCACATTTGTGGATGAATTAAACAGTGATCTTAAGTAAATTAACAATAAACATTAATGTTTAAAATTGTATCGCCTTCACGATGTATTCCATTTGCTTTTTTACCCTAATTCTTTTTTATTGTATATTTATCTGAGATAATTAGTTAACAGACCTTCTGAGAACAAAATAATATCGGGAGAAATTTCGGCTTGGGTTTCAATAAAGGAATATTTAAGACACTCAATTTAATTTGGATTTTTTTACCACAGCTTTGTACCAGGATTTACCAGAGCTTTGTACCAGGATAAAACATCAACCATATATCACAATAGGTCTTCTGATTCAATGTTCATTGTAGCGTCTAGGCTTTTTGACAAGAAGTGATGAACAAACTTAAAACTGAAGCTCCAACAAACGACTGCTTATTCAAATGTTTACTATAGATTGAATCTGAAAGATTGTACAAACAATGTTTTAATCTAGAGAATAGACAATCATATTGCATTGTATTTAAAAAAAAATAGGAGCCTTATAACAATCATTGGCCTTTTACAAACAGCGCTACATATACTGATTACATATACTGCTACATTGATCTCTTTTAAACATGAAAGAAAAGTACAGCCACATATAAATTTACAAGTTCAGCCACACTATAGATATTCTCGCTCTTTGGATCATTCTTGCATAGTTTTAGAATCAACATTATATATCTCTGTATTCTTTGGTTTACCACCTTCTCTCAGCATCTTCAGTGCATTAATTTACACACCTAAAGTATGTGACACAAAAGGGCACAAGGTGCTGGAGTAAACTCAACGGGTCAGGCAGCATCCCTGGAGAACAAAGATAGATGACGTTTCGGGTCAAGACCCTTCTTCAGACAGATTGGTTAAAATGGCACCATCTCCAGATTGGTGGACTTGTTTTGAAAGGGCTCTATGTGTTATTCCTTAGTTTAGTGATACAACGCGGAAATATTGCCCTTTCGGCCCAACGGGTCTGCGCTGACCAGCAATCCCCACACATTTACACTGTTCTAGACCCACTAGGGACATTTTTTACATTTACCAAACCAATTAGCCTACATACCTGTATGTCTTTGGAGTATGGGAGGAAACCAAAGATCTCTGAGAAAACCCACACAGGTCACGGGGAGAATGTACAAACTCCGTACAGACAGCACCCATAGTCAGGATCGAACCCGGGTCTCCGGTGCTGCATTCGCTGTAAGGCAGCAACTCTGCCGCTGCGCCACCGTGCCGCTATTTCTCTGTCAAGTTTAAATGTTTCTGAGTGCCATTGACTGAGTATGTAGTGGGCATTCCTTTCATAGAATTAATATAATTTAAAATTAATAATTATTTATGATAAAACTCAAACTCTGAGTTCCTCAAACTCAACAGCGATAAGACAGAATTCCTCCTCATAGGCTCCAAAGCCACACTCAGCAAAATCAATAACCCCACTCTCACCATCGACGGCACCACTGTCTCCCCATCTCCTCAGGCCCGCAACCTTGGCGTGATCTTTGATTCCACCCTCTCCCTTGAGCCTCACATCCGCCATGTCATTAAAACCTACTTCTTTCATCTCCGCAACATGGCCAAACTCAGACCCTCTCTCACACCTCCCACTGCTGAAAGACTCATCCATGCCTTCATCTCCTCCCGACTGGACTATTGCAACTCACTTCTCCTTGGCATCAGCTCCACCTACATCAACCGACTCCAACTGGTCCAGAACGCAGCCGCCCGACTCATCACCCACACCAAATCCTGGCATCACATCACTCCAGTCCTCAAACAACTTCACTGGCTTCCCATCTCCCACCGGATCACCTACAACATCCTGGTCCTCACCTACAAAGCCCTCCACCATCTAGCCCCCCCATATCTCACTGACCTCCTTTCCCCCTACCAACCCTCACGGTCCTTCAGATCCACATCAGCCGGTCGCCTCTCCATTCACAAGTCCAACCTCCGCAGTTTTGGGGACAGAGCCTTCTCCAGGGCAGCTCCCAGGCTCTGGAACTCCCTCCCCCAACTGATCCGCAATTCCGTTTCCCTCACCATCTTCCAGTCCCGCCTCAAGACCCATCTCTTCACCTCTGCCTATCCTTAGCCCCACGTCCCCCTCCCTTTTCATCTGTGCATGAATTGCCTCATTGTGTTTTGAATTGAATTCTGTCTTTAATTTGTGTACTAGTCATGTCTCTACTATTTATTTCATTCCCCTTACATGTTTTTCCTCTACCTGCTAAATTTTTGTAAGGTGTCCTTGAGACTCTTGAAAGGCGCCCATAAATAAAATGTATTATTATTATTATTATTATTATTATTATTATTATTATTAATATAACTAGGTTGATTGTTTTCACTGATAACTGAATTTGACTGTATCCTTTCCCTGAACTATTCATCTTGTCCATTCCATGGACCTTTTGATGTGGTCATCTCTATGTTTAGTTGGTAGAAATTATTTTACCACACAACTTTACCCTGTTCAGGGCAAATCTTTTACAGGTGGTATATCTTGCAGTCCATATTCTGGTATTTGTGGCATCTAAGCAATTTGGTTATACAGGTGCACAACCTTTTATCCGAAAGCCTTGGGACCAGACACTTGTCGGATTTCGGACATTTTCGGATTTCCGAATGGAAGATTTTTAGCGTAGATTAGGTAGGTAGCGCGGGCGGCTTGAAAAGTCTGGAGCGGCTGCCTCCTCCACTGAGACCGGGGAATCATTGTAAATCATTGCATAAATGTTAGTCAGTTAGTTTGGAGGGATTTTATGTGGTGGTGGTGGTGGTGGTGGGGGGTGAAGGGGGAAACTTTCATTCTTAGTCCCCTACCTGGTCGGCGACTCCCAACATCGCGGAGCTGGGGGCTCCGTCCAGCCGCGGGCGGTGCCGGTTGGAGCTCCGACCCCGGCAACTCTACCCCTGGCTGCGAGGCGCTCCAAATCCACCACTGCCCGCGGCCGGACGCCCGCAGCCCCAGCTCCGCGAATGTTGGGAGTCGGCGGCGTCGCAGCGCTGGGATACCAGCGGGGAGCGGGCAATGCCTTACCGGGTTGCCATGCGGTAAGCTCCGGAGCGCTGTGGCCGCCGACTCCCAACATTCGCGGAGCTGGGGCTGCGGGTGTCCGGCCGCGGGCGGCGGTGGATTTGGAGCACCTCGCAGCCAGGGGTAGAGTTTCCGGGGTCGGAGCTACAACCGGCGCCGCCCGCGGCCGGACGCCCGCAGCCCCAGCGCTGCGGAGCTTACTGCACGGCGACCCGGTAAGGCATTGACCGCTCCCCGCCTCTCCGACCAGGTAGGGGACTAAGAATTGAAGTTTACCCCTTCACCCCCCCCCTTCACATAAAAGCCCTCCAAACTAGCTGACTAACATTTAAGCAATGATTTACAGATGTTTAAGTGTCTCCCCGGTCTCCGGGGAGGAGGCAGCCGCTACAGTAGTACAGACGTGGGTAGTTTTGGGTCAAGTTTGGCGCCAAACGCGAGCTTTGGTGTGCAGACGACATCCTGGAAAAAATGGCCGGTTTTCGGAGTTTTTCGGTTTCCGGAACTCCGGATAAAAGGTTGTGCACCTGTACTTTCCTTGTCCTGCCTTTTGATTCATGCTTGATCATGCATATTTCCTGCTGTTCCCCATCAAACATTTTAAGCCTATTTGCCTGCATTAAAAAAAAAGTGGACACTGTCTCACATAGTATGCAGCCTTTTGCAGCCTCTCGTGTTGGTCTTCTAGATTCCACAAATGTCCCGATCTCTGTTGAGTGAATCCTTTAAATTCCAAAATCAATTAAATGCAAACAGCCTCGGCTCTGTCAAGAAAGTCATCAAAAAAATTCTCTCCATTCATACATGACAGTAAAAAAAAAAGGTCAATTGTTTATTTTGTTTATTGGCGGCGCGACTCACCCGTTGCAGCGGCCCCTACAGCCTGTCTGTCTTTTTTTTATTTTTTGTCTAGTTAAATGTAGTGTTTGGTGTTTTTTAATAGTATTTTTAAATGTGTAAATGTGGGGGGCGGGGGGGGGGGGGGGGAAACTGTTTTAAATCTCTTCCCTGTCCGGGAGACCCGACTTTTTCCCTGTCGGGTCTCGGCTGTCGTTGGGGCCTAGCACCGTGGAGCGGCCTCCAGCCTGAACGACCCGGGGGCTCGGGAGACTGCGGAGCTGCGGAGCTGCGGACTACTCACCATCGTGGGGCTGGCCGGCCTTGGAGCGTGGGGAGCGGTGGTGACTCGCTGCTGCGACTCGACTCCTGGGGCTCGGAGGCTCCAGCAACGCAGCCGCAGGTCCGGTGGATTGGGACAACGGGAGCTCGCGGGTCCGGGGGGAGAGACCGCTTCCCGGAGCTCCCGCAACGCTTCTCCAGCCCGTGTCGCGGGGTTGGAACGACCCGGACCGGGACCGTACATCACCCGGCGCGGCTTCATGGCCGTGGGACTCACCATCGCCCGTGGGGGTTCCAACCTTGGACTTTCAGACCGGGAGCGGGGCCGTAAATCGCCCCGCGCGGCCTAAAATGGCCGTGGGACTTATCATCACCCGCCTGGGGCTTGGACATCGGGAGAGACACGGAGAACAGGGGAGAGAAAAGACTTGCCTTCCATCACAGTGGCTTCACTGTGATGGATGTTTGTGTGAATTTAATTATGTGTATGTCTGTAAGACAGTGTCTTTGTTTGTATGGCTGTGGAAACAACATTTCGTTTGAGTCTCACTGGGGCTCAAATGATAATAAATTTGTATTGTATTGTATTGTATTGTATTCTGCTTAGAGTGCATCTAATGCATTTTCCAGAGACTCATTTGAGGATCTTATGGTGTGGTATAATTCCCTCTCGTTGTGACGAATCAGATACAGTAATGTCCATTCTTTAATCTGCTCTGGTTTATCTGCCATAGCCAGCTCGCTATGTGACCTTTTCTTTTATTTTTGGACAAGTTACTTGACTGGAAATCCAATGATTTGGGTGGCTTTGTTTGTTCCGTTATGTACCATCTCAACTAAATTACACAGATCTTTGTTGCTTGGTACATTTATATAAGTAATACAGACTATTACTGTTATTGCACTATATTTGTTTATTTATTGAGTATGTGCGCACACACACACACTGAACTTTATTCTTTTCTTCTCCCGTTATGTACTATGTTTACATATTCTGTTGTGCTGTAGCAAGTAAGAATTTCATTGTCCTATCTGGGACATATGACAATCAAACACTCTTGACTTTTGTTATCTAAATGTCAGAATCAGTACGTGTGTTCAGTATTCACATGTTCATTGATCAGTGAGTCTGACAATATTTATTTTTATCTCAGCATCAAAGGTATTGGGAAATATTTGGTGATTCATGAGTAAAATAAGGGTACTTTATGAAATTAAGAAAGCTGAGTGACAAATTTCTTATTTTAGTTACCCTCATAGGGTCACACACCTGGCATGTTCCCCATTAAACAACAATACTGAGAGCAGATGGTCACTAAATAAATCTCCACTGTAATAGGAATCTTGTTGAATATGAGCTCTGGTGTTTTAAAAGCATAGCCTGAATGTGCACATCAGTGAACCTGTGGAAGTCAAGGGATATGGGGAGAAGGCAGGAATGGGGTATTGATTGTGGATGATTAGCCATGATCACATTGAATGGCGGGCTGGCTTGAAGGGCCAAATGGCCTACTCCTGCACCTTTTGTCTATTGTCTATTGGAATAATCAGTTCTTAAAAGTATAGTATGGGAAGTTCAAGTCAATCATCTAACCACGTTCAATGACTCGGGGACGTTCAGTCACTCTAAACATCCACCCCCCACCAGGAAGGCCTTAAAGCCTTCTGTTTCTTCCTTGATCGCAGAACCAGCCAATTTCCCACAACTAATATTGTCCTCCACCTAGCAGAGCTGGTCCACACCCTCAACAACTTTTCCTTCGACTTCTCCCATTTCCTCCAAGTTAATGATGTAGCTATGGGCACTGGCATGGGCTGCAGCTATGCCTGTCTCTTTGTAGGGTCCATTGAACAATCACTGTTCCAGGCGTACACTGGCCCTATCCCCAAACTCTACCCCGTTACATTGACGACTGCATCGGTGCTACCTCCTGCACACATGCAGAACTCATGGATTTCATTAACTTCACCACCAATTTCCATCCTGCATGCAAATTCACTTGGACCATCTCCGACACCTCTCTCCACTTTCTTGATCCCACCATCTCCATCACAGGAGATAGACTATCGACTGATGTCAATTACAAATCCACTGATTCCCACAACTATCTCGACTACACTTCTTCCCACCCTACAACCTGCAAAGACTCTATCCCCTATTCCCAATTCCTCTGTCTACGCTGCATCTGCTCCCAAGATGAGGTATTCTATACCAGGACATCTGAGATGTCCTCATTCTTTAGGGAATGGGGGTTCCCTTCTTCCATCATAGTTGAGGCCCTCACACCCCGCAGTACTGCAGTACCCCGCAGCTCCACACTTGCTCCCCCTCCCCCTAATCACATCAAGGTAGTCCTTACCTTTCACCCCATCAGCCGTCGCATACAAAACATAATCCCCCGATATATTCACCACCTCCAACGGTATCCTACCACTAGTCACATCTTCCCATTTCCACCCCTTTCCACCTTCTGCAGAGACCTTTCCCTCCATGATTCCCTGGATAACCCACCCCTTCCCACCCAAACCACCCCTTCTCTAGGTACCTTCTCCTGCAACCGCAGGAAATGCAATACCTGTCCCTATACCTCCTTCCTCGACTCTGTGCAGGGACCCTGACAGTCCTTTCAGGTTAGGCAGAAGTTCACTGCTACCTTCTCTAATCTCATCAACTGTATCTGTTGTTCAAGATGTTGACTCTTATACATCGGCAAAACCAAACGTAGACTGGGCGATCGTTTTGCTGAACAACTTCGCTCAGTCCGCCTGGACCTACCTGATCTCCTGGATGCTAAACACTTTAATTCCCCATCTCATTCCCACACTGGTCTTTCTGTCCTAGGCTTCTTCCATTATCAGAATGAGGCTCAATACAAATTGTAGGAGCAGCATCTCATATTTCGCTAGGGCAGCTTACAACCCAGTGATATGAATATTAATTTCTCGAACTTCAATTAACCCTTGCATTCCCTCTCTCGCCATCCCTTCCCCACCCATATTACACCAGCTTTTCGTTCTCACCTAGCTACAGCTAACAGTGACCTGTTTCCTTTATCATTGTTACTTTTGCATATCTTTCATTCATTTGTTCTATATCTCTCTACATCATCGTCTATATCTCTCATTTCCCTTTCCCGTGACTTTCAGTCTGAAGAAGGGTCTCGACCCGAAACGTCACCCATTCCTTCTCTCCAGAGATGCTGCCTGTCCTGTTGAGTTACTTCAACATTTTGTGTCCATCTATCCACTGTTTGTTTCTACAAGATTATAACAGCAGGTTATTGAATTCATTCCCATTGAAAATCTGATAGTGCTGGGTGATTTTGGCTTTGCAATATTTTGAATATCTCATTGAATGAGAGAACAACTGTCCTAAGAGATAGTGATAAAATAACTAGTATTGTGTCGATCCCGTTCCAATTAAAAGAGTAGCCTTCTTCCATTCAGGAACAGCTTTATTATGTCCATTATCATGTCCTCTTAAAAATAGGATAGGTTTGGAGGGTTATTGAACCAAGCGCAGTCAAGTCGGACTAGGGTAGTTGGGAAACTTCTTAAAAATTGTTTGGATAGGAAAACTGACATGCACTCTCACTAACGCTTTGCACATCTTATCATGATTCTAATCTTAAAATATATCCAACCCGAGCCTGACCTACAATTTCTCACAAGTTCCATTTGTGCCCTCAATTCCCCACTTGATAACGCTGTCTGCCTTAATGCACTCAGATTTATTTCTTATAGCCTAAGGTTTTACAGCTTTGCATTCTCATCGCCAAAATAGCATTTGGGTTCAATAGCTAATGTGAAGTATCAAATAAACTAATGAATACTCAAAACTTCCAAGAAACATAATTGTGGATTCCAATGGTTCTTCTGGATCAACACCGGAAACTTACATAAGCAATACAGTAAATCAGGGCAGTCAAACACCCGAAGTCCAAAAACTGACTGTTTAAGAAGGAACTGCAGATGCTGGAAAATCGAAGGTACACAAAAATGCTGGAGAAACTCAGCGGGTGCAGCAGCATCTATGGAACGAAGGAAATAGGCAACGTTTTGGGCCGAAACCCTCCTTCCAGACTGACTGTCTGGTGCACTAAAAATAACCTGGTACTCAACCCAACGAAATAACCTGGTACTCAACCCAACCCAAATATAGCGAAAAATAACCTGGTACTCAACCCAACGAAAACAAAAGAACTGTATGAGTATAGAAGCTGGGATGTAATGTTAAAATTGTACAAGGCATTGGTGAGACCAAATCTGGAGTATGGTGTACAATTTTGGTCGCCCAATTATAGGAAGGATGTCAACAAAATAGAGAGAGTACAGAGGACTAGAATGTTGCCTGGGGTTCAACAACTAAGTTACAGAGATAGGTTGAATAAGTTAGGTCTTTATTTTCTGGAGCGCAGAAGGTTAAGGGGGGACTTGATAGAGGTCTTTAAAATTATGAGAGGGATAGACAGAGTTGATGTGGATCAGCTTTTCCCTTTGAGAATAGGGAAGATTCAAACAAGAGGACATGACTTCAGAATTAAGGGACAGAAGTTTAGGGGTAACATGAGGGGGAACTTCTTTACTCAGAGAGTGGTAGCGATGTGGAATGAGCTTACAGTGGAAATGGTGGAGGCAGGTTCGTTGGTATCATTTAAAAATAAATTGGATAGGCATATGGATGAGAAGGGAATTGGGGGTTATGGTATGAGTGCAGGCAGGTGGGACTAAGGGAAAAAAGTTGTTCGGCACGGACTTGTAGGGCCGAGATGGCCTGTTTCCGTGCTGTAATTGTTATATGGTTATATGGTTAACTGGTTATTGACTTCAGGAGGAGGAAAGAGGAACCTGCTCCTCTCTACATCAAAGGAGACATGGTGGAGGGACATCTCCCAGGACCTCAAATGGACAATGAACACTGTCACTCTCGTGAAGAAGTCACAGCAGCAGCTGTATTTCCTTAGGTCTCTGCGGCGAGCAAACGTTTCACAGCCGCTGCTGCTGTCCTTCTACCGGTGCGCCGTGGAAAGTATCCTCTCCTATGGCATCCTGGTGTGGTTTGCTCGCTGCACTGTGGCTGAGAGGGGGGCGATGCAGAGAGTTATTAAAACTGCACAGAGCATCACAAACGCTCAACTGCCCTCCCTGGATGACATATACAGGGCCCAATGCTTGCGCCGGGCCACAAACATCAAGCAGGACACATCCAACCCTGACAACCACCTTTTCACTCTGCAACCCTCTGGGAGGCAATACAGGTCTCTGAAGGCTCGCACCGGTAGACTAAAAAATAGTTTCTACCCATGTGTGATAAAAGAACTTAACTGTAACAGAGAACACTGGGGTAAGCACAATATAATTTGGGGTGCAAGATAATGCGCAATATTCTTTTTAAATGTTTTTAATACCTATTTATTATTTTCTTTACTGATCTTGTGTATATGTGAGTCAATGGCTGTTGTGTTTTGTTCTTTTTAAAAAAAATTATCCTGTGTCTTTTATGTACACACCGAAGGCGTTGCAATGGAATTTCGTTGCACAGATGTTTGTGCAATGACAATAAACGTATATTCTATTCTATTCTATTCTAATTAAATATGTAGTGGTATTTACTATTTTACAACCAATGCTACAAATGGGAATATGATAGTAGAGTGGTTAGATTTCTAGACTAACCACAAAAAAATCTGGACCAGAGATATGTGTTCAAATGGTCTTTGGGGAATTTAATTGATTAAATGATATTAAAACTAAATGATAGGCGTGGAGTTACTGAATTGTTATTAAAACACGTTTGGTTCACTAATATCTTTCAGGGAGGAAATCTGCTTTTATAGAGTCATAGAGTAATACAGTGTGGAAACAAGCCGTTCGGCCCAACTCGCCCACACCGGCCAACAATGTCCCGGCTACACTTGTCCCACTTGCCTGCGCTTGGTTCAATAACCCTCCAAACCTGTCCAACTGTTTCTTAAAGGATGGGATAGTCTCAGCCTCAACCACCTCCTCTGGCAGCTTGTTCCATACACCCACCACCATCTGTGTGAAACAGTTAACCCTCGGATTCCTATTCTTATGTGGTCCAGCATATATATGTCTCTGGGGTGGGAGATTGCAACCTTCATGTGGTCCGCCTTGATTCGACGAATGCGATCAACCCAGCGTGCACAATGAAATAAGATCAAATAGAACAAGTTGTCCTACAACTTTAGGCGGTGCACAGCATACGCAAGAAGAAGAAGATATATATGTCTCCAGTCCCACCAACATAGTTAACACTTCACTCCCCATCTTCAGTTCAGCATATTTACGGATGGGCAATCTTTTCCAGCAAAATCCAAAAGACAATATAATTTATTAAAATCATATACAACATTAATAATCAAGAGCATGGGGTAGATTGTCAGAACCCTTTTCCTAGCGTGGAAATGCCAAAGACTAAAGGGCATACATTTAAGTTCAGAGGTGATCAGTTGTGGGAGATGTTTTTTTACACAGTGTGTTGGGTGCCTGGAGCGTGACGCCAGGGATGGTGGTAGAAGGAGAAACAATAATAAGGTTTAAGCGGCTTTTAGACCGGCACACGGATATGCAGGGAATGGAGGGATATGGATCTCCTACAGGCAGATTTTTACAAGGCATTATGTTGGCACAGACATTGTTGACTGATGGACCCATTCGTGTGCTGACTTGTTCGATGATCTAGCAACATATTTCACAATATTTGATGCAATGACAGATAATGACAATGATTTTAATTGTGCAAAAACAAAATACTATTGATACTGCAAAACTGAAATAATAACAGAAAATGATGGGAATTCGTAGCGTCAGGGAGATGAGAGAGTTACTCTGCACAGATACTGCCTGATGTGTGCATTCCTCTATTTTTGATACTGAATGTGACGTATTCAGGTGTTTTATAGCAGAGTGTCTGTGTCTTTCTTTGCGTAACAATGTCTGGAAATGTCTGCAATCTGGAAGGCGTGTTCAATTTTTTGAAGAGGGCTAACGGTGAGTTACAGGCACCTCAAACATGTTTTCTCATTGGATTTAGCTGAAAGGCATCTGGAAAATCCTTGGCGCAGATGTCCTCCCTACTGCAGACCCTTTCTCCTCCTCTTCGCTTGTTGAGCAAAGGTGTCCTGCCCAGTGTGTCTTCTCCTTATTCTTCCTTCATTATGCATTCTGACAGAAATAGTTAAAGGCCCGAGTATGGGAGTAGGCAGATACTGCAGAAACCTCAAAATCAACGTGCTTCAACTCCTGGCACACTGTTCCTTGGGGACATTAAATCTTAAAGTGTGGAAGAATCAATGAGCACTCCACCCCGTACTCAAAAGAAACTGGCAGCACAGTTGTGCAGCGGTAGAGTTGCTTCCTTACTGCGTTTGCAGCGGCGGAGACCCGGGTTCGATCCCGACCCTGGGTGCTGTCTCTACGGAGTTTGTATGTTCTTACCATGACCTGCGTGGATTTTCTCTGAGATCTTCGGTTTCCTCCCACACATCAAAGACGTACAGGTATGTAGGTAAATTGGCTTGGTAAAAATAAAAATTGGCCCTAGTGTGCGTAGGATAGTGTTAATATGCAGGAATCGCTGGTCGGCGCGGACCCGGTGGGCTGAAGGGCCTGTTTCTGCGCATATATCTCTAAACTAAACTAAATTAAACTAAACTAAATCAATGAGCATTCAACCTACAAGTAATTGATGTATTTTACATGTTCCACAGTGGGAGATCCTTCCTCATGCTAAACACTTGATCCTCTTCGCTGGTGGAACACCCAACAATAGGTGTATTGATGGGTTCACTTTGGCAAGTTGTTGCAAGCTGAGCTACATCTAAAGCTCTCTCAACATATTTCTAATACAATGGACGGTGGCATCATGGCTGAGGCAACATTATGAATATTGATTTCTGTAATTTCAAGTAACGCTGACATTCCCTCTCTCTCTCCATCCCTCCGCCACCCTAGTCGTCCTGTGAGTGTTACTGTTCATATCCTCTCGTTATCACCTCCTCCATAGCCAACAATGGATCATTGAGGGCTCTTTGACCATCAATGCCGACTCTGATCTGTGCTGTACCTTTTCGAGCTTCTAGTTTCCCACTCTCCTGACTCTCAGTCTGAAAAAGGGTCTTGGCCCAAAATGCTGTTACTCCAGCATTCTGTGTCTATCTTGGCTGAGGATAATGTTGGCCTTGCATGATACCAGCATACACAGAGTCGTCGAGTAGTAATTTTGCACTAGAAATTTGCCAGAGTTATCATCTTCCTAGATCAGAGCCTACCGGGGCCAAAAATGTCCCATAAAGCAAGGCCTGATTGAACTTCACAGCATAGAGTAGGCATTAAGAATGAGGCCTTCCTTTGTATCTTGAGCATTTTACTGTTGCTGTTTGGAATGATCTAAGAAAGAGAGACCTTTATTTCTCAAAATCTAAATGAACTGGCAGAGCTATCTGAATTCAGTTCTGGCTAGCAATGATGACTCATGCCATAGCAGATAATATTCACTGGCAGACACTTTAGAGATTTAGTATAGTTAAGTTTGATTAAAAAAAACTTGCAGAATATATTGGGTCTGGGCAATGTGACTTGTAGTTTAGTTTTACCACACTGGGAGGCAGCTTAGACTTTCAAAACTATTCAGTCTGAGTCCGGAAACCTGCGGGAATCTAATCGAAGAATAAGCAAATGTAGATATCTGCTGGAGCTCCTTCTTGTCCCCGACATGCGTCATTGCAATGATGTAATCCTATCATTAGCAGACTTCAGTTTTGAATAGTCCATCTGCTGGTGCTTTCCAAAGAAAACAAAGTTTATGGATTTTAAATAACCTGCTTCCTGCTGAAATGTGCTTGAAAACTTAAAAAAAAAAACCTTTGATGAAAACTTTTGAAAAACAAAATCAATCACCTCAAAATGAGCCACATGTATGGAGATAACGTAACAATATCTCTGGGGTTTTAAAGTCGGGTACCAGGGGTTCAGGATTTGAGGATCGTTTTCTCATGAAAAAGGTTGACAAATATGTAGAAAGAGGCACGAAGAAGATGTTAGAAATCGCAAGTGGTCACTGGGGATCTCTTGCAGCTTATAGGGTTATTCAAAGATATGGAACATAATATGGGATAACATATTCTGAAGATTCACAGCATTCCATAGGTTTCAGAAACATTTAATGCAGCAGGATTCTCTAACTGAATAAATTGACAAATATGATTGTCCTTATATTTTTGCTTGTATATATGGTCTAATAAATATGATGATATGTCCTTCCCTGGCAGGAAGGGTTTATATTCATGGTTGCATCATGTTTTTAATAAGACAATTTATTGCAGTTGTGCGAAAAGGCAGAGAAACATCATTAGTAAAGGACAATGGAGGTACTCAGATTGAAAATTATAACATTCTTTTAACATGGAACATAGAACATAAAACAGCACGACGGCTCACAATCTTTGCACCGTACATGATGCCAAGTCAAACTGATCTCATCTGACTGTACATGATTATACCCCTCTATTCCCCGTACTTCCATGTGCCTATCTAAAAGCTGCTTAAACGCCACTTATGTATCCACTGCCTCTGACAATGGGCTCCAGGCTCCTTCACAGGCCTCTAGGCTCTGTAAAAAAAAAAACTCTCCATTAAACTTTCCTCTTCTCACCTTATAGCTATGCCATCTAGAATTGGACATTTGTACCCTGAGAAATTGGTTCGGACTGTCTACCCTATCAATGCCTCTCATAATTTTCTATAGTTCTATCAAGTCTCCCCTCAACCTCCAAACGGTCCAGAGCAAAGAATCCAAGTCTATCCAACCCCTCCATCCTCTAATACAGGCAGCATTCTGTCTCAATATTTGTCATCCTACATAATCAACTTTTATGTAAGTCTAGATCCATATAGAGAGTGAAGAAGATTAGATTTTATTGCCTTCCATCACAGTGAGGAATGTGGGGAATCCGCTGTGGTGGATGTTTATGTTAACTTTTATGTAGTTGTGTGTCTTGTTGCTTTTTTTAGTATGACTGTATGGTAAAGCAAGTTACACTGTACTTTAATTGGTATATGAGACAATAAACCATATGAACCCTTTATATTCACATTTTCATTCATTTGAATTGATATTAAGCTTCGTTCCATGTTCCAGTTTATCTATTTGCTCTCAGATTTGAAATATATTAACACGATCCCTTGAAGCAGTGCAAACATTCCATCCTTTATTGTAGTCATTACAAGTAGAACAGGCCTCATTATGCTCAATTCTTTTGTGTATTTTCCAAAAGTGATGGTGAGAGAATGGAAAATTTTCTTTGGAGATTTCAGGTTATTTTAATTTATTTCAGATAATTTTAATTTGTAAATGCCGTCTTTCGTGGAATATTTTTCTATATGTATTCTGCCAAATTTTTGACAGTGAATTTCAAAAGATTGACCACTATCACCCAGAAGAATGGAAGTACTTGGAACATGGAACATCAACATCTACAACTTCTCGAAGTAAAGATACCTGACTTTGAAAGACAGCATGACCTTTTGATGATTGATGAGTCAGAATCCTGGAACTCTTTGCTAACAATCATCGTGCAGGCTCTCGACACCCTGACTGCAGCAGTTTATACAGTATACAATGAATACAGCATAGTCTTTCTTTACAATGGTACAAATTTTATTTGTCACGTATACCGAGGTGCAGTGAAATTCAATTTTGCATACAATTCAGTACAGGTATCACTATATATAAGCACTTAGACACATCTTATATAAACATCTCAGATATGGTATAAGTGCATAGCAGTAGTACACTGAAACAGTATAGAGAGTCGCCAGTTTTGGCACCATTTTCGAGTCCCAGTTTGTAAGTGCAGGGTTCGGCATGGACTTGTAGGGCCGAGATGGCCTGTTTCCGTGCTGTAATTGTTATATGATTATATGGTTCTTGACCTCTACTGCAGCAGGCCGCATCTGGTCCACGCACTCGGCCTCTTGGAGCGTTGCCAGGCCCAACCAAGCCCCAGGCTGTTGCAGGGCCTCTAGCGGCCCATCCACCATCGATACAGTGCATTCCCTATCTTCGCCATGCAGCTTACAGGACCTCAGTCTGACGTCTTCCACTCTGGGTGGGTAAGTTGGTCCTTTCCAATGAGTTCCTGGACTGTGGTGTGCATTCTCACCAGACCTTCAAGGCAGATAGGGAACAGCAACTGGCATAGATACTTTTATCCATACCTAAGGAAGTGCTAAAGAAACAAAAACAACAAAAACACTTCTCCTGATTTGCCTTTAACATAACTAACTTCTTGAAAATGTTTGGCCATTTCTTATGTAGTGAAGCAATGCGATGTAGAAAACAATTGCAGATCATCTGCTGGGGTGTTCATAGCAGTTTGTGTTTTAGCTTAATATAAGCTAAATCTGCATTTGGAATACATGGCTACAGAGCTGTCTTCCGAAATAACTATAATTGATTCTTGAATCTATGTTTTTTCTCACTTCTCCAATACAACTGTTTAACAAAACATCCATCCCCTTGTTTACTTTAATTGTCCTGCCTCAAGGGACTTAATTGTCCTACCTCAAGGGCGGCCATGGAGGCGCAGTGGTAGAGTTGCTTCCTTACAGCCCTTGCAGAGCTGGAGACCCGGGTTCGATCCCAACTACGGGTGCTGTCTGTACAGAGTTTGTATGTTCTCCCCGTGACCGCGTGGGTTTTCTCTGAGATCTTCCGTTTTCTCCCACACTCCAAAGACGTACAGGTATTTAGGTTAAATGCCTTGGTGTATGTGTAAATTGTCTCTAGTGTGTGTAGGAGAGTGTTAATGTGCGGGGATCGCTGGTCGGCGTGGACTTGGTGGGCCGAAGGGCCAGTTTCCGTGCTGTATCTTTAAAATAAAAGAAACTAAAGACTGTGAAGACAAACTGGAACAAAATACTTTAAAACTTTGCATGACTCATGAACATCCAAACAATGGTTCAAAAAAGATACACTGGATCTTTACATTAAATTGTTTCGATGCGACAACAGTTGTCAACGGATAGAAAAATTCAATGAATATTTGCATAGATTTTACCTTTTGTTTAAGAAAACTAAATCTCAACAATCAGCAATTGATTCTTTTGTTAGAAAGAAAGTGTGCATTTTCTCAGTGCTGACGTCAGCACGGACAGAAATAATTAACCCCAATTAATTAATAAATTAAGAAATAATAATTAATTATTAGAATAATTAACCAAAGATGATTTATAAACATACACAAACAATGGAATTCCAGGTAAATTAAATTGACTTTATTCATCTTGACAACTGACCGGTATATCTTTTCAACACCTCTCTCTACATTGGGCAATGGACTTGCACTGAAATTCCTCAGACACTACAGTGCATTCCCACTGTAACTCTGGTGACAGAAGGGGCACAAAATATGATATTATATCTATCTATTATTATATAAAGGTCTGTGGCTGCCGCCTGCCGCCCGTCCGGCGTGCCAGCTGCCTTTCTTCCTTTTGATTCGCTGCTCCTTCCTATCAGCTTCCAACACACTTCAAAACAAAGTTGCAAGACAGGAACACTGAACTTTTCACCTCAATGGGATATCACAGCAAGTGCTTCAACAGGAGGGGGAGGGCCAATTGGTATTGCAATTGGAACTGCTGCAGCAGGCAGGGGAGGTGCAATTGGATTTTTTTTCAATCCACTGCTGAGGGAGGCAGGGGAGTGCTGGAATCTTACATTTGGGAACGGGTTCAGTTCCGTTGGAGGAGACGGGTGCATGGTGGAATATTGGGTTGGGGGATCACACCATTGGGGGAGCAGACCCAACGGGTCTGCACTTGGTCTAGTAACAATTAAAAGTCTGATCTTGTATGTGGATTTATTTGTTTGTGTGTATATTTGTTTGTTTGTGTATAATCACATCTTCGCGACAAAAACAACGCGCTAATGGTAACATTTTTACATATTCCGGTAGAAGTTTTTCCCCTAGTGTCCTTATCTGAAAAATTCATGCTTTATTTCTCGAGTTATTAATGAAAATGTTCAAAAATCTGACAAAACTTTGAAAAATAACCCGGCTGTCTTTCGCTGATGACATCACAATGGGTCTGCGTCCTTGCATGCCTGATGTTCTTGCTCACGCTGATGTCACTGTCCCTCCCCCCCCCCCCCCCCCCCCGTATTCGGGCCCTGTACACGCCCCGGGTCAGCACCTATTGTTTATTGTCTATTGTCATAATCTAATGCCAAAATTTCCAATGCCTTAGGCTTTAGAGATACAGTGTTGAAACAGACCCTTCTGCACTGAGTGCTGACCATTGATCACCCTGTACACTAACCTACACACATCAGGGACAATTTTACAGCTTATACCATATAACCATATAACCATATAACAATTACAGCACGGAAACAGGCCATCTCAGCCCTACAAGTCCATGCCGAACAAATTTTTTTTCCCCTATCAAAACCATTTTGTCAAGGACGGATCCTCTTTGGTCAATCTAATTGAATCTTTCGAAGAGGTAATTTCTGCAGCGATACCGCAAGCAATTCTGATCAGCACACTGTTGGACTGGTATGATAGTACTGGGGAGGATACTGAGGAGAATCACTAAACTGTTGCCTGGGGTAACGCATTTTCAATATGAGGAGGCTTGATGTTTTTTCGCTGGAGTAGAAGAGGATAATCGGGGATGAGATTGAGGTATATAAAATTATGAGGGGAGACTGCAGGAAAATTATAGGGAGACTGCAGGAAACTTTTGTCCATGTTAATGTATTAAAAAATGAGGATACAGATTTAGATTGAGGCTTGGAAGGGATCTGAAGGGAATATCTTTCACCCAGAGAGTGGTGAGCATCTGGAATAAATTGTCTGTGAGAATGGTTGAAGCAGAGTCACTACATTTAGCAAGTATGTAGATAGGCAGTTGGATTGTGTAGGCACAGAAGTCAATGTGCCAAGTGCTGGGAGATAGGATTGTTGCCCATGGGCTAGCTTGGACTTGATGAGCTGAATGGCCTATTTACATGCTGCATACTCAATATCGTGGGTGTGCAGTATCTACAGTACGTATATCACCTGGTATTCTGCGATTATGTTGATGGCAGATTCCTCTTCTACAGCTTTTATTACAAAGAAAGCAAAGAGTAGCATTGATATAATTCTCATGTTTCCCCTTTCAAAACACTTTGAGAAAGATATTCTGGATTTTTGCACCTAACACCACATGGAAGCGGTATGAGGATGAGAGTGCCAGGGGTTCAATGAAAAGATTCAACTATGGTGGGGAAGGCCAATAAATGCAGCTCTGTCAGCACCACTATATCCTCTGAACAAAACTAAAAGCCAACATTGCTTTCCAAGTTGTAAATCTTCCTCAACAAGGCTACAAGAGGCCTTTAAGGGTATAATAGAATTAGTTGACAGGAGGAACTCCTGGATTTAATAAGCTTAAAATTGCTGGGAAATGTTGGTATTTCCATGTCAAACTGTCAGTGTTTCTCAGCATAATAGCCACCAAGTCTGGTATTCCAGGACAGCACTGAAGCATCACAACTATGCTCTGACATTAGGTTCCTCACAAAGTCTGGCAATGGACTATTAACTTGTTATTCCCATCAATCTCCATTAGACCCGATGCAGGAATGGTGAGCCCATTAACCTGAATGGAATTAAATGCTTGGAAGGCACCTCGGAAAATATGTTATTTTAATATTTACGGTATTTGCTTATATAAGGTCATAAGCAGCAGGAATAGAATTCGGCCATTCGGCCCATCAAGTCTAGTCCCCCATTCAATCATGGCTGATCTATCTCTCCATCTCCTAACCCCATTTTCCTGCCTTCTCCCCATAACCTCTGACACCCGTGATAATCTAGAAACTATCTATCTCTGTCTTAAAAATATCCACTGACAAAGAATTCCACAGATTCACCACCCTCTGACTAAAGAACTTTATGTTTTAAAAAATTATTTAAATGTGCATTAAGTGATTCAAGGTTCGAGTCGTTGAGTTTATTGTCATATATACAAGGACGGTGAAGTGCAGGTACAATGAAAAACTTGCTTGCAGCAGCATTATAGGCAAACAGTCTAAGATAACACAGAGGACTGAAATTATACATACAGTAAAGCTCCCCCAAATTCTACCAATTTTTCTGAAAAGATAAAGACTGCAGAAGACGAGATATTAGTGCAAAGTGTAGTAAGAAAACCAAGTCTGTGATAGTGCAAGAGGTGGTCCAAAATATTTTGTTGCCAAGGCAGGATTAGGATTAAAGTGGCCGATTCAGGCACTTTAATCCATCTGTCCCAATGTCGGAGCTTCAATCATCCCGACGAGAGGGCCTGTATAATCGGGCCGTCCGAAGCAGCGACTACAGAGGGTCAAGGCCCCAAACACGGGCCAACAAAAAGAGGAAGACTGACTGAACTTTATTGCCTTCCATCACAGTGATCACTATGGTGGATGTTTATGTTAAGTTCTATTGTTCTTTTGAATGGTGTTGTGTTCTTTTATTTGTATGGCTGCATGGTAACTCAAATATCACTGTACCTTAATTGGTGCATGTGACAATAAATATGAATCTAAAACTGAATCTTCTACAGGTGCGCAGTAGAGAGCATGCTGACCGGTTGCATCGTGGCTTGGTTCGGCAACTTGAGCGCCCAGGAGCGGAAAAGACTAAAAAAAGTAGTAAACACTGCCCAGTCCATCATCGGCTCTGACCTCCCTATCATCGAGGGGATCTATCGCAGTCGCTGCTTCAAAAAGGCTGGTGGCATCATCAAGGACCCACACCATCCTGGCCACACAAGATTCAAGATAGATTTAATTGTCACGTGTGCCTGATGGCACAGTGAAATGAATTTCCATACAGCCATACAATAAAAATCAACAGGACACAACACACTATAGGGTTTGACATAAAACATCCCCATCATCTCCCTGCAACCTTCAGGTAGAAGGTACAGGAGCCTGAAGACTGCAATGTCCAGGTTCAGAAACAGCTTCTTCCCCACAGCCATCAGGCTATTAAACTCAACTCAAACAAAATTCTGAACATTAATAGCCCATTATCTGTTTACTTCCACTTTATCTGTTTTATTTATTCATGTGTGTGTATATTTATATAATGATATATGGACACACCGATCTGTTCTGTATTCATGCCTTCTATATTATGTTGTGCTGAAGCAAAGCAAGAATTTCATTGTCCTATCTGGGACACATGACAAAATCTCTTGAATCTGAATCTGAAACTGAATATGAAGGTTGTGCAGGTCGATTCAAGAATCTGATAATTGTAGAAAAGTAGCTGTCCCTGCACCTGGCGGCGTGGGACCTTCAGATATTTTTGCATCTCCTGACTGACAGTACAGTAGTGAAGAGGGCATTACCCAGATGGTGTGGATCCTTGATAATAGATGCTGCCTTCTTGAGGCAGCACCTCATGTAGATGCTATTGATGGTAAGGAGTAAACATTTTAATACTTTTTAAGATGTTTTAATATCGATAACAATATGAAGTAAGGATTAAAACAATTCTTTCAATTCACCTTTATATATGTTTAGGTCTGTCATGTTTGACTGTTGACTAAGATTGGAGCCTTGATGTCAAAGTTGAAATTTCACTGTCAATGCAGGCCACAAGATTAAGCCACACAATGACATCACAATATCAAGAATCAAGAGAGTCAAGAGTGTTTTATTGTCATATATACTGAAACGAAACAATGGAATTCTTACTTGCAGGCTTCATTGGGAGAAGATTTGAGTTTAAGAGCAAGGAGGTTCAACTGCAGTTGTACAGGGCCCTGGTGAGACCGAACCTGGAGTATCCTAATTTGAGGAAGGACATTATTGCTATTGAGGGAGTGTAGCATAGGTTCACCAGGTTAATTCCCGGAATGGCGGGACTGACGTATGATGAAAGAATAATAATAATAATAATAATAATAATAATATAATAATAATAATAATAATAATAATAATAATAATAATATATTTTATAATAATAATAATATATTTTATTGTCATTGCACATCAGTGCAACGAGATTTAGTATGCAGCTTCCAACCGATGTAAAAATAAAATAAAATAAATAAATAAACTGTGCGACGTGCCCATTCGAGGGAGTCCAGGGGGGGTGGGGGGCACTCAGCAGGGCCGGTTCAGAGCCGCTATAGCTCTGGGAATAAAGCTGTTTCTGAGTCTGGAGGTTCGGGCGTAGAAGGCCTTGTAACGTCTGCCGGAGGGAAGTAATTTGAACAGTCCGTTACAAGGGTGTGAGGAGTCTTTATGGATGCTGGCGGCCTTCCTGAGGCACCGTGTGTGGTAGATGCCCTCCAAGGCTGGTAGCTGTGCCCCAATAATCCTCTGTGCTCTGTGGACGACGCGCTGAAGAGCTCTCCTCTCCGCTTCCGTGCAGCTGAGACACCACACAAAGATGCCATACATTAATATGCTCTCTGTGGTGCATCTGGGCTTGTATTCACTGAAATTTAGGATGAGAGGGGATCTTACAGGCACATATAAAATTCTTAGAGGATAGGAGTATTGTGTGCAATTTTGGTCTCCTAATTTGAGGAAGGATATTATTGCTATTGAGGGAGTGCAGCGTAGGTTCACCAGGTTAATTCCCGGGATGGTGGGACTGACGTATGATGAAAGAATGGGTCGTCTGGGCTTGTATTCACTGAAATTTAGGATGAGAGGGGATCTTCCAGGAACATATAAAATTCTTAGAGGATTAGACAGGGTAGTGTTCCCGATGTTGGGGGAGTCTAGAACTAGGGGTCACAGTTTAAGAATAAGGGGCAGGCTATTTAGGACTGAGATGAGGAAAATCTTTTTCTCCCCGAGAGTTGTAAATCTGTGGAATTCTCTGCCACAGAAGGCAGTGGTGGCCAATTCACTGGATGTTTTCATGAGAGAGTTAGTTTTAGCTCTTAGGGCTTAGGGAATCAAGGGATATGGGGAGAAGGCAGGCACGGATTATTGATAGGGGACGATCAGCCATGATCACAATGAATGACGGTGCTGGCTCGAAGGGCCGAATGGCCTTCTCCCGCACCTATTTTCTATGTTTCTATGTTTCTATGTCTAATTTTCCTGGGCATTGGCATCCTTTTGGCACAGATCGTGTAACTGTCCACAAAGCAGAAAACTGTTGAATCAGGTTTCATGAAGATCAAGCTCCCAAGATACTCCTTCTGCACATTTTATACTTTGGAATTGCATCTTTTAAATTGTTTGCCACAGCTTTTGCCCAAGATTGATTTCCTTGAGATATGCAGTCAATAATTTAACTAATTTAAGTTGCCAGCTTCTTTAACAGCTTGGCACTGCTTGATCCTTTTATGGGGCTAATACTGCAGCCCTGTGTGTCCTTTCATGAAGCTATATTGAGTGGATATATGGACCAATTAATTTTGGGATGCCACACGAAACTACAATCGTTCAGTGCAGACACTTAAGCCCATGAACCTAGAAAGCTATAGCTCTGCTCAGCTTTCTGCTTGTGGAGTTATATGTTTGCTAATCAGCGACTGCTTTGTTCCATTTATATGAATTCTAGGCCATTATGCCTTTTACTGGTCCCTGTTCCTTAATAAATTTGGTTCATCCCATATTATTGTATTTATCCAGAATATGTGTTTGAGGAATATTTTAGATGGAGTATCAGTGGAAGGGAGACTCTGGAAATGCTGTTTTTTGTTTTTGTTTCACTGGGTATCCTCTGATCTTCCAGTAGAAATTTGAGAGAAAAAAAAGATTACTAAGAGAGTATTTTTCAGGATATTAGTGAACTCCCTTTGGCAGCTGAGACTGAGCAGTATCGGGCAAGGTTTTGGAGTAGACTACCCATCCCTCTTGCCCATCCCACTAGGAATAATAGAATGGAAATTAAAAAGGATGTTGGCCAGAGAAATGGTGACCATTTGTTCAAATGGCATTGATTTATTTCATTTAATGTAGGCAGTCATACACAACTCTTTGTTTTAGATAAATAGAAGTAATTCAAGAAATATCCAGACCATCTTTTAGTTTAGTTTAGAGATAAAGCACGAAAATAAGCTCTTTGGTCCACTGAGTCCGCGCCGACCCCTAATTTCTTGAATTACTATTTATCTAAAACAAAGAGTTGTGTATGACTGCCTACACACTAGGGACAATTTACAGTAGCCAGTTAACCTACAAACCTGTACATCTTTGGAATGTGGAAGGAAACCGGAGCTCCCGGGGAAAATCCACGCAGTCACAGAGCGAATGTACAAACTCCATACAGGCAGCACCTCTAGTCAGGATTGAACCTGTGTCACTGGAACTGTAAGGCAGCAACTCTACTGCTGCGCCACGGTGCTGCCTTCTTTCTAATGTGCAGTGTTCACTTAAGGACTGCGAATATGTAATTTAGGTAGTTTTATATGAATGTGACTGGGAACATTCAGTGTTTCCAATTGAAATGAAGATTGAACCGTTTCTAAAAGGATGGCGAACACAAGGCTCTGTAAGTGCTGCATGGAAATCAAATCTGTTAAACTCTCAACCAAAGTGGCAATGATTTTTTGCACACCAAGGCCTGTCAAGTAATTAAATTGTTATGACTAACATGGAAATATCCACTTTTGTGGAAAAACCTCATGTAAAGAGCTTGCATCATCAATAATTTTCACTCTGACTTTATTCCTTACCCATGGTCTTGCAATTAAAAACAACAGTCCTGGAAAACATGGAGAACATTGTTGTGCTTATATCAATAAATATTTGTAAATAGCTTTCATTTGCTTGCAGCCACTAAAAAGATAAAAGATGCAATGCGCTATTAGGTACGGATATGTAAAACATTGTGCATTTGAGTTTTGAAAATGTAATTGAACTGATACTCCACATGTGAAAGAATTCAGGAAAAATAATTTCAATGATTATAAATAATGTTTACCAGTTAAGGTAATTGCTTTTCATTACTCCTTGGAGATTCAATAATGTTTTGGGGGTCACATTATGCAATAACTTAAATTGAGTAATTTCATTGTTTTTTAAGCATACGGGTTACTTCACTTTGGAACAATCCTAAACCTCAAGAGGAATGGTTTGATGATAGTAATGGGGCATGCTTGTGGCATTCTTGGTATTATAAAATGTCATATCCATGAAGTGCATACATGGAGTTTGATTTTATTTGAGTGTTTAACTTGAAGTGATTTTATTAAGGGGCTGTCCCACTGCGGCGACCTAATCTGCGAGTTCAGAAGAGTTTGCCCTCCACTCAAACTCGCAGCATGGTCGACACGTGGTCCTAGGAGGTCCTATGAGGTCACTGGAATTCTCCTTCATGCTCGAGGGAAGTTCCCACATACTCGCGGCCTCAGCTAGGTCGCGGAAAAATTTTCAGCATGCTGAAAAATTTTCTGCGAATAAAAATTGGTCGGCGTGGTTCTTTTTATAAACATATAAACATAGATGTGCAATGGAGTGGGGCCGTAGTGCAGAGGAGTGGGGTTGCTATGTAGTTACAGGCAGTCGAGGGCAGCCGTAGACAATCTCCTTCGCTGACCAGGCATTTTAATTGGCTCATTAGAGTTTTCAGGCCCAAGGAAAACTGACCGGTAGGTTAAATGCCCGCTAAACTTTATTAAACGTTGTCTGACTTCTTAAAAGTGTTGCCACTCCTTCTCCCCCCTTCTAACCCCCTTCTAACCCCCTTCTCTCCCCTTCTCTCTCCCTTTCTCTCTCCTTCTCTCCCCCTCTCTCCCCTTCCCTCCCCCCCCCCACCACCCTCCCCGTTCTCTAAAGGACTCATCGTACACTGTGCAGCCGTCTTTTACCTTCCACTTCATCGCGGGTGTGTATTTCAGACAGCGCTCCCCCGCTTTCCCTGGCCCCCACCTTTGGTGTGTGTGTGTGTGTGTGTGTGTGTGTGTGTGTGTGTGTGTGTGTGTGTGTGTGTGTGTGTGTGTGTGTGTGTGTGTGTGTGTGTGTGTGTGTGTGTGTGTGTGTGTGTGTGTGTATGTGTGTGCGTGTGTGCGTGTGTGTGTGGGTGTGTGTGTGTGGTCGGACGGTCAATCCAGCTCGCGGTTTCTTCGCTGACGGTCGATCCAGCTTGAGGTTTTCCAGGCGAGTGCCCTCGAGCTTGAAGGTCGAAGACACTCTTCTGAACTCGCGGATTAGGTCGCCGCAGTGGGACAGCCCCTTTAAGGAGTTTTGAAGTAACCCATATGAAAACATTGGCTTCCCTGTGAATGTTATCTTGCCCTTAAAGTAGAGTCTCTGCAAGCAATCCTTTAACAAAAATTTGTGTTGAAGTGATCAAGTCTCTGGATTGCAAGCAATTCCGCTATAATTGAGTTAAGTTGTGCTTAACTCTTAACGCTGAGAATTCATACTCTAGTGTGCTGTATGTTAACTCAAGGAACATCACCATTAAACCCAAGAACATCTCACCATTTTTCTGCTGGACTGTTAATCAGGAATGATCCAGTCACCAAACAAAGATAAGAATTGATTCCTACTGAACTTGATTTGTCCCAAGCAGAATATCTGCCTCGTCCAGTAATTTAATCAGGCATGCCATTACAGTTCACTAAATGCAGATAACATCAACAAAGGCATAGGCAAGATTCAAGATTCAAGAGAGTTTATTGTCATGTGTCCCAGATAGGACATGAAATTCTTGCTTTGCTTCAGCACCACAAAATATAGTAGGCATAAATAAATACAGAACAGAACTGATCAGTGTGACCATATACCAATGAATATATATATATATACACACATAAATAAACAGATAAAGTGCAATGGGCTATTAATGATCAAAGTTTTGTTTGAGTTGAGTTCAATGGCTGTGGGGAAGTAGCTATTCCTGAACCGGGATGTTGCAGGTTTAAGGCTCCTGTACCTTCTACCTGAAGGCAGCGGGGAGATGAGTGAGTGACCAGGATGGTGTGAGTCCTTGATGATGCTGGCAGCCTTTTTGAGGCAGCGACTCAATCGATGGTAGGGAGGTCAGAGCAAATGATGGACTGGACAGTGTTTACAACTTTTTGTAGTCTTTTCCACTCCTGGGCGCTCAGGTTGCTGAACCAAGCCACGCTGCAACCGGTGCATGCTCTCTACTGTGCACCTGTAGAAGTTCGAGAGAGTCCTCCTTGATATACCGACTCTTCGTAATCTTCTCAGGAAGTTGAGGCGCTGATCTTCTTCTTCTGTCGTCTGTCTTTTAGACCTGCAGCTCCGTTGAAGCAAGCCAGGCCAACGTGTCATCGTCCAGGTCAATCAGACCTCGTTCACCATTCGGTGGCCGGTGTTTGGGGCAACTGGTGACTATGTGTTCCACTGTCTGTGTTGGGTCTCCACACTCGCAGGAGGTGCTGTCCATGAGGCCCAACCTCTTCATGGCTACTCCATAGCGTCCGACGCCTGCCCTCAAGTGGTTGAGGGTTGTCCACTGCTTTCGGGGCAGGTCCTGGCCAGGGATGTCCATGGGGCCATTGATGTAATGGTATAGCCTAGATGGTTCCGCTGACTTCCACTGGTCTCTCCATCTCGTCTTGACCCAGGCGACCTTGGAAGCGTCAGCCGTTGTTGCGCAGAGCAGCTCTTGGGCTTCCGTGGCAAAGGGGCGCCGTGACTTGAGGCGCATACGCCGTGGTGTCTCTGTGACGATCTGATGGAGGAGGTGGGATTCACTGGTCTGTGCCTTTCGAGAGAGGGCCAGCGTGGCTGCTGATGTGCTTTCTTTATAATTGCATCTGTATTATCGGACCAGGAGAGATCTTCAGTGATATGCACGCCCAGGAATTTGAACCTCTTGACCCTCTCCACCATCGACCCATCCTACCCCTTCCAAAGTCTGCAATTCTACCCCTTCAAAAGTCCACAATCAGTTCCTTGGTTTTGCTGGTGTTGAGAGCCAGGTTATTGTGCTGGCACCATTTGGTCAAACGGCCGATCTCACTTCTATACTCTGACTCATTTCCATCAGTGATACGTCCCACAACTGTGGTGTCATCAGCGAACTTGATGATGGAGTTTGCACTATGTCCAGTTGTGCAGTCATGAGTATAGAGTGAGTACAGCAGGGGGCTGAGCACGCAGCCGTGAGGTTCTCCCGTTCTGATTGTTATCGAGGCTGACACATTTCCACCAATACGGACAGACTGTGGTCTGTGAATGAGGAAGTCGAGGATCCAATTGCAGAGGGATGCGCAGAGACCCAGTTCTGAGAGTTTGGTAACCAGCTTGGAGGGGATGATTGTGTTAAATGCCGAGCTGTAGTCAATGACTAACAGCCTGACATATGAGTTTTTGTTGTCCAAGTGGTCCAGAGCGGAGTGGAGAGCCAGCGAGATTGCATCCACCATTGATCTGCTGTGGCGGTAAGTGAACTGCAGTAGGTGCAGGTTTTTGTCGAGGTAGGAGTTGATTTGAGCCATGATCAACCTCTCAAAGTACATCACAACAGACGTTTGTGCCAGTGTCGATAGTCATTGAGGCACGTCACCTTGCTGTTCCTGGGCACCGGTATAATTGATGCCCTTTTAAAGCAGAAGGGAGCCTCAGACCTCAGAAGTGAGAGGTTGAAAATGTCCGTAAAAACTCCAGCCAGTTGGTCTGCACAGGTTTTTAGAACACGGCTGGGTATGCCATCAGGTCCAGGTGCTTTCCGTTGGTAAGGCCTTTGCTGAGGACTGTCCATTCTGCCACGATATGAAGAAGGGCCCTGACCCAAAACATCACCTATTGAGGGATGCTGCCTGACTCGCTGAATTGCTCCAACATTTTCTGTCTTTCTTTGGGGAACCCACAAACACTGCCACAGGAAGGTAAATGGCATCTGAAGGGGAAACCGGGTGCATAATTTAGGAGGTTTGCCTGTTACTTCCTTTGTTTAAGCTTGGTTCCAGAGCGCTCCTGATGAATGGATTTGAGACTCTCAATGCCTTACCAAATATCCTTCTCCATATTGACCACTCACGGAACGGGGATTTCCATGTTGAGAGGAAATATACGCTATCTCAAGACCATCCTTTAATTCTTTCTTTTGTCAAGCTGTTTCAGAACTTGGAAAGTAATGTTTTGGTAGTCTTTGATTAGTCCCCTGAACAAACTGGGCTCTGGCATCAGCCTGATGGCTGAAGTTGGCCACCCTGCTCTGGTGTGTAGACAATGAAGGTTGAGAAGTTTCTCTTTTTCCCTGTAGATTAGCTCTATTCAAGGTCAAAGCTCATTGAGAGATGTCAATAGCGAGAAATCTGCGAGCAACACAGAGAACGGACTGATTTACGGACTGTTCCCAGGGATGCATTCAGAGACAGGCATCGGGTGCTGCTGGAAAGTTGTCAACTCGGTGAAAGACGCTCTTTGGTCTGCCCGAGCATTGTGACCTCACAACAGAGCGGGATGTCCGTCAGCGAATGTTGCCGATTGGCCGGCTGCAGACTGCAGGAGTGCGTGCTGAGGGATGCACTGAAACTTTGTGCCGCCATCACCAAGGCTCTGTGGGGGAGGACCACAGCCTAGAGTCCTCCCACTGCTGGACCTTGGGGGGCAGGGTGTGGTGGAGACATCCCTCAAAATAAGGGAAGGGACTTCACTTCAGAGGTCCACATGAGTGGCATGGGCATGTGGTAAAATTGTATGATTTGTGTAAACAGTGTTGAACGTATGTATAGCCTCCGAGAAGGTCGGACACATTTTTTGCACGGTTCCTGTTTTGTACATATTTATTACTTGAAAAAAATGTATTTCAATTTTATTTAAATGTCAACAGCGAGATGTCCAACAGGCAATTTTGTCTACTGGCCCATGCCAGACTGCAGGAGTACGTGTTGATGGACGCACTGACGCTTGGTGCAGCTAATGTCTAGGCTCTGTTAGAGTTCACAGTTTAGGGTCACTTCCACTGCAGGACATTGGGGGGCAGGAAGTTGTGGAGCCACCCCTCAAATGATGGGAAGGGATATCGCCCCACATAAGTGGCAAGGGTGACAGTTATATTGATATTTCTGATAACATCACCAAATATAGGTATGTTGCAATACTTACCTTCAGCAGCGCTGCAGTTCTGCCAATGGCTGTGTGCGCGATTTTGGCGTGTTTGGGGGGGGGGAGGCGGGGTTAAAACGCAGTTTTCTCCTACCTTGTCCTGGATTATATATTGTTGGAGTGCAAGCTTTTGCTGAAGAATCGTTCCGACGGCCGTTCTGTGTCTTTTTTTTTTAAATCGCCCGACAATTTCAGCGCTGGAGTCATTTTAAAACCAGCTTCTAAAGCCGTAAACGCCGACAACGGGGACGGATTTCACGTAGGTGACAGGTAAAAGAAAGCCGTTTATTTTTATGTATAAACGTGTTTCTTAAGATGCCTTCAGTTCACATTTTAAGTTGCGAAATGGTGATTTAGTCCCCATACGAACCGATATATGGGGGTCTAAATCACCGCAACCGCAATGTTCCAAATGGTCGCGTTCCAGAAAACCCACTCGCAAGTTGATGTAAATGGTCATTAATTTGCAGGTATTAAACATTAAATTCCTTCCATTTGGCCTATAAACCCATGACAATGAGATTTAAAAATTATGTTATATTGTGAATTCTTGTGTGAATGTTACTTGGACACTTAGGCTATTTAAAAAGGTTAATCTATTCTTAAGAAATTGATAGATGTTTAGATCTAGTAATTGAATTTTGTAATTAGCTACAATTAGGTAACTAACTAATTATATGCTTTAATTTCAAGTCATCGAAGTAAGATTGTTTCATATTTGTTTCAGAATGCTTCAATCTATAATAACTGAAAATTTATTTCAGTTCTCTTAATTTTTAAGAATGTTATAGGCTTTTGACTGTCCTCGATCACAGCTTTTGTGTTCAGTCAATGGGAAAGCAATAGGGAACAAGATGCTAATTTCCGAGTATGAAAATGGCCATAACATTTTTAATACTGAAGATATGAAAGTGAATTAGGTGTCAAATTAAACTTCTTTTTATGCTTTATCTGATGGGATAAATTACAGACTTGATTTTTAAAATCTCAAAATTTTGTAACATTGCTACCAAATACAACGCTAAATTAATTTGTGTGTAGCTAGTGAAAATGTCGGAAGAATTTTTGCACAGTTTTTGTTTTGTATATATTTTAATTCTAAATAAAGTTTATTTTGATTAATTAAATAAAGGTAGCAATATAGTGAAAATGATTGAGGAAATATTTGAATAGTGATACATCCTTGCCGGACACCAGTCTACATGAGAGCAGCTCCATTGCGGCCTATTAGTTAAGATCACAGCTATCGCTTCATTATGGGGCATGAAGTTTCTTCTGATGAATTTCTCCATATAATCAAATTTGTGAAGGATTCTCGACATCCTCTCATGTTGATGGAGTCAAAGTTGCAGTGTATCATGGTGAATGCTACCCACTGCATTTCTTTAGGGATTCAGGGTGGTGAGGATCCTGTCCAATGTACCTCTAAATTGATAGAATTCACACTGTAAATCTACCCATTGAAGCCTCTTCGGCTTCTTCAGCCATTTGAAGGAGGCAGTTGATGCGAAACCTGATGATGAGTTTCTCTGTGGCAGCCACCAGGGAGACTATTATGTGATTACCAGAGTCAGATTTAATCTCCTTACTTGAAGAACGTCATGATTACGAGATTGAGGTCTCTTTCCAGATGAACGAGCTGAAGTGGTGAGTCAGGTAACTCTCTGCCAGACTCAAGGACTTCAGCAAAAATAACATATGCAAAAGAGATGTTGGTAGTTTTTTCCATTTGGTTTATGGTTTTCTTGACCTTGTTGGTCAGATGTGGCAATGAATTTAGACCAAACAGTTTGCCACAGGATGGTGTTCAAGGCACGGTTACTGATAATGTATAGTCAAAGTCTTCCTTCCAATCGGTCTTCGCTGCCTCTCTGTTCCTGATAAGATCTTCTCGATTGTTAGATTTCTAGAGAGTGGGCCATTGGGCATTGAGCCATGATTCAACGTCAGCATTTAATAATCCATCAATAAGTTGCTGGACCTCCTGCACTTTTTCCACCCATCACCTGTTATTTAGGTCACATGTTTCCTGTTGGATCTTACCCTTCATGTGATGGTTTATTTTCCTTTGACGCATACTGTAATTTCAAATTCATGAGGCACAAAGACTCAGGTGCTGGTAAAATGGAGAGGTGTTGGGGAACTCAAAGGATCAGGCAGCATCTGTGGAGAAAAATCAACAGGCAACATTTCATTTGGGGTCGCTTCATATAGATTTATATATAGATAAAACTAGAGGATGTAGATTTAAGATAAGATTTGAAGGAGATCTGATTAACTCCTTATTCACTGAAAGAGTGGCGAGTACCTGGAACACACTGCCTATGTAAGTGGTGGAAGCAGAGTCATTGACAGTATTTAAGAAGTCGATCACTTGAATTGGCGAGGCATGGAAGGCCATGGCCCAAATGCTGGAGGATGGGATTAATATGGATGGATGCTCACTGGCCAAAATGGCTCTTATGGGTTCCATTCTGTGTGACTGTATGTATACTGGACTGAGATGTCAAAAGGTATAGAAGTGTGAAAACACACACCACCAGATTCAGGGACAATTTCTTCCCAGCTGTTATCAGGTAACTGAATCATCCTACCACAACCGGAGAGCAGTGTTGAACTACTATCTACCTCTTTGGTGACCCTTGAACTATCGTTGATTGGACTTTACCTTGCACTATACATGATTCTCTTATTATGTATCAATACACTGTAACTAGATCGATTGCAATCACGTATTGTCTTTATGCTGACTGGTTAGCACTCAAGGAAAGCTTTTCACTGTACCTTGGTGCACATAACAATAAACTAAACTAAACTAAAGTAAAATGTCAGCCTGGAAAACATATACAAGTCGGAAGAGGAAACAGATTGGAACTTAAACGACTAAAATGCAAAGGCCTGCATTTCTCTTCTACCTTGCATGACCAGCAGGTGTATGCACCACCTTGTGCTTTGAACTAGTTGTCTCCTGTATGTCGTAATTCAGTCAATGTTGATGTTAATGTCAAAGCATCTTGAGTTCGGGGTCATAATGCTGGAGTAATGTTCACGTTCATCACTATTGGGGCCCTGAACATCCAGGTCCCAACCCTCCTATTGTGAAATGGCAGTGATTTATTTTTATCATGGGATAACCAATGCAGAACAGCTACCACATGGACTCAACAGAACAAGCCCTTAATGCAGGACAAGATAACTGGAGACCAGTCGCATGGTCATGGCAGCAAAGCTCAACTTTGAGCCACCTTGTACACCACAGCTCTGTGTACAAGGCCAATGAAGTACTCTCTGAAATATAATCACAGTTGTATTGCAGGAAAAACAGCAGCCGATTTTCACACACTGTAAAATAAAGCCCAGAGGTTCCGTTTAACAATGTTAGTTGAGGGATAAATACTGGATCAACTCTGTTCTACTTCCAGATGTGGCATGTATTTTTGTTTTGTCACAAAACTGCAGATGCTGGAAATCTGAAACAACCACCAGTAAATGCTGGAAAACCTTTAGTCAAGTCAGGCAGCATCTTTGGAGAGAGAAAGTCAATGCAATGAAAGTCAGCGACTCTACATCAGAAAGAGTTGTAGACTTGAGACATTAACTGTTTCTCCACCAACATGCCTCATGTGAAAGTCAGGACCTCCAATAATGCTACAGTCCCTTGGTACTTAACTGAATTGTCAGCCTGGGTTGTGTTTTCAAGTCTCTAGTGAGGGACGAGTGACTCAAGTCCATTGACCATTGACCATTGAGTCAGGAATGACACTAAACAACAGAAACCTCAATGAGCGGACATCAGACTAAACCCTTGAGGATATATGATGGTGCGAATTGCCGTGTCACTGTTGGGGTGAGAACAGCTGAAATTCTTCTTTCAATGAAAAACATCTGGAAGTTAGTATTCAAACATCGGCATTAGCAGAATTTGCATGTTTCAAAACTGCAACCCCATGACTATTTTGTGACTGTTCAAGATACTCTTCAAGACAAAATATTCTCATTCAAACGTACAATCCAGGAGCCTGGGTTGACCATTCAACCATTCATAGAAACATAGAAACATAGAAAATAGGTGCAGGAGTAGGCCATTCGGCCCTTCGAGCCTGCACCGCCATTCAATATGATCATGGCTGATCATCCAACTCAGTATCCCATCCCTGGCTTCTCTCCATACCCCCTGATCCCTTTAGTCACAAGGGCCACATCTAACTCCCTCTTAAATATAGCCAATGAACTGGCCTCAACTACCTTCTGTGGCTGAGAATTCCACAGATTCACCACCCTCTGTGTAAAAAATGATTTTCTCATCTCGGTCCTAAAAGACTTCCCTCTTATCCTTAAACTGTGACCCCTAGTTCTGGACTTCCCCAACATCGGGAATAATCTTCCTGCATCTAGCCTGTCCAACCCCTTAGGAATTTTGTAAGTTTCTATAAGATCCCCCCTCCATCTTCTGAATTCTAGTGTGTACAAGCAGAGTCTATCCAGTCTTTCTTCATATGAAAGTCCTGACATCCCAGGAATCAGTCCGGTGAACCTTCTCTGTACGCAAGAATGTCTTTCCTCAGATTAGGAGACCAAAACTGCACGCAATACTCCAGGTGTGGTCTCACCAAGACCCTGTACAACTGCAGTAGAACCTCCCTGCTCTTATACCTTTGCTTTGAATGCTAACATATCATTTGCTTTCTTCACTGCCTGCTGCACCTGCATTCCTACTTTCAATGACTGGTGTACCATGACACCCAGGTCTCGTTGCATCTCCCCTTTTCCTAATCGGCCACCATTCAGATAAAAGTCTACTTTCCTGTTTTTGCCACCAATGTGGATAACCTCACATTTATCCACATTATACTGCATCTGCCATGCATTTGCCCACTCACCCAACCTATCCAAGTCACCTTGCAGCCTCCTAGCATCCTCCTCACAGCAAACACTGCCCCCCAGCTTCGTGTCATCCACAAACTTGGAGATGTTGCATTCAATTCCCTCATACCGTGTGCTTTAAGTTTGCATACTAATCTCTTATGTGGGACCTTGTCGAAAGCCTTCTGAAAGTCCAGATATAACACATCCACTGGTTCTCCCTTATCCACTCTACTAGTTACATCCTCGAAAAATTCTATAAGATTCGTCAGACATGATTTACCTTTCATAAATCCATTCTGACTTTGTCCAATGAATTCACCATTTTCAAAATGTGCTGCTATCCCAGCTTTAATAACTGACTCAAGAATTCCCCCCCCCACCGATGTTAGACTAACTGGTCTGTAATTCCCCGTTTTCTCTCTCCCTTCCTTTTCCAGAATCTAAAGAGTTTTGAAAAATTATCACTAATGCATCCACTATTTCTGCGGCTACTTCCTTAAGTACTCTGGGATGCAACTTATCTGGCCCTGGGGATTTATCGGCCTTTAATCCATTCAATTTACCTAACACCACTTCCCGGCTAACCTGGATTTCACTCAGTTCCTCCATCTCATTTAACCCCCAGTCCCTTGCTATTTCCGGCAGATTATTTATATCTTCCTTAGTGAAGACAGAACCAAAGTAGTTATTCAATTGGTCTGCCATGTCCTTGTTCCCCATGATCAATTCACCTGTTTCTGACTGCAAGGGACCTACATTTGTTTTAACTAACCTGTTCCTCTTCACATATCTATAAAAACTTTTGCAGTCAGTTTTTATGTTCCCTGCCAGTTTTCTTTCATAATCTATTTTCCCTTTCCTAATTAAAACTTTTGTCCTCCTTTGCTGGACTCTGAATTTCTCCCAGTCCTCAGGTAGGCTGCTTGTTCTGGCTAATTTGTGCGCTTCATCTTTTGTTTTGATACTACCCCTGATTTCCTTTGTTATCCATGGATGCACTACCTTCCCTGATTTATTTTTTTGCCAAACTGGGATGAACACTTGTTATAGTTCATCCATGCAGTTTTTAAATGCCTTCCATTGCATATCCACCGTCAACCCTTTAAGAATTATTTGCCAGTCTATCTTGTCCAATTCACTTCTCATGCCCTCAAAGTCACCTTTCTTTAAGTTCAGGACCCTTGTTTCTGAATTAACAATGTCACTCTCCATCCTAATGAAGAACTCAACCATATTATGGTCACTCTTGCCCAAGGGGCCACGCACAACAAGATTGCTAACTAACCCTTCCTCATTACTCAATACCCAGTCTAGAATAGCCTGCTCTCTCGTTGGTTCCTCTACCTATATTTCATGAGATGAATTATAGGCCATAGATGTGGGGTATAGAACAACATGACAAATACGGGAAAGCAGACTATTATCTAAATGGTGGCCGATTGGGAAAGAGGGAGATGCATCGAGACCTGGGTGTCATGGTACACCAGTCATTGAAGGTAGGCATGCAGGTGCAGCAGGCAGTAAAGAAAGCGAATGGTATGTTAGCTTTCATTGCAAAAGGATTTGAGTATAGGAGCAGGGAGGTTCTACTGCAGTTGTACAGGGTCTTGGTGAGACCACACCTGGAGTATTGCGTACAGTTTTGGTCTCCAAATCTGAGGAAGGACATTATTGCCATAGAGGGAGTGCAGAGACGGTTCACCAGACTGATTCCTGGGATGTCAGGACTGTCTTATGAAGAAAGACTGGATAGACTTGGTTTATACTCTCTAGAATTTAGGAGATTGAGAGGGGATCTTATAGAAACTTACAAAATTCTTAAGGGGTTGGACAGGCTAGATGCAGGAAGGTTGTTCCCGATGTTAGGGAAGTCCAGGACAAGGGGTCACAGCTTAAGGATAAGGGGGAAATCCTTTAAAACCGAGATGAGAAGAACTTTTTTCACACAGAGAGTGGTGAATCCCTGGAACTCTCTGCCACAGAGGGTAGTTGAGGCCAGTTCATTGGCTATATTTAAGAGGGAGTTAGATGTGGCCCTTGTGGCTAAGGGGATCAGGGGGTATGGAGAGAAGGCAGGTATGGGATACTGAGTTGGATGATCAGCCATGATCATATTGAATGGCGGTGCAGGCTCGAAGAGCCGAATGGCCTACTCCTGCACCTAATTTCTATGTTTCTATGAACGACTCTTCTCTTTCATTATTTTTTTCTCCTCTGAAATGAATGGATTGAGTTCCAGCCAACATCTATTACCTGACACATGATTATTCTTGATTTATAAACTTTGGCAGCAAAGGTTCAGAGACAATTGGATCATGAGGGATATCATAACAGGGATTATGTGGTCTGAGTAATTGACATTTTGTGTATTTTTCAAATATTTGGATGAGGACTGGGAGCCATGGCTAATTTTTATCTTCTCCAGCAGAGTGGTTCTGTGATGAATTGCAGCAACAACTTGTGACCTCTGCTGGGATCAACTAATAAAATATAACATTTTATCTATATTAATTTACAGCCCTGATATCGAATTGCAAGAGTTACTGGTATATAATGCTTAACAAACCCATCTAAAAATCGCCCATGTGCTATTTTGGATGATCAAACTTAATTTAAGAAGATTACGAACTATTTTAAAATGTTGGAGGAAGAATTTCTATCAGTTCCATGGACAATTTCAGTTTGTTCATAGAACAGATTCTTACAAAATGATTTCAGGGGCTATTAAGAATCTTTTTGTACATCTGAGGAAAGAAAAAATGAGATCAGCATTAGGCAAATCAAAGAGAAGGAAACAGTCAAAGTTTAGCATTGTTTTCCAAAGGCACTAAAAATTAACCTTTGACCCTTCAGTGAGATGTATTGTTTTAAATGTTTAGATTGTTATCTTAGCCTTGCTTTCACCATAAAGTGTTAATTGAGATGTTTGGGGCCACATCAGAGAATTTATTGTTCATTTTTAATATGAATAATCCTCCTTAGATTAGCTAAAAGTTTCTTCTAAGAATTAGAAAAAAACCCGTCCTGGTTCCAGGGAGATTAGTAAATTGCAGCTGGATATTTTAAATTAAAATAAATAAATACAAGTTTGAAAAGTATCGTGGCAGGGAGGAAATAAACAATCTGTGCTATATTTTGAAGGGCTGGCATTATAGTAAAAAGTGGAGGTTGTAAATTGTTCCCGCGTGTCCTCTAGATGACTTGGGTACTGTAGCTGCAGGATTTTTCAGTGTCAGGCTTAGGGAGAGGAAGTGGGTAATAAAAGAAAAATTTAAACTACTTTCCAGAACCATTGACTCCAGGCTTGAGTTAATTTCCTCAAAAAAGGAAAGAATTTACACTAACCTCTTTTTTCATCTCATTTGATCTTGTAAATTTGCCAATTCTCCACTCTTGTAACAGATTTTTCTTTCTGTTCCGTCCATTCTGCTGATATGCGTTAAACTACCTTCTGGAGCGGGACTGTTTTAATAATAAAAGATTCTTACAGTTAAATGCTGCTCACCTTTGAACCATTACCATGCAAGGATGTTAGGCTGCAGCCGTACCAATTACCCGATTCAGTTTCCAAGACTGCCAGAAGGATCATCTTCAGATTCATCCTCAACTGCTCGTCTGGGGAAGAACTGGATGAAGCACTGCACATTACTCTGGGAAGCTGCTGGCTTACAATATTGCAGCTCGTGCTTCAGAAGCTTATCGGTAGAACCAGTCACCCAGATAGAGCAATCTTGTTTATTATTGCACTGGCATCTCCCCTTGTCTGGAAATTAATGGTGCAGATTGCAGTTATATTCAAGTATCTCTTTGAGACTTTAACGTAAGGGTAATATTAAAATATGAAACTTATGGCAGGAAGAGCCGATTGGTCAAGGCTCATTTATTTGCAGCCAGATGCAGCTGGGGTAACTGTGAGAGTCAAGAGACAAATGAGTCAAGAGTATTGTGTAGGAAGGAACTGCAGATGCTGGTTTACACTGCAGATAGACACAAAATACCGGAGTAACTCAGCAGGACAGGCAGCATCTCTGGATAGAAGGAATGGGTGACGTTTAGGATCGAGACCCTACTTCAGTCTGAAAGTCAGGGGAGATGGAGACACAGAGATATGGGAAGGGTAAGGTATGAAAACGAGACATCAAAGGGGACAAAGCTGAAGGAAAATGTAGTCAAGAGTATTTATTTCTAATATGCACTGGGTGTGAAGCAGAACAATGAAATTCTTATTTGTTTCAGCTTTACAGTGACATTAGTCAGAACAATAAATATACAATAAATATACAATACATTATCAATTATTCCAAGTAAACTAGACCATGATAGTGCAAAACACAATGTACATAGAGTGACCATAGTAGTGCAATGTCCATAATGATTTGGTAGGGTTGAGGTAGGTTTCTGGTTAGGGTTGTGCAGGGTGGTTCAAGACCCAAATGGTTGATAGATGAAGCTGTTCTTCATAATAATAGTAATGATAAAAATCAATAATGGTAAAAGTATATGAGAGTGTTAAACAGGTGACACTAGTTTAACAATCCGAACTGGAGGTGTGTGTGATGTATAAGTAAACCTGATATGAATTAATGAATAAGTTTATTGGCCCAAGTATTCACATCCAAGGAGTTTATCTTGATGCTCCACCCGCAAGTGACAACATGACATACAGTGACAATTAGGAATGACACATAAAACATTCAACATCAATAATAAAACATTATCGATTAAACATGTGAATTAAATAAAATACCAGAGCAAAAGGAGGCTACAAATTTTTGGGTTATTGAGTAGAGCTACTACTCATGGAAAAAAGCAGTTTTTATGTCTGGCTGTGGCAGCTTTGACAGTCCAGAACCGTCTTCCAGAGGGTAGTGATTCAAAGAGTTTGTGGCCAGGGTGAGAGGGGTCAGAGATGATCTTACCCGCTCGCTTCCTGGCCCTTGCAGTGTACAGTTCGTCAATGGAGGGAAGGTTGAAGCCAATAATCATGCTTGACTAATTTTCTGGAAATTTTTGAGGATGTGACAAGTTAAATGAATGAAGGGGTGCCAGTGGGTGTAGTGTATCTAGACTTTCAGAAAGCCTTTGATAAGGTCCCGCACGGGAGACTGGTGACTAAATTTAGAGCACATGGTGTTGGGGGTAGGGTGTTGACGTGGATAGAAAATTGGTTGGCAGACTGGAAGCAAAGAGTAGGAGTGAACGGGTCCTTTTCAGAATTGCAGGCAGTGGCGAGTGAAGTGCCGCAAGGCTCGGTGTTGGGGCTGCAACTGTTTACCATATATATTAATGATTTGAAAGAGGGAATTAGGAGCAACACTAGCAAGTTTGCAGATGACACAAAGCTGGGTGGCAGTGTGAACTGTGACGAGGATGTTAGGAGGTTGCAGGGTGAGTGGGCAGATGTGTGGCAGATGCAGTATAATATAGATAAATGTGAGGTTATCCACTTTGATGGCAAAAACAAGGGGGCAGATTATTATCTCAATAGGGTTAGGTTAGGTAAAGGGGGTGGAACAGCGTGACCTGGGTGTCCTTGTACACCGGTCACTAAAACTTGGCGTGCAGGTACAGCAGGCAGTGAGAAAAGCTAATGTAATGTTGGCCTTCGTAACAAGAGGATTTCAGTATAGGAGTAGAGAGGTTCTTCTGCAGTTGTATAGGGCTCTGGTAAGACCACATCTGGAGTATTGTGTGCAATTTTGGTCTCTTAATTTGAGGAAGGACATCCTTGTGATTGAGGCAGTGCAGCGTAGGTTCACGAGATTGATCCCTGGGATACAGGACTGTCATATGTCATATGAGGAAAGATTGAAAAGACTAGGCTTGTATTCACTGGAGTTTAGAAGGATGAGGGGATATCTTAGAGAAACATATAAAATTATATAAGGACTGGACAAGCTAGATGCAGGAAAAATGTTCCCAATGTTGGGCGAGTCCAGAACCAGGGGCCACAGTCCTAGAATAAAGGGGAGGCCATTTAAGGCTGCGGTGAGAGAAAAGCTTTTTCACCCAGTGAGTTGTGAATTTGTGGAATTCCCTGCCACAGAGGGCAGTGGAGGCTAAATCACTGGATGGATTTAAGAGAGAGTTAGATAGAGCTCTTGGGGCTAGTGGAATCAAGGGATATTGATTGGGGATGATCAGCCATGATCACAATGAATGGCGGTGCCGGCTTGAAGGGCCGAATGACCTCCTCCTGTACCTATTTCCTATGTTCTATGTTTTCTAATAACATCTCAGCTGATCGGACGATTCGCTGCAGCCTCCGGATGTCATGCTTGATGGGTGAGCCAAACCAGACCATGATGGAGAAGGTGAGGACAGACTCTATGATGGCCGTATAGAATTGGACCATCATTACCTGTGGATGATTGTGCTTCCTCAGCTGCTTCAGGAAGTACATCCTCTGTTCGCCTTTTTGACTGTGAGTCGATGGTGGCCCCCATTTAAGGTCCTTGGAGATGATGGTTCCCAGGAACTTAAAAGACTCCATAGATTTGACTGTGTGCTGTTGATGGTGAGTGGTGTGAGAGGAAGGGGAGCTCTCCTAAAGTCAACAATCAATGCCACTGTCTTAATAGCATTGAGGTTGTTGTGATAGCACCAGGATGCCAGGTGTGTCACTTCTTGTCTGTAGGCAGATTCTACCCATCCTGGATAAGTCCAATCAGGGTTGTGTCATCCGAAAACTTGAGAAGCTTGACAGAGGTGCAGTGGAGTGGAGGTGCAGTCATTGGTGTAGAGAGAGTAGAGGAGAGGGGAGAGTACGCAGCCTTGCGGTGCTCCTATGCTGAGGGTCTGTGGGTCCGAGATGTGCTTTCCCAGCCTCACATGCTGCTTCCTGTCTGTCAGGAAGCTGGTGATCCACTGACAGAGGGGTTCAGGCTCAGTCAACTTGGAAAGTTTGGAGTGTAGTAGCTCTGGCACAATGGTGTTGAATGCAGAGCTAAAATCATTATTATTTATTATTTTTTATTATTATTTATTTATTTGTTCCGAACAAGTAAAGACATAAATAGGAATAAATAACAACAACAAAATTGAAATAGTCAAACAATTGGACATTCCAGGCAATATTTGCAAAGCAATGAAAAGCATAAAGCAAAATTTAAATGTCCAACACTTTTTCTTTACAAGCTCGAAAAGGAATGAGAAGAAGGATAACTTATTTAATCTCACCCCTTCTCCCTAAACCCTTCTTCCATGTTTAATAATTAATTAATTAATTAATAATAATACCCCGGACAATTTTTAGAGATGCATACAGACATATATATACATACAACTGATATACACATACAAGTAATGTGTATGAAGTAACCAAAAAACATAAATAAATAATAAATAAAATAATAAATAAACATTAACCCCTGTTTGTCAACCATCCCCTTCATCCCTGTACCTTGTGAAAAAACGTTTTTTGTATGTCATTTTGAACTGGTTCATATTTGGACATTGCTTTAACTCCACATTCAAATTGTTCCACAATCCTACTCCACAAACCGAAATACAAAAGGTTTTTCTGGTCGTGCGGACTCTTTGTACCTTAAAATTAAATATTCTTCAATATCATCAAACAAAATCCTTGCTAAACAAAATATTGCTAGTTTAACACTTTTGGCGAAAATTAAAATTAATCCTAGAATCAATTTGTCAAGCCTGCAGAACAGGTGAATGTGGTGCAGGGAGTTATTACTGTTTGTGTGTATGGAGAGGGAGTGAAGATAGTAATTTCTGCTCTGACCATTGAATAAACACTTTCTCAACTTCCACATGTGATTTGGAAGAGCCTAACTTAACTGAACTCTTAACCAAACTATATAGTGTGTTTCTGAAAATGAAAAAGAAGTTAACCCTCTGAATACTAGAAATCCTAGAGTGGAGCCTGTTGCTAATCAGCTCCAGAATATTCAGTAAAAGGGCAGCTTTTGATGTCAAACTCCAAGACTTTAATGCAATTTCCAAATCTGTGAAGGCTCTTCCAACACCCATGTCACATTGGACAGGTGCAAGGAAAAGCTTATTGCCTCATAGTCAATCTTTCTCAGCCTTGTATTAGTGGCCAATGCATTATCTTTCTGCCTGTCTTTTGTGTCCTTCATCCTTTATCTCACCAACACAACAGATCTTCTGAACATTGCTTGCTTTTTCTGAACTCCTAATGTTTTACTTACTCTTCCACTTCCTTTGAATTTCACTTATTTTGAAATCAATACTTAGTAATCATTCATTTCTATTCCTTAATGGGCCTGTCCCACTTAGGCGATATTTTCGGCGACTGCTGGCGATTGTCATAGTCGTAGCAGGTCTCCGAAAAAACGTCGACTGGACCGCCCGTAACGAGAATGTCTACGACAATATCTTCAACAAATTACCACCTAGTCGAAGCTACGGCAAGCTATCGACAACCAGCGACCATTAGGACGTCCACCTACGACCACACCTACGATAACCTACGTCCACCCGTGACAAGCTACGACAAGGTAAGTAATTTCAGTCGTCGGTACCTGTCGCCGTTTAATGTAGGTTGACATAAGTAGTCTCCAATGGAATTCGCCGGTCAGCACTGGCGACAACCTATGTCATCCTGGCAACATCCTACATCATCTTGGCGACAACCTACAACAGCACCTACATCAGGCGATGACCGTTGGCGTCAAGCCCATGGGCGCTGACAGTCACCAAAACGTTTTGAACATTTCAAAAGGCAGCGGCGACCAGAATAAATATATACGATTCTTTGGGCGACTTAGGAGAACATACAGGCGACACCCCGGTGACCACGTGGCAACAGCCTAGTCCAAAAAGGTGCAGAAATCATTCTTTCCCAGTTCTCAAATTTGAGCGATTTTTGAATTCTTCAACATTTCCATTTTATTTTAACACCCAGACTTCAAAAATGCAAATAATTTCAATAAAACAGTTTCATAAAATCCAAAGATAGACACAAAAGCTGGAGTAACTCACTGGTTCAGACAGCATCTCTGGAGATATCTGGAGATAAAATCCAAACACTGCTCTCTGATGCTCTCTGAGCTGATGCAATTTTTTTCTGACCGTCCTTTCATCTTGCCTTAATAAAATGGACATGAAATTGGGAATGAATGCAATCCACATTGTAGTGTTGAAAAATGGCCATTGTTTCACTCTGGCAATTAGCATGTGCATTTCTTTTCATATGAGCACTGAATTGTACTGGGTGGAAGTTTACATCACAACCCACTTGGAAGTCTGTTAATATTTGACAACTAGCTCTCTTCACAAGATAGTTCCAGGAATGGTACTTTCTTTGTTTTTGTGTCCTGCAACATTTATGCTTCTAATACAAATACTCAGAAGCATAAATATCTTTTGAACTTCCATTGTTTTGAATTTGAAATCTATAAAGTTATGAGGGGCAGGGTAGACTGTCAGTAGCTTTTTCTTCATGTGCAAAATGTCAAAGACGAGAGAGCAGAGTTGAAAGGGGCAAAGTTTAAAGGAGATGTGTGGGGTAAGTTGTTTTTACACAGTGTGGTGGGCGCAGTGATGGTGATACAGTGGTGTTATGTGTGCATGTACCAGGGAAGGGATGGTGGGGGAGACATGGATCATGAGATACATGATCCTGTGCTATAGTTGGTTAAATCCCTCCCTACCTATGTCCAAGACACCTCAGACACTCTCCGTCGTCTCCGCGCATTCAGATGAGTGCATGGATATGGTCAGGGAAGAGAGGTACCAGAGAAGCATGGATACACTGACACTCTCCCTCTGTGCGGAGACATCAATAACTTCACGTTCGACTCCTCCCACTTCCTCCAAATGATATTTGGGTTACATGGACATTCCGCTGGGCCAACGTTCCTGTGCTATACTGTTCTGTTCTATGTTCTATCTGAAACTTATTGGTGTCTTTTCAAGAGACTCAACATTTATGCTGCTATGGTTACAATATTGTTTTGCATATAAAGTAACTATAGTGGTTTCAATTCTTGCAACAGTAATTTTCCAGACTTGTTCTACAGCTGTCCACATAAATTGCAATGTTATAATTGTCTATGAAATATGACAACCACTAAGTCAAGGATAGAACATAACAGTTTGGATTCATCCGTGGAAGTGTCCATAGGTTCTTCAGACGAGTCTGAAGACGAGTCTGAAGAAGGGTCCTGACCCAAAATGTCAGGTTTAAAGAAGGATCCTGACCTAAAATGTCACCTATCCATGCTCTCCAAAGATGCTGCCTGACCCCCTGCTGCTGAATTACTTCAGCACTTTGTGTCCTTTTGTGGAAACTAGGATCTGCAGTTCCTTGTTTCTACTTCTTAATGTTAGTATTGCGATATGATTTCTAAATCATTTATTTGAAGTCTTAAGTAAGTGGCAAATATCATTTAAAAATAATGATCTTGAACTCCTTAAGCTATGTACTGTTTGAAGAAATACAGCCAAAACACTCAATAAATTAATAAACGGATAAAAATAATTTAAGTTTAAAATTCATTGTTTTCACTATTAATTTCTTGCGCCATCACCATAATTTGAATGCGGCTGGTTGCTATGACTAATAAAACTTGGTGTTCGAAGACTTTGGAGTATTATTTTCCAGATTTATCATTCACTTGTTGAACTCCTCAATTACATTACAAAAAACACACCATATTCAATTTCCAGCATATGAAAATAAAACTTTTCAAATTTATGTTTAACATCCATACTGAAAATAATCACACTACGTGGGAGCCAGTTGGATAGCTACTGAACAAAACTGGGGAGATTACAATATATAGTTAACCCTTCCCATTCATTGTACCCCAAGCTTGAGGAGTGGCATTAACACAGGGCAAGAATAGATCATACTCCAGCTGGAAAGCATCCTTGCTCAAGAGTTCTGCTCCAGTTCATTCACAGGACTTCCCTTTGGGCAGGTTACAGTTTGGTCCACTGGCAATCTTCTAAAAAATGTATGTTGGGTGTCAAGGAGCATAGAGGAGTAAATCTGGCACAGCTTGCAATGGGCCTTGTCATTCCTTTAGAGCCACCCTTCCCGGCAAGGCCAGCTGGAAGAAGGGTCCCAGCCCAAAACATCACTTATTTGAGCCTGGGATCCGAGATCGCCAGAGTCGGAGCTCTGACCAGCGCGGCCGTGGGTGCCGCGGTCTCCGGGGAGGGAGCGGCAGTTCCAGACACTCCAAGCCGCTGAAGAGTGTTCACCCGACGCCGGAGCTCCATCATCCGACAAGAGGGCCTGAAAACATCAGGCTGGCTGCGGAGGCCACAAATAGGCCCCGACCTCGGGTGATCGAAGAGGACTGAACCTTCTGATGCCTTTCCCCACAGTGGAAAATTTTGATTCTGCTGTTGGGAGACGTTCGTTGAATTCTATAAAGTGTTGTCTCATTTTTTTATTTTTTATTTTTCTATCGATGTACGGAAACTTAATTATTTCTTCTATGTAAAGCACTTTGGTTTAAACGCGAGTTGATTTAAACGTGCTATATAAATAAAATTTACTTACTTACTTATTTATTCATAAATAGACACAAAGCTGAAGTAACTCTGTGGGTCAGGCAGCATTGCTAACGAAAAAGGATGGGTAACGTTTCGGATTGGGATCCTTCTTCAGTCAGAGGATGGGTCCCGACATGAAAACTCACCCATCCCTTTCTTCCAGAGATGCTGCCTGACCCGCTGAGTTACTCCTGAACTTGAGTCTATCTTCGGTATAAACCAGCATCTGTACTTTCTTTCTACATCATTTATCCATGTTCTCGAGAGATACTGCCTGACCTGCTGTGTCCCCTTTTGGTTGTATATCAGTGTCCGCGTTTGTGGAAGCATGGATTGAGGTTACTCTGACTGAGCAGGTTGGTATGCAAATACAGATTGTTTGCAGGTAAGTTCAAACTATTGGTTGTGGTCATCTGTACCAAAAGGGGTTTAGAGGGAGTCACAACAGTTCACCAAAACTTGGGCTTGGAAAGGATGTATCCAGTAATGGGAGAGTCAAGAACCAGTGGGCATGGGCTCAGAATAAAAGGACGTACTTTTAGAAATGTGATGAGGAAGAATTTCTTGCATATGGGAATTCATTGCCACAGATAGCTGTGGAGGCTAAGTCATTAGGTATTTTTAAAAGAGATTGATATGTTCTTCATGATTACAGGAATCAAATGTTATAGGGAGAAAGCTGGAAAATTGGATTGAGAGTGAAAAAATTTAGATCAGGCATGATTGGATGGCGGAGTAGACTCATTGGGCCGGATGGCCTAATTCTGCTCCTATGTCTTGTAGTCATGTGGTCTAAAATAGTCTCTGATGGATGATTTGAAATGCCAACCATTGCGTGGGTGAGTGGCAATAGCTACAAAGGACGTGGGTCCATTATCTTCTATTGTTAGATGATAATGTTCATTATCCCATCTCTGGCGCACCGACAATGGCCCCTTGTTGTTACCTATCTTCCCACCAGCACACATCACTGCATCCCCTGCCCTTGCAAGACAGTCTGATCTGGGCTTTACAGGTTCGTGCTGCTTAAAGGTGCCCTCTACTGCCAATTGCAGTTCTTCCATGGAAGGTTAGCAGCTAATCACCGTTCGTAGAACATAGAATAGTATATCACTGCAACAGGCCCTTTGGGCCACAAGGTCTGTGTCGAAAATGATGCCTACTCTTATCTGCCTGCACATAATCAATATCCCTCCATTCCTTGCATATCGATGTACCTACCCAAACATCTCTTAAATACTATTATCCTATCTGCATCAACTCCACCCCTGGCAGCATGTTTCAGGTTCTCACCACCATCTGTGAAAAATGATTTCCTTTGGACTTTGCCCCTCACCTTAAAGTTATGCTCTCTGGTATTTGACATTTCCATTCTGGAAAAATGGTTCTGACTGTCTACCCTATCTATGCCCCTCGTAATTTTTATATAATTCGACCAGGTCTGCCCGCATCCTCCAATATTTCAGAGACTGCATCAAGATGGGTCTTGACCTGAAACATCACCTATTCCTTTTCTCCAGAGATGCTGACTGACCCGCTGAGTTAATGCAGCTTTTTGTGTCTATCTTCTAATTCCGCATCTATTATGCCAGCCCTGTCTAGAAATCTAAGCAGGCCAAAGCACGCAGAAGACAGGCAATAATGCCTGCATACAAATGACTGTGTAAATGTGATGTGATTTTATTTATAAACTTTGTTTGGCATGTTTAGTTTGTGATGGCTTTTAATTGTGGCTAAGAGAATGATGTTATAGTACGTGATGGATGAAATGTGAATGTGAACCTGTCTGTGATGGGAACTGGGGTTGCTTTCACTGAGATGAGGCTTGAAATAATTCTTCACATCCAGAGCAGAAAGTCAGTGGTGAGTTTGGGGTTACAATTTTCCTTTCTCCTGCCCCTTCCTCTCCCTCAACTTCCTTTTTAGACTTTAGAGATACAGCGCTGAAACAGACACTTCGGCCCACCATGTTCATGCCAACCAGCAATCGCCCCACATGGAAGCACTACCCTACACACTAGGGACAATTTACAATTTTATTGATGCCAATTAACCTATAAACTTGTGCGTGTTTGGAGTGTGGGAGAAAATCGATTCGGTCATGGGGAGAATATACAAACTCCGTACAGACAGCACCCATAGACAAGATCAAACCCATGGATCTGGTGCTGTAAGGCAGCAACTGTACCGCCACTGTACCGCCCCCTCTTCCTCTTCAATCTCTGGGTCCTCAGCTCCTCAATAGATAATATTCACAGCAACAATTAACCTTCATAATCACCAGATTGTGCAGCACACAGCAGACTGCCATACATTCTGAGCCCTGCTCGGTCGAGTCCTGTGGTGATCCACTAAATGCTCCAGCATCAGTCCTGTTGGTTCAGCAGGCCAGTGCTCTGTATAAACTGTATAAACTGGAGATATTGGCCACGCTGCCATCCTCAAAACCACTGTTTGGTGGTTGAAATACACCTTGCACAATATGGCCTCCAGGATATGTACCTTTAACATTTGTGATGGGTCATGAATGGGCACACACCAAGAAAGTGTTGGAAGTGTGCTTTGTCAATGGCACCTGGTTCTATGTAAAATTGATTGCTATTACCTTACGTCTTAGAAAAGGCCATTCAGTCAGCTAAATCCGTTTCAGTTCTCAAAGATACCTCATCCCCCCATTATTTCTCTGTAATCCAATAACACCCCTCTGAATCTTCCATATCCCATGGCTAATATACAGTAAGGCAGCCATCAAGCCATCTAACCAAGGGCAGCACCGTGGCGTAGCAGAGCTCCTGCCTTTCAGAGCCAGAGACCCGGGTTCGATCCTGACTACGGGTGTTTGTCTGTACAGAGCTTGAACATTCTCTCCTTGACCTGCATGGGTTTTCTCCAAGTTCTTCAGTTTCCTCCCACACTCCAAAGACGTGTTAGGTTTGTAGGTTAATTGGCTTGGTATAAATGTAAAAATTGTCCCTTGTGTGTGTAGGGTATTGTTGGTGTGAGGGAATCGCTTGTCAGTGCGGACTCGGTGGGCCGAAAGGCTTGTTCCTGCGTGATAAACTTTAATCTCTAAATCTCTGAAATCTTTAAATCTTTAGTCTCTGTAATCTCTAATCTAAACTAAGCTAAACTAAACTAAATTAAATGTACCAACCAACGTGTTATGGTGGACGGATGGATATGGACGGAAATGAAAGGAAATTGGAGTACCTGGAGGAATACCACAAGGAAATGAATTGATAGAACATGCAAACTCCACCCAGTTGTCAATGAAGGTCAGGATCAAAGCCAGGTTCTTGAAATGGTTCAGTTACCTGATAATAGTTGAAAGGGTGTGTGGGAAGCATCACCCGATAAATCAAATGCCTGGCTCTTGGGATTCACATATATTTGGAACATGAATTATCAGAGTTTTAATATAGTCTCCTTTCTAGAACTTTCTTTAAATATCATTGCAGCCTAGATTACAATTAGTCATATGAAATAACCTTTAAAGTGGTAATCATCTAAAGACGGCAATTATTGTTTGTGACCAATATGATACATACTACGGATGCAGTTCACATAATCTGACACTTAAGAGGATACGCATCTGGTAATGAATTCTTAAAGATTACAGATTCAAAGAACTTGGTGCACCTGCCTGCCTACATTTGGAAAATGGTAATGAAATGTAATTGGCCCTCTTTGAACACAGAGCCTTGGTGACTTCTTTTGTCCCACAACTTAGCAAACTATTGCAACTCGAACTCCAGCAGAACGGAAAGTGTATGCAATGCTGATTTAAAGTCCAGGGATCCCACTTGGCATCTCGCAATCCCGGCAAAATCCTCCTCTCGTTTCCACAGCTGAATAAACAATTGGAGCCCTGCAGCACTTGTTAAAGGGAACCAAGGGTCATGCAGATCAGGGTGAAATGTGGAAGAAAGGCCAAGATCAGATCAACCAGGATCTGTGACAGGAGAAGGTAACATTTTCCTTGCCTTACGAAATTATGTTTGACGATACAGCAGTTGTCAAGTTTTAGTGAGGACACTGGTGGAATTCAAGTGACTCCCATGTTATTCCTCACATGGCTCAGGTAGGAGAGTTATAATCAGGGAGCTTCAAGTCACTTGCTGAAAGATCCTTTTTTCCCTCCATCCTCGGACAGACTATCTGCTTTGTGTTACCGCTACCCAGTCATGGTGCATCCCAGGGGCATGGCTTACCGAAACAGCTACGTGATTAATCACTTTAAGTGAGAGGGGCAAAGTTTAAAAGAGATGTATGTGGCAAGTTTTTTTTATACAGAGGGTGGTGGGTGCCTGGAACGTGTTGCCAGGGTTGGTGGAAGAGGCAAACATGAAAGTGGATTTTAAGAGGCACATAGGCACATGGGCACGTGGATATACAGGGAATGGAGGGATGTGAAGCATGTGCAGGTAGAGGAGACAATATAATTTTCAGCACTGGTATTGTGGGCTGAAAGTCCTGTCTTGTGCTGTACTGTTCGATGTTGTGACAATAAAAGACCTTTGAAACCTTTGATGTTCAATAAACTTTGAGCTAATCGGTAGGTTTTGGCATCTGACACTACTGCAGCCTTTTGAAGTATGGAACAAACATGTAAAACATCAGCAATGTTTGGATTTGTACCACTAACCAGGTGAAATCAGCCAACTAGTAGCATTAATAAGAACATAAGAAAGGAGGGGAAGAGTACTTGCTTTGGTCCCTTGGACATGCTTCACCATTCAGTAATGTATTTATTGAACCGTGGATGCAAAGAACAGCAGATGCTAGTTTACAAAGTGCTGGAGTAATTCAGCAAGTCAGGTAGCATCTCTGGAGAACATGGTCAGGTGATGTTTTGGATCAGCTCCAGTCTGAAAAAAGGTCGTCTGACCATGTTCTCCGGAGATGCTGCCTAGCCTGTTGAGTTTCTTCAGCACATTGTGTCTTTATTATCTATTGAACTGATTGCTCTTAGGTCCAGTTTCCACCCTGATCTCCAGAACCTCTGGTTTGCTCCAACAAGTGCAGAAGTTCTCTGTGTGCTTCAGCTCCGAGAGCATACAAAGGCTTTTCCTGGTCTGCAGAGATTATATGTGGCAGCTCCTGATTTTAAATTGGCACAGCACAATGTTTAGTATCATAACATGTTTGTCATACATACTTTTGGCAGATGTTCACCTGCCAAATTGACGTGTACAAGATAATATTTGGTGTGCTTCATGTTACAAGGTATGCCCCTCATGAACTTTTAAGAGCACTTTCATGATGAAGAATCAAGCATTACAAAACCAGTTTCTTATCTTTCCAATTAAATTCTACTGGTGTTTTATTAAATGATTGCCACTTGAACCACAGAAGGGGAAAAACTAACATTTCCTCAGAGCGTCACATCATTCAACACCTTAAGAGATTAAGATATTGTGCTAATATTTGATTTTTAATAAGGGATTAAGGTATTTTTTGAAAAGAGTTCTGTAAACTGATCTTTCTGTGGCACTTGATGACTTATTTTGCATGTGACAGAAAAGTAATGATTGCTTTCATCAATGAACCCAGAATTCTAAACACCATGTCCTTACCACTTTCATGTCCTTACCACCATGTCCTTACCATTTTCAGGACATTCTAACGTTACTCTGCCCAGAAATTCTACTGTGGGAATCAAGGGACTGTATGTTTCTTTCATAAAATGCTGATGCAATGACTGCCTCTCGCCAATGATTACCTTTTATGAACGTTACAAATGTGAAGATTTTAGCAAATGCACTTGGGTGACACAGTGGAGCAGCTAGATTGATTAGTAGGACTGGGTGTTACAATCCCTAAGATTTCACTACAATTGACATTCTTGGGTATGGCCACTCGGTGAATTTGCTAACAATCAGACACATTTTCAGTTGTGTACCTCAACATCACTGGGTGTCTCGGCCTTTTATCACAAGATACCCTCAGTCGAAGCAGGCCCACCGCAGGTTGATCAGACCTGGGTGTGTGTTTTATTGTTAGCCTCTAGATGGTCACATGGCAGCCCAGACAGCATCTTTCCTCTTCAGCCACAGCCAGTGACTGCTCCGTTCGGCGGCATTGGCAAGTTCTTTTATTGCCCTCCTTTGTGCCTGCCCTTTGACTCCTACTTGTATTGTATTTTATCCTTGTATTCAAATTTTATTGTCGTTGCCTCACTTTGAGACAACGAAATGAATTTCACGTACACCTATCCACAAGAAAAATTAAAAAATGTTAAATCCATATTAAAAAATAAAATTGAAATGAATTAAAAATTTAACCCTTCCTCAAAAGTCCCCCAACAACATACATAAATGGCACCCTCCTAGTCCAGCCAGCCCCCCTCCGTGTCCAGCCGTAGTCTGGGCCTTCCGAGCACCCGCAGTCGCCGCCCCGGGTTTCCGATGTTCCCCCTCACGCCGGGCTGGTGGAACCCGCCGAACCCCGACGGTCATCCTCCTCCTCAGCGGAAGAAGGGTTTCGGCCCGAAACGCTGCCGGAGTTGCAGCTCCCGAGTCCACAGATCGCTGGGCAGAGTCACAGGACCCTGCGCTGTCCATCAGCGCCGCCCGCGTTTTTTCTGCAAACCGCAGCTTCCATGATCTCGCAGCAGGTCCAGCACTCCCTCTTAAAAACCCCGGGTAAGGCATCGCCAGCCCCGCGATGTTCCAGTTAGCCTCTAGATGGGTCATCCCGTGGCAGCGCCAAACAGCAGGTCCGCTTTCCTCTTCAGCCACAATAATAGTCGCCCTCACCAGGAAGCGGCTGAAGGACGGTATCCCCCGCACCGTGCCCTCTTCCCCATTAAAAAACACAAAAAACACAAAAAAATCTTTTATTAACCAAAAAAACAAAAAGATCCTTGTAGGTGGACCTGGCACCAGCGCCACCGACATCCCTCAGGAGACTTCCCTTAGGAGCCTTGCGTGGAACTGGCTACAAAGCCCCTGCACCCCACTACCACTGGACACACCCTTACACCCCAACCTCTCTCCTCTGCCTCTGCTGCAAGGTTTGAATATCAAAGCTTTTTCCTTTCATAAGCCTCGTCCACAGCCTCCTCCCATGGGACCGTCAGCTCAATGATGAAAACACGCTGACAACGAGATCTGGTCGCAGGTTGGTAACTGGGATTTCAACTGGGAACAAAAGCCTCTGGCCTTGGTCAATACGCATTTCCCAGTCCCTGGCTGCGTTCAGTGGGCATGAGTTGAGAGGCGTGGGGTTAGTCCTCCGTTTCTCTCCTTCCCGGATGATTCAGATTCAATTTTAATTGTCATTGTCAGTGTACAGTACAGAGACAACAAAATGCATTTAGCATCTCCCTTGAAGGATGGTATTTGCGGGAATGTTATCTGGGCATTGATAGGCATGGCATTGGTGGTAACTCTTTTGAACTCGAGTTCAGCTTCCAAACACCTCAGCACCTGGTTGTGTTGCCAGATGTATCTGCCTTGTGTTAGGCTGGTACATTACAGCTCCAATGACTCAGATTAAATCCTGGCCTCTCGTGCTGTCTGTGTGGAGTTTGCACATTCTCCTGGGGTCCGTCTGGGTCTCCCATTACCCCAAAGATGTGTAGATGTTGCTTAATTAGTCCTGGTATACAGGTCAGTGGTAGAATCTGCGGGAACGGATGGGAATGTGGGGAGAAGAACTAAAGGGAAAATTAGTTGGGGAATTGGTGAGGCGATTGAGGCAATGGGCCAAAATAGCAGCAATACTGTAAGAAAGGATGGAAATCTACAAAAATGTAAATTCATTGCTAGCACTGACGGAGTTAAATGATGTTCATAGACTTTGTTTTTCTTAAAGTCATAAATAAAAAAGGCAGCTTTGTAACACAAAGACCTTGAAAGTACTAATTCTATGACAGAACGTGGCCTTTGCAACCTTTGATTTTTTTTGCTGGATTACAATTACAATTATCATACAACAATAACGAAATGCCATCATTTGATCATCCTGTAATTTGAAGTCTTGTCTTTAGCCTGTTTAAAAAAAAACACACTCACACAATGGCTGGGAAATGAGATCAAAATGGTTTTCCTCTAACAGTGGGTCAATGTGTTCTGTAAGCACTTCCATCCTGTGAAGTCCCTGGTTGGTCTCCACCTGTTAGCCCAGCACTTGAGGCACCAGTGACCCAGCCTCCCCCTCATTCTGCTGGCGCCAGAGCTGGACGGGTCTTTCACTTTGATTATTTGTGTTAACAGTTAATTTAACACGGTGGACACGCGTGCCAAAGCTGCCTGCACTTCCTAATGCATCCCAACAAATGTGACTTTTATAGGTTCCTCTGCATCACCCTTCCCCCACCCTAATCCTTTCCACATCTTACAGGAAAAAGCTATTTCTGGCTGCTATGCCCCTAATGTTTGCTCTGTACGGTTTGAATTTAATGGAGATTTATGGACCCAAGGGCATGTAGCTCTTAAGAAATTTCATAAACTCAAACAGTTATATTTAGAGATTACAGATGAAGTTCCTTTGTGTAGCCCGAAGATTTTCTGACATTTTCTCATTAACTTTCTGCCTGAATGTTTAAGTTAAACATTTTACTGACACATGGCCCTGGGAACAGTACTAAGTCTCCTTTTTATGGGTGAAAAATGTATAAATGAAGAGGTTAGGAACAGGCTGCCAATGACAACATGAGGAGCTTGAAAATGTTTAGATTTGTCAACATTGATGTAGTCTAGATGGTGCTGAGAAAGCAAAATGAAAGCCACTCTGACATAGTACTGCCAGGTCCACTTTTAAAAGGCTTTAATGAAGGATTCAAAGCTGAAATCAGAAAGCACAAATCTCTAAATGTCTTGTGTATATATAAACAAGAAGCCCGTCCAGAGTCACAATGCAATGTTTATAATTGAACATTAGCTTAGCTGAATCTTAAATTAAACATTTTTTTATCTGATTTGGTATTAATTCAATAAAGTGAAACTCAAATAACCTTTAATATTCCCTGGGCCTGGTGAGCATGTGAGGAAACTATGACATTACAAATCCTTATGTATATTAATGCAAACTGAGCTCAGGTTGTTTTGCTTCCCATTTTACAAGCAGTTGCTTATTGATGTAATAGTGGGACTTACTACATTGACAAACCTTCTGGGATCCCTTGCACTGATGGATTCGGGCCAGGGTTTCCAGTACAGTTCAAAAGGCAGGAGACAGAAAATGGATAAAGGAACATAGAGAGAATGAAATATGAAACAGGTTTTTAGAGCACACCTGCACATCTTGCACTGAATAGCACATCATACCTTGTAACCCCCACCCCAATTTAAACTCCAGCATGTAAAAATGCTTCTTTACACATGCTTTAGGAAGGGGAAAAGTTACTGAAGTGCTTATCATAGTTGACAGCCCCAAAAGCTGAAATTTATAAAGCGAACTTGACCACATGCTATTAGTATAGGCAAGATGAGCTTGCTAAGTGGGACCAGGCAGCGGTGGGCAGGTGCATTCGTTGTGGGGATGGGTGGGGATTGGGGAAAAGAGGATTTGGCTCAGGCCCCGGTTGTGGAATGTAGGTGTCACAACATCCGGCCTGTATTCAAAGCAGGTTTCCTGCCAAGAAGCTGGACTGATCGACAGGAATAGTTTCCTGCAGGGCTGGGTTCTGTTAGGCGACCTCTCAGGCCTTGAGGACACAGAGAGACAACGAAATGTGTCGGTGAGATCATTGGGCAGTTGGAGGAAGTCCTGGTCAGATGTGAAGGACACTGAAGGGTGTGGTTTACTTTGGAATGTCGTTGAAACCTGAAGGGCAATGATCATCGATCTGGGGTTGGGATGAATCTTTGTCCCTGTGAAGAGTGAGACTAGGTGCACTTGAAGAAAATTGTAGTTACAGTTCATTGAGTTGGGGGCAAACTGATCTCTTATTCTGTAAATAGATCTGCTCACAAGGTTGGGGTGGAGAGGGGGCATCTCTTTCGATCTCAAACATAATTACAATAGCAGATGGTGATGTAGCAAGAAGAAATGGAAATGACCAGGTTGGAGATGGATTGAATGATCAGTCTGAAGAAGGGTCTCGACCCGAAACGTCACCCATTCTTTCTCTCCAGAGATGCTGCCTGTCCCACTGAGTTACTTCAGCATTTGGGTCCATCTACGATTTAAACCAGCATCTGCAGTTCCTTCCTACACATGGATTGAAGTGATGTTTGAAACAATAAATATTTTGACATCATATCCAACCCAAACTTGCCCATTTTTGTACCACAGGTGTTCATGGTATCCCAGTTACTGAGGTGTTAGGATAAGGCAAGAAGTGAAGTGAATAGTTCCACTACAAGGTGGTGGCACGGAGGTATGCATTCAAAGTAGTAATAGGACAGAGAAAAGGGGGAATTACAAAAGTTGCAGCAGGAATTCAGCAATTGTTTAGACTATTACCTGTCTTTACTCCAGTGGATAACCTCCATGTTTTAATGCGTTGTTTCTGATATATCAGGAAAGATGATTATATTAGGAGAAATATTACTTCACTGAAAGGAAAATGATGGTCACTGAGTGGGTCTAATGGAAGAAATCTAGTAGCTATGAATTTCATTGCATTGAAGAAATGTATGACAATGGCAACTGTAGTAAATACAAGTGGATCAGGCTCACAAAGCCAAATGTCAGAGCATTCATCGGGATCCAAGATCGACTAGCAATCTGGACCCAAACTTAAACAATTTTTTAGATGGTACCCAAATTTGCTTCCCCTGCTTGTGAAATTGAAATAAATGTTTGCATCATTATCCTGCCTGTAATGGCTCTAAAACAAGCTGCTGGAAGAACTTAGCAAGTCAGGAAGCATATGTGGAGCAAAATGGATAGGTGCTCCACAGATGCTGCACAAACTGCTGAGTTCTTCCAGCAGTTTGCATTTTGCTCCAGACTCCAGCACACTTAGTCTCTTGTATCTCCATTGTAAAGGCTCTAATCTCCACTGTGCACTGAGACGAGAGAATATTTCTTCACAGGGAAGATGGTGATCTTTGGAATTGGAGGCTTTGTCACCAAGTTCATTCAAAACCAAAACAAAGATTCAGGAAATTAGGGGAATCAAGGATGTAGGAATAGTGGAGAAAGAATGGGAAAATGACAGTGAGGTAAACGAGGAGTCAAGATCTTGGTTAATGGTGGAGTTGGCACAAAAGGTCAAGTGGCCCCCTCATGCTGATATGTTTTATTCTTATGCATGGCTGTGTATAATATCATGACGACAATGAAAATAACCATAATATTTATGATTCTATGATTAGGGCCTGACAGGAAATTTATTGTTCATAAATTACACACAAATAAATATTAGCTTGGTATGCAAAATAAGTGGACAGAGACATGAGGAATTTCATAGAGCAGGGGTTTATTAAAGGTTCCTTAGACTCTGCAGCCTAGATCTAAGCGTAGCCAAATTTAAAGAGGCGTGAATGTCCATTCTCTCCTAGAGCCTTGTTACATGTACAAATATCAAATATAGTGGGGTTGAAGCAATCCAGGCCATGATAAGTTTATGTATTGATTGATAATTGGTGCACAGAGGTACAGTGAAAAATGTTCTTTTGCATGTTCTTTTGCAATCAAATCAAATAATACTATACATAAATACAATCAAGATAATAGCGATCTGCAGAGTGATCTAAATTTAACTGAAATTAATATTCAATTGGTGAACTCACAGTAAAGCCATAATGATTACTGATGAATAACTAATTCACCCTGTTACAGAGTCCCCCTAGTCCTTACCTTCCACCCCCTCAGGCTCATATAACACATAATCCTCCAAAATTTCTGCCACCTCCATCGGGATCCCACCACCAGCCACATTTTCCCATCTCCACCCCTTTCCGCCTCCTGCAGAGACCATTCCCTCCATAACTCCCTGGTTAACTCATCCCTTCCAACCCAAATCACCCCCTCCCCAGGTACCTTCCCCTGCAACCGCAGAAGATGCAACACCTGTCCCTATACCTCCTCCCTCGACTCTATCCAGGGACCTCAACAGTCCTTTCAGGTTAGACAGAAGTTCACTTGCACCTCCTCCAACCTCATCTACTGTATCCATTGTCCAAGATGTGGACTCTTATACATTGGCAAGACCAAACGTAGACTGGGCGATCGTTTTGCAGAACACCTTTGCTCAGCCCACCTGAACTAACCTGACCGGTTGGTGGACACTAATTCTCCTTCCCATTCCCACACAGACCTTTCTGTCCTAGGTCTCCTCCATTGTCAGAGTGAGGCTAAACATAAATTGGAGAAACAGCATCTCATATTTCGCTTGGGCAGCTTTGATTTCTCTCACCTCAGGTAGCCCCGGCAGTCCTTCTCTTTCTATCCCTCTCCCACCAAAGTCGCACTAGCTTCTCATTTTTACCCTACAAACAGCTAGCAATGGTTTGTTTTCTTTATCATCGGTACTTTTTTGCATATCTTTTATTCATTATTGTTTATCTCTCCACATCATAGTCTATATCTCTCATTTCCCTTATCCCTAACCAGTCTGAAGAAGGGTCTCCACCCGAAACGTCACCCGTTCCTTCTCTCCTGTGATGCTGCCTGTCCTGCTGAGTTACTCCAACTTTTTATCTTCACCCTGTTACACTTGGGATGCCATCAGTAGAGATGCCTGTGGGATTGATATTTATGTACAATGGTCAAGCAAACCCATTTAGGTAAAATATAATGCTAGTTGAGAGAAATGGGTTCATATGGAATTTGTAGCCAACTTTACATCAGACCTAAGGTACACAAAAATGCTGGAGGAACTCAGCGGGTGCAGCAGCATCTATGGAGCGAAGGAAATAGGTGACATTTCGGGCCGAAATCCTTCTTCAGACATCGTACCTATTTGTTTTCAAACAGTCAACAGAAACTAACACTAGAGTGTGATCCCCGTGATTGACTGTACTCTGACTGTACTCTGGAGTTTTCCTCTGGAACATAAAGAACCACCTCCTAACATGAGAGCTTTTGTATTCAATCAGTAAAACGACAGTGCAGCCGAGGTTACATTTTTGGATTTGCTTGTTAACATTTTGGCTTCTTCTGGAGCTCCTGTGTTCATACCTATGTTTGCTTGGCAAGTTCCAGTAAGCCTGGAAAACATGTGAACTGAGAAACTCCTGTTAAGACTGCTCATAATGAGTGATTGATGTATTGGAAGATACAATCCAGCCTCAGCATGAAAGAGGGATATAGTTTGGGGAGGATGGGGGTGTGGACGGAGCTGGGGTTGGGTTTCATCCCAATTATATGTGACATGCATGAGTTGCCATTGGGTTTTGGATGATTTACTGTAAATCCTTCTGCCTTCTCCCAAATCTTTTGACACAGGCTAAAAATCTCTCCAATACCTCCCGGGAAAGAACAATCACAAGCATGTAGTTGTTTGACTACTATTTGTTAGGCATTCAGTAAACGTTTGCAATTCTGTGAGACATCAGGGATATATAGATTGAATAGTGGTCACAAAAATGATTTCCTGTTGATCATAAGTATAGTTTTGTTTTGTGACTGAGAGAAATTGGTAATTGCTCCTCACAGTTATTTTGCCCAACCTTGGAAGTCAACCAGAAATTGAAGAGTTCTCACAGATTGTGATACAAAAGCTGTACCAAAAATGCTTATTAATATCGCCAAGTTGGATTAGTATAGACCGGCAAAGAGTTTAGCATGGTGGCTGAAAGGCCTGTTTCTGTGCTGTACAACTCTATAAAGATAGTCCATTATATTTCTCCCATAGGCCATTGGAGAGAAAAATTCAATAGACAGTTTGCCGTAGCATGTTCATTGGCTTAACAATACTTAAGTCATGACTGAAGTTTATAAGGACTGTGACCAATGCCAACATATTCGTAACACATGAGGCCACAACAAAACACCACAGCATTTCGTAATCTTTATTAGTGAACCTTTCAAACAGTGCCATAGAAAACTTAAGAGTTCATGTCTGATAGGCGTCAGCTGGGGAAATAATATGAATGAAACAGTTTATGTCTGGCTATCACGATAAGATAGCTACTTTCAAAAGTCCCAGACTTGTTATTTGTTCTGTAAACTTATAACCTTTAGTTACCTTTGGATCTGTGCAGATTTATATAAAAGGCTCTTCATTCACTGTCAATAAAAGGCAGTTGGACAAATAGTTGTCACAGGGTGTGATAATACCCGCTGATTAGTTCAGAAAAAGTAAGAAACATAAAAGACAAAGCAGATATTGCTGTGATGTTCCCTGCGGCTGTAAATGTGATGCGGAACAACATTAGCCTGCATCTCAAAAAATCCTTGTGAGCAAAATCACACATCACTGGGTAGACTGGTGATGAGACTTAGTCATAGAGTCATAGGGTGATACGGTGTGGAAACAGGCCCTTCAGTCCAACTTGCCCACACCGGCCAACATGTCCCAGCTACATTAGTCCCACCTGCCTGCATTTGGTCCTTATCCTTCCAAACCTGTCCTATCAATGTACCTGTCTAACTGTTTCTTAAACGTTGGGATAGTCCCTGCCTCAACTACCTCCACTGGCAGATTGTTCCATACACCCACCATCCTTTGTGTGAAAAAGGTACCCCTCAGATTCCTATTAAATATTTTCCCCTTCACCTTAAACGTATGTCTTCTGGTCCTCGATTCACCTACTCTTGATGGTTGTTGTCGTTCATTTTCAACAAAGGGTGATGGGGAACCGGCCACCCCCCCCCCTGTTGGGGAGGGGGATTTCTCCTTGTTAGTTGTCCGGCTGAGCAACAAATGCAGGAGAACATTGGCATGAGGACTGGGTGTTGTTGCTGAGGAGGTAGCATTGCAATCATCAATGAAGTGAGATCAATCAATCAATAATTAATCAGTGAGAAGCAAAAGAGAATGGATTCTCTCGAGCAGTAATTATGGCAGGTGAGAGATATTGCAGATATGTTGACAAACTAGAAATAAAATCAAGAGTTTGCAGCTGACAACTCTGTACATGATATAGGTGGAGATTTTCCTGATAGAACATGCCAACAACACTCTAGTCAAGGTGGTGGGCGAGGAAATTAACTAAGAATTATGTCCATAAATGAAAAGTAAAAAAACAATTTAGTGATAGAACTGGCGACATGTTCATTGATAATGAGTTTTTAAGCACTACGAACCATTGATAAGTTCTCCAATTAGGAAACTGTTAAAACGTTGAAGGGACATTTGAAATCTAGTAGCTTCAGAGATTTTCATACATTTGGTACTGTAAGTGAGTGAGAAAGGTGAATTTATTTCCAGGTTGAATACATAGGCGAGGTGATGCTACGTTTTGACCCCCAATTGGACTATTAAGAAAACTACATAGCCTCAGAATAGCTGCATAGTATAGACTGGCTTTTTTTAAATTGTTCTAAGGAAGTGCACATCACACAGATGTCTAGATCATTGAAAAAGCTGGCATGAGCATGAAAGGAATAATGTACAGCGCAAGATAAAGTCTAGTAAAATCTGAGGGTCTCCAATGAGGTAGATGGTAGCTCAGGACCGCTCTCTCATTGTTTATAGGATGGTGGGGTCAAGGAAAGAGTGGCCCATGTTTCCACCAATCTTTCCATCACCACTCACAAGAAGCACAAGAAGTGACAAGACAGACACCATTGTATGCAGATATCGAGAAGTGTGTTCAGCTCTGGCTGAACAACCTCTAATCTTGTGTGTGGACTCGATAAGAAGAAGGTAGGATGGTGCAGTTGCCTGATGACAGCTGGGAAGAAACTGTCCCTGGAGGTGGGCTTTATCACACTTCTGTACCCCTTGCCTGATGGGAGAGGGGTGAAGAGGGAGTGTCTGGGGTGAGACTCATCTTTGATTATGCAGGTGGCCTTACTGAGGCTGCGTGAGGCTCAGTGGCTAATAATTCCCAGGCTTTTCCTTGCAGCTCTTCTTAAATAGAGGTACAGCTTTAGCCATCCTCCAGTCTTCCGTCACCTCACCCATGTATAATGATGATTCATATACCTCAGGATCCTGCAATTTCTTCTGTAGCTTTCCAGTGTCCTCAGATAAATCTGATCAGGCTCAGGAGCTTCAGCACCTTTTCGACCGTAATATGGACTGTCCTCATGTCATATCCAAGATCCACAGTCCTTGAGTCTTTCTCCAAGGCATTTATATATATTTTTTAGCAATTTCCTGTTATTGGCATAGAATTCTCTTTCCATTTCCATTCGTAAAGTATGAACAAGCTGATCATGGTGAAAAATAACTACTGGTCAGTTAAAGCACTTCTACACATCAGAATAAATGTTTAAAAATGATGTTAAAATATTGTATCATATTGAATATCATGAGAAATTGTTTTAACGGTTTATTGTTCCAAAAATGTTCCATATTAGATTTCTTTGGCGAAGAGATTCTGGAAAGGGTATTTCGGAATTCTGAAAATACATAATATTCAAATCTTTCCATTGTGGATCAGAAATTGGTTCGCATGGAATCATGTCTGTTCCCATGAGTGAAGATGACTCTCTAAGTCTCTGCAGGTCATTTTAATTTTGCAGAATGTTTTCACTCCATTGCACATCTGGGAAAAAAAAAATCTAATTTACTGTAATAATAAATGTTCAGTGTTTCCAGAGTGTATGAGAACATAGAAATGCTTGGGTTTGTAATCTCCTGTGGCATGTCTAAGCAAAAACGTAATAACATTTGAGTGAGTTATTCTTCTGAAGGATGTGATATATCTTTTAGGTGAAGTACATTTTGAAATATGAAGCAAAAATGTTAGTTCATGTTTTACTTTCCATTTGTGACATTCTACGTGTTGCCTTTATTATATTCCTACACAGAGAGATAAATATTTAAGAGACAGAATAGTCAATCTCCGAACTATCAGCTTAGTTTAGTTTAGAGATACAATACAATACAATAGTTTAGTTTAGAGATACAATACAGTAACAGGCCCTTGGGCCCTCCGAGTCCACACCGACCAGTAATCTCCACACATTAACACTACCCTACATGCAGTAGGGACAATTTACATTCATACCATGTCAATTATCCAACAAACTTGTACGTCTTTGGTGTGTGGGAGGAAAGCGAAGATCTTGGAGAAAGCCCACACGGTCACGGGGAGAACGTACAAACTCCGCACAGACAAGCAGCCGTAGTCGGGATCGAACCCGGGTCTCAGGTGCTGCAAACGCTGTAAGGCAGCAACTCTACTGCTGCGCCACCGTGCCGCAGATATTAAAAACATGCAATTTTTAGCGTATGCCAAGAATCCTTTGTGAAATGAACAGTTCTAGTTGATTGGGTCCTTGGATGGAGCTAATTTCTAGTTGGCTATCTGATGTTTGGAAATCCATTGCTGTGTTAGAGAGCGTCCAAGTTGAATATGGCCCAAGAAGCCACTCTCCACTTACCTATAACCTGGTGAATTTTAGTACAGCTAGGTAGGAATTATGGCTTGAATATACCAAGTGTACATGGAGACACAGCTTCAATAAAATATCTGGGTGCAAATAAAGGATTTGAATTATGCCAGCTGCCATTTAGGGAAGGGCATCATAGTATGTGGGTCATAAATGCCTACTAAATGTTTGCAGACTCGGATTAATCATCGTACAAGTCTATTTGGATTCTGCCATGTCCTTCACACTATGTGGTTAACAGTAGGAAGAGCTCATCTCACTAATATTTAAAAGGAACATTACTTGTTGACGCCCCTTATTCACCACAATGTGGAATATTCACTGAGGCACCTACTATTCACTATGGAGGTTCTGAAGAGGGGTTTCGACCCGAAACATCACCGATTCCTTCTCTCCAGAGATGCTGCTTATCCCGCCGAGTTACTCCAGCACTTTGTGTCCATCTTCGGTTTAAACTAGCATCTGCAGTTCCTTCTCACACACTTCTCATTGAAGCTGCATTCTTACCTTCAGCTGAGCGGCTGAATGAGGATTGCTTCATTAATGGCAGTTACATTTGGTGTTAATGAACATTAACAGCGAGACTCATTCAAAACTGGGACTGGAAATATATCCAAAGTAGCTCAGTTTGCAATCTACAGGTGCCCAGGAAGATTAGACACTCTGTATTTTAAGAGATTTGAAAACTTCTCGTTCTCACTTGCAAAATAACAGCAAATGTGTTACTATGACAGCAATATGTGCTTCCCAGTGGTCCAGAGTCCAACTGATAGCTGTGAGATGTAGCATAAATAATCTGATTCTTGGAACGATGAATGGTAAACGACCATTCACAATGCATCTTGCTTGTCCTGCATTTATTTTACAGCAGTAGGCCATGCAGTTGCTACCTGGCTGACCAAAGGATTGGTAGGTGGATGGCAATAAGTATCTCTTGACCATATTATTCCTGGTTCTGGCGCACAGCATAATGGATGTCTCTAACAATGACCACGTTGTTAAACTGAATGTTGTAAAGCTACCCATTTGTGTTCCCTAGCCCACCCAAACAAGTCTTGAGATATTTGTTGGTCAGATGCATAGCACCTAACCTTGGACTGTGAGGGATCGGCCTTTAATACCAGCTGAGCAGCTGCAGAAGAGGGAAATGGAGGAAAGAGTGTGGACAAATAGACAACATTCTCATGACTACAACAGTGATTATAACTCTGTGTGTAGGAAAGATCTGTAGATGCTGGTTTAAATTGAGGGTAGACACAAAATGCTGGAGTAACTCAGCGGGACAGGCAGCATCTCTGCAGAGAAGGAATGGGTGATGCTTCGGGTCGAGACCCTTCGTCAGACTGATGTTGGGGAGGGGGCGGGACAAAAATGGAATGTAGTCGGAGACAGTAAGACTAGTGTGAGAACTGGGAAGCGGGAGGGGATGAAGAGAGAAAGAAAGTGCTATCTGAAGTTAGAGATGTCAATGTTCATATCGCTGGAGTGTAAACTACTCGTGAAATATGAGGTGCCCTTCCTCAAATTTGCACTGGGTCTCACTCTGACAATGGAGGAGGCCTAGGACAGAAAGGTCAGATTGGGAATGGGAGGGGGAGTTGAAGTGCTGAGCCACCGGGAGATCAGGTAGGTTAAGGCGGACTGAGCGGAAGTGTTCAGCAGAAGTTGGAGGAGGTGCAAGTGAACCTCTGCCTCACCTGGAAAGGCTGTTTGGGTCCTTGGATGGAGTCGATGGGGGAGGTAAAGGGGCAGGTGTTGCATCCCCTACGGTCGCAGGGGAAAGTATCTGGGGAGGTAGTGGTTTTGGTGGGAAGGGACGAGTTGATCAGGGAGTTTCGGAGGGAACAGCCTCTGCGGTAAGCAGAAAAGGGTATAGATGGGAAGATGTGGTCAGTAGTGGGATCCCGGAGGAGGTGTCGAAAATGTTGGAGGATTATATGCTGTATACACTTCTTCCCACCCTGCTTCCTGTAAAGACTCTACTCTCAATTCCTCTGTCTAAACCTCATCTGTGCCTAGGATGATGTGTTCCATACAAGGGCATTGGCGATGTCCTCATTCTTTAGGAAAAGGGTGTTCCCCTCTTCCATTATAGATGAAGCTCTCGCTAGAGTATCCTCGATATCCCGCAGCTCTGCTCTTGCTCCCCCTCCCCCATTCGTAATAAGGACACAGCCCCCCTTGTCCTCACCTTCCACCCCATCAGGCATTGCATACAGTATATAATCCTCCAACATTTTCGCCACCTCCTGAATTGAATTAACGTGTTTGTGCAATCGGTTTGTGGTGGCTATTCACATGCTGTGCCTAATACTCCTGCTATCCGGAAGATTGCAGCATAGTCAGTGGAAGGACATTAACCGTTAGTAATGGAGATTGGGTGACTGACTGACAGACAACCACAAGCGTAGTTAAAAAGTGCCATTTGTGGGATTCAAAATGCAGCCAACTTGCATGAGGCCAGTAAATTTATTCTTCATCAAACCAATGCCACTCTCCCAGCATAGTTACACTCAATTCCTTGCATTTTCCTGGAGCAGATATTGCCAGGTTGACATGATGACTGGCAAGACTCTCTGAATCACTGATAATAGCAGCCTGAGGTTCTATTGCAGGCACATGGATGAAAGGTGGCTTCTGCTGGTGCTGCAATGGAAACACAGACACTGCTCATCACATTGTGCGTCTTGGCTGACTCCACAAGTAATCTACTGGAGCAGACCTCCATTTAAAGCGGAAAAGTCTGCTCCCTACGCTGTGTGTAAAGCACTGTGCAATTTGAAGCCAGGATCCTTTATTGCTATCAGCATATCATTTTTGCACACAGGTGCCAGTTCCAGACACACAGGCAATTGTAGGATGTCTCTGTCCTCCAGACAGTCTTTTGAATGACTTCTTCCTTCTGCTGACAGGAAGCAGCCTGGTGCCTGTTAGAAAAGTTATTTTGTCCTGTCAGTGTATCCTTGTCATAGCAAAAACCTTCATTTGCTCACAGGCATTATATTGATGATGTCATCTGTATCACATCAATTTAGATAATTTTGTCAGGCCCCTGTATTTGGGTTTAAAGTGAATCTTTTTCATAGCATGGAATTTAGCAAAAATACATATTTGGATGGAATGTAAATCAATAAAGTGAGCTGGATGCTATATTTGTTTTTGAATGAATAAAGTCTAAGGTGTTTTTATAAACCTTAAGTGTACTTTTACTGAGATTGCTGTTTCTCAAGTTACATCATCAGCAATTGCAAATTTATATTTAATAAACACATAAAAGTGAAAACACTGGAAACTTTTGTTTCGAGAAGGTGGAAAGGCAAATAATGCTTCCTGTTCGAAATGTTTTTGTGCATGCTCTATGCACAATAGACAGGAGTAGCACACAGTCAGGGTAGTAAAACAAAATGGCACTGTTAACTTGCCCATATTCTCACCTCCCAAAATGATCTGTTCCACTGAGCAGTTTGTTTCAGTTGGGATTTGTGACATTAATAATGTTGCTGTATATACAGTAACGTTATAGCATTTGTTCATTTAGAAACACTGCAGAAATACTTGCAACACCTCAGTACATGAAATAATCATGCTGCAAGACCTAGACTACATTCAAGCATTGACTGATAAGTGGCAACTAACATTCGTGTGACCGAAATGCTAGACAAGGACCATGTCTAACAAGGTGGGGGGGGGAGGGCGGAGGGGGAGGCCAGCATGAAGAACAATGAAGGACCCGGCGTGAGGGCACTGCCATGGGGGATGATGGGAGAACAAAGAGGGACTCGGTGTGGGGGAGTGGGGGGTCACTCTAGTTTTAGAGGCTTATCCGCCCAGGGGATAAGCCTGTGTTCATTTGTTTGTTTATTCATTCATTCCGGTTATGGCACTGTGCACACGGCAGCCAGTCAACAGTCGCTTGCCTTTTACTTTTTTTTTCACTTTTAATTTCTAGTTTTCGTGTACCTTGTTTTGTGTTGTGAATGTTGGCAGACCAATTTCCCTCTGGGGATGAATAAAGTTCTATCGTATCGTGTCGTATAAGGTCCAACTACTTCCTTTGACACTCACCAACAATGTAAAACAAAACAAAACAAAAGCTCGAGACCCCTTATCCAACTAAGACAGTTCGTAGTTCGAAGTTAGGTTGGTGTTTGTAGTGTTCAATAGCCTGATGGTTATTGTGAAGAAGCTGTTCTTGAACCTGGAGCTCATGGTTTTCATACCTTCTTCCCGATGGCAGGAGTGAAATGAGAGTGTGACCAAGATGGTGTGGGTCATTGATGATGTTGGCTGCCTTTATGAGCCAACACCTCCTATAGATCTCTTCGATGGTGGGCAAGTCAGGCCCTGATGAATGGAGTGGTGTTCACCACTTTTTAAAATCTCCTTTGTTCCAAGATTCTATGAAGTATAGGGATCAGTTGCTGATTTCCTCACTGTGGTGAAACAGTGGTTATCTCTGACTAATTCAAGTACAATGCAATACAACACAATACAGTACAAATTTATTTGACACATGCATCAACTAAGGTACAGTGAAATGAATTTGCCTTGCAACGATACAATTGAAAAAAAGACTACACAATACACAATAGAATTTAACACTCACATCCACCAGAGCATTCTTTACTGTGGTGGAAGGCAACAAGGTTCAGTCAGTCCTCCTCTTTTTGTTCATCTGTGATTGGGGCCATGAACCCTTCGTAGTTGCCGCTACAGACGGCCGGATGTACAGGCCCTCTCATCGGGATGATTGAAATTCCGACGTTGGGACGGTTGAACACACCCGAATTGACCACGTTCCTACCGGAGACCGCGGCTTCAGGATGTTATAGGCCGCAGGCCGGCGGTCGGAGCTCTTCTCCGGCGATCCCCGGCAAGGGATCCCAGGCTTACCGGTTGGTAAGTCCATGTCAGCAGCTAAAAACTCCACAGACCACAACCCCATGATGTCAAAGTCACCAGGCCAGTGATCGGAACACTCCTTTCTGGCGACCCCCGGCAAGTGCCCGCCCCACTCCATGATGGACAAGTCCACGCTGCACCCGCCGCTGAAGCTCTGGGCCTGACTCCAGGAAAGGCTGCTCCAATCCAAGCAGTTTGGCCGCGAGAGGGGAGGCGGAGAAGCGACATGACAAAAGTCGCCTCTCCGTCGAGGAAATGACTGAAAAACGGTTTCCCCCTTTTCTCCCCCACCACCCCCCACATAAGACCTACTGAGAGACATTAAAACAAACATTTGGACATACTAAAAGAAACAAAAAAAGTTGAAATAACGAACACGCTGCAGGCAGGGCAGCTGAATCGCAGTGTCCCCAACCGACCCATACCGATGGATTTGGCATTCCGAAGCATAAAATATTCTGTTGGCTGCCACAAATGCTGCTCCCTTGTGTGAATAGCATAAACTTACATTTCTATTTGAACTAAAAATAATGTGATTTTAAGGCACAAGACTGTTTGTGCTGTCTTACCGATTTTCTGGGTGATACATAACTCATATCAGAATTATTTTAGTTACTTTATTTATCTGTTTTACCATTTGGAATAATAATCTAGAGTCTCTCAATAAGAACAATGGCTCATTTGTACACCTCAAAATTGATATATGAATCTACAGACCAGATATTGTTAATAAATGTGTTTAAATTGTAACTTGAGTTTGCACTGTGTTTTGTATTTGGCTATCTGAAGTTAAAATATGAATGCTGCCTTCTGTAGATGTTAGATGCAGTTCCCTGCAAAATGCTTAAGATAGTTGCTTTACTTTTAAAGATTACTCGACCAAGTGGGACCCATTGGGTCCGGTCCCCTCAACGCGCGGTTGTGGGGTTATGCATTCTTGTCAACTGAATGAGCAATTGGTTTATGTTGCATGAAAATTATTAGTTCAAGAGAGGATTTGTGGAGTCAATTTAACTTCGGAGTCACATGGCTGGGTAAGTTTAATAACCCCTACAGGTAAGTTTTAAACTTATTCTGAGGTCGTTTTTTTGTATGAAAATCTTGTTACAGTCAAGTCAAGTCACATTTATTTATAAAGCACATTTAAAAAAACAACTCTCGTTGGCCAAAGTGCTTTACATTTGTTATAAGAATAGTATAAACAAACAAACTACATACATATATACATATAGCCCTCGCTCAGTGGACGTCAGGAAAGGCTTGGGAGTACAGATAAGACTTAAAGGAGTCGATGGAGGGGGCAGTTCTGATGGGAAGGGGGATGCTGTTCCACAGTCTAGGAGCTGCAACCGCAAAGGCGCGGTCGCCCCTAAGCTTATGCCTAGACCGCGGGATATTCAGCAGCCCCAAGTCGGTCGATCTGAGGGACCTGGAGGTGGAGTGGTGGGTGAGAAGACTTTTAATGTAGGAGGGGGCAAGCCCATTGAGGGCTTTGTAGACATAGAGGAGGGTCTTGAAATGTATACGGAACCGCACAGGGAGCCAGTGGAGAGAAGCCAGGATCGGGGTGATGTGGTCCCTTTTTCGGGTGCCCGGCAGGAGTCTCGCTGCGGCGTTTTGGACCAGTTACAGGCGGGACAGGGAAGATTGGCTGATGCCAGTGTAAAGAGAGTTGCAGTAATCCAGGCGGGAGGAGATAAATGTGTGGATGATCTTTTCTGGGTCATCAAAGTGGAGGAATTGTTTTATTTTAGCTATCGTCCGAAGCTGAAAGAAGCTAGCTTTTACCACGGCATTGACTTGTTTGTCAAATTTTAGTGCTGAGTCAAATATCACACCGAGGTTTTTGACGTGAGGTTTGAGTAGTGGCGTAAGGCTTCCAAGGCTGCCTGCTATCATTTTGATTGAGTCCGAGGGGCCGAGAAGGATGACCTCAGACTTACTCTCATTTAGTTGGAGGAAGTTCTGGGCCATCCAGCACATTACAGCCATTACAGAGTTTGAGCGAACTAATTATGGAGAAATCCAGGGCGAAGTCCAGACGGGCCGTGTGGAAACCGGCTATGGAGGACCGCGGGAGTGCGGGTAGCCGGCGGCCGTCGATTTCGCCATCCCAGTCGCTGATGGTGCGATCAGCAACTTCAGACTTGGTGCCTGTTCGAAGCACCTTGGCAACCCCGAAAGGGGGGAAAGCCAAGAAGATGTCTGATAGGCCTGTTTACTCAGACGAGTCAGGCCAGGAGGATACGCCTCCCACAGTGATGGATAGCGTCTTTGGGCGTTTATGAACTTGACAGAATGGAAACACTGGATGTGATATGTCCTGTCAATGACCCCTCCTCCTGGGTCTCCACCATGGTCGCAGCAGTCAAGAAGAACAAAGACGAAATAAGGATTTGCATTAACCCTAAAGATTTAAACACTGCCATCAAACGACCACACCACCCGATGCGGACGGTGGAAGAGGTCGCAGCCAGCCTGGGTAAAGCCACAGGTTTCTCTGTCCTAGACGCAAATAACTCATTTTGGCAAATACTGCTAGACCATGCATCCCCCATGTTAACCACATTCGCATCGCCCTTCGGACTCTACCGATTCTTACGAATGCCAATTGGCATCAATTCAGCCAGTGATGTTTTCCAATGCACAACGGAACAACTTTTTACTGGCTGCCGATGTGACATAATCGTGGACAACACTTGATTGCCGGGCGCAACGCACATGACCAAGACTCAAACCCAAAGCAGGTCTTGGATCGTGCCTGAAAAGTAAATCTCAAACTCAACCCCCTCAAGTAGGTTTTGGGTCGATGAAGTGACTTATGTGTGCCACGTGTTCACCAACAACGGACTCAGGACAGACCGGTCTAAAACCATTGCCATCAACAAAATGCCAGCACCTACAGACATGACAGCTCTACAACAATTTCTAGGCATGGTAAACTACCTGGGAATATTCATTCCAAACTTCAGCAAGCTGTCAGCCCCGCTGTGACAACAGACCCACAAGGTATACACATTGGTCCTGGCGCCAGCACCAGCAGAGGGCATTTGAAACTCTCAAACAACTAATGTCTTGCGCTCCAACCCTCACATACTTTGATGCCGAGTTACCTGTCACCCTCACCTGTGATGCCGCCCAGTATGGACTGGGTGCCGCTTGCCTACAAGATGACGGAAGGGCCCCCGACCAGCTACCTATGCCTCCTGTACCATGACAGACATTGAACAGTGCTACGCTCAAACTGAGAAGGAGATGCTCCCAGTAACTTTTGCCTGCAAGAAATTCAAGGACTTTATCTTTGACAACCCAATCACCAGCCCCCTAGTCAGTATCCTTAGTAAGCTGATCCACACGATTGATGATGGAACTACAGAGATTTGGCATGAAAGTCGTCAAGTCAAGAGAGTTTATTGTCTTGTGTCCAATGTGTCCATAGGACAATGAAATTCTTGCTCGCTGCAGCACAACGGAATATTGTAGGCATAAATACAGAATAGATCAGTGTGTCCATATATCATAGAATATCTATATTATTAAAATTCTGATCTTGACCGCATTTGGCCCACTTTGCTGCGATTTCCGAGAGAACGCCGCCATCTACGGCCGCCATTTTTGGCCACCTCGCTCAGAGCCCCCCTCCGCCTTCGGGGACTGGAGGATTTTTTCTCATCGATGACAAATCAGAGAGATATTAATGTTTTAAAAAAATTCACCATTCTCTCTGCTGCCCCTGCTGGAGGGAGGGGGAGGGACTATAAAACCAGGAAGTGGTGTGCCTCACTCAGTCTCTTACTGCAAATGGTGGCTTGGGTGCTTTGGCTTGAAGTTGAAAGGCACTACTTACTGCGAATGGTGGCTTGGGTGCTTTGGCTTGAAGTTGAAAGGCACTACTTGCTGCAAATGGTGGCTTTGGTGCTTTGGCTTGAAGTTGAAAGGCACTACTGCAAATGCACTACTGCAAATGCACTGACTTCCTGTTTGCACTGCATATTGATTTTAGATAAAACTCTACCACTTACGGTTGTGATTTTTGGCCATCTTACTCAGTCCCCCTCCGCTGAGCAGGTGCAGAGAATTCTTCCCATCAATGAAAAATAAAAGTGTTATTAGTGTTTAAAAAATGTTGAGAATCTCTCTCCTGTCAATCACGCCATGAAGGCCACACCTTTTCCGGTGGGAGGGGGAGGTGTTATAAAGTGTGCGTGTGGCTCAGTCTCTGCATGATGGGGGAGGGAGAGGCCACGACTCTGTCTGAGCTGTGAATCAACTGAACACACTGAATGTCTACTGAACTGTGAGTTTGGTGTTTTGTGTGGTTTCGTGGTAGTTTCACCCTGCATGAAATGGTATGAAACTGCACTTGAATATGGTGGCCTTGGATCCAGCTTGAAGTGGTATGAAACTGCATGAATTTGGTGGCCTTGCACCCTGCTCAAAGTGTTAAGAAACTGCACTTGAATTTAGTGGCCTTGCACCCTGCTTGAAATGGTAGGAAAATGGATTTGAATTTGGTGGCCTTACACCCTGCTTGAAATGGAATTTCAAGGAATAGCCATGAGTCAACTGCCAGCCCACCAGCTGTGAGTGAGCTGCCAGCAGATCAGGCTTGAGGGACTGAGCTGCCACCCAAAGAACCCATACCAGCACTCCAGAAAGCCCCCACACTGGCCACCAATATTGGAATTGGTGGAGAGATGGAATATTGCGGGGGACCAGCCCTCCCATGTGAACCTGGGACCCAACGGGTCCCACTTAGTCTAGTATATATATATATATATATATATATATATATACACACATAAATAAACAGATAAAGTGTAATAGGCTGTTTAAGTTCATAATTTGTTTGAAGTTGTGTTTAATAGCCTGATGGCTGTGGGGAAGCAGCTGTTCCTGAACCTGGATATTGCAGATTTCAGGCTCCTGTACCTTCTACCTGATGGCAGCAGAGAGATGAGTGTGTGGCCGGGATGGTGTGGGTCCTTGATGATGTTTCAGCCTTTTTGAGGCAGCTACTGCGATAGATCCCCTTGATGGCAGGGAGGTCAGAGCCGATGATGGACTGGGCAGTGTTTACAATTTATTGCAGCCTTTTCTGCTCCTGGACGCTCAAATTGCCGAACCAAGCCATGATGCAACCGGTCAGCATGCTCTCTACTGTGCACCTGTAGAAGTTCAAGAGAGTCCTCCTTGACATACCAACTCTCCGTAATCTTCTCAGGAAGTAGAGGCGCTGATGTGCTTTCTTTATAATTGCATCAGTGTTCTGGGACCGGGAGAGATCTTCGGAAATATGCATGCCCAGGAATTTGAAGTACTTGATCCTTTCCAATATCGACCCATTGATATAAATCGGACTGTGGGTCCCCATCCTACCCCTTCCAAAGTCCACAATCAATTCCTTGGTTTTGCTGGTGTTGAGAGCCAGGTTATTGTGCTGGCACCATTTGGTCAGTCGGTCGATCTCACTTCTATACTCTGAGTCGTCTCCATCAGTGATACATCCCACAACAGTGGTGTCATCAACGAACTTGATGATGAAGTTTGCACTATGACCGGCTATACAGTCGTGATTATAGAGAGAGTACAGCAGGGGGCTTAGCATGCAGCCTTGAGGTGCTCCCGTGCTGATTGTTATTGAGGATGACATATTTCCGCCAATATGGACAGACTGTGGTCTGTGAATGGGGAAGTCGAGGATCCAATTGCAGAGGGATGCGCAGAGACCCAGATCTGAGAGCTTGTTAACAAGCTTGGAGGGGATGATGGTATTAAATGCCGAGCTGTAGTCAATGAATAACAGCCTGACATATGAGTTTTTGTTGTCCAAGTGGTCCAGAGCGGAGTGGAGAGCCAGTGAGATTGCATCCACCATTGATCTGTTGTGGCAGTAAGCAAACTGCAGTGGGTCTAACTACAAACGTGGTAAGGACATGTACTTAGCTGAAACCCTCTCACGGGCACCTCGCCCAACCTGCAAAAACACCTGTCTGATGGTGAGCACGAGGGGTACACGGCCTTTTATCCGCGGGCTTGCACATCCTAGTGGCACAAAAAGCTGCAGACGAAGCGCTACAATCGCTGGCCACTGTCATCCACCGCGGCTAGCCAGACAATCAGCACCACCTGCCACAGGCTGTCCGCCCATTCTACCCTGTCCGCGACAAACTGGTCATTCAAGATGGCATTATAATGAAAGGATATAAAGCAGTTATCCCGACGTCTTTTCACAGCAAGTACTTCGATATTGTCCATTGGGGCCATCCTGCTGCAGAAATAACCCTCCAACATGCAAAAGGTATGCTTTTCTGGCCTGACATGGCTGACTACATTCTCAAGAAAGTTTCTGCCTGCTAGATTTGCAATAGCTTGACTCCTCACCAACAGAAACAACCACTTCTCCTGCACCCCACACCGGACATATTCTGGTCCACAGTAGCAGACGACATCTTTGAGTGGCACAGCAAACAATACCTGGTTCTAGTCGATTCCTACTCGGGATGGTTTGAAATCGACCTGTTCAGTAGCCCGACCTCAGCCATGGTCATTCAAACACTCACTCGCCACTTCTCTGTCCACGGAGCACACCCTAAAGCTACGCGCAGACAACGGAACTGAATTCTCCAGTCAGCTCTTCAAGGATTTTGCGAAACGCTGGGACTTTCACCACATCACCAGCAGCCCCGAGTACCCGCAGTCCAATGGCCTGGCCGAGCGTGAGGTAAAAAGTGCAAAAGAACTAATGGAATGCTCACACAGGGCTGCTCCGATGTCTATCTCCACTTACTTAACCTACGAAACATTGTCCGTGACCTTTGGGATCTTCGGCAGAATGACTCATGTCACGGTGATCCCACTTCACCCTGCCTATGGCCAAGCAACTACTAGAACGACAAGTTCGTGCACCATCAGTGATCTAATCCCAGCTCCAACGCAGCCGCGACATACAAAGAAAATATTACGATAAAACCAGTTCTCCGCTTCAACCGCTCAACAAGGGCCAGGTTGCCCGCTTACAATCACTCCGAGGTTATGACCGCCTCGGAGTCATTCTGGGGTCAACCGCAGAGCCATGCTCGTACCTGCTTAATATTGACAACGGCATCTATCGGCGAACCCACCAACATCTCCTCCCGGTTAATGTCCACGTCCTTCTCCAGACCAGCCTGCCGGTCTTCCCTCACGCTCCACGAATGCCATTCCAGTGATTCCTCTGCCGGTGCCAGCACCATCCCTGCCTTCCCCGGTGCCCCCATCTCCACTGGTGTCTTCTCCTCCACGTTCACCCGATAAGGGACTTGCTCCCTCAGAGAAGGATGAGCCGCACGTGGGGTACTACCGTACACGTGCAGGTCGTGCCTGCAAGCCAAACCCACTGATTGGAAAATTCACCGCCTCTACTTGAACTGTGCATGGCCCGTCTCGTTTTATGTGCTCACATATGCACAAGCATGTACGCGTAAAATAATAAATGCTCACATATACTGGTGCTTTACAATATGCTCTACTAAACACTCTATATATGCTTTGCTTCATTAAGAGGAAGGATGTAGATTAACCCTTATTAATCCATGCCATTTATAATCTCCACTACACATATGTGCATGCCACCCTTTACATGGTATTATGGTGCTACACAGCTTTACACTAGCAAGGTCAGCTTGTTCTCGCTCTCTCTCTCACAAGCCACGCTGAGCTGAATGAAAATGGCTCGCAGTTTCAATGTTCCTGTTTGCTTATGGAACAAAGACTGATCTGTTACCATGTGTGTTAGTGTGGATCAATCATAAGCACACATGCGCACGTGTTTTGCAACCAGCACACAAAGAACATTTCTGTGCACACAAAAGGATTTCCGCAGATTTAGAAATTCGGAAAAAGAAAAGTCAAAATCCGCGGCTCGATCTGGCACAGTGTTGCGCCTGCGTAGTTGGGGGTGGCCCGTCAGCCGCGTCACAATTGAAAATGTCACCGGTGATGTGGTAGGGATGCAAAATTACGCCGTCTCCCCGTGCGTGCTCAGTGGGCTCGGGCCAGTTCAGATCACCATTTTCCCTACATTGCCTCGACTCCTCATGCCTAGTCTGGGTGAATGGTGCAATATTGCGTTGGGGGAGGGGGAGTTGGACCCAAGGGGTCCCGCTTGTTTTATATCAGGGTCTAATCCGGCTCGCGGGACGATTTGGGAAAAAAAGGCTTCTCCGGGCCCAGGGCTGCAGTCTCTGCCCGCCCGGTCCATCGCCTCCACCCGCAGCATCAGAGCCATGCTGCTGGTCAGCCTGGAGTCCAGGGAGCGGGTCAGCTGCTGGCGATCCGGGGAGACTGTTCTCCCATCATCGGGCAGGAGCGGGAATGACTGACTCTGAAGATTGACATCAGGAAGATTGTTTGTGTCCTCCTTAGTGATGACGGATCCAATGTACCTGTTCAACTCATCTGCCATTTCCTTGCTCCCCATAATATATTCACCTTTTTCAGTCTTCAAGGGTCCAACTTTGGTTTTCACTAATTTTTTCCTCTTCACATACCTAAAGAAGCTTTTACTATCCTCCTTTATATTCTTGGCTAGCTTAGCTTCGTACCTCATCTTTTCTCCCTGTATTGCCTTTTTAGTTATCTTCTCTTGCTCTTTAAACATTACCCATTCCTCTTGCTTCCCGCTCATCTTTGTTACGTTGTACTTCTCTTTTATTTTTATACTGTCCCTGACGTCCCTTGTCAGCCACGGTCGTCCCTTACTCCCCCTGGAATCTTTCTTCCTCTTTTGAATTAACTGATCCTGCACCTTCAGTATTATTCCCAGAAATACCTGCCATTGTTGTTCCACTGTCATCCCTGCTAGGATATCTTTCCAGTCAACTTTGGCCAACTCCTACCTCATGGCTCCATAGTCCCCTTTGTTCAACTATAACACGGACCCCTCCGACTTAACTTATGGAACACCATTTAAACTAGGACAATGAGTTATTTATTCGCAGATTAAACCATTCATCTTTCTCAAGAACATGTGATACAGAACAATCTATTCAGTGTTTATATTTCTGTACATGAAAGGATCTCTTTTATTGTTTTCACTTGTGACCGTTTCAGCTTCCAAGAATTTTGTTCTTGTGACTCGTCAAGGCACAGGGTCATGCAACTAGCCGGCAGGCCTCATCCCAAGGTCTAAGATTCCCTCCTTTTCCTTCCCAGTATTGTCCTGCATCCTGCAGGTCTATTCTCCTTCGCCACTGTTGCTGCCGTGACAAGGATGACTTGTCCCAAACACATGTGGGCTGGACAGTGACAAAGACTGGTCTGCTGCCAAAACATAATTACTGCAGTATGACTGCAGAAACTCGAATAAAGGTTTGCAAGAGGTGTATGCTGCTCTATATCATATCATATCCTGTGACATAACCTTTCTTCTGTTTCTCTATTTAAGCCTACTGACATGTGAACCAGGTCAGAGTGCACTGAGATTTCCTCATTATAAATATGCTTGAAGTAAATTAGATTGAAATCATTCTTTAGTCAGGGATGAGGTATGGAAGAAGGGAGGGTTACTAATATGCCTTTGTTTAAAGAAAGGCAGCAAGTACAAGGAAGGGAACAAGAGGCTGGTGAGCCTAGCACAGTGTGTAGGAAGGAACTGATTTAAACCGAAGAGATGGAGTGACTCAGCGGGTCAGGCAGATTCTCTGGAGAAAAGGAATAGGTGACATTTCGGGTCAGGACCCTTCTTCAGACCCTGAGCCTAGCATAGTGGTGGGTACTTTATCGGAGTGAATTCCGAGAGAGAGAATCTTACCAGCATGTGAAAAGGCAGGGACCGATTAGAGACAGTCGGGCATGGCTTTATGCTTCATGCATGAGAAATTGTGTCACATGAATTTGATTGTTTTTTTTTGAAGAGATGATGAAGAAGGTTAATGAAGGTAGAGGAGGACTGGCAAGGAAGGCCTTTGTTAAGATCCCACATGGTAGTTAGTCAGGAAGGTTAAAGCATCTTGGATCCAGGCTGAGCTAGACAATTGATATGGTAGTGGAGGGTGGTAGTCGACTATTTTGTATTTTTAGTTTAATTTAGAGATGCAGTGCGAAACAGGCCCTTTGGCCAACCGAGTCCTCGCCAACCAGCGATCCGCGCACTATCCTACACACACTAGGGACCATTTAAAATTACACCAAGCCCATTAACCTACAAATCTGTACGTTTGAGTGTGGAAACCGGACATCCCGGAGAAATCCCATGCATTACAAAGGGAGAATGTACAAACTTCACATAGACAAGCGCCCATAGTCAGGATCAAACCCGGGTTTTTGGAACTGTAAAGCAGCAATTCTACTGCTGTGCCACCCGGTTGTAATTGAGATTGGAGGCCTGTGACCAATGATCTGCAGATTGAATGGACCATCATTGTTTGTCATCTATATTAATGATCTGAATGACAATGTTATTTACATGGTTAGTAAATTTGCAAATGATACCAATATTTCTGGTGGAGCAGACAATAAAGAAGGTTATCTATGATTACAATAGAAGAATTGGGGAAATGGGGGGGGGGGATTAAAATGCAGGTTTGTAGTGGTTGTCGGAGAAGGATTTAGACAATAGACAATCGACAATGGGTGCAGGAGCTGCACCGCCATTTAATGTGATCATGGCTGATCATCCCCAATCAGTACCCCTTTTCTGCCTTCTCCCCATATCCCCTGACTCTTTTTAAGCCCTTTCTAGCTCTCTCTCGAAAGCATCCAGAGAACCTGCCTCCACCGCCCTCTGAGGCAGAGAATTCCACAGACTCACCACTCTCTGTGAGAAAAAGTGTTTCCTCATCTCCATTCTAAATGGCTTACTCCTTATTCGTAAACTGTGGCCCCTGGTTCTGGACTCACCCAACATCGGGAACATGTTTCCTGCCTCTAGTATGTCCAAGCCCTTAACAATCTTATATGTTTCAATGAGATCACCTCTCATCCTTCTAAACTCCAGAGTGTACAAGCCCAGCTGCTCCATTCTCTCACCATATGACAGTCCCGCCATCCCAGGAATTAACCATGTAAACCTACACTGCACTCCCTCAATAGCAAGAATGTCCTTCCTCAAATTAGGGGACCAAAACTGCACATAATACTCCAGGTGTGGTCTCACCAGGGATCTGTACAACTGCAGAAGGACCTCTTTGCTCCTATATTCGATTCCTCTTGTTATAAAGGCCAACATGCCATTCGCTTTCTTCACTGCCTGCTGTTCCTGCATGCTTACTTTCATAGACAGATGTACAAGGACCCGTAGTTACAGGGTTACTATCATCTCAATGAATGCTGAGGTGATACTTTGCAGGAGTTTAGTCTGACCTTTTTTTTTTTTTTCGTTTTAGAGATACAGAGTGGAAACAGGCCCTTCGGCCCATCGTGTCTGCACCGACCAGCGATCCCCCACATCCCCCACACTATCCTGCACACACTAAGGACAATTTACATTTATACCAAGCCAACTGACCTGTACGTCTTTGTAAAACTGTACGTCTTTGGAGAACAAATTTCAGCAGACAGATTTCTGGGTACGACTTCTGGCACAGTTCAGGAATTTAAGACTTCTGGACTCCTTGAGGCGTTTAATGCAGAAGAAAACTGGGAATTTTTCAGCATTGAGAGCTCGCAGGACCAATGTGTTTTCACACATACTTGTGTGAGAATCCAGAAGAGCCTGACAGTTAATTATGTCTAAAGGTCATAAGGTCATAAATGATCTGGGCAGAATTAGGCCATTTGGTGCATCAAGTCTACTCCGCCATTCAATTATGGCTGATCTGTTTCTCCCTCCCAACCCCATTCTCCTGCTTTCTCCCCATAACTCCTGACACCTGTATCATCTATCCACCTCAACTATCATGCCAGTGTGAAGAGAAGCATCAAAACCTTTTGCCATCATCCCTCTCCTGGGACAACTCACTCGAAGGCAAAGCTTGGTAAACCCATTAACCATCACTCACAATTGTTCTATATTTAGGCCAATAATACTGAGAGAAAAATAAGGAAATCCTGCTGCCAAGAACAGATGTCTTAAACAGTGTAAACACTAATATTCAACACTCGTTCAGAGATGCATACAAATCTAAAGCAACAATGTTTATTGTTATCCCAGTGTTACAAGATATTCACATGCAGGACGTAAATCAGATTGATGTGTGGCAACTGGCTCTGTTGGTACCTCCATTGCTGCTCCCGATGAATTTGTTCCTGCAGTTCAATCCTCATGCGGGCCCCAGACCAGCTTTCCTGCATGGAAATATTGTGCCTTCATAACTTAAAAAAGGTTGGTTGCATTTTGCATCAGTATCTGGGTAGCAGGTAGGTGGCACTGTTTTAGCTACTCAACATAAAAAGCTATTTGTTCTCTGGCTGTGTCTGGCTAAATTGAATGTGCAGTGTTATTTACACAACAGTCCATGAATGCACCTGCAGTTTTTCCATGTGTATATTTGCAACTAATCATAACAATATAGTGCAATATAATTTTTCAATTTGAATACTTGACCTCATAGCTGCACCACTGTTCACTAATGAACCAATATCTTAAACATTTCTGACTTCCTGTGAATCATCAGATTTACAAATCTACTGAAGTGGTATTATTTCCTTTGACCTTTGGGATGTGGAAAATGGTGTATCGACTCGAGAGAAAGCTGCAATCATTCATTCACTTTTCATTATAATGCAATGAAAATAATCATGTGGACATCAAAACCTAATGCCCTTTTTCTGGTGTCAGACCTGCACATTAGGATGCAAGAGTTCATGTAATGCTCATATCTGCCCTTACTGATATAAACTGAGCATCAGTGTGCAACCTTATGGCTGTAATTGAAGCCTCACAACACAACTTGGAGTACCTGCACTGGTCACAACACAACAAAACAATAGGTTTGCCATTCCTAAAATAATATCGACAAGTACATGATTCCTGGAAAGTCGTGTCACAAGTAGATAGGGTGATGAAGAAGCTGTTTGGCACACTGGTCTTCATCAATCAGGGCATTGAATATAGGAATTTGAACGTTATCTTGCAGTTGTTCAAGATGGCGGTGAGGCTGCACTTGGAGTGTTGTATACAGTTTTGGTTACAATGCTAGCTTAGGATGTGACAAGCCAGCTTGAAAAAGTGCAAAGAAGATTTATGGGAATGGGAAACGGAGAGCATAAGACACTCATGTGTGACTTTATAGAGGAACATAAAATCAGAAGGTGAATGCTCACAGTCTTTTTCCCAGAATAGGGGTAACAAATATTGGAGGCATAGGTTTAATTTAGTTTTACTTTAGAGGTACAGCATGGAAACAGGCCATTTAGTCCACTGAGTCCATGCCGATCAGCAATCATCCATACACTAGTTCCATCCTACACACTAGGGACAACTTACAAACTTGCATGTCTTTTGGAATGTGGGAGGAATCTGGAGCACCCGGAGAAAACCTGCGTGGTCACAGGAAGAATGTACAACTGCACAGAGAGCACTTCTAGTCCGGAATGAACAAGGGTCTTTGGCGTAACGCAGCAACTCTACCGCTGCACCACTGGGTTGCCCTACGGTTAAGGTTAGGGAAGGGGGGATGGGGACGGGGGGGGGGGACGGGGGGGGGGACAGGGGGGGGAGGTGGGAAGTATAGATTTTAAAGCGGCACAATGGACAACTTCTTCACGCAGAGGCAGCTGCATATATGGATCAACCTGGCAGAGGAAAAGATTGAGGAGGTACATTGACAACAATTCAGAGACATTTGAGCAGATACATGGATAAGAATGTTTTCGGGAGATAAGTTCCATCCATGGGTAAATGGGACTGGCTAAGATGAGTATCTTGGTCAGCTTGGACACGTTGGACCAAAGTTCTTGTTGCCTTGCTTCCTCAACATATAATTTTGATGTGATTAGTACACAAACCAGATTAGATGTGAAGAAACTCCTTTTTACATATCAGACTCAAGACAAAGTAACATTTGAAATTAACACCTAGAAACATTATTTTAAGGAAATATTTCTAAAGTCTAATTCAAGCATTTTGATCGTTTGCATTTAGATTTTTTCTTTTAGAGAATGTATTGTTCTCGTCCATTTTATATACTTCATGTTTAGAAGTTGTTTGGTTCAGCTTCTTTCCTGGCTGCCAGTTTGCTGTCATGAAAATATGAGAGGTTAAATAACACATCATACGTGCAGAGATAGTGAAACTTAATTTTAAATTACAGTACTGTTTCCAAATCAGTCACAGAAGGGCCTTCTCCTCATTTCTGCTGTCCCTGATTTATGGAGATACTAAAGTAGAGAACATCAAACATCTGTGCTTCACTGCACAAACATATGTATTCTTTAACAGTACAGTAAATATTCACTGATTTACTCTTTATTTTTATTGTTTCTCTAGCAAACATCAACCACTTTCTTGTGAGACTGAAAAGTTTCTCTTTGCCCCTTATGAATCTTTAGTTTATTTTAATTAACTTTGTAGCCTGGTTGCTCTTGGAAACATTCTTTTGGCTGCTGTGAAATCTGGGCCTATTCTCTGCTCAAGGCATGTCAAGTTTCCTGTCAGATGCACAAGTATGATGATGTACAGGTACAACGAAAATCTTGCTTGCAACAGCATCACAGGTATGTCGACAGGTATGCACAAAAAGATAAATTATACATTTGAAAATATGTATGATATGGATAATATTTACAGATGAAAATTATGTAAACAGTAAAGAGAAGAAAAAGACTGTACAAAAAAAAAGACTTTAGTGCAAGACAAACGAGAGAAAAATAAGTCCTTGGTAGTGCAAGAGGTAGTTTTTAATCTCATGTCATCGAGACAGGATTAGGTTTGTGCAGGTTGGTTCAATAACCTGATAGTTGTAGAAAAGTGGCTGTTCCTGAACTCAGTGGTTTGGGATTTCTGGCTTCTGTACCTGGAAAGAATGAATGTCGAGAGGATGTTTCCGCTCGTGGGAGAGTCTGCGACCAGAGGCCATAGCTCCAGAATTAAAGGACATACCATTAGAAAGAGGACAAGGAGGAATTTAGTTAATCAGAGGGTGGTGAATCAGTAGAATTCATTGCCACAGAAGACTGTGGAGGGCAAGTCAATGGATATTTTTAAGATGGAGATTGATAGATTCTTGATTAGTACGGGGTTATGGGGAGAAGACAGGAGAATGGGGTTGAGAGGGAAAGATAGATCAGCCAAGATTGAATTGCGGCGTAGACTTGATTGGCCGAATGGCCTAATTCTGCTCTTATAACATAAACTTATGAACTCCCGCCTAATGGTAGCAGCGAGAAGAAGGCATAGCCTGGATCTTGGGAATTCTTGATGATGGATGCTACCTTCTTGAACCTATGCCATTACGTAGACGTTTTCTAATTGGGGAGGGCTTTGCTTTTGATGGACTAGGCTGAGTCCACCACTCTCTCCCATCTGCTGGAATTGCCATAACAAGTCACAGCACAACAGTGGATCATTTTTTATATCCTCACATTTTCTTTATGCCACGTGTATATCAGTGAGTCACAACATCAACCAGCACTGTAGCTGAATTTCAAGTCATCTCCCATTTGTGTTCTGTGGGCACATGGGTTGGCAGCATTGAACTTCAAAACTAAAGGCACAGGTTTATGTTGTTATTGCTGCTCCCTTCCTCTGCTTTTTCCCATTCCTCCTTCCAATTCACTTCCTCTAGCCATTCTTCTTTCTCTCTTCATCATATCTCACCCTCATCCAATCCTCCTCCCTCCTCCTGCACTGGCTGCAGTTGTATGCCGTGCTTGATAGCTGCATGCACTGAACATGGCTTAGCTGGCTGTCAAATTGGTGGATGTTCATTGTGGACATGGCTGGTTTTCTTTACCAGCAGGGGTTCCTCCCAATGGTTTGTGTCAGTCCCTCTGGGAGGGTTTGGCTGAAGTAAGGAGCCAGAAGTCAGTGCTGTGTTCTCGATGCTCACCACAGATTGCAAGATCCTGACCCATTGTGCCAATGGGTCATAAGTCATAGAGTTATACAGTATGGCAAACAGGCCCTTCAGCCCAATTTACCAGTACTAACCAAGATGCCCCATCTACTTTAGTTTCGCCTGCCTGTGTTTGGCCAAAATCCCTCTAAACCTTTCCTATCCATATACTAGGATCAATGCTTCCTGAGCCATTGGGTCAATTGGGACAGATTAATGTCATGAAGTAATTTAACTCAAGACCAGCTCAGTATTTGATGTTTGAAGTCTGGGTGTTCAGTTGACAAAAACCCTGTGAAGAAATATGTGTTCTGGATTAGCATTAACTAGGCAACAAATTGCCATTTAAATGGAAGACATCCCATCAAAAGAGGGTTTACTCTAACCTTAGGTAACCATGTGCATATGATTGTTTGGTTACTTATCTGAGGAGAGAAATTACAGGTGCTGAATATGCTGACTTGGCACTAATTTAGCCAGTACCCTTCATTATGAGGCAAGGAGTACATTAAATTTATGCTACCTACAGTCTCGGCAAGTTAAGTGCCCGACTACATCAGCTGGTATCATATATTGAGTGGTTAATGTATCTTACAAATAGCCTCATCCACCACAGGTGTCATGGCTGTCCGAAGGGGGGGTGGGGGGGGTGCATTGGATGCGACCGCACCCCCCTTTTTTCCCCCAGTAAGAAAAAAATCAAAAAAAAAATCAAAAACAAATCAGCGTTTCCACTTTCTCCATTCTCCCATCGCCGGGAGGGAGCGGCTGAATCTGAACTCAGCAGCTGTAACCCCAACACCAGCCGCCACAGCGGCGGGGCCCGCTCCCCTCGCCTCCCCCTGCTGCCGGGGCCCAAGCCATCTCCCGACCACACCACCCCCGCGGGGCCCACGCCACCCCCGCTGGGCCCATGCCACCCCTGCTGGGCCTACGCCACCCCCGCTGGGCCTACACCACCCCCGCTGATCCCCCCTGGGCCCATGCCACCCCCGTTAGGCCCATGCCACTCCCACTGACCCCTCGATGGGCCCATGCCACCCCTGCTGACCCCCGCTGGGCCCACACTACCCCCGCTGGGCCCACACCACCCCCGCTGGTTCCACACCACCCCTGCTGACCACCCCTGCTGACCCCCACTGGGCCCACACCACCCCTGCTGGGCCCACACCACCCCTGCTGACCCCCACTGGGCCCACACCACCCCCGTTGACCCTCACTGGGCCCACGACACCCCCGTTGGTCCCACGCCACCCCCGCTGACCCCCTGCTGGGCTCACGCCACCCCCACTGACCCCCGCTGGGTCCACACCCACCCCCACTGACCCCCTCTGGGCCCACACCACCCCCGCTGGGCCCACACCCCCCCCGCTGGGCCCACCCCCACTGGGCCCACACCACCCCCATTGACCCCCGCTGGGCCCACGACACCCCCGCTGGTCCCACGCCACCCCCGCTGACCCCTGCTGGGCGCACGCCACTCCCACTGACTGCCGCTGGGCCCACACCACCCCCACTGGGCGGAGATTGATAGATTCTTGATTGATATGGGTGTCGGAGGTAATGGGGAGTGGGTTTGAGAGGGAAAGATCTCCCAATTTCTATACTCTATACTCTGACTGATGAAGGCCAAAGTGCCAAAATACTTTTTGACCACCTGATATACCTGCGACACGACCTTCAAGGAACCATGCAACCATCAACCATTCCTCTGCCCACCTGGCTAATTGATCCAGATCGTGCTGCAATCTTTCACAACCATCTTCACTATCTGCAAAACCACTCACATCTGTATCATCAGCAAACTTGCTAATCTTGCCTTGTTCTATGACCTTTCACAGAGTGCTGGAGTAACTCAGCGGGTCAGGGTATAGAAGTTGGGAGGTCATGTTGCAGTTGCATAATAAGCTGGTGAGGCCGCATTGTATTCAGTTATAGGAACGATGTCATCAAACTGGAAAGGGTGCAGTGAAGATTTACGAGGATCTATTTCGTGGAGCACAGGAGGATGAGGGATGATCTAATAGAGGTGTATAAAATCATGATTTGGATAGATATGGTTGAGTCTTTTGCCCAGAGTAAGTGAATCGAGGAGCAGAGGTTCAAGCTGCCAGAGGAGGTAGTTGAAACAGTTAGACAGGTACATGGATAGGACAGGTTCGGAGGGATATGGATCAAACGTGGGCAGGTGGGACTAGTGCAGATGGGACATGCTGGGCCGATGGGCCCGTTTCCACACTGTATCACTCTATGACTATCTATCTTTCCATCTCAAACCCATTCTCCTGCCTTCTCCCCATTACCTCTGACACCCGTATCAATCAAGAATCTATCAATCTCCTCCTGAAAAATGTCCATTGACTTGACCTCCACAGCTGTCTGTGGCAATGAATTCCACAGTTCACCACCCTCTGACAAGAAATTCCTGCTCATCTCCTTCCTAAAGGAATGTCTTTTAATTCTGAGGCTGTGGCCACTGGTCCTAGACTCTCCCACTAGTGGAAACATCCTCTCCAAATCCACTCCATCCAGGTTTTTACCAGGCTGGGACAGACGGCAACAGCTTCACACCATGTCCCAAAGCTTGTGTCCTGTCCTGCATCACCCAAGGCAGCAGAGATGTTATAGGAGAGGGCAAGCACCGTAACAAAGTAGCTCACGATGGTTTGGGTAACATTCAGGAATGTCTATGCATGTCACATCATGAATATTACTGAAGAACGGTCTTGACCCGAAATACAAACTTAACCTTTTCTCCAGACATGCTGCCTGACCCGCTGAATTACTCTAGCATTCTGTGAAACGTTGCCTATTCATATACGCCGCAGATGCTGCTTGACCCACTGAGTTACTCCAGCACTTTGTGACTATTTTCCCTTTACCCATCTGCCCAAGCCCACTCTCCCCCCTCCTCTCCTATGTTCCTTTCCACCCATAAACCTCTCTCTGCCTTTACATTTCACTCCTCTTTCAAATCTGCTCTACTTATCTACATGCATTTTTCTTCCTCACTTTTTAGTTATAGAATGATGCAGTGTGAAAACAGGCCCTTCAGCCCAACTTGCCCACACCGACCGACATGTCCCATCTAAACTAGTCCCACTCACATGCGTTTGGCCCATATCCATCTAAATATGTCCTATCCATGTACGTGTCCAAATGTCTCTTAAACATTAGGATAGTCCCAGCCTTAACTACCTCTTCTGGCAGCTTGTTACATACAGCCAGCATTCTTTGTGTGAAAAAGCTACCTCTCAGATTCCTGTTAATTTCTGAAATATTGGTCACATATTTGGTGCAAAAATGCTCGAAAATAAGGCTCAGAATGCATCAGAGAGCATCTAAAACCCCTGAGCTAAAACCCCTTAAGCGGGCCCTGGACCCTGGCATCGAGGGACTTCACGCTTCGCGCTCGTGATGTGCGCAGTGCCCACATTATTTCACATTAAGTTTTTTGTAATCCTGTCATGCCACCCTCCTTTTTGAAAAGCTTCGTATGGGTTTGGGTGTGGTTTACTGTGTTGGTGAAAAGCAGTGGCCATTTATTGAAAAGTAAATCTGGGGCCAAAATGTAAGAAAGCGATGCTGGAGAAATTGATGACGAGCATAAATGCACACTTAACCCTCCTTTTGTTTCCCTCCTGCTCCCCATCTTCCAAAATCCTTCTGGTTCACAAGTTGCAGACAGTCCTCCCCGTTCTTTTTGCACTTTAGATATTCGGGAATTAGAATCTTCTTGATCGGTAGGATCAGAGGAAGAAGACAGTGGAAGATGGAGGTATACAGTCATTTGATATTCCACTCTCAGCCATCAGATCAGAAATTGATGATAAAAAACCTTCTATTAGAGATTGGTGCAGAGGTTAATTCTGGACTTGGTGAGCGGGTAAATGCACATGAAGCCAGGGTGGGGAAAGAAGGGGAAAATAGGGCATTGCAGGCTTCAGCTCCATGGAGGATATCGTTACACACCTGTTCTACTTCGAAGGAAACAGATGAGAAATTTGATAGCCCAGGCTTCAGAAGAAGACTGGTGGATGCACAACATGCCCGATGCACTGCCAAAGAAATTTAATCTGGAGATATTGGCTGATCTTTATTGCCTGCCTGCCTGGAAGACTGGAGGGGGGGGGGGGGGGGGGGGGGGGGGGGGGGGGGGGGGGGTGGGGGGGGGGGGGGGGGGGGGGGGATGCACTTTTATTTTAAAAGGGTTGCAAGAACAAGCCTGTGAACTAATGGCCGGTGAGCCTAACGTCAGAGATGGACAAGTTCATGGAGAGGATAGTGAGAAACATTATCTATTTGCATTTGGATAAGGACTGGTTAGGAATAGTCAGCATGGCTTGTGCATGGGGAATCTTACCTTACAATCCTCATTGAAGAATGTTTTGAAGAGAACACCAAGAGGATTAGTTTAGTTTAGTTTAGTTTAGAGGTACAGCGTGAAAACAGATCGTTCGGCCTACCAAGTCTACACCGACCAACAATCAATCATTCACTAGTCCTACCTACACACTAGGGGCAATTTACAGAAGACAATTAACCTACAAACCTGCACATCTTTGGAATTGGTGAAGGCAGGATGGTAGGTGCTATGGACCTTAGTAAGGCTTTTGACAAGGTGTTGTATGATGGGCTGAACTGGAAGGTGATATCACATGGGATTCAAGGTGAGCTAGACAATTAGATACAAAATTGGCTTGGCGGAATGAGTCAGAGGGTTAAGGTGGAGAGTTGTTTTTCAGCTTGGAGGCCTGTGACCTTTCGGGGAGAGTAACACAATGTTAAGCTGAGAGAAGAGGAAGGAGGAAGAGGAAGTTGACAGAGTGAAAGGGTACAAGGACCATCTGATCAATGTGGAGGCTGGTGGGATGAGAGGTGAGGACATGGGCAACTCTATCAATGTTCTGGCTGGGAGGCAAGTGGCTTAGAGAAGAAGTGAGAGAAGATATAGGAGACACCATCAACTATTGCAGAGTGGAAACCACGGTTAAGGATAAAGGAAGTTATCTGAAGGAACCATGTGGAAAGTCTTTTAATTGGAGCAGATGCAAAAGAGATTGAGAAATGAGAAAAATGGACTAAGCTGGGAAGCCCAGTTTCCATTCTGTATCTCCAAAGTCTAAAGTAAAGAAAGGAAAATAAAGATATTGGATATATGAAAGTGAGAAGAGGGTGGATTAGCAGCAGAAGTATCCAGTCTACTACACACTACAAGAGTTGTCGGATGGTGGCTGACTAGGACTGAAACAAATGACTGTTCTAAATATCCTAAGAAGAGACAGGTATAATTTGTCTGTGCATCTGTACATCTGTACCTGCACATTAGGTAGAAATATTGGCAATATTCAGGCAAAGGATGATTCTTTATGCAATGAAACTTGGGTAGATAGTTTAAAGAGTCACAATTATCTCTCCTGATTGCCATGTGGGATGAGTACTAACTTGCGCTGTAATGAGGCTGCATTGATTTTATTTTATAATACAAAACTTCTCTTCAGTGATTCAGTCCTTCAACCAAATCAGAAACATTGGGTACGATAATGACTGGTAGTCAAGAAGATCTAATCTACTATAAATTCATTAATCTGTGGAGAGTTCAAGTACTTGTTGCAGGGTAACACAGAGGTGCGTCGGTAGAGTTACTGCCTTACAACGTCAGAGACCCAGGTTCGATCCTGACTATGGGTGCTGTCTGTGTGGAGATTGTATGTTCTCCCTGTGGCCATATGGGTTTTCTCTGGGTGCTCCGGTTTCCTCCCACACTCCAAACACACGTACAGGCTTGTAGGTTAATTGACTTATGGAAATTGTAAATTGTCCCTAGTGTGTAGGATAGTGCTAATGTACGGAGTGATCGCTGGTTGGTGTGGACTTGCTGGGCCGAAGGCTCTGTTTCCACGCTGTATGTCTAAAGTCCAAAGTCTACTTGCAGTGTAGGGATGCAAAATAATTGGTACTGAACTCTTACAATGACTACAGGTTTGCCATTTCGAAGCCATGATCCAGGATTTCATATTCCAGCCTATCTTATGACCATAACTTCAGTGAAATGTTGCTGGAGTCGCCACAGATTTTCTCAAAGTATACAGCATGCACATCCTGTCCACAAGAATTACTTCCTGTGACTTTTTATATGTCAATATTTATACTGGCAACTTCCTGTATAAACATGTGAAATGGGACGTTTTATGTAAACATTTTATATTGAAAAAACCTATCATTAAACAATTCACTGATAATTCAATTAAATCATTTAAAATGCTTATAAAAATCTCATTTGTCATTTTACTCACAATAACAAAATAAATCTGATGTTCAACACACAGTTCTAAATAACATTCTAGATGACAGATTTCACAATATCTTCTGGCAAGAGTAAAATAAACCAAAGAAGTAAATTTGGAAATAAATGCCCTGATTTTAACCTACTTTGCCCATTGAGGTGAGGGTGCGTTTTAAAGTCTACCAAATTCAATAAAGTATTAAGACATACTGAACACAAGTCAACAACCTGATCTGATCCATTCCATTTCATTCTATTCCCAGCATTGGGCTATGATAAAATTGGAGGGAATGTATCTTCTAATGCAGGCGTTCCCCAGGTTATGTAACAGTTCTGTTCCTGAGAACTCTCCCCAACCTATGTTTCCCTGTCGGAAACAAATATTTTCAATGACATGATCATTTATTTACTGTCCGTCTGTGAAGTCAGAATGGTACAGGATCAGAATGTCCCATGTCCAATGACTAGTATTTATGGCCCTAAATTATCAATGGACAGTACATTGTTTGATAAAGTATTTTACTGGTGTCAATAGAAGACACAAGATGAAGGAGCAAATTTATTAACTTCAGGAAGCTTGGTGGAGTACATATCACCAAGTGGAAATGATTGAGAGCTTCAAATTCCTTGAGAGTTAATATTACCAATGATTTGTCATGGACCAACCACAATGAAGCAACGATAAAAAAGCACAGAAATGCTTACTAAGGGGACTGAGAAAATGTGGCATGTCTCCGACAACTCTTATAAACTTCTACAAATGCACAGTAAAAAGCATACTTCCGGGTTGCATCACAGCTTGGTTTGGGAACAGCTCTACCCAAAGCCACAGGAAATTGCAGAGAATCGTGGATCTAGCTCAGTTCATAACAGATATCAGACCTCCCACCATTTATTCCATCTACACTTCATGCTGCCTTAGGAAAGCAGCAACATAATTAAGGACCTTTTCCCATCCTGGTCATTCCTTCTTCTCCTGTTCCTTTTGGGAAGAAGATACAGGGGCTTGGAAGTGCTCACTACCATTCTCAGGAACAACATAAGATAGATCGGCACAGAAGATAGACACAAAATGCTGGAGTAACTCAGCGAGACAGGCAACATCACTGGAGAGAAGGAATGGGTGGCATCTCGGGTCAAGACCCTTCCTTCTTATACACTCAGGAACAACTTCTTCCCCTCAGTTATCAAACTTCTGACTGGTTCTTCCATATACTAGAGTACAGACCTGATTCTCTGATCTACTTCATTGCAGATATGGGATTTTTTCTCTGGAACTGTTATGTTAGAATTCTGTATCACGTTGCTCTACCTTTTGTACTTGTGTTTGGCTTGATTATATTCATGCATTGTATTATATGATTGGATTGGATAGCGTGTAACCAAAACCATTTCGCTTTACCTTGGTACATGTGATTAAAATAGACCTGAACCTAAACCTAAGAGTTTGCCTTGTCAGTTTCTAAAACAAATCTCTTATATGACGTTCTGCTGTGAATTAACAGCATGCAATTATAGCAGGCAATGATGTTAGCTTGATTACTGCAGGAAGGTTTCACGTAAACAGATTTTTTTTTGAAGATTGAATTAACTGGCTTTTATCCATATTTCATAACTCCTGAATCTGCATTGCGTTAAGGTGAGTGAGGCAATGTTTAAAGGAGATGTGCAGAACAGGTTTATTACACAGAGAGTGACAGGTGCCTGGAATGTACTGCCAGTGGTGGAGGTAATTATGATAGTGGCATGGATATGCAAGGAATAGAGGGATATGGATCACATACAGGTAGAAGAGATTCGTTTAATTTGACATCATATCAGTCATGGACATTGTGGGCTAAAGGCCTGTTCCTGCATTGTACTGTTCTATATTCTATGTTTGCATTTCTGTTACTAACTTTCCTATGTTGAAAAATTGTTCACGAAGTTACAGGATAATTTGCGTAAAGTCAGTATCCCGCTACTCATGTAATAACCTTTCATAACCTGCAGTGCCCTAGTACCACGTGAATACCTACTGAATAATTTAGGTTGAACTTTGCCCCTTGTCCGGCAACAAAGTAACCCTGGAAACCCACCTTTCCGCAGGTGACAAAACCCTGATATGAACAAGTTTGTTATTTTGAGCTACTGGAGATAAATTTCAGGAAATTAATTTTAATCTGGCAAGGTGACTCCTGATGCTGGGTAATTTTCTATTACTTTTATTTCATTATCAACATGTGATCACCCGACAATAAAAAATTATAGTCTTTTTACGTAAATTCAGCTGGGAGGGAAAATAAGTCAGCTTGACACCTAGCAATAAGTCTTGTCTCACAGAATGTGTAGGAAGGAACTGCAGATGCAGTTTTAAACCAAAGATAACCACAAAAAGCTGGAGTAAGTTAGCGGGACAGGCAGCATCGCTGGAGAGAAGGAATGGGTGACGTTTCGGGTCAAGACCCTTATTCAGAAGGGTCTGAAGAAGGGTCTTCACCCAGTTCTTCTCTCCAGTGATACTGCCTGTCCCGCTGAGTTAATCCAGCTTTTTGTGTCTATCGTTTGTCTCACAAAATGTGTGATTGAGCAACAAACAAAAATTTATGTCTTCAGACTCAGAGTTTAAGGGAACACTACTATATAATTGCTGATGTAGGACAATATTGCATCTAGATATAGGACCTGTTTGGATAGCATGCAAAACATTGAATTCACTGTCCCTCATACACGTGACAATGATAAACCTAAACCTATCTCTAAATTTCCACAAAAGCACGAGGCTTAGACAAGTTTAGTTTTGAGATACAGTGCAGAAACAGCCAACTGACTCTGTGCTGACCAGTGACCCCCGCACACTTACACTATCCTACACACACTAGGGACAATTTACAATGACACCACACCATTTAGCCTACAAACCTGTATATCTTTAGAGTGTGGGAGGAAACTAGAGCACTCAGGAAAAAAACCCATGCAGGTCTTGGGGAGAACGTACATACTCCATACGGACAGCACCTGTAGTCAGGATCGAACCCGGGTCTCTGGCGCTGCAAGGCAGCAACTCTACCTCCGCGCAACCGTGCTGCCCTACGATGGGTCAAATCTGACAAAATTGAACCTGCAAAGAAATGTAAGATGCAAATCAGATCTTAGGGAAATTAAGAATCCATTGCTGCCATCTCTGTTGCTCAAGGGCCTGTCCCACTTAGGCGATTTTTCAGCGGACTGCGGGCGACTGTCAAGTTCGCGGCACTCGCCTGAAAAACTGCGAACTGGAACGGCTACTATCAGAGTGGAACACACACACACACACACACACACACACACACACACACACACACACACACACACACACACACACACACACACACACACACACACACACACACACACACACACACACACACACACACACACACACACACACACACACACACACACACACACACACACACACACACATCGCAAAGGCGGGGGCCAGGGCAAGTGGGGAGGAGCGCTGTCTGAAATTCACACCGTGCAAATCCAAGGTGATACAGACATACAGGAAGGTTAAGACGGCTAGCACAGTGTATGGTAAGTCCTTTAAAAGAGGGGGGGGGGGGGAGGGGAGAAGGGGGGGAGGGGAGAACCATATAACAGACAGCACGGAAACAGGCCATCTCGACCCTTTAAGTCCAGCCGAACAACTTTTTTTAAGCCTTAGAGCTGTGAAGCCTGCAGATATTTACCATAACCCTCCATTATCCTTGGTTCTCCATAACCTCATCCAATTTATTTTCCCTGATACCAATGAACCTGCCCAGTCACAACTTCCACTAATTAAAACTCATTCCACGACCGCCTCGACTACTCTATGCGTAAATGAAGTTCCCCCTCTACAACTGCCCCTAAACTTCAGTCCATTAATTCTGAACCATGGCGAACTCTTGTTTGAATCTTGCCCCTATTCTCAAAGGGAAAAGCTTGTCCACATCAACTCTGTCTATCCCTCTCATCATTTTAAAGACCTCTATCAAGTCCCCCCTTAACCTTCTGCGCTCAGAGAATAAAGACCTAACTTATTCAACCTATCTCTGTAACTTAGTGTGGCGAAACCCAGGCAACATTCTAGTAAACCGCCTCTGTACTCTCTCTATTTTGTTGACATCCTTCCTATAATTGGGCGACCAAAATTGTACACCATACTCCAGATTTGGTCTCACCAATGCCTTGTACAATTTTAACATTACATCCCTGCTTCTATACTCAATGCTCTGATTTATAAAGGCTAGCATACCAAAAGCTTTCTTTACCACCCTATCTATATGAGATTCCACCTTCAAGGAACTATGCACGGTTATACCCAGATCCCTCTGTTCAACTGTATTCTTCAATTCCCTACCATTTACCATGTACGTCCTATTTTGATTTGTCCTGCCAAGGTGTAGCACCTCACATTTATCAGCATTAAACTCCATCTGCCATCTTTCAGCCCATTTTTCCAAATGGCCTAAGGTCACTCTGTAGACTTTGGAAATCCTCTTCATTATCCACAACACCCCCTATCTTGGTATCATCTGCGTACTTACTAATCCAATTTACCACACCTTCATCCAGGTCATTGATGTACATGACAAACAACAAATTTAAAACACAATCCCCCGGAGGCACCCCACTAGAGAAGAGTGTGGTAAGAAGGGAAGAGAAGGTAAAAATACATACATATAATAAAAAAATAGAAAAATTTTAATAATAAGAGATCTGTGAAGTGAGCAGTAGAGCCATTCCGGTTGAATGTGAGTGTTATCTCTTATTTTGCATTATTTTGTTTTTTCACCCATGGCTATGGGGTAGAAGCCCGGTCTGAGTCTGTTTGTGCGATTAATTAAAAGACCTACGACTACCTCGACTACCCATATCTACATGCCAACCCCACTACAACTGCACCTACAACTACAGGTTCATCGATTTTCACCATGGTGAACATGTTGAAAACTTTGCGGCGACCATACTGAGGCCGCGACTAGTTCCCAGAATGCAGGGTCTCCTCGCGATCATGAAGGAGACTCACCAGAGACCACCAGCGAACATGTGGCGACCATGTGGCGATCATGAGGCGAGCGCAGAGTCTCCTGCACTCGCCTAAAAAGTCGCCTGTGGGACAGGCCTTTTAGTCACCCAGAAGTGGGCTGGAATCTTGGCTCCCAGACAGGGATTAGATCAGGAGAAGTGATTAGGGCTGTTATTGGCACTGGCTAAACAAGCTTACTTGGATCCAAGCCTTGCCTTTATTTGGCACTCGGTTAACGGCAGAGGCAATGAGTATTCTAGTCCTTTAGTTCAGATAAACTCAGTCTATTCTTTTTCTTGCATCTCGGAGTGGCAGGATTTGCATGAGGGTGTCTACTGTGCCTTCCCCTTGCTGAAGCTTGAATTTATTTATTGTTTGGATTCAGTGACTAAATCTACATACTTATGTGAAGTCTGCTGAAAGGCGTTCATATACCACCAACACAACCCAAACACCTTATCTCAACCACATTTCCCCAGGGAAACTATGGCACCTTCTGTTCTTCCCCTGCAAGAGTAAAAGCAATTTGAATTTATGATATCCTACATGGCTTATGGTGAGGTCTCCTCTACATTGGAGAGACCAACTGCAGCATTGCTAAATACTTCTCTTCATCCACGTGAATGCAATTTAAGCTTTCCAAAGATATACAGGTTTGTAGGTTAATTGGCTTGGTATGAGTGTAAATTGTCCCCAGTGTGTGTAGGGCAGTGTTAATGTGCTGGGATCGCTGGTCAGTGCAGACTCGGTAGGCCATAATTGTATATACTTCAATCTGGTCCCAACTCAATTTGAAGAAGAGTCCTGACCCAAAACGTTGCCTATCCATGTCTTCCAGAGATGCTGCTTGACCCACTGAGTTACTCCAGCACTTTGTGTTTCACACAAATTCAGTCTTCTCTTAGTTTAGTTTTGTTTGGGGGTACAATGCGGAGACAGACCCACCGAATGCTGCACCACCATCTTCCGCAGGAGAAACTCAGCGGGTGAGGCAGCATCTATGGAGTAAGGAATAGGCAACGTGTCGGGTCGAGACCCTTCTTCGGACTGTTGTCAGGGGGGGCGGGAAAGGAAAGGAAGAGGCGGAGACAGTGGGCTGTGGGAGAGCTGGGAAGGGGAGGGGAAGGAGGGAGAAAGCAAGGACTACCCAAAATTGGAGGTCAATGTTCATACCGCTGGGGTATAAACTACCCAAGCAAAATATGAGGTGCTGCTCCTCCAATTTGCGGTGGGGGACTCACTCTGTCCATGGATGTGGCCCAGGATAGAAAGGTCGGATTCAGAATGGGAGGGGGAGTTGAATTGCTGAGTCACCGGAGATCAGGTTGATTAATGTGAACTGAGCGTAGTTGTTGGGTGAAGCGGTCGCCAAGCCTGCACTTGGTCTCACCGATGTGGAGCAGTTGACACCTGCAATCGGATGCAATAGATGAGTTTGGAGGAGATGCAGGTGAACCTTTGCCTCACCTGGAAAGACTGCTTGGGTCCTTGGATGGAGTCGAGGGGGGAGGAAAAACGACAAATGTAGCATTTCTAGCGGTTGCAAGGGAAAGCACCAGGGGAGGGTGGTGGTTTGGATGGGAAGGGACGAATTGTCCAGGTAGTTACGGAGGGAACGGTCTCTGCAGAAAGCCGAAAGGGGAGGAGATGGGAAGGGCTCTAGCCAGTTGTGGAATCCCTTTGGAGGTGGCGAAAATGTTGGAGGATTATATGTTGTATGCGACAGCTGGTAGGGTGGAAGGATAAGGGGGACTTTGTCCTTGTCACGAGTGGAGGGATGGGGAGTGACAGTGAAGCTACGGGATACAGAGGAGTCCCTGGTGAGAGCCTCATCTATAATAGAAGAGGGAAACCCTGTTCCCTAAAGATTGAGGACATCTCCGATGCCCTGGTTTGGAACACTTCATCCTGGGTGCAGATGTGCCATAGACAGAGGAATTGGGAGTAAGGGATAGAGTCCTTACAGGAATCAGGGTGGGAAGAAGTGTAGTCCAGATAGCCATGAGGGCTGGAAAGGTAGACACATTGAATTAATCTTCCAATTAAATACTTTATATCTCTTGGGCTAAATATTTTTGTTCCCATCCCCCGTCTTCCCTATGTACCACCTGGGCTTATCTTTTATCCTTATCATATCTTTTGCCTTTTCAGCTCTGCCTATCAAAAACTTCCCTCACATGTATCTATCTTTGGAGCGGCACATTGGCATAGCGGTAGAGTATATCTGATGTTTATAATGTTCATTTATAATGACACATGCTATCCACCACATTATAAAAGGAATGAAATTGAATTCAGGTTGGATTCGGACCGTGTGGTATAAAATATGAATGAGAATTCCTTGAGTCTGACTGCAATTGATTTATTCTGTTGCTGGAATTTTAAAAGCGTCAGCAGGAAATAAGAACACTTGACCTGAAGTGACATCAGAATACGGCAACCTATAGTTTTTGCATGGGATAGTAATTGAAAAAAAAAAGAAGATCCCAACGCCTTAAAGTCACATTTAAAACCTATGATGAAAGGATTTAAAAAGTTTCAAAGTTTATTAACTTTCTGGTTGTGAATCTTTACCCATCTTACAGCAAAAAGCAACAGATACCTTTGGTTTGTAGAGGTGGACAGAACACTCCAGGTGCCTGCAAGCAATAGGAAGTGGGTTATAGATTCCAGAACCAGAGTGATTTAGTATGTTTATTGCACACCTTGCTGTACCCCGAGCCAAACTCACCATTGGCCTTCAGCAAGAACTAGAGAAACTGATTTTAATGAAGAAACATACTAGGGATGTAGCTACAGTGTAAATAAATTATGACATTTACTGTGTAGACTGCTGAATTAAGGACACATTTCTCATCATAATATTTCAGCTACTAAAGCAAGAGGATTCAATGACATTTAGGCATTTACTCTCAGGAGGTTATCACTATTCACTATTTAATCAAAAATTAGTTGGGGGCATGTTATCATGAAACATGATCATATAAACATCCTGTGGTGCATAAAAATGTGTTCTGAAAAGCAATCTCAAGCCATGTAATGTGTTTACAAGAAATGCCATAAATTAGTGAGGCCATAAATTCTGTCTTGGATTTAGTGGGGTCAGTGGCACAGAAACATTCACAACATTTTATGGAAGTGAACGACACAGTGAATGGCAGGGCCCGGCAGAGAGTTGTAGAGCAGAGGGATCTAGGAGTGCAAGTACATAGTTCCTTGAAAGTAGAGTCACGGGTAGATAAGGTGGTCAAGAAGGCTTTCAGTCCATTTACCTTCATCAATCAGGGTATTGAGTCTAGAAGTTGGGATGTTATATTACAGTTGCACAAGACATTGGTGAGGTTGCATTTGGAATATTGTGTTCAGTTTTGGTCACCTGCTTTAGGAAATATGTTGTTAATTTGACAGAGTACAGAGAAGAATTACTGTACAAGGATGTTGCCAGGGCGTGAGAGGCTAAAGTGCAGGGAGAGGTTGTGCAGCTAGGATTTTTTCCTTGTGCAGGAAGATGAGGAGTAATCATATAGAGGTGTATAAGATCATGAAGGGAATAGATAGGGTGAATGCACAGTGTTTTATCCAGAGTAGGGGAATCAAAAACCAGAGGACATAGGTTTAAGGTGAAAGGGGAGAAATTTAATATGACAGGTGTAGAGGGATATTGGACAAATCCAGGCAGGTGGGACTAGTGTAGATGGGACATGTTGGTCGGTGTGGGCAAATTGAGCCATAGGGCCTATTTCCACACTGTAAGCCTCTAACACTCTATGAAATAACCTGAATTGGAAGGGCTTTACAGCACATTGACTGAGCCTCCTATACTGTTAGCTATTGTTAGGTAGCTATTGCACATTTGAAAGTATAGCTTTTTGCTCAGATCTACCTCTTAATGCAATATATCCCAATGAAGAAATTGTGGCTTAGATTTGTCTTGTAAATTTATGGGCACATTTCAAGTATTTCATAATACTGTGCATTAACTCAACTTGCCTTGAATGCAGAAATTTCTTTGCAAATAAAAATTCAGTATCTAGTTTATATTAAAGATAAGTTCACAGCCTGACTCGGTAGCTCGAATGCCCAGAAACGAAGAAGATTGCAAAAAGTGGTGAACACTGCCTAGTCTGTCATGTGTACTGACCTTCCCACCATCGAAGGGATCTTATAAGATTTGTTACCTCAAAAAGGCAGCCAGCATGATCAGAGTTCCACACCACCCTGACCATGCTCTCATTTCACTCCTGCCATTGGGAAGAAGATTGGTTGGAAGATCTGAAAACTGTAAAGTCCAGGTTCAGGAGCAGCTTCTTCCCTATAACCAACAGAGTATTACCACTGCAAACTCCATCCAGGCTCCGAACTACAGTATATGGGCTTTGGGGCATTTTTTACTTTTCACTATTATTGTTTGTTTATTTGGCTGTTTTTCAATCTATATATACTGAACTTATTTTGTTGTTTATTACAGGATTTACAGAGTACTGTGTTTACATATCTGTTGTGCTGCTGCAAGTAAGAATTTCATTGTTTCGTTTTGGGTCATATGACAATAAAACAATTGAAATTCTTTTAAAATGTTGAAAAGTAGCAATCCGAACTCCAAGTCCAATGAAGATCCAAAATACTGAAAAGGCAGTGAGGAGATCAATCAGGAATGTCTGGAAAAGGTATGGGATCTAATTCCGCTGGAATTCTGCACTATGCAACAATTGTCTAGTCAGTGGACAGGAAGTGGAGTGCCTAATACTTAGTGAGTGGTGCTTTTAATGCTGCCCGCTTACTATCCTACAGGGTCTTTTCTGGATCATGGTGAGTATTTTACCTAACAAACTCTTTGTGTAATTCATGTTAACTTAAAGTTCATACAAATTCTGCCAGAAAGGAAAGACTTCAAAAATGTAACGGCCAAGGTTATCAACCTAGGAGAGGTATCAATTACTGTCACGAATGAATCTTTAATCTCTCTGAGAAACTAAAGTTGATTAGTACCTCATGGCACATTAGGTCCTTGCCAGACCTTCTTTCCAATGGTTTACAGTGCATGGCATCTCTCCAGCATTCTGGGTCCATGTTAGTATGACTTTGTAGGGACAATGAGACAATGTACTTAACCTGAGGTTGCAAGTGAACCCCCACTTCTCGTGCAGATTTGGACAGGACCTGCGTCAGTAGCTGTAGATAGTTGGTCTTTCGGCTCCACTACATTTTTGTGGTGAAGCAGGAATCTTGGGATTTTTGGTCACAAGCTGTTATAATCTATATCATCTGTTTTGCAAGAATGGTTTGCGGCCTTCTGATTCATTATCTTGCGTGTACTGTAGTCTGCATCTCCAATGAGTAGTGCCTTACATTTCCTCACAAGAAACTTTGTGACCCCATATAAATTGGTGAATTTGGTATAAGATTTGCTTCATTTTTTTGGCTTGAAACCTAAACTTGGTAATTTATGAAAGCAAAAATGTGAAGCGATTCTTTGAATACTTTAAGGACAGTCAGATAGATACTTGAAAGAAAGATTGGGGGGGGGAGGGGGTTTGGGCGGGGGGGCATGGGGGGGGGGGGGAGTTACCAGATGTAAGCAGAAATGAGGGATTGCAAACAGGTCGACCATGATCTTAGTGGAGAGTTGACCAAGCTCGAGGGTTTGTTGTTGTTTCTACTTTTTAACTTTGCATGTTCCTATGACCTTTTACATGACAAGAAAAAGAATGGAGTAATGTGGTTTACTCTTTGTTGTATTGAAATTGCTCAGTGATGGTTGTGGGTTGCACCATGTGGTGGTAGAGTGCTGCAGCAATGAAGTTGCTACCTTACAGCACCAGAGACTCGGGTTTGATCCTGACTGCGGGCGCTGTTGGTACGGAGTTTGCACGTTCTCTCTATGACCACGTGAGTTTTCCCCGGGTGCTCCAGTTTCCTTCCACATTCCAAAGGGGTACAGGTTTTTAGGTTAATTGGCTATGATAAAGATTATCCCTAGTGTGTGTAGGATAGTGTTGGTGTACAGGGATCGCTGGTCCCCGTGGACTCGGTTGGCCGAAGGGCCTGTTTCCTCACTGTATCTCTAAAGTAAACTAAACCAAAGGTTAGTGATGGCAGAATTGGCAGTCATGCATGTTGATGTAATTAGGGCATGTCTTTTGGTGGATAAACATTAGATGTGCAAAATTAAGTGCCTGGTACAATTTTCAGAAAGGTGCCATTTCACCTGGAGATGTTAGATGGTCTGGGGTGACGACTTTTGCATGATTTGTGCATGATTTGTGTATAAAATACCTGGTGCTGCACGATCCAATTTTTAGGCATGTCAGTTTGTAATTTGCATTTTTCTTATTTTTTATATCGGGAATGATGATCACTTTAAAAAAATCACGACGAGCATGACTACTTCAAGATGTTATATTTTGTTCAACAGATAATTAGGATTGTGAATCCAAGTACTGTCTGCTTGAATCCCACTGCCACAGCTGAGCCAGTTGTGTTAGTGCTCAGCATTGCTGTTACGTGAGATGCTTCTGACAGCAAAGTGTTCCACCTCAAGGACAGAGACCGACAGCACCTCATCTTCTCCTGCTTTAATCATCTTCTGCTGGTTAAGCACAGGGTGACAGTGATGGTTGCCACAGAGATGATGCTTGGTAGAAAGCCTCGCTATCCCACATGAAGAAGATCACACAGAAGCAAGGGCCTTAGGGAATTGAATAACAAAAACATGGGGGAAGCAATTCAAACTCATTTCATTGCTGAGGGTGATGAATACCGCAGTTTAAAATGAGAAACCATGGTCTTTCTCTGAACTAAAAGTCCAAAGTTCACTCCCACTGATGATGCCATTCTATGTATTTTAGATACATGTGACTTCTGTAAATTAAAATCAAAATTCTGACAGAAGGTAGCTGTCGTTTCACACATGGAAAGAATTGGTTTTGTTTTTTACCCAGCTTAAGTACATGTTTGTAAGACCATCAAAATTATTGATTGTGCATGAAGAATAAATAGAACAATTTCTTACATGGATATTTATCAGAAGGTTTCTCAGGGATGCTAATTGTCATATGATTATTATATGATGCTAATTATTGAATGGGATAAAACCCTACTTCTTACTTGGTCCTTCCTCAAAAATATATTTCCATTTCTTTCAATCCATTTGCCATGTAGTTATTCAATTTTTTTAAATCTAAGTATACTCACGCTGCAGTGTCCAGTTGCTGTGCTCCATTCAGTGTGATGCTTAATCCCACTCCTTTAATAACCTCACAGCTACATTTACAAACTGTGACGCAGCAGTTCAATCCAGCTCTGGTCACACTGGACGCAGAGTGACTAGGCCTCGAGTAGTGGTTTATCATATTAATACCATGTAACGTCGCTCTATAATTGCCAATTCACATTTAGAGTGAAGTTCACATACTTCTGTGACTCTGATTTCCTCTAATCATATTGTGGAATATTCCATGGGTGAATTAAAGGTAAGTTGCGCTAGTATGGGTGTTGCGGGCTGAAGGTACTGGTTTCCAGAGGGCTAGTATAGACATTGTGCGCCGTATAGATGCTTGGGCAGGCATGCAAATGTTGCAACAATTTTAAAAGCCAACCTAAGGCAAACAATTGGGCTGCAGCTACCCGACAACCAAAATTCATTTTGTGAACACAAACTTGTTAAAAAAGGCGAGGCAAACAATTGGGCTGCAGACACCCGACAACCAAAATTCATTTTGTGAACACAAACTTGTTAAAAAAGGCGAGGCAAACAATTGGGCTGCAGACACCCAACAACCAAAATTCATTTTGTGAACACAAACTTGTTAAAAAGGGCTGCAGCCACTTTACAGCTGCATCGAGGGGACTCACCGTGGAGTAGACGTGCGTTCAGTGTTATTCGCAGCTCAGAGAGCCGTGACCTTCTCGCTTACTGGTCTGGCAGAGACTGAGTGAGGCACGACACTTCCTGGTTTTATAGTCCCTCCCCCTGCCGCCAGTGGGGGCAGCAAAGAGAATGGGGAATTTTGTAAAAACATTAATATCTCTCTCATTTTTCATCGACAGAAAAAATCCTCCACACTCATTTGGCGGAAGGGGGCTCTGAGCGAGGTGGCCAAAAATGACGGCCGTAGGTGGCAGCGTTGTCTCGGAAATCGCAGTACAGTCAGCCAAAAGCGGTCAAGATCAGAGATTTAATAATATAATATAAATAATAATATATAATAATAATAATAATAATAATAATAATAATAATAATAATAATAATAAACTTTATTACGGACTCAAGGTCCAGACAAAGGGCAACATTACATTAAAAATGCATTGCATATCAAATATCATAAATATATATAAAATCATGGTATATCACATAAAAACCTCATAATTTATATTTAACAAAAGCCCACAATACTTAAGTTAAAAATCCAGATTAAAAGATCATCAATGTCCTACAACGAGACAACGATACAGTGTCTCCACAACTGGGATTCGTAGCGTGTAGTGCTAATCCTAATGTTTGTCAAGGCCACAATAAGCACATTTTTAGAGTCATTTATCCTGCAAATGAATTTATACATGTGGTGTCTTAGGATAGCTTCTAAAGTACTGACTCCTGCAGCCACAAACATATTACTGGCATTACACCATCTAGGTTGCCTTAGCAGTGTTCTCATGGCATCATTATATGCCACATTTAGTCTCTGCATACTTGTCTTTAAATAGTTCGACCACAGGTGCGCAGTGTAGAGGGGTGTGCAGTATGCTCTAATAAATAGCGACATCTTCACCACATCTGCACACGCACCAAATTTACGCAAGAGGATATTTGCCTGTACATACAGCATGCGTCGTTGCCTATAAATATCCTCATCATCTGTCATTTGTTCTGTAATAATATGCCCTAGATATTTTATCTTATTACAGACACTAAGATTGTTGTCAGACAATTTAAAAACAGGATATTTTAGGCATTTATCCTCTTTGGTTCTACAGACCATAACAGCACTCTTACTAGCATTATATTTAATGTCATGTTCCACACCATACACGGAACATATAGTAAGGAGCTGCTGGAGACCAGCGCTAGATGGACTAAAGACCACAAGATCATCTGCATACATAATATGGTTCACTAAAATAGTACTAATCACGCACCCAGTGTTACAGGCTTTCAATTGTTTAGACAGATCATCAATATATAGATTAAAAAGGACTGGGGACAAAATTCCCCCTTGTCTAACACCATTGCTAACCCCAAATGGGGCTGAGACCCTATTGCCCCATTTTATTTGCATAGTCTGGTGGGCATACCAGTAGGCCAGAATTCTAACAATGTATTCAGGCACCCCTCTTTGACTCATTTTACCAAACAGCTTTCTGTGATTAACACGGTCAAAGGCTTTGGAAGCATCAATAAAGCATAAGGATTGAAGAGTTTTTGCCTCTATATGTGTTTACAAACTCCTTTAGGGCATATATGCATAAGTCAGTGCCATGTTTAGCTTTAAAGCCAAACTGGTTATCTGTGGAGTTAACAAACTCATTTATTCTATCCAGCAGAACTCTTTCTAAGACTTTTGACAATATGCTGGCTAAAGCTATGGGCCTGTAATTATTTAGACTGCCTACTTTACCAGCTTTGTCCTTAATGACCGGCACTAACAGGACAGACAACATTGAGTCTGGTAACAAGCCATGAATCATAAAGCCAGTAAAACAAATAGCTAGGAGAGGAGCTATCCTCATACTCGCATACTTAAGATGTTCAGCAGAGATATGATCCAAGCCACTTGCTTTGTTGTTGGACAGCTTGTTCATGGCATGATACACCTCATGTGACATAATCACCATCGAGTCATTACTCTCAATATTTTCCACCCTATAAAAGTCACCTTGGACACGGTTGAATAAAGTGCTATAATGTTGTCGCCATAACTCCGCGATATTAGCTGTTCCGGAGATTCCATCTCCAGTACATGGTAGAGATGTTTTGCAACTGCTAAGAGCTCTCACTTCCTTCCAAAAATCTGTAGCATTGTTACTTAGCAGCTTAGGCATGGAATCAGCCCTCATAGCTTGCTCATTTTTACAGATGAAGCGAACAGCATACTTATACCTTGCATTAGTGAGCTTCTTGTACTCAAACACAGGCTCCTGTCTGGGTCTACCTGCCATAGCCCATGATTTAGTGGCTTCACGGGCTTCAGTATGATACTCAGCTACATACTTATTCCAGCCAGGTCTGATGTTATGTGTCTTATTTTTATGCTTGCAGTAGGGCTTACTGCCTACATATAAGGCGCTTACTATATCATTATACATGGAGCAGATATCTCTCCTATGCTCCATATCTTTACAATTAACATTGCTACATATTATTGCATCTTTAGGTAGATGAATATTGCTTAAGGATTTATTTGTATGGGCATAATAGGCTAGGATGTCTTCCTTTGTAAGCGTTGACCAGTCCAGTTTTTCTGTATTAAAGCTATTTCTATCTCTGGATACCTCAGGTATGTGTTCAACATTTATTGTCATAGCAACAGGTATATGATCAGTCATTGCTGCCCTGTACATAATGCTCATACACCCCAGTGAGGCATGTGCATCAGCTGTACTAATACAGTGGTCCAGCCATGATGTGGTGTGCCAGGCCTCACTAATATAAGTATAGCTATCTGTAGGTAAAAGCACTTTGCTTGACAATATTAAATTATTATCTTGACAGAACTGAGCCATACGATTGGCAAATAATGAGTTCCTATCTGATATAGATTAAGAGATCGAGTCATCACATTATACTTTGTTGCAATACATTTATGTGCTTGCAATTCAGTTGAAGATCGACCGCCACATTGACATAAATAATGATGGTTGATGAAGTGTCTGCAACCTGAATTGTCGACTCCACAAATGCTGCCTGAACTGTTGAATGTTTCCAAAACTTTCTGTTTTTATTTCAGATTTCCAGCATCTGCAGTTCTTTTGAATTTCAATGTCTGCCACAATTTACATTAGGTTCCTTGTCTATCTCAATGAACGAATAACAGTGATACTTCGTTCCAGAGAACAGTGCAGAAGAACAAAATCTCATTGAGGGGTTGAACTTCCTGGAGTGCGATGGGTCCCTGGTGGGAGACCGCTTTTTGGAGCTCCTGCAACGGCAACTTCTCCCACCGGAATCGCAGAGTTCAAAGGACTCGGAGCGGGGCCTAACATCGCCTGGCGTGGCGTAAAAGACCATGGGACTTACCTTCGCCCACAGGGGGCTTTAACAGCGGGAGCCCCAGTCGCCTCGATGTTGCATTTGGACTGCTGGACCGCGGGAGAAGAACAAAGGGAAGAGATAAGACTTTTGCCTTCCATCACAGTAAGGAGGTGTTGGAGATGCAGTGTGATGGATGTTTGTGTAAATTGTGTTAAGTGTGGGTCTTGGTTTTTTTTGTAATGTTAAGACTGTAGAAATGCAATTTTGTTCAAACCAAGCTGTTTGAATGACAATAAAAGGCATTCTATTCTACTCTATTCAATGGTGTTTCATGGCAGGGAAATGAATTAAATCAGTGATTTTACTTCAGAGTCACGTAAGTGACTACGTGAAGAGCCCGCTCAGCACGCATGCGCAACGTTACGTTCAACAGTGCAACAGCGGCCGCATCGGGAGTCAGGCGCTCCCGCTACAGGTGAAAGAACGGACCGTCAGGTAAACTCTGAGGTCGGGCTTTCTTTCACAGGGAGCCTTCTGCTTTTCAGGCAGAGAAGAAAGGCTCTTGGACCTCCTCCACGGAGGAGCGTTCCATCTGGGGGGGGGGGGGCAGCAACAAGGCGGTAGGACCGCTTACCAGGCGCTCCGCTATTCCCCGACACCGTGCCAAGCCCAGCCCGCTAGCGCCTGAGCAGCAGGCTGGAAGTAAAGCCACGGAAGAGGCGTCCGGCCGGTGGCTTCTGACTTCTCAGACGGGGACGTCTCTCCACCCGCACGGGGGCGGGGAGACAGCCGCCTGAGCCGCATGGAGCGGCTCCTGGAGCAGGAGCTCCAGCGAGGGACATGCTTCGTGAGGGGCGCTCTCGCAGGGGGAGTTCAGGCACTCCCTCCACAGTGTCTTGTGCACTGTCCATTGCTTCCTCCTTACTCGAGGGTAGCTTTGGTGACCAGGACTGGGCTGAAGATCTCGGGAGTATGCAAGGGGTGCAGGAACAGGAAGAGCTGCTAGGTGTGGTGGACCGCTACGTGGCAACCCCACGTGCAGGAGGCCGTTAAAAGCCAGACGTTAGCCATCACATCGTTTGCTCGTTCCGTGGACAAATACGGAGATGACCACAACCTTCGTAAACAAATCATAAGACCTGCCATAAAATGCTAAATTTGCGGGGTTGTGCATACCCCAGCCACTGAGCCAGACCCACTGCTCTTTGGCAAAAACCTCACAAAATATATGAAGGATATGGAAGAGATTTTAAAAAAACTTTCGGTCTCATGAGGGCAGGCCCGGGAGGAGCAAACCAAAAACAAAAATTCCTAAGCAGCAGCACCCCATCGCGTCCATCAGTCGACGTCTACCATATGGGACTGGTGAAAGCTCGGGGTCCACATTCTATCCCCGGAAGTCTTCTTTAGACCAGGGCCCAGAGCGGACCCCATGGAAAATGCGCCACCCCCAACGTCACCGCCCACGTCAGACAACGTGCAACACTCGTTGGACCGGCAGGAAACAGAAGAATACCCATAACCATGGAGGTAGGTGGGTCTGGTTCCTACCAGCGTATAGAGAATAGGGGCTTAATACTAACAGGGGGGAGATTACACCTGTTTAAAGAAGCACGGGAGTCTATCACGAGTGATCAGTATATACTCAATGGCATTAGTGGATACAAATACAATTCATACTAGAAAAATTGCCACCAGTTCAACATTCACCCCAGAGGGTATTTTCCCCTCTCCGTTAAAGAAACGAGAGGGACAAGCTAAACTGGTGAGACTAATTACAAAGGGTATCATGGGGAAACATGAACCCTTGGAATTCGTATCAAATATATTCACTAAACCCAAAAAAGATGGTGGATGTTGCATCATCATTGACTTAACTTCACTAAATATGTTTGTTAAGTATATACATTTCAAAATGGAAACGGTTGTTACTGCCAAACAACTAATTTCCAAAGGATACTTCATGGCAAGCATTGATCTTAAAGATGTTTACCATTTAGTACCATTCACAAGGATCATCGCAGATACCTGAAATTTACCCGGATGGGGTAGCTATAGCAGTTTAAAGCGTTACCCAATGGGTTCACATCAGCCCAAGATTGTTCACCAAGATACTAAAACCAGCTCTGGCAATATTCAGGAGACAAAAACATATTGTCATGGCATATCTTGATGATATCTTAAATGGTAGGCAAGACCATGGAATTGACTATGTTAGCTGTATCAGCTACCAAACAGTTATTCAAAACCCTGAGATTGTCTTACATCCAGATAAATCTAAGTTGAAGCCATCCACAATCATGGACTACTTGGGCTTCACAATTAATTCAGTCTACGTGACTGTAACATTGCCAAGAGACAAAATAGTTGAATTGGCACAATCATGCAACAATTTAATGGTCAACGAACTACCAACTATTCGACAAGTAACAGAGTAATTGGGAAAATGGTAGCAGCATTTCCGGCTACATAATTCGGACCTTTGCACTGTCAAAACTTACAAATAGCAAAGGTACAGGCACCAAAAACGACATACAGGTCATTATGATCGTGTCATGAAGTTACCCACTGAAGCAATATCAGAACTACAGTGGTGGGCAAAAAATGTTTGGCATAGTTTTCAGCCCTATTATCATCACTAACCCTATGTTAGTTATCCAACCAGTGCTCAAGGCTGGGGAGCAACTAACTCTATATCCAGCACAGGTAATAGATGGACTAACACAGAGTCATCATTACCACTTACAGTGGGCATTAATTATCTAGAGATGTTGGGTGACTTTTATGGTTTAAAGCATATGCACAAATATGCATCACTTGCATGTACGGTTACAAATAGATAATACTACGGTGGTGGCCTACATTAACCATATGGGCGGCATAACATCGGTATCATGCGACAAGTTGGTCAACACGATTTGGCAATGATGTGTCGAAAGACATATATGGCTATCAGCAACTTACCTGCCAGGTAAGCTAAATACAGCGGCAGACACCAGGTCACATAAATTTAATGACAACATCGAATGGATGTTAAAACCCCAAAACATTTTGCAAAAGTTATCAAGCAATATGGCACGCCAGATATCGATTTATTTGCATCAAGGCTAAATCACCAGGTACCTATGTATGTCGCTTGGGAACCAGACCCTGAGGCAGCAGCGGTAGATGCGTTTGCGCTGGATTGGGGAAATTCTTCTTCTATGCATTTCCTCCCTTCCGCCTCATCAGTCGGGGACTACGGACAATACAAATGGACTCTGCTTCAGGTATTTTGATAGTACCTGACTGGCCTACACAGCCATCGTTCCCAATACTCCATGACTTGGTTGTTGAAACTCCGATGGTATTCCCCAGTGACCCAGAGTTATTAACACCCAGTGTCGGGCACAAGCCACCCGTGCCATGAAAAAAAAAAAAAAATCAAATTCCTTGGTTGCAGATTCTGCACAAACCGCTTCTGGGACTGGGATTATCAGAACAAACCATCGACACCATGTCAGCATCCGTCCGAACATCCACTAAAAAACAGCACTTGTCCAGCATCAAAAAATGGGAGAAGTACTGCTTGGATACAGGGACCACCTACTCAACCGCTACAGTTACCAACGTACTGGAATTCCTGGCGAACCTTCACCACGATGAAGGACTCGGCTACAGAGCCATCAACACAGCTAGAAGTGCCCTGTCTGTCTATTTAAAACCAGTTCCAGGACAACAGGCCATGGGGTCCCACCCGCTGGTGGTCAAACTAATGAAGGGTATTTACAACTCTAACCCCCTAGCCCAAGATACACCCATACATGGGATGTCAGTGTGGTCCTGACATACCTCAAATGGCCACCAGCCAGATCCCCCAACCTGGAACAATCTATGCTCAAAACACTCATGTTGATGGCACTTGTATCTACACAGAAGGTCCAGTCACTACACCTTTGTGTAGTGACTGGACCTTCTGTGTAGATACATTGCGACTGGACAGCATGCTCACAGCCCCAGACCAGATCTCTGTCATTATCCAGGGAATGATCAAACAGAGCAGACCAGGAACACCTAATCCAGTCGTGGAATTCCGGGCTTACCCGCCAGAACCATGGTTATGTGCCTTGACCCACCTACTGTCCTATATAGACACAACCAAAAATATTCGAGGGAGATGAAAAGCCTTGTTGGTCAGTCATAAAAAAACCTTATGGTCGGGTGACGAGCCAAACCATTTCGAGATGGCTCAAGCAGGTGCTAAAAGCTGCTGGGATAAACATTAACATGTACAAATCTCACTCCACCAGGGCAGCATCCACGTCGATGGCCAAAAGAATGGACGTGCCTATAGACCACATCCTGGCTACAGCAGGATGGTCGGGGGAAAGACCGTTCAGAAATTTTATAATAAACCGTTGGCAAAACCTGCTTTATTTGCAGAATTTTTTTTTACAGACTACAAATATTTAATTTAAGCCCAGGGGAGCAATTTAATTTCTTTGTTGTTATTGTTAAAAAATACCATTTTGTTTTTCTACAAACAGATTCATTGGTTGATTACGATAACACACTTCCTCCCTCAAGGACTTCGGCAGTGCGCGAAGTAATACCTATTACACGGTTTGAAATCACAGAGCTTTGAAGTCTTCACGTAGTCACTCACATGACTCCGAAGTAAAATAGTAAGATTAAACGAGAACTTACCAGTTTGAAGTATGATCTGTATTTTATGAGGAGTTACGATGAGGGATTACGTGCCCTCCGCTCCCACCCTCAATAATATGGGTCAAACTGATAAACTGATGTCTCTTTTTCTTTACTATGTTTACTTCAATAACTGTGTCTATCTGTGATTCCACACCACTGCTTTGAAGTATGCCGCGCATGCGTGCTGAGCGGGCTCTTCACGTAATCCCTCATCGTAACTCCTCATAAAATACAGATCAAACTTCAAACTGGTAAGTTCTCGTTTAATCTTACTATTAAATTCTCAGCTCAGAAATGCATGTGACAAACATCTCAGCAAAAAGGTCTGGGTAATCCCTCTGTAGGATTTCCTAAACCCTTTTCAAGTTATGATGTTGCCATTTTTTGATTGGGGGAGATGAGGGGTTTTGGTGCATTTGCTGTAGCATCAGATGTACTGTTGACTTTTCTTCAATTATTGTCATAGAGTCATAGAATCTATGGTGAGTGGAAACAGGCCCTTTGGCCAAACTCGCTCACATCGGCCAACATCTACCATGTTAACTATTTTAATCAGTGTTACCCTGAAATCCCAGTCCAAGAACATTTCTCCATTTTGAAAATCAGTACTAATGAAGGATCTTTGACGGGACAACTCGATTTCTTTCCCATAGATCTGTTTAACCTGCTGTGTCTTTCTAGCACTGTCCTTTTTATGCCTTAACTTCCATACTTTCATTTTTGTAAATGCCTAAAGGTCAATCAAGTGAGGTCTTCAAAGGAGATGTTCGGTTCCAAAGCTGCTTCCCTGGACCCAAATTTTTGTCAGGTGGAAAGTAATTTCTTCTGCAAATGGTCCCACCAGATAATAGTGGTGTCTTCTTCTGTGTTCATAAGGTTATAAGTGATAGTAGTAGAAATAGGCCATTCGGCCCATCAAGTCTACTCCGACATTCAATCATATCTGATCTATCTCTCCCTCCTAACCCCATTCTCCTGCCTTCTCCCACATCCATGAGGAGATCCGCTGTTTTTTGATGCCATACAACTTGATGCCTCTGCCATGTTTCATTAATGCACTACAACCTGTGGCAGCTCAAACCCCAAGGATATTCTGGGGAGATGAAATAAGCCTGATGGTGAGTTCCAGGGATTTATTTCATCTCATAGGTTATCTTTCCAAAGGGAAAAGGTTTCAACGTAGAACTTTGTAAGATCTAAACTATATAACCATATAACCATATAACAATTACAGCACGGAAACAGGCCATCTCGGCCCTACAAGTCCGTGCCGAACAATTATTTTCCCCTAGTCCCAAGGGACTAAAGGACAGATTTAACTTTATCATCCTCTCACCCCATATTCCATTCAGATTATTGTTGTCCTAGGTCTGCCATTTTAGTCTGATGACAGAATAATTTTGTCTGACTTTCTAACAGATTGTTTAGAGAAGTGAACAACCTTGTAGACATGGTCCGTAATCTTCTCAGCGCCAGTTCAATCCAAAACCAGAGAGACTTGTTAACACATTATTGTTGTTTTCTTTGGTTTGAACTTTAATTCTCATGGTTATTTTTTTTAAGCTTAACTAGCTTCACCACCCTCCGTACTCTTTGGCAGATTGGTGAGAGAAAAAGCCGCCTTTATGCAGTAGAGCAATGTGACAGTTGACATTTGCAGAAATCTGCGAAGCAATTTTATGACGTCATTCTTGCAGATTTATCGAAAACCATTTTGCAGTTAATGAGAGGGAAACTATGTCATGTATTGGAAAACAGATATTTCTTCTTAAAAATACAGACACTGATGTGGTCGTTTTCATACAGAATATATTATATGAATCAGAAAAACATTTGGAACTTAGAACCAGTCTCAGTACCAGATGTAAAGGCAAAATGTCGCCAAGTACACATGGTGTTTAGTGATGGCAACCGCGGATTCTATTAGGAACAGAAGGCACATTTGTTGACATTATGCCTACTGCATTATTGGTATTCATCTTCAAGTTATTTAACTCAAATAGAACAAGTTATTCTACAACTTTAGGCTGTGCACGCCATACGCAAGAAGAAGAAGCTATGTGCCGGTACAATTGCTGCAGTGCTACAGGGCCAGATGAGATTGTGTCTGTTCTTCACCCCCACAAGGCTGTTGAGCTGCAGACACGCTGGACAGCCAGAGGCAACTGGCCCATTGCTTCATGGGTTGCAGCTAACATAAAGATACTCGGAAAGGGGCTAATGAACAGTTGGGAGAGTGAAGCTAGGAGAACAGAACCAGCGATTGATTGGTGATAGAGAGAGGTAGGGAGGCTTAGTTTAGTTTAGTTTAGTTTAATTTAGTTTAATTAGAGGCACCTGATGAAGCAACTTTAGCTTCTTGTTTAAAATTCAATTAAAAGGGGTCTCAAATATTTCTGGTTAGGCCATGTGATCACATTTACTGAAAGGTTGATTGAGTATTCAGGTGGGTCTAATTTTATACTGGAGATGTCAAACAGTAATTTGCACTCACTTTATGTACACGTAGACTAATGGTTTTTTTTGTTTTCACGCATATGGTACGTGCCAGCCTTTCACCCTGTAGAGAGTACCACTTCTGTCGGCAATGTTGGATGAAGTGTCTCCTGTTTTACATCTTAGAGGTATATCATCATTACAGAACATGCTCTTCAGCCCATAAGATCTGTCTCTAATTTTGTGAACTCAAATTTCACAAGGCACATTTTTAATCAAGTGGAATAATTTTAAGAATTTATTTTTATCCAACTGTCCATTGGTGGGATGAGAATTACCTCCACCCAGCCTAGTGTGGAACCCCCTGGTACTCTATGTGATGCCAACAAAGAGTTTGTCCTCTTTGGTAAAGATCTTGGTGGAAAAGTTAGTTATGCATCTTAGTGTATCTTGCCCAGAGTATGCAAATCGAGGACAAGAGGACATAGGTTCAAGGTGAAGGGAAAAATATTTAATAGGAATTGGAGGGATATCATTTTCACACAAGCTGCCAGAGGAGGTAGTTGAAGCAGGGACTACCCTAACATTGAAGAAACAGTTAGACAGGTATATGGATAGGAAATGTTTGGAGGGATATGGGCCAAATGCAGGCAGGTAGGACTAGTGTAGCTGGTACATATTGGTCAGTGTGGGCAAGTTGTGGCCGAATGGCCTGTTTCTGTGCTGTATCACCCATGGCTTTATGACTCTAACAAAAAAACTGGAATATTCATGGCTCCTACTTAAGTCTCATTTAGAAATTCATCACAAGGTGACAGGCGATCAACAACCAATGGCCCAGTTTATAATTTGCTACATTTATATTTCCATGAATTTATTATGAATATCTGCCCAAAGCAAATTCTACTTCTAACAGTTGGTATAATTTTTCAATCTTGTATGTTAGGCAAATGAGGGACTCTATGGAACACACTTTTGGTTTGATTGTTGAAAGGTACAGCGTGAGAACAGGCCCTTAGACCCACTGTAACCACACCGAGTCCCTGGTGAGGATGTCTGCACATGAAAATGGAATATTTTCTCTGATATTTCTTGGGATGGAACAAGGGCATCTGTCAACAGCAAGGAAATGTAGAAATATCAGGAAGGTTGATATTCTGCCAACTCTCACTGTTGGATCCATTGACATGTTTTGAATTCTATTCCGAGCCGAGAAGCCAGGCATAGTGAAGCGAACATAAGAACACAATAAAAGTGTAGTAGACACGTCGAAGGTAGGTTCATTGAGGATGCAGATTATTGCAATTTTATGACATCTTGTCCATCTCTCACCAGTTATAAGTAATGGAATTCTCTGCTTGTGTTTTCAGTATCAACAATTCCCAAATCAAATAGGAAAGGTTATATGCAACCTATAGCTCATATTGGAGTATTACTGTTTAGCAGTTCGCCTCGACGCTGCAGTTGGACCACGGGAGAACAAAGGGAAGAGATAAGTGAGGTGTTGGAGATCCACTGATGGATGTTCGTGTACACTGTGTTAAGTGTGGGTCTTGGGTTTTATTGTAATGTAAGACTGTAGAAAATTCAATTTTGTTCAAACCAAGCTGTTTGAATGACAATAAAAGGCATTCTATTCTATTCTATTCTATTCTATTCTATTCTATTCTATTCTATTCGATAATTTGTGTGCACCCAGCCAACATTACTGTTATTGTGACTGCACACCCTGCAAAATTGATTCTTGCCGGCATTATCTTAGGTTAACTAGAACTTCTAAAGAGTTTAATTTAGTTTATTTCAGTTTATTATTGTCACGTGTACCGTGAAAAGCTTTTTATCTCGTGTGATGTCCAGTCATAGGAAAGACTTTTCATGATTACAATCAAGCAATTGTAACAGTTACAGTTACATATAGGGAATAACATTTAGTGCAAAATAAAATACAGTAAAATCTGATGGAAGATAGTCCGAGGGTCTCCAATGAGGTAGGTGGTAGATCAGGACCGCACGCTAGTTGCTGATGCGATGGTTCAGTTGCCTGATAACAGCTGGGAAGAAATTGTCATTGAATCTGGAGGTGTGTGTTTACAAACTCGTGCATGATGGGAGAGCGGGGAAGAAGGAGTGATAGGGATGAAACTTGTCCTTGATTATGCTGGTGGCTTTGCCAAGGCAGCGTAAAATGTATATGGAGTCGGTGGAAGTGTGTGGGCGCTGGGTTTGGGTTGGAGCAGGTGCCAGAGGTCCTGGGTAACCTGAATCTGACCTGAGCAAGATGGAAGAAAAATGGTCAAGGGGATGAGTGACCTTGATGGAGAAGATGGAAATGAAGAGAGCAGTCCTGTTTCTGCAGGGACCCTGGAGACCCACTTGGAACATGATGAAAAGGCACGGAGCAGTTTACAGCAGAGTTCATTTGTTAGCAGGAAAGAAACTTGAGTATTTGGATGTAGTGTCATGATCTTATACGACAAATACTCAAGATTAGCAAAGGCATCTTTAAACATTCCAGACCATTACTTGCATCTCCAGTGTGCTCAATTCACCCCTCCCCATCCCCACTCACCTTCCAACGGATTCTAATGGTCAGGACCTGTGCCCAATATGCTTCACTTCACCTTCATAAAACTTGACAGTTCCAATGTTTACAACCACAGCTCATGGCTTGCAAAAACTGCTGACTCAGTCAAAGTTTCAACATCCTTCCTGTACTGGGGCAATTAGAACTGCATCCAATACTCCAAATATGGACTAAGCAAAGTCCTATAAAGCTGCATCATGACTTCCTTATCCTTAATACCTCAAACAATGAAGGCAAGCGTACTATATGCCTTCTTTACCACTCTATCTACTTGTGTTGCCACTTTCAGGGTGGTCATGGACTTGGACCCCAAAATCCCTCTGTACATCAATGCTGTTAAGGGTCTTGCCAATAATTGTATATTTTCACCTAACATTTGACCTTCCGAGTGCAACACCTCACAGACCAATCTGCCATATCTCCAGTTATTTCTGTAGCTGCTCTATATTCCGCTGTACACTTTGACAGCCTTACTCACTACATTATTGGTGTCATCTGCATAAACCCATTCACATTTACTTTCAAGTCATTTATTTATATCACAAACAACAGAGATCCTAGCACAGATCCCTGTGGAACTCCAATGGTCACAGACCTCCAGCCTGAATATCGTTCTTCTATCACAACCCTCTATTTACTATCAGTAAGCCAGTTAAGAAGCCATACTACAATGTCACAGTGAATCCCATGCATAGAAACATAGAAACATAGAAAATAGGTGCAGGAGTAGGCCATTCGGCCCTTCGAGCCTGCATCGCCATTCAATATGATCACGGCTGATCACCCAACTCAGTATCCTGTACCTGCCTTCTCTCCATACCCCCTGATCCCTTTAGCCACATCTAACTCCCTCTTAAATATAGCCAATGAACTGGCCTCAACTACCTTCTGTGGCAGAGAGTTCCAGAGATTCACCACTCTCTGTGTGAAAAATGTTTTTTTCGCATCTCGGTCCTAAAGGATTTCCCCTTTATCCTTAAACTGTGACCCCTTGTCCTGGACTTCCCCAACATCGGGAACAATCTTCCTGCATCTAGCCTGTCCAACCCCTTAAGAATTTTGTAAGTTTTGTAAGCATCTTAATCTTTTGGATCAGCCTATTATTAAATGCCTTTATTATTCATAATTTTAAACAAAGGGCAGAATCCAAGTATCGCGTTGCAAGGATGTTTAAGTCCTTGCTTTCTCTCCTGTTGAACCAGCAACAACGCTGCTCTGCTGAGATGACCATTCGAGATACTTTAAAATATCTGCAATGAAGATAATGTTTATGTTGGCCTAAAATAGGACACCTTGATAGTGTCCTCTGTGATGTTCAAAGGAAAGACTCTGAACTCTTGAATAAAATGCCTTTATTAAATGCCTTACTAAAATCCATGTTGAGCATCCACCACCCTACTCTAATCGATCACCTTCATTACCTCCTCAAAAAACTAATTCAAGATGATTAGTAAGACATAACCTGCTGAATACAAAGCCATGCAGCCAAAGCTGATGAAAACCATTCTCTTCCAAACAGACGTACGGTATTTCTCGGCAATGAAGACAATATTTTTTACCCTAAAATAAGGCCCGAGAATTTACCTGCGTCTTGGAAGCCGAAGGTTAGATTGTTAGCCAAGAGAGATAGATTTGGCGGTTACACAGAAAAGCTGGAGAAACTCAGCGGGTGCAGCAGCATCTATGGAGCGAAGGAAATAGGCAACGTTTCGGGCCGAAACCCTTCTTCAGACTGATCAGGGGTGGGGGTGGGGGGGTGGGGACAAGAAAGGGAAAAGGAGGAGTAGCCGGAAGGCTGGAGGGTGGGAGGAGACAGCAGGGGAGCTGAGGAAGGGGAGGAGACAGCAAGGACTAACAGAATTGGGAGAAGTCGATGTTCATGCCCCCGGGGTGCAGACTCCCCAAACGGAATATGAGGTGCTGTTCCTCCAATTTCCGGTGCTGCTCGCTGTGGCCAGAGATAGATTGGCTATTCTTCAGTACAGTGCTGTAAAAGGACAGCGCCGCGGGGGGGGGGGGGGTTCCTTCCACAGCGAGTGGAGTCTGGCCTGGGTCAGCACAGCTGGGTCAGCACAGCTGGGCAGCCAGGGGTAATGTTGCAGGGAGGGCAGGAGCGTTGAGGGCTGCGAGTGGCCGCCGGGATGTATTAGTATGTATTATTACTAATTTATATGTATTATATGGATCATTAGTATGTATTATTACTAATTTATAATTTAATTAGTATGTATTATTACCTCCATTTATTAACTATGGCGATACATGTGGCCCGCCATCCGCTTACAAACATGAGTCCTGGCCCCCATGCAAAAAAGGTTGCCAACCCCTGGAACCAAAATCTTGATCTTGGCCCGCCAGCCTTTTTTTCAAAATTTAGCAACTCAAAATGGGGTGCGTCTTCAACGCAGGTGCGTCTTCATTGCCGGGAAATACGGTAAATCCTACTCTTTGCAAAAGCTTCCCTACCACTAACGTGAGGCTCAACAGCCTATAATTCCCTGGATTCTCTCCATTATTAAGCAAAGAAACAAAAAAGGGGTTTCAACAAAGGGTGGTGGGTGTTTGGAACGAGGAGACAGTTGAGGCAGGGACTATCGCAACATTTAAGAAACAATTAGACAGTTACATGAATATGACAGGTTTAAGAGGGTTAAGGGCCAAACACAGGAAGGTGGGACTAGTGCAGATGGGACATGTTGGGCGGTGTGGGCAAGTTGGGCCGATGGGCAGTTTTCCACGCTGTATGACTCTATAACTCTATCTATGACTCTATTGGCTACACTCCATTCCTCTGGGACCACGCCTGTGGCTGCAGAAGATACACGGACCTTTGTCAAGTTCCCCTGCAATCTCCTCTCTTGCATCCCTCGATAATCAAATCCCCACAGGCCCGGGGGATTTATCCACTTCAATGTACATTAGGAACACATCCTCCTTCTTAATGTCAAACTGTCCTTGCATATTAGTATTCTCATTGTCCTCCATGTCCTGAGTTGCTTCACTTTGCTTCAAAGTTATTCCTTCAGAAAAAAACAATTTAAAAAATACTTGGACCACATGCTGGGTATTTCCTCAGTGATTTTTTAATTCGCCTTTGAAACTTTGAGAGCAAGTGGAAAGAAACAGCATAAGCAAGACTTCTGCTAATTTTCCACTAATGTCACAGCATCCAACCAGGGAACCCTTGAAGAAATTCTTCGCAATGATTTCCAGTCTGCATTACCATTCCCTGCCGTCCATGAAGAAATGTTAACAATTATCACCATTTGAATCCAGACGTTGGACATCTTAAGTGCTACTATCACACCCAAATTCTAGTTATAAAGGAATTTTATACAATGTATAATTGATTTAAAAAGAGGGTTTTTAGATTCAATTGATTAATTTCTATTGCGGATGATGACATCCTAATGCTGTTACCATTCAATATGAAGAATAAGCCAGGGTGTGAAAAATAATGTGATACTTTATGAAGTTTAACGTGCAGCGAGCGTTTCAGCAAATATTTTAGGAAACCTCATGATTCGTCATAAAAGCAAAGGTTATCTAAATATTGAATGAATAATAAAGCCTCAATTGGAGCATTCTGCAATCATACATCTGCTTTATATACCCACCCCTTTCCCGATGAACTTCCACATGCTCCATTATGCTGTGTAACGGAAGGCCATTTTCAAAAGTCTGTCATGTAAATTCCCAGTGTGTAGGAAAGAACTGCAGATGCTGGTTTAAATCGAAGATAGACACAAAATGCTGGAGTAACTCAGCGGGACAGGCAGCATCTCTGGAGAGAAGGGACAGGTGACGTTTCAGGTCGAGACTTTTCTTCAGATTGAAGAAGGGTCCCGAACCGAAACGTCACACATTTCTTCTCTCGTGTAAATTTCCAGTCTCCAACAATGAATAGATAGTTCTGAGCTGCAGGACTATGTTCACTTGGATAGATATTGGTTGCTCAACTTGATGAGGCATCATCAGTATAGAGCAGCGTCTTTGTGATTCACAGTGAATCAGCATAAATTTATCATGTGGTCACTGGCAGAAAGCATGAAATACTTAGATACCTTGATGTTTGAGCTACGATATGAAGAGAGAGCAACTAAAGAACAGAACCTTGAACTGCAAAATCGATATTGCGTGGCTGCTGAACCATGACTATGTTCCTTCACTCTATGCTGTCTCGTGTTATGAAGCTTACACGGTTGCACTTGCTGATGTAGATTTGAGGACAGACGATAAATTACAAGTCCCCAAAGCCAAATGATTTTCTTTAATTCCAGTATTTATTTCATTTTGTGGTAGTGCTTCAAATTTTTGGTTTATCTTGGATATACTTTTGCAATATTAACAAATCTGCTTGGCCTCCAAAGAATGTCTTGAAAGGTTTACATAGCCTCCCCAAGAGGGCTACAGTATTTCTTCATTGGAATTTCAAGACTTGATTCCATCTGTGCTCTATTACTTTCTTTAACACCAATTCTACCCACTGTTGGTTGATTACAAACGTCTCAGGCAGCAGCTGTCAACGTAGGTATTTTTACTCAAAAAGCTATAATTTCCATGCAATGCTTGGATCTCTTGAATTTCCGGCCGTTTTCAGATCAAACATGCTTTGTTCATTAGTTTTACCAACTCACCCCCCTCTCCCCTTATGCCACGTACTCTCCATGCACCAATGTGTCATAAGAGCATCACAGAACTGTCGGCAAAACCAGACTAAAGGACTTCTACAGCATGATTTAGGATGTGGATCTAATGAATCACAAGGCAGTAGACACGGCAAGAGCAGAGGAGGAGACGATTATGGCAATTCCTCTATTTTTACATCCCCTTGGGAATGTTTTGGAGCTAACAAGAGCAGCATTTTGAAGACACAAGAGATCGCAGATACTGGAATCTTGAACATATCGCGGTGCTGTGGTAACGCAGCAGGTCAGGCGGCATCTGTGGTGGGAATGGACAGGCAAATTTTCAGGTTGGGGTCCTAGTAGTAACGGAGAGAAAGCTGGAAAAGAGCAGTGGGCGGCGGGTTAGCTGGCAAATAATACGTGGGTACAGATGATAGGGGTTTGATTTCAGATGGGTGGAATAAGTGGCAAAAGCTAGAAGTGAGAAAGAAGACAAAGGGATGTCAGATAAGAAGAGAATAGGAGTGAAATGTTAAACCAGTGGGAGGGATATTGATGGAAGGAGCCAAGAACTTGTGGAGAGAAGCTGGATAGTTGGATTATGGGCTGTTCTGTCAACTCACATTCCCACAAACTTTCTCTGGACTGACTGTGGGTGGACATGTGGGAACCCTAATTAATAACAGTGTTGCCATTATTAATTCTGTAAGAATGTTGGACATCAGCAATGCCATGTGTTCCTGGCGTGCAGTGAAACTTCCAATGATCAGGCACACTCTGCACTTTGTGGTGCTGGGCTGACACATTTTCTGCACTGTTGGATATTGTTCAGGCTAAAACTGCAATATAGGACTCTGGGAACGTGGGCCCCAGTAAGTTTAAAGGGAGTTTGGGGACCAGAGGCTCAGTAGATGTAAAGGGAGTGTGATGAACCAGGGCCCTAGTAGGTTTAAAGGGAGCATTAGAACTCCTTTTAAAGTGGGTGTGGTAACCAGTGCCCCTGTAGGTTTAAGGAGAGCACGAGAACTCCCTTTAAAGTGAGAATGGGACCCAGGGCCCCTATTGGTTTAAGGGGAGCGTGGAAACCAGGGTTAAAGTGTCGCGGAAATCTCAAAGGGAGTGTTAAACCCCTGTCCCACTTAGGTGATTTTTTTTGGTGACTACAAGTCGCCACATGGCCACGCGGTGATGCCTGTATGGTCATTAGTATCTTCAAGTCGCCTAAAGAGTCGTAACGTTTTTTTGGTCTCTGCTGGATTTTGAAATGTTCGAAACTTTTCGGCGACTGTGTGCTTGACGTAACTTCACGTAGCTTGTCTTCCTGTTGAAGATGCTGACGTAGGTTGTCGCCAGGATGACGCAGGTTGTCGCCAGGTGACGTTGGTTGCGCTGGTTTCTCACTTAGGTGAATTCCATTGGCGGCTACCTACGTCAACCTACGTCAACCGGCGGCAGGTACCGGCGACTGAATTACCTTCAGCTGTCTTCAGTTGTTGCCGACAGGGTCGATGCTTGACACAGCTTATCGCAGGTGTCGTAGGTTGTTGCCTGTGTGGGCGGCGGTTTCTGTAGGTGGGATCGTAGGTGGATATCCCAATAGGTCGGCGGTTGTCGGTAGCTTGGCATCGACCAGGTGGTAGTTTGTCCTAGTTTGTCGTAGATATTGTCGCGGGGGGGGTCCAGTCGCGGTTTTTTCGGCAACCTGCTACGACTGTGACAACCGCCGGCATTTGCCAAAAAAATCGCCAAAGTGGGACAGGCCCTTGAGAATGAAGACCCAAATTTGAAGAGACCTTGGGAAAAATCACCCGGTGAGCCAGACATCAAACCATAAGTATTTCTGAGCAGATTGATAACAGATTATCATAGTTTTACCATAAGAAAAAGGGGCTGGAAAGGGATGATCCCTGAATCCAAAGTCTAGAAGAAGTCAGTTTTTAGAGGACAAAGCTTTGGAATATGAGTGAACCTACAGGATCTCACTGTTCATCAGTGATAAATGCAAGTGTGGCAGCCGAGGCTGTGGAAAATTTGGAGAGGAGGCCAATATTCATCTCCTTAACTTAGACTGCGGATTAACATTTTCTGCAGGCCATGGCTGAATGCAAGCGTCAAGATATTTGCTCTCTTATTCACCCTCTCACCAGCTCCCAAACCCACCAGGGCCATGTGATGTTCCAGCTCGACGAGTTGCTGGGGAGCTCCCACCAACACCGTAAGACATTTTGAGATGCTGAAAGACTGCTTCAAAATTACATTCTAAAATGGATGATCAATCACTGACTAGACACAAAAAGCTGGAGTCGCTCAACGGAACAGGCAGCATCTCTGGAGAGAAGGAATGGGTGACGTTTCGGGTCGAGAACCCTCTTCACTGAACAGTAATGGATATGTTAATGATGGCATAAAAGGCTTTGGCATGGTGTTCCATAAGGTAGATAGTCCAGTTTAGTTTAGTTTAGTTTAATTTATTGTCACGTGTACCAAGGTATAATGAAAAGCTTTTTGTTGCGTGCTTTTGGTATCCAGACAGCGAAAAGACAATAGATAATTACAATCGAGACACCCACAGTGTAGAGATAATGGATAAAAGGAATAACAGTCAGTGCAATATAAAGTCCAATAAAGTCCGATTAAAGGTAGTCCAAGGGCCTCCAGTGAGGTAGATGGTAGTTCAGGCCCACTCTCTAGTTGGTGATAGGATGGTTCGGTTGCCTGATAACAGCTGGGAAGAAGCTGCCAGGACTTGTTTCACCAGAATGCTGCCTGGATTAAAAGGATGAGCTATAAGGAGAGGTTGAACAAACTTGGATTGTTTTCTCTGGAGTGTCCAAAGTTGAGGGGGAGATGTGATTAAAGTATATAAAATAATGAGACGCGTAGATAGAGTAAACAGTTGGAATCTTCTTCACTGGGTGGAAATGTCATAGACTGATGGGCATAGGATTAAGGTGAGTAAGGCAAGGTTTTAAGGAGATGTGTGTGGCAGGTTTTTTTCAGTGTGATGGGTGCCTGAAATGTGCCAACAGGTGTGATGGTGGAGGCAGATATGATAGTAGTATTTAACAGGCTTTTAGATAGGCACGTGGATACGCAAGGAATTGAGTGATATGGATAACCTGCAGGCTGAGGTATTTTAACTTGGCATCATGTTTGGCAGGGACATTGGGGGATGTAGGACCTGTTCCTGTGCTGTACTGTTTTATATTCTAGGAGAAATAAAGCATAAGATGAAAATAGTCCTAATTTTGTGGGTTAAATGTAATTGGAACCAGATGAATATTCTAACATTGCAATATAGATGATCTGATTCACATTAAGAATTTACTCGTTTAAGAGTGTTATTGACATTTTCATATTTGCATGAATCATCATGCCCTTTGTGAAATTAAGTCCTTGAAATGAATATTTTTAAACTGGACTGACTGTTAGGCCCACTCCGCATGCTTCAGGTTTCATGTTAAATTAAGTGTTTGGTGGAAAAAATACTCAGGCAGCTCCCCCAGCTCTCTTGTTTGCATAAAGTAAATCTAGTCCTTTAAAAAATAAATCACATTATCTGGCATATAATAAGCCTGTTACAATTTTTGTTTCATTCCAAGTGTTTTGCTCGAGCTCTCCTTGCAGGTTCATTTCCAGAGGCAAAGCTATGATTTTAACCAGTGAAATTTGCCCAATACACAAAGTAATTAGACTCACAAGAAATAGTAAGATTAAACGAGAACTTACCAGTTTGAAGTTTGATCGTTATTTTATGAGGAGTAACGTTGAGGGATTATGTGAAGAACCCGCCAGGACGCATGCGTGTCAATCTTCAAAGCAGCGGTGTGAAATCACAGATAACAGTAAATGAACTGAACACAGTAAGATTAGAGAAATAGGATACCAGTTGAATTTTATGATCGAGGGTGGGCGTGGAGGGCACGTAATCCCTCAACGTTACTCCCCATAAAATAAAGATCAAACTTCAAACTGATAAGTTCTTGTTTAATCTTACTATTTTACTTCGGAGTCACGTGAGTGACTACATGAAGATTTTAAAGCTCTGTGATTTCATGCCGTGGAAACGAGTCCAGGCGTCATACACAGCATCAGTTGGCCAATGATGAGTGAACATTAATATTGCATTCAGACATGACGTAGATATAGACATGTTGATGCTATTAATGAACAATAGTGGGAATCGTAACCTCCCTCAACCTGGAGGAAGTATGAACCATACCTAAAATAGAGTTGGCGAATACCCCCGATCTGGCAATAGGTTTATTCTGAATATTTGTACAGATTAATAGTTTAACCATCCTGCAGCTACTAGGATGAGGTCCATAATCCTGCTACTGAGGTATAGCGGTCCTGGTAGAGTGAGACTCAATTTCAATGTACACTCCTCTATATGCCAGACCGATTTAACCCTCTGGAGAAGGTTTGTAGTGATTCCTTCTAACAAGGTTTTATGTAACTAACAATATTGCTAGTCACAGTCTATGAGGCTCTTAGGGACCTTGACATACTGGTGTAGATGCGTGATCACACGCAACCCAAGGTCCATGGGTTATGCAACATCTGGTTTGGCCTGTGCCCCTGTCTACTCTGCTTGACTAATCATAAACAAAACATGTTATTATAGCCAACAGATATGATCATTCTATCCAGTGTAGCAATGACTGGACCCGTAGCGCTGTACTCAATGCTATGGCATAACCACCAGTACGTGAGTTTGACCAAGGACAGGGATGTTGCTGGTGCCTATCGGCGAAGTGATGTAGCACAATGTTAACAACATATATCTCTGCGTCCCTAGGCCTAGGAGGTTTTTAGTTGACAATACCCTTCATAATCTAGATGTCAGAGGGTGAGACCGGACAGAGTGGTTTGTATTCTCCGCAGCCAAATGATGAGCAGGTACTTCAGGCACAGTAAATGGAATTTTAATTTGATGTTATAATCCCATAAAACTGAATTCCAATGTGTCAGTCATCCGTGCTGAGTTAAACGTGAAGAAGAATAAACAATACTTCCCATCTCCTATTCGATTTGTTGCTATTTGATGCTATCTCTGCAATCTGCAGTGGGCACTCCTAATGCTTATGGTTTGACAAGCCGAGCCACAGGAAACGGTTTCTCAGAGTCTGTAAGTCTATGAATTGATTATATCATGCAGAGGATAGTTTCAACGTCATAACTGAACCAGCATCTTTTTTGTCCGGAAATAACCATGTAAAGTTTTATGCTCATACCCCACATCAGCAGGAATCATGGGTATATAACCCAGGCAGGGACTATGAAAACCCGGAAGTAGGAATCTTGCTGAATTTTGCAAGACCCGTCTATTGAGGCCAAATGGAGGAAGACATAAAGAACATTCCTCCCTTGTGTAGCGAGAATGCACCCTTCGCCACTAATATGCCTCATATTTTTTGCAACTGTTGATTGAGCCTGGATGCAAGCATTTAAATCGTTAGTGTTCCATCGATCCACAATGTCATTAAATACTTTGTGATCACACATTCATTCTGTGTTGTCGTTGATTTTGCATGATAGTACACCAGTGCTAAATGCGGTTAGGTAAAACTATTACCGGATACTTTGATTTGATTGTGCCTTTGTGATTAACATATACCACCACCAAAGTGTATCACCTTGGACTTGTGCATGCAGGTTATGCATATCCACAATCCCTTTAGTGCACAGAATTCACCTGGTGTCCATTGGCAGTTGATACCATGACTGAACACTTGATTACTCATGCTAATCCCATCTGCCTCCGTAACTAGAGATGGTATTAGTAGATTCCCATCTTTGGGCAATAGCATCAGTTTGGAAATGACTGAAGATTTACAGATGAGAGGTTTTTAGTGGAGCAACGCTGAATACTGTTCGTCCATCGTTGTGACTTTGTTAGTTTCAGCTGAGAATAGCAGAGGTCTAATCTTTTGTCTCAGAGCTGATCCCAGACAAATAAATGGTTTGATTGCATCCCAATAATCAATAGTTTCAGTTGGTATCAACTTAATTTGAATTTAACTGGACGGGTGAGAACCTCAATTTCTCAAATATAGCTATGTGGCTGATAAGGCTAATTTAGTAAAATACAGTATGTTCAATATCATCGAGATTGGCCATGCCACTTATTTGTTAGCTCTGTGCAGTCGAAGCACTGATTGTAGTGATTTGGTAAATAATCTGGAAACTGAAGTTTGCACATTTTGTAACACTGCTGAGTGTATCATTGCCTCATCCAGTTAAATTTCAAATATCTTCAAACCTGTGAGAGGAAATGATCACATGGAAGTTATTCAGAAATGTCTATACTGCACATGCGGGTTGAGGCTGTTGAAAATGATCAGTCCACATCCCATATTGTGAGCCTGCCTTGAAAGGCAAACTCCACCATACCTGTTGTGCAGTATAAACTAATCTTATGTTATCCCAAATCAGTGTAAATATTCAAACCAGTTTAAGTATGACCAACTTGTATCCGAGACAGGAGACATCATCGATGTGGTTCCATACCTTTATCCGAATGGGAGGACTTATGCAACCCGACCCAGGAGCTGCCTCAACCATGTGTGCATGATTTTGCACTTCTGCTCCTGGGAGGTAGAGGAGCTCGAGTATGGGGTTGGCACATCTTCCAGGAAGGCCGTTCTGGGCTGTGGCCTAAAAAATACCTTTATGTTCTGGTTGTACGGCCTTCAAGCTTTCACCAGCTTCAGTTCATCGTGGTTTACTGGTGGGTGCGTAGGGGTGCTGCCGCCGGAGATGTGAGGTCTTGTGTGATGATGTGGCCTTCTTGAGCCCGATGGCCCTCGTCGAGCTCCTGCTGCTGGTTTTGTTGTTCCTGCACCCCCTGCACACTTGTGGTATCTTCAGCCAAAAACCCCTGTCTTCAGAGTTAGCCCAGAAGTGACTCCTAATGCTCCCCTCTGTCGAGGGAGATGCGTTATGCCGCCCTCAATAAGGTGCTGCCTTGGGCGTCCTAGGACCCCATGGTGACTAGACTCCATATACCGGAGCATGTCACATTGGAGCATCTGCTCCATCAACCGCTCCATGCGGGATATGCGATCACAGTGCTTCCACCGGCGGTCCTTCACAGCCTGACTTGTCCAAGTCATCGGGCCTGTCCGACTTTGTTTGGCCTTCCCGTCAGTCTGTGGTGTCTATTCCGACTGTGCAGGTGCTAGGTCGGAGACTGATGATCGATTAGCGTTCAAGGTGCAGCCAGTCTCCATTTGGACTTAGTCCATGGTTCCTTTCCTGTAACACATCCTCACAGAAATAGAACTAAACAACCTGAGAGTAAAGAATTTACCTACAGGTCCTGTTTTAAACCTTCTGCGGCGGGGTCTTGAGGTCCTTGTAAGCATCTGGGTTCCCTTGTAGTCGGGCCTCCCCCCCCCCCCCCCCCCGCCGTGCTGGGTATCCCCGTGGTTTCTGCAGCAGGGATACCCCGCAGTCCCTGTGAAAGGGAAAGCCGCGATATACATTGTCGGGGGGTATCCCCGCTGTGAAGGTGCCAATGGCACCAGTATGAAGCCGCTGGCTGCAACGCCAACGGCCCGAGAGACGACTTCTGCCGCCGCCCGCAACCCATATTTCGTGGTCTTTCAAGCGGCTGTGTGTCGGGGTATCCCCGCTGTGTTTTCCCAGGTGCCACCAGCACCAGTATGAAGCTGCTGGTTCCAACGCCAGCGGCCCGAGAGGCGAATTCACCGCCGCCTGCTCCCGCATTCCGCGGTCTTTAAAGCGGCTCTATGTCGGGGGGGTATCCTCGATGTTTTCGGGTATGCCCGAGGTCGTGACCGGTATTCCCTTGACTGGGTCCTCCGGACTTCGCCCCGGGCTTTACAGGACCTCTAGCTAGAGGTTCCTGCAGGAAGATAAAACCTGGAAAAAGTTTAAAAAACTTACCTTCAGGTCTGACTGCTGGCAGGAGAATCACGTTCACCCTGCCAGTCGTACGCAATGCGTTAGACGATATGACACGCATGCGTCCTGGCGGGTTCTTCACGTAGTCACTCACGTGACTCCGAAGTAAAATATTCTGGTAAATTAGAAATATTGCGGTTACAATTTTGCAAAGGTACCACAAGCTTCCCAAGATGAATTAAATGAACTGAGAAAAAAACTTAGAAGGCTTCGGAAGTTTGGTTTGTCTCCTACAACTCTCACCAACTTCTACAGATGCACCATAGAAAGCATTTTATCAGGATGCATCACAGCTTGAAGATAGACACATAATGGTGGAGTAACTCGGCGGGCAGCATCTCTGGAGAGAAGGAACATTTTGTGTCTATCTTCAGTTCATCGCTGGGAAATGTAGTAAAATGCCATTGTTTGCTCTAAATCTGTTTGAAAAATGGAAATACACAATGTTTGCCATGACTTTTCAATCACAAATTGCAGTCACAAAATCTATTAATGTAGCTTTACTGTCGGATTAGTCTCAATGAGAGGTTGATGGTTGGTATGGACTCGATGGACTGAATGACCTGTTTATGTGCAGTTAGACTCGATTTTAAAATGAACATCTTTACAGGAAATCAAAAAATTAAAAAAATATGCAAACACAAAGTGCTGGAGGAACTCAGTGGGCTCAGGTAACAACTGAAGAGGGAAATGCACAGATGATATTTTGGGTTAAGACGATCTGAAGAAGGGTCTCAACCCAAAACAAGAGTCTAAAGAAGTGTCTCGACCCGAAATGTCACCCATTTCTTCTCTCCAGATATGCTGCCTGCCCCGCTGAGTTACTCCAGCATTTTTTGTCTATTTTGTGTCGGGACCCTTCTCTAGGCAGTCGGAAGGATCCCGACCTGAAATGCCATCAGTCCATTCTCTCCACAAATGCTGCCTGACCCGGTGAGTTCCTCCACCACTTTGTTTCAAGATTCAAGATTCTAGCATCTGCAGTTTCTTGTGCCACCAAAAATATACAACTTGTTTTGTAATTCCAATTCACTTGCCAAGCAAAACTGGCTTGGCAGCAACTCGATTATTCACAAATTCTGTTCTATGGCCTGAAATAATAAGATTTAGTTTAGCAGTAAGATGCATTACATGGCATAACACCTAGATGAGAGCAACCATGGGATATGAAACAGAAATGGCCCAATGGATTAAATTGAATGGGAGAATAGGCATAAGGGAGTTATCTTTAAAGGTCTTACATAAAAGATTGTATGTTACATGTCACTGTGAGCAACGGCAATCTGCTGTACAAAGCAATAATTCCCCACTTTTGAAATTCCTTTGTTTCTTTCTGTTTATATTCATAGCGACTTTGCTTTCCCTCTCATATCTCTATTTCTCCTTTATCAGTTTTAATTTTATGCTCATATTTTGTGGAATTTGCTGAAAAATATTTGAAATCGTGATTTCAATTGAAATCAATAGACTTTAGTTTGTTTAGCATAGTTTATTATTATTGCTACGTGTACTGAGGTAGAGTGAAAAGCTTTTTGTTGTCTGCTATCCAGTCAACGGAAAGACTATACATGATTACAATCAAGCTGACCACAGGATAACGAGTATGTTTAGTACAAGACTTACAGGAAAATTATGAGTGGAACCAAAATAGTCACATTTCAGACATTTACCATTTGTTTCAGAAAACTTACCGTTTGAAGTTTAATCTTTAGTTTATGAGAAGTTGGTGAGGGTTTACGTGAAGAGCCCACCAGCCCGCATGCGCGTTAATCTTCAGAGCAACTGTATGAAACCACAGACCAGTTGTATAAACTACAGAAAGATTAACGACCCTAGACTTACCAGATGATCTTTATGAAAATCTTTATGAGAATCAGGGTTGGGAGTGGAGGGCACGTAATCCCTCACTTCAACTTCTCATAAAATAAAGGTCAAACTTCAAATGGTACGTTTTCGTTTAATCTTTCTATTTTATATCGAAGTCACGTGAGTATCTATGTGAAGCCTTCAAAGTTCTGTGGTTTCATGCAATAACCCAATCTGTGCGTGAAACACTTAAACAGATAAACCATAAATGGTAGAAAAGACATGGGTTATTAACGCAATGATGCTAACTTGCATACATGCTCTTAATCGGACCACATTCCCAATTGGCTTTGAGTTAGACAATAACTCATGCAACACTGATCAGAATTCTATCTGCAACCATCCAGGCATATTCAACCAAATTGTATAACTTCTGAAAGCGCACTATGTAAGCCTCCTGCTGTTGCAAGAAGATGATCAAATGGGAATATCCATTCTATTGGCTGCTAATGAGCCATCAGCAATCTCTTGAGAAAATTATTAAATAACAATGAAGAAACTATCCTTCATCTCATAGGTACTAGCAAGCTCAGTGTACCTGTATACATAATAACACCCTCAATCTCCATCTGGTGGGTATGCTGTCAACTCAAAATTGTACGCAACCATGCCCGTTTTGCTTTATGAGGTCATTCCCATAACAAGCTACCCTCATGTCAGTTATGACCCGGAGACCAAGCCAGAGATTGAGTGAAGACTGTGTTCTTTGTGCTGAAATCAGTTGCTAAAAGTATAATCAACTTAAAAGATACTGCTCCCATTAGGAATACAGTAGATGAATATCTGCATAATAATTTACTGATATACATTCCACACTACTATGAGTCTAGGCTTTTAGAGCGGTCATATAAAATACACCTTGCATAATGGTAGTTAACAGCGGGTGAATAACCAATCATTTATTGTCCCACTTATGGGACTATAGAGAATGACAAAGCAGCACAAGCAGTGTCAATTGTGCTATAACATAATCGCTTCTCTAAGCCCAAACTGAAACAAACACAAACCTCTGTTACTTCTGTTTAAAAGTAGCTCACATGTCTTGTTCACAAACTTCCCATACAATCATGCTGAGCTAGCTGCCTGAGAAAAAAAGCTGCACCAGCCATCACTCGTGACTGGTGCAACCTCGTAAATAGGAGCTTCTTTCAGCCGCCTTCACCATGGGCACCCTGAATGAATAGGCAAAGTTGGCAATATTAAATTTCATGTTGCCTCATCCTTAATATCGTAAGAGGCATCTACTGATAATACCCCTGAGTCTTATCAGCTACAAATTTTGCATGTCGTCTATAAACTCGTTGACACAATGCCCTTTTGATCTGAGTAGGGCAGCATTAGCTTTAGAATCTTTGTAAATAGCCTAGGCCTGAAGACAATCCCTAGGCAGAGCCTAAACTTTCCACCACTGGCTTTGTTATCAAAACACCAGATATATCTGTGCCTCTCGTGTATAGATATGGCAAAGTATGCAACTTCAAGATCGATAGAGGCCCTACTCTTGTTCTTGGGCAGACTACTCATCCTTTGTGAGATGTCTCTGATTCCACTTTGAACCATCATTTCCTCTATTGACCATACGGACGGAAATTTTTGACTTCTCTTGCTGCAGAAGATGCATTTATCTATTTATTCATTTATTTCGTTCATAACATATAATCAGAACCTTATGACTAGAGCTGAAACACAGCATCCGCTTGATGTGGGAATACAAGTTCCCTGTCAACTCTTGACTGTCAGAGTCAGCACGAATCTTCAGCATTCTTCCTCAGAGTGGAAAATAGCATAATGCAAGCCTGAACCAGGAATTGCTCCGCAGTCCTCTGATTGAAACCACCTGTCTCAGTCGCCAGTGTGCGCAACACATTCTCTTCGACCAGCCACTCAATCAGGAATACTGGTATTGAGAGCCTACAGATTATTATATATACATTTTTTATTTACAACATGAACCTGCAGGTCAGATAGAAAATGCTACATGCCAGACCGGCTTCCTGCTGGTAGGTACATACCCCAGAGAGGATGGCAATGATGTTTCCAATGAACTGGCAACTCCACTAACTGAGCGGAAAAAATTAAACACGTGTTGAGGGAAACTTCAACTACTTCACTCTACAGAGCAGCCTGATAATCTCAATCACAGATGTTGAGGCAGTACTACCCTGGTCAATATGACCCATATGTCCAGCCAGTTCCAAGATGGTGTACCTGAACCAGGGTAGCCAAGCTGTTCCTACTTGGAACTTACAGAGGTTACTATGCCAGGCACCCTCCCAATGTCGCTGCATCAACCTGATCTTCTCCAGAGACAGTGAAATGTACTAGACAGCCCATGCTGCCAGTAAATCCAAACCATGGCCGACAGACCGCTCCATTTCGGAGTTTTACGGAGGTTAATAAAGAGACCATACATGCCAGCATCTCTGAACCCGGGTTGACCTGCTTGTTGGAACTTCGCTAAACTTGTCTGACCACATCTTCAGCCCCACGCTTGCCAAACAGCTAGTTTTTGGAGCTCAAAGTGATATTGCTGTGCAAGGCACGCCTGCCAGCATTTCTGAGCCGAATGGGACAGACTACTTCTTCGGCCTACAGCCTCTTTAGAGCCTTGCTTGAGCTTTACTGTGCAGGTCACGCTACCAGTCATTCCCAGCCTGGTTAGAAGGCAGCTCCTTCAACCCCTTCTGCTCCTTCAGAGCCTTAGCAGAGCTCACTGAACAGGCCACGCCTGCCATAACTCCGAGCCTGCCTCCACAGGCTACTACTGCAGCCTTCTGCCTTTTTTGATGCCTTTGCTGGAGCTGACTGTGCAGATCACGTTGCCAGTTTCTCCCAGCCTGGATCGACAGGCTGCTCCTTTGGCCAGCTGCTCCTTCGAAGCCTCAGCGGGGCTCACTGGACAGGTCACGCCTGCCATTACTGCAAGCCTGGTTCAACAAGCTGTTCTTGCGAGGCCAGCTAGTGACTCCCGACTGCTCCTTTCCAGATCTTCAATGGCGCTTCCTGCTCCTTGAATACAGGGTGAAAACCCACCATAATACTGGAGCTTTAACCACCTAGAATGGTACTCCACCCCCGCAGCCGCCTTAAATTCCCCCTGCAAGTCTTCAACTTGCTACATGTCCGCTCTGAAGAGATACTATGCAGGCTGCACATTACTGGCCCTGTAAAAATGAGCCAATTTGGGAATTATCTCATGCCTTATAGCATTTTGCGAAGGCAATAGCCCCAACTGTGTATTACAGAAAAGTGATAATGCAATCTCCTGCACTTCCGAGAGTTGAGACCCATGTACTGACTTGCAAAAGGCCGTAATGACTCCAGAGCGGTTTTGGACTTGCTGACATAATTTCTTTGCCTACATATCATCACTGGGAAATCCCAACTGATGAAATTGACATATGGAAACATCCAAAAGTCTGGCAGTTATCTGGACTGGTATATTTCCCGGACACTTTTAGCCAGATCTTCCTCCAGTGAATCTCCTATCCCCAAAGGGATGGCAAATATGTGACAAAAGCCGGTAGCTCCTTCATATGATTAAAAATGAAGCATATCCCCCATTAGTTCAGGGATTTGATTTCCTTATCGATATCCACATAGTTGGAGTCACCTATGTAAGAATCTCCAACACTCCCTTCTTCTGAGTGGGAGATATTATAACACAACCCTGAACCAGGTGTTGCTCCCACAGGCATCTGACTGACACAGCCTGTAAATGTCTCCTGAGCTGGGAGCACATATCCTTTTTCCATTTTATTTATTTATTCATCCATTTATTTTTTCTTTATATATTTGTTTGTTTGTTTATTTATTTATTTTACTTACTAGACAGGTTGCGTGTGCTAGTGATTCCGAGCCCTTGTTCCCTTCTGGAGCCTCAATGGAGTTTCTTAGGGGAGGATATAGAATGCAACCCTGAACCAGGTGTTGCCTCCTCAGGCCTCTGGCTGACTCCCTTTCGGAGCTGCAATCTGTACAGGCATTGCCCGTCAGATGCTCCGAACAGCCGCTTGCTCCAGTGGAGCCCCATTCTGCCTCGGCAGCCGCTGTCCCAGTCGAGCTGGCAGCGCTATTTTTAAAAACCGCCAGCTCCTGATGAGCCTCTGCGGCATTTGCGCTATTTATAGCGATCAGCTCCTTACAGAGCCTGTACAGTGGTCGCTGTCCAGGCCTTAGCCGACAGCTGCTATCTTTAAAATGGCAGCTCCCGCGGAGCCTCCACAGCGTTCGCTATCCTGGCCGCGCCGGCCGCTGCTATTTTTATCCTGCCAGCTCCACGGAGCCTCCACGGCGACAGCTGCACAAGCTGTGCCAGTTTCGCCGGGCCCGCTGCCCTTATTTTCGGAGCAGCGGCCCGTTCCTGAAAGAAAGATTTTCTCTTACCTGTCGCAGCAGTTTCGAACTGCTCCGATTCTCGCGCCATGCGTCGACGTATTGACGAGCACGCGGGCTGGTGGGTTCTTCACGTGGTCACTCACGTGACTGCGATGTAAAATGCAAACTTTTCCTTGTGTTGAAAGTTTGCAGCTTTGGTTCTGCCACAAAGTTTCTGTAGAAAGTATAATTCTACAGACATAGTGTTGTTTTGTTAAGCTTGACTATTTCATGAATGAGACTCAATGATTCCAATCCAATTCTAGATAAAGTATTGCCATGAGACATTCCTCCCCATCACACTATTTTATGAATCTTTCCAGGTCACAAGATGAATCATAAATATTTCACAGCGGGTTTTGAAATTTGTGCACATGCAATTTTTCGGAGCCAACTCGAGAGAGCACGATATTGGAAACCTTAATTAAAGGGTGTCATGTCTGAAAATAATTAAATATTTTAGTAATTAATTAAATTCTTCATGAATTTAATTCTTCACAAAAGGAATAGATCGGGTAAATACACAATATTTTACCCAGAGTTGGAGAAATTGAGAACCAGAGAACATAGGTTTAAAGTGAGTGGGAAAAGATTTCATGGGAACCCATGGGGTAACTTTTTTACACAAAGTAGCTCTACTTAATAACCAAAAATCTGTAGCCGCCTTTTGCTCCGGTATTTTATTTAATTCACATCTTTAATCGATAATTTTTTAATATTAATGTTTAATGTTTTATGTGTCATGCCTAACTGTCACTGTATGTCATGTTGTCACTTGTGGGCGGAGCACCAAAATAAATTCCTTGTATGTGAATATTTGGCCAATAAACGTATTCATTCATTCATTGCAGTTGATGTTTGTCCTTCTATCGTGTGCTGAATCTATGGCTCACATTGAAACAGTCATCTTGCTGGAGCTAACCCCTGTATCCTGACAAAAAGTTTTGTGCATCTGTGGAAAAAAATAATATCTGATGTTTCGGGTCGAGACCCAGCTTCAAACTGAGAGTCAGGGGATTGGGAAACGAGAGATGTGAAAAGGTACATCAAATAAATGAATAAACGTTACCTATTCCTTTTCTCCAGAGATGCTGCCTGACCCTCTGAGTTACTCCAGCTTTTTGTGTCTAAACTTCGGAGTAAGTTCTTTCCTACACAAAATATTTGTGCTCTTATTTTACTGCCTGTTGGACTGCCTGTAAGTGAGGCAGCCACTTGCTCCGGCATACAAAATATCATTCATCTGCTTAATATATTTATGCATTGACGATTGACTGATGTTACTCATGTCCCCTGTGGAAGCCTGAACCAAGCCTGAGGCATTACATAGCTGTGCTGAAATTATTTTGATAGTCACTGGAAGTATTTGGCTGTAGGTCACATTGCAGCATTCAACACAGCTTTGTCAAAACCTCACTGGGAGACTTAGCCCCTGCATACACTGTTCCTGAGACAGGTCCAATAAGTTCACTGCAACAAAAATTATGTATCCTTGTCCAAGTTTTGATTTAATGGCTGATTATTCAAAACATAATTATTGTTCTCATGGAGTTCAACAGCTAGCCAAGGCAATATATTTCCCCAAAGTTAACCCAATCCAGTTTAAAGTTCAGAGATGCAGCTAGAAGAACCAGGCTCACTTTGTCTGCGCCGACCAACAATCACCCGTACACTAGTTATATGTTATGCCATCCTGCACACTAAGGGGCAACATACATAAGCCAAATAACCTACAAACCTGCTAGTCTTTGGAAAGTGGATAGAAACAGAAGCACCCAGAGAAAACCCATCGGATCACAGGGACAATGTTCAAATTCAGTCAAGACAGCAGGGTCGAACCAGGGTCTCTGACGCCGTGAGGCAGCAACTCTACGACTATGCTACTGTGCCACTTCAGTGTTGAAAAGATTTCTGCTATGGATACTTTTTAGCACTAAACTGTGCTAAAAACATAATCACTAAATTAGAGGACTATTTGCTTCACAAGATTGATATTGCTTCATTCACAATCTATCTCCTAGAAAGACTGTCGACAGTGCTAAAGTGATGTAGGAACTACCAAGTTTGCCGTGAAGATGGAAGGGGAAGATTGAGGAGTCAGGAGAAAATTGGGGAGGAGAGGAAATTTGAGGGGGAGAAGGGAAGTTCGGCAGAGAAAGTGTTGAGCAGAGCAGTTAGGCAGGTCCCCTTACACCATGGGATAGCCCAGTCAAACACGAGTGAGTTGCAGGCCATTCAGTGCAAATTGTAGGATCAAGTTGACAGCTGTGGCGATCTTTATTAGGCATCACATTAACATTAATATTGGGGAGTCAGTGAAGATAAAAACAATGTCCAAGTGGAGATTCTTAAATTCAACCACAAGTCCTGACTTTCAATAGGATGTTCTCCTCATTAACCTTTTGACTCAATTTCTGTCGATTATGTCAGTAACACTTGTTGCGCGGAATAATAAGATCATCACATGCTTTAAAAACCATGGAGAAAAGACAGAGAGTGCCTGCTCCAATTTCCTGATGGGTGAAACTCCAACAACAAATGGGCACAAACACTACCAAACATGTTCAAACTGCAGTTTACTGACAAAGAACAGGCACCTCACAGTCACAATCACAATAATACTTTATTAGACAAGTATGTTTTGCACCAAATGAGGAATTTCACTTGCCAAGTCAGTCATACAAATAAAAAGCGACCGAACACACAAAATACATTTTAACATAATCATCCACCACAGTGACCCCTCCACATTCCTCAATGTTATGGATGGCGAAAAATGTTCAATCTCTTCCCTTCTTTGTTCTCCCGCGGTCCCTTCTATCCCAAATTACAATTCAGGGCACCTGTGCATCTAATTTTGGTAACTAATATGGGAGAACAAACAGCTTTGCCACATGCTTTCTTATGTACTTGCTACCTGAGAAAAAGGGTGGCACAGTGGTGCAGCGACAGTACAGCTGCCTCACGGCACCAGAGACCCAGGTTCGATCCTGACTACAGGTGCTGTCTGTGTGGAGTTTGTATGTTCTCCCTGTGACTGTGTGGATTTTCTCCAAGTGATCTGGTTATCTCCCATATTCCAATGACATGCAGGTTTGTAAGTTAATCGGCTTCTGTAAGTTTCCCTCTAGTGTATAGAATGTGAAGGTGGGCGAACAAGGAACTAGTGTGCGGGTGAGCAATGGCCAGCATGGACTCAGTGGGCCTAAGGGCCTGTTTCTATACTGCATCTATAAACTAAAATAATAAAAATCATAAATGCCCAAGAAGCTTAATGTATGTGGCCCTTTTCATGTCTTCAGGATTTCCCAGGCTAATTTCCTGCAAAATGTAAAGGTTTTGAAGAGTATTTATTATAGATTTGTGGCAAATTGTGATAGTTAATATTCACGCAGCAATGACCCGCAAACATCAATGGAATAAATGTTATAACTGAGGAGTAAATGTTGATCAGGATATCAGCAGAAGTTCCCTTCAAATTGAGCTGTAGGATTATTTGTATCTCTCTCCGAATAAGAAGATAAATGTTTATTCAGCATAATGACACAATAAATAAAAACCATTCTACTGGTTTGCACTCGTGGGGGCATAGAACATAGAAAAGTTCCGAACAGGAAGAGGCCCTTCGGCCCACTTATGTCTGTACTGAACAGATGCCAAGATAAACTAATCTCATCTGCCTGCACGTGATCCGTATTCCTCCATTCCCTGCATATCCACATACAGTACCTATCCAAAAGATCTTAAATGCCATTAACCTATCTGCCTCTACAGCACCCCTTGACAGCACTTTCCAGGCACACATCACCCTCTGTGTAAAAAAACTTGCCCCCATGGATATCTCCTTTAAACTTTGCCCCTTACACTAAATCTATGCCCTCTGCCATTTGAAATTTCCACCCAGGGAAATACACTCATCGTTGTATTTTTGACATTAACTCTATGCCTCTTTGCAGAATTTACCAGATGAACAGAATTCACCCTGCTCTGATTTGTTTGAAAAGGATTAGAGAGCCCCGCTGCTAACATGGTCACTTGATAGTCGCAGGAGTTAGTTAATCAGTCCTCCTGCCAATTACCATTTTGGTTGTGGATCTGCTGCTTAGAGATTCTGGAGCTTCCAAGGCGCAAGAAAATTTAAGTTAAGCCCAGGAGTGGGGTCTAGGTCTGTGAAAGTCCTGAGGACAGAAGGCAGTTTAGGTTTGTTTAGATTAGAGAGACAGCATGGAAACAGGCCCTTCAGCCCATCGAGTCTGGGCCGACCTGCGATCCCTGCACACTAACACTATCCTACAAAAACTAATGACAATTTATAACTATGCCAAGCCAATTAACCTACAACCTGTACGTCTTTGGGGTGTGAGAGGAAACCCATGCAGGTCATGGGGAGAATGTACAAACACCATACAGACAGCACCTGTAGTCAGGATTGAACCCGGGTCTCTGGTGCTGTAAGGCAGCAACTTTACCGCTGCGCCACTAGTGTTGCCCCTAGTTGAAGAAGCTCAAGAGAGAGAGAGAGAGTGTGAGTCCTGGAGGAACCTGGAGAGCTTAGGATTAGTGGGTAGTGTCAACGTCTGGCGATGGTGTGTGGTGATTTGTAACTTGGAGTAGAGGTAAAATAGGGGCTATGGGGAATTCAGGAATTTAATTAAATTAAGCGGAATCTGCCTGAGTTGGTTTCACGGTGTTGGGTTGGGATCAGATCATGGAGGCACCCTTTAAATCACAGCAGCATTATAAAAACCTTGTTGATCTGAGAGTGCTAAACAACAGGCCTGCCTTAGATCATCATGATCTAATTTCCCTGGCAAAGCATCAACTTGTGTTTTTCTTGATGGGTTTCCCAAGAAATGTGTAAAGAAAAAGTGGGAAAGAACCTTCCCCTGATACCAGAAACCATTCTCCTCAATCGGAGTCGGTGCAAAGTCCAAGGAGGCATGATGGTGTTAGTAAATTCCTCACATATGTCTAAATTCAATTCCATAACAATAGGGGCCTCTTCAGCATATGTTCATCACTTTAATAGAATAAAAATGCTTCTCATGTCCATGACAAACATCACTAGTTTTTCTACAGTGTTTTCACAGAAGTTGTGTGCATGTGTGTGCATGTGTGTGTGTGTGCGTGTGTTCATTTAAAGTACAGACATACTGACTCTAGGAAGTAGCAGTTGAAGCCAGTATAATTATTTTACAACTTGAACAAAAAAAAAATAGCTGGAGAAGTTAGTAAAAGGTCAATAAAAATCGCAGGAGTTTTATCCATTCGAAAATGCCAATGATGTTTTACTTCAGTAGCTCTTTTGTAATGTTTTTAATTCACGGTTGTCAATAAAATTTCAGTAATTAGATTTGGTGCCATATAAATGTACTGCTGTTTATTCTGTCTGCTCATTATGATGTAAGTTCTCTGTAACATGTTGTTCCTTCTGAAACACTCTCCACATGTTGAATTTTTGCATGTGTGAAAGTGCAGATTTGTCCTTTACCTTTTTAGCTCTGGCGTTCAAATGACTACTTTTTTCTCTGTTATTTTTATACAGGGTTGTGCTTGATTCTTACAGCAACCTCAGAGAAAAATAAGACTCAGTTTTAATTAGGCATCCTGTATCTGAATTGAAAATTGCTTGGCAGCAGAACACACAAGAACAGTAAAGGTTCTTCCTATGAATGGCAGAGTTCCGTGGATCTGCTTTCTGTCTCCACTTTACTTTATATCAACGGTAAATGGCAACACCTTGCACTTATATAGTGCATTTAATGTAGCAAGCTAATGCCAGGTTTACGGAAAATGAGCCACTGAGCCAAACAAGGAACTATTAGAAAGTGTGTCGATAGCCTGATCAAGAAAGCAACCTTTGAGGAGGGTTTAAAAGGTAAAAAGGAAAATGAAAAATATACACAATGTGGTATTGGGCCTTGCAGATACAAGGAACTGTAAATACTGCAATCTTGCGAAGAAAACAAAGAGCTTAGTTTATTTTATTTTAAAGATACACCATGAAAACAAGCTCACCGAATCCATGCCGACCAGTGATCACCTATCCCACACAGTAGGAACAATTTACAATTTTACCGAAGCCAATTAACCTGCAAACCTGTACATCTTTGAAGTGTGGAAGGAAACCGGAGCTCCCAGGAAATAACCCATGCAGTTCACGGTGAGAACGTACAAACTTCGCATAGACAGCACCCATAGTCAGGATCGAACCCGGGTCTCTGGTGCTGTGAAGCAGCAACTCTACCGCTGTGCCACCGTGCAACTAATGAACTCTTATTTTTATACAGTGATCCTAAGTTTCACGTTTTCCCTCTAGAGGAGACATCCTCTCTACGTCCACCCTGCTAAGACCTCTCGGGATTTAATATGTTTTAATCAACTCCACTCTTCCTCTCCTGAACTCCAGTGGATACAAGTCCCATGTTGAACTTTTCTTGATAAGAAAGACTGTCCACTTCAGACATTGGTGCAGTAAATCATTTGCAATTCATTAACATGCTCTCATAAAAATGGAGACCAATACTGTAAACAGTATTTCACATGTTATCTATATAACGGAAGCACAACCTCATTACTTTTGGATTCAATTCCCCTAGCAATAAAGAACAACATTCAGTTAACTTTCCTCAAACTGAAATGTCACCCATTTCTTCTCTCCAGAGATGCTGCCTGTCCCGCTGAGTTACTCCAGCTTTTTGTGTCTATCTTTCCTAAGGACTTGTAGTGCTTGAATACTATCCATTTGCAACTGATGCATCAGGAAATTGAAATGGTTGTCATCTCTGAGTTCTGCAATGTCTCATCACATAGATAATATGATTCCTTCTTTTATTTTTCCCCACAAAAATTAACAATTTCACCTTTTAGAAACATAAACATAGAAATTTGCAGGAGTAGGCCATTCGGCCCTTCGAGCCTGCACCGCCATCAATATGGGCTGATCAACTCAGTATCCCGTACCTGCCTTCTCTCCATACCCTCTGATCCCCTTAGCCACAAGGGCCACATCTAACTCCCTCTTAAATATAGCCAATGAACTGGCCTCAACTACCCTCTGTGGCAGAGAGTTCCAGAGATTCACCACTCTCTGTGTGAAAAAAGTTCTCCTCATCTCGGTTTTAAAGGATTTCCCCCTTACCCTTAAGCTGTGACCCCTTGTCCTGGACTTCCCCAACATCGGGAACAATCTTCCTGCATCTAGCCTGTCCAACCCCTTAAGAATTTTGTTTCTCACATTATTCAGCTCTGTGCCCACTCACTTAAACAATCCAAATTATTTGTGCAACACAGTTCGCAACCACATATAGGTCCCTTCATCCAAACAATTTTTATAAATTGTAAAAGGTTGAGGCGCCAGCACTGTTCCCTGTGGCACACCACTTCTTACATCTTGCCAATCGAGAAATGATCCATTTATGGCTACTCTGTTTCATGTTCGTCCAGCCAACCTCCAGTCCTTGCCAATTTATTACCTTCTGCACCATGAGGTTTTTATCATTTCTGCAGTCATGAAAAACTAAACAGATCTTTACTTCCACTTTTCATTGAGCACCAAGATGACGATAGATCCATCCCTACAACTCAATCTTTCACAGGTCACAGAAGCATTTCTGTGACTTTGAACACAAGTTCTGTGGTGACTCCCCAGGAACACATAAAGTTCACCACCTCCCCACTGATTTGCTGGATTTTTGATCTTTGTAATTTTCCCAAATGTATAATAGAGAATGTTTTGTCATGGCTTCACCTCTTACAACAATAACTCCAGGTAGCATCGGAGAAAATATCTCCTGCTTGAGCCTAATTCAGAAGAATCCACTCTGAGACAACAAACTGTGCTTCACAGATGCATTCACACATTATTTCAGTCATAGGATGTAAGGTGGTAATAATATCGCACTTAAAGTACATGCGCAGCTACTTACTAACATAACCTGATTGACACCTTCACGTTCCATCGCAAATAAACCTTTGGGGTTAAAAACAATCATGTTTCAAAGTTAGTAACATTTTGTGGTCACCACTGTCGCCTGCAGAAAAATCTTCAGGAAAAATGTTGTATTTGAGAGAATCAGGCCTAGGATGATTGATGTATCTATATTGTTAAGTTAATAAGAGTGAACTTATAAGAGTGAATTCATATAAACTGTGATTATAAATCGTGAACACTGCCTGGTCCATCACTGGCACTGACCACCCCACCATCAAAGAGGCTCTGCCTCAAAAAGGCAGTCAGCATCATTAAGGTCCCACACCACCCTGGTTACATTCTTATTTTATTCTTGCCATTAGGAAGAAGCTACTGAAGTATGAACACCATGACCTCAGGTTCAAGAGCATGGAGTGGCACGGTGGCGCAGCGGTAGAGTTGCTACCTTACAGCTCTTGCAGTGCCGGAGACCTGGGTTTGACCCCGACTATGGGTGCTGTCAGTACGGAGTTTGTATGTTCTCCCCGTGACCACGTGGATTTTCTCCGAGATCTTCGGTTTCCACCCACACTCCAAAGACGTACAGGATTGTAGGTTAATTGGCTTGGTATAAGTGTAAATTGTCCCTGGTGTGTGTATAGGATAGTGTTAATGTGCGGGGATTGCTGGTCGGTGCGGACTCAGTGGGCCGAAGGGCCTGTTTCCGCGCTATATCTCTGAACTAAACTAAACTAAGCAGCTTCTTCCCACCAACCATCAGGTTATTGAACATTACAAATACCACCTAAACGTTGTACTACGAACTGTCTTGGTTCCACCAGGCACTTTCGTCTTTTGTTTTGGTTTGCACTAATATTGTTTTTTTTTACTTCATTGAAATTTGGTTTTGTTTTGATAGTTTTATTATGTATCAATTGACTATGAATTTCATTGTTCCTTTTCGACACATATGACAATTAAACACTCTTGACTCTTGATTATATTTGGTTAGGGATCTAACAAATGAAAGCTGCATCCAAATGGCTTTCCTTTCTTGCTTCCTACATTGTATGCCAGCAAAACCTTATAAAATCTGTCTGGTTAAATAAAATAGATAAATAAGGCATGCACATAAAATTAGCTGCCCTGCTTCAAGTTTTCACATGTGATGTTGCAGGCCGCCCCCCTCCCCCCATAACTGCGCGTTGAGCGGACGGGACCCAACGGGTCTAGTTACCGATAAAAACAAAAAACAACTGTTATGTCAGCAGATGCCTGAAGCAGATTACACTTTCAAATAAGCGACCATGTGTGATCACTTATTTGTGTCCCTCTCTCTCTCTACTGCCCTCCCTCTCTAGCCCCGTCTGCGAGTTGGGGGCTATGCGTGAGTGGATAGGGCGTGGGATGGGTTGAAGGAGTGAATGAATAATATTAATATAATATCAAGGGGGGTGGGTAGTGTGTGTGTGTGGGATGGGGGGGGGTTGGTTGGTTGGTTAGTGTGTGTGTGATGTCGCAGGCCGCAGAGGCACAGAGAGGCACACAGAGGCACAGAGATGGAAAGAGAGGCACGGAGAAGGACACAGAGAGACACAGAGAGGCACAGAGAGGGGCACAGACAGGAACACAGAGGCATGGAGAAGGACACAGAGTGTCACAGAGAGGCACAGAGAGGGACACAGAGAGGGGTACAGAGAGGGGCACAGAGGCACACAGAGAGACACAGAGGCACAGAGAGAGAGGGACACAGAAGGACAGAGAGGTAAACAGGCACAGATAGGGACACAGAGGCACAGAGAGGGACGCAGAAGGACAGAGAGGGACACAGAGGCTCACAGAGGGACATAGAGGCGAGAAGGACACAGAGGGACACAGAGGCCCATAAAGGGGCACAGAGGCACAGAGGATGGAGGGGGAGGGGGGAGGGGGGGGGGGAGGGAGGGGGGGGGGAGGGGGGGGGGGAGGGGGGGTGGGGGGAGGGGGGGGGGGGGGAAGGGGGGGGGGGGGGGGGGGGGGGGGGGGAAGGAAGGGGGGGGGGGGGGGGGGGGTGGGAGAGAGAGAAGGGGGGGGGGTGGGTGGGGAGGGGGGGGGGGGGGGGACGGGGGGGGGGGGGGGGGGGGGGGGGGGGGGGGGGGGGGGGTGACGTCACTTGCAGCGCGAGCAAGATGGCAGGCACACAGATCCATTGTGACGTCATCAGCGAAAGACAGTCGTTTTTATTTCAATTTTTGTCCGATTTTTGAACATTTAGAGTAATAACTCAAGAAATAAAGCATGGAATTTTCTGATAAGGTGATTTTGGTCTCCATGGAAAAAATATCTACCAAAATATGTAAACATTTTATCGTTACTGCGTAGATTTTTCGAGAAGATGTGATTATACACAAACTAACACACAAACACACGCACACATCAAAGATCAGAGTTTTATAAGTATAGGGATGGATGTAATTTTCATGCAATATACTTCACATTTCCTATTTGCACTCTGTTTGTTTGTACATAAAAAAAGCTGCCATAAAAAAAACACAAAGTGCTGGAGTAACTCAACGAGTCAAACAGCATCTCTGGAGGGCATGGGTAGGTGATGTTTCAGGTCAGGACCATCCTTTAGACTGATTGTAGCACGAGGAAGAAAGCTGGAAAAGTAGTGGGGGCACTTTTCCAACTCCCCCCCCCCATGGTCAGGATCAAACCTTGGGTCTCTGGCTCTGTAAGATAGCAACTCTACCGCTGTGCTATTGTGTTGCCCCTCAAGCCATTGGATCGATAGGATTGTTCTCAGACAATATTGCCAGATAATTGTTTGGCATAATGGCGCTTGTGTAATAAATGGAGATACGAAAAAGGAATGATTAAATAGGCAGTGGATCAAGATAGGTTTACACAAACTAACACAGCAGCCGCACACATCAAAGATCATGGTTTTATATGGAACTCTTCTAATTTTCAGCAATATACTTCCATTTCCCATTCAAAGTGTTAGTTGAACATAAAAAAAGCTGCCATAAAAAAAAAAACTGAGTGCTGGAGTAACTCAACGAGCTTGCAAATTATAACTGTTTTGGCATGGGTAGATGCATGAAATCAGGTCAGGAAAGAAGGGAAGATGATGGGGGCACGAGGAACTACTGCTGGAAAAGTAGTGGGGGCACTATTCAACCCCCCCCCCCCATGGTAAGGATAATCGCAGTGAATGCAGGCTCTCTGAACAAAAACAGAGAATGCTGTGAAATATTTGTCAGGTCAAGCCATTGGATAATAATTGTTCTCAGACAGAGCTATTGCCAATAATTTATTACACACTCATGGCGCTTGAGCCTAAGTAAAGAGAATACGAAAAAGGAATGATTAAATAGGCAGTGGATCAACATAGTTTCTGTAAATGTTCAATAATCATGACAGTTCTTTAATTTCATAAGTAAAGCCAGCCCCATTCAAAGTGTTAACCAACTTGAAAACAGCAATTTAGGCAAAGTGCTGAGAAAGGGTTCTGTCCTTTGCTAAATAACTGTTTTGTTTTCTGGACATCATGAAATCATTAAAGGGGAAAGAAGGACAGATAAGGGGGGGGAAACTACTGCTGGAATTATGAGATATGCAACACCGATTAAGTTAATCGCAGTGAATGCAGGAAATCTGAACAAAAACAGAAAATGCTGGAAATATTTTTAGAGTAATAATTTTTAGGCAGTCTTTGTCCCAGGGCTGGCATATAAGAACTAGAGGATATGGATTTAGAGTGAAATGGGAAAGAGTTAATTTTAAAGTCAAAGAGTTAGGAATTAAAGAGGGAACCTGAGGAGAAACATTTCACACAGAGGGAGGTGTATATAAGAAATGAGCTGCCAGAGAGAGTAGTTGAGATAGGTACAACAACATTTCAAAGACATTTGGAGAGTTTCGTGGCTAGGAAAGGTTCAGAGGGATATAGGTCAAATGTAGGTTAACCATAGCTTTAAGGTGAGTGAGGCAAAGTTTAGAGGAGATATGTGGGGCAATGTTTTTACACAGAGGGTGTTGAGTATCTACAATGCATTGCCAGGGTTGGTGGTTGAGGCAGCTATGACAGTGGCATTTAAGAGGCTTTTGGATCAGCATTAGGATATGCAGGTAACTGAGGGATATGGATTATGTGCAGATAGATAAGATATGGTCTTGGGATTATGTTCGACACAGACATTATGGGCCGAATGACAAGTTCTTGTGCTGGACTATTCAGTGTTTTGTGTTCTATGGACAAATTGGACTAGCTTAGATGGGCATCTTGGTCAGATTGATTGATTCGGGCCAAAGAGCCAGTTTCCATGCTACATGACTCTATATGGACTGATTCAGATTCAGAAAACTTCATTTTATTGCTTTTACTTTTCTTTTCGTCGTCCAAACCAATCATCCTATACCATATGCATAATCATTTATTCGCTATTTCTGTCCCTGATGTGAGAAATTGGCTCTGACACTGGACATTATATAAAATAATTACTGGGGAGAATTTTCTGTTTGCCCATTACCAACAGATGATACAGTGGCGCAGCAGTAGAGTTGCCATCTTCCAGTGCCAGAGACCTGGGTTTGATCCTGCCTAGTTTAGTTTAGTTTAGTTTAGTTTAGTTTAGTTTAGAGATACAGCGCGGAAACAGGCCCTTCGGCCCATCAGGTCCCTGCTGACCAACGATCCCCGCACATTAACAATATCCTACACCCACTAGGGACAATGTTTATACTTACCAAGCCAATTAACCTACAAACCTGTATGTTCTTGGAGTGTGGGAGGAAACCGAAGATCTCTGAGTAAACCCACGCAGATCACGGGGAGAATGTACAAACTCCGTACAGACAGCACCTGTAGTCGGGACGACGGTTGCTGTCTGTACGGAGTGTGAACGTTCTCCCCCGTCATCTGCGTGGGTTTTCTCTGGGATCTCCAGTTTCCTCCCACACTCCAAAAACATACAGATTTGTAGGTTAATTGGCTTGGTATAATTGTAAATTGTCCCTAGTGTATGTAGGATAGTGTAAGTGCACAGGGATCGCTGGTCGAAGCGGCCTCAGTGGGCCGAAGGGCCTGTTTCCGTGGGGTATCCCTAAACTCAAGTAAACTAAACTAAACTAAACTAAACACATGCAAGGCTATAGCTGGATGGCTGTATTCATTATCACATGTATGATTACATTAACGTTAATAGATTTGGATTCATGTTTAGCACTAGTGATCAAAAGGCACATTTCTCCCCAAACTGCATTGCCTTTCTCATTTGAGAAGTAACTGCCCAATGCCAGCTGTCTGCTCGAACAGCCACTCGTAAATTCCCACTGGCAATTTTGTGTTCTTTCCTTTATTTAACTACATCCAGAATGATTCAGTCTCTTGGATCCCATTTAATATCCTAGCATTCCTATGTATTCTGTTTAACCTTTCTGCTCAATGGGATTTCTACAATGCATACAATTCTACTATGCCCAGCTCCTCGAAACAATTTATATCTTTTTTATTGTGAGTCTGAAGAAGGGTCCCGACCAGAAACGTCACCCATCCTTTTATCTCCAGAGATGCTGCCTGACTTGTTGAGTTATTCCAGCACTTTGTGTCTGTCTTTGGTATAAACCAGCATCTGCTTGTTCCCTGTTTCTATATCTTTTCATTGTTGTCTCCTAATTGTACTCTTTCCTCTACAGCTTCCCACACAGGACAGTATGCCAATGTAACACCGAGCTTCAAGAATAAAACTTTGAAGATATTAATATCTAGTCCCGGGGTGTGCTTTGGGTATGCTAATAAAATTGATACTTCATTGTAGTCTTGAAAGATTAATTGCTTTGTTGAAGATGAAATGTCTAAGTAAAAGTTCATCTGCTCGATCGGGTGAATGAAAAGAAAACTGCTGTGCAATGAACTGCGGAGACTTCCAGTCTCTGTGCCGACACCTCCCTCGACCAACAGTGCCAAGAACAGATTAAGTGATGACTTGATTTATTTAATATTATAGGACTTTGACCAATGCAGTACGGTTGCTGCATTTGCTTAATAATAACGTTAATGGTAATGACACTTCAAAGATAATTTAATAGCTGAAAATTGCAGTGGAATATCCTGAGAACATATACTTCAAAGCAATTAAGCTTTTTCCCTTTCTTGTAATTGTTCTGGTCTCCTTCTTATTTATGGTTAAATCCATAATGTATTGCTCAGAGGCAATTTAATTATAATAAGTGTACAGAAACAAAATGCTTCAGAAGCCGAATATCTGAAATAAAATGCTGGAAAGCCTGCAATGCATTACAATCCCAGAAACTAATAGATTCTAATCCCAGAAATGGATAAAGTTTGCAGAAGGGAAAGAAAGAGTCAGAGATGAATATTGGTTGACAGTCTATTGTGAAAGGTAGAGGTAGGCAAGTGAATTGAGTTGAATTAAAATGAAAGATACAATATGGAGTCCGGCCCTTTGGCCCATCGAGCCCACGCCAACCATCAATCACTTATTCACACTAGATCTATGTTATACCCATTTTTGCATCTGGATCCTACACACTTGAGGGCAATTTTACAGAGGCCCATTAACCTGCAATCCCACACATCTTTGGGATGTGGGAAGAAACCGGAGCACCCGAAAGAAACCTACGTAGTCACAGGGAGAATGTGCAAACTCTGCGCACCCAGCACCCGAGGTAAGGATCAAACCCCGGTCTCTGGCACTGTGAGGCAGCAGCTCTACCAGCTGAGCCACTGTGCCAATCACCATTTATTTTGTTAAAATCTAAAACAATGAATTATAGTCAATGACATGGGAGACATCATTGTTCTATGTTGCTATGAAACTATTCACAATATTCACAATATTCAACTTAATACACACTCTGGCTAAAATACTCAAATAGAGAGTTTTAAGAGTGCACAGTTTTTATCAGTCTGGATCCATTCTAGGGTGGCATGATGGTGCAGTAGTCGAGTTGCTGCATACAGCACCAGAGACCTGGGTTTGATACTGACTATGGGTGCTGTATGTACGAAGTTTGTACCTTCCCCCCGTGACCATGACTAAACTAAACTATTGTGACATTAAAAAATGGCATTGATTTATTTTTACATATATATTTCTATTTATCTACCTATTGATCGATTTATCTCAGATTGATTGTGAAGGAAAAGGTAGTAATAGCAGGCAATAATGAAAAGATATGAAGATACACACAAAATGCTGGAGTAACTCAGCAGGACAGGCAATATCTCTGAATAGTAGGAATGGGTGACGTTTCGGATTGAGATCCTTCCTCACCTGAATAAAACCCACGCGATCATAGGGAGAACATACAAACGCCATACAGGCAGCACCCGTAGTCAGTATCGATATGAAAATATATGAATTGTTTAGAGCTGATGGATGTTAAAAACAAGTTTTTAGAAATTTGATTAAAACTTTTATAAAAATATGGTCAATGCAATTTCTCCACCTGCTTTCTGTGCAGGCAAACATATTTAGTTTAATTTTGTTTCGTTTAGAGATACAACACGGAAGCAGGCATTTCTGCCGAACAGCGAACACTGTACACCAGCACTATTCTACACACTAGGGACAATTTACAAATTTTACCAAAGCCAAACTAACCTACAAACCTGTAGGAGGAAACTGGAGCACCTGGAGAACACCCACGTGATCATGGGAAGAACATACAAACTCCGTACAGACAGCACCGATAGTCAGTATCAAACTCGGGTCTCTGGCACTCTACGGCATCAACTTTACCACTGTGTCACTGTGCCACCAATATGTTTTAGACCTTGCTCTTGCATGACACATTGCAGTGTGAAAATTTGGTGCTTTGGAATTTCACATGGTTCTGTTTTAAACACCAATATCTCCCACGTCATTGACTATGTATAATTAATTCAGATTTTGAAATTAGGTCGTTTGGTAGTTTAAAAATCATTTAGAATTTTAAACATCAGAGGTTACTTCATAGGTTTCTAGTTTTCCATTCTTGGATTTATTTTAATTGGAAAAGTGCATTGTTTATTAAAGCAGAAAATCCATTATTAACTTTTGTTATTCCACTATTTACAAACATCTGATAGGAATGACCAGAAAACAATTTAATTCAATTCGAGTGATCATGAATAAAATCCTTACTAAACATTTCATGACCTGTGTGTGTGCATGTAACTGTTTTTATAAATAAAATTAGATTTTTACTCTTATTACTGCCACTTTCTATAAATGACTTCAGTAAACAATACTAGAATCTTTTTTATATCCAAATTGTACTCGCAAGATTGATTTCATTCATGTTTGACTCCAGGATTCATGGAACTCTTAAATTAACCTTGTAATTAGAAACCATCTTTTTTTCAATCGAATGCTAAGTTCTTACTTTGACCTGATTTTTAGCAGCAGGCTGCTGGTATTGACAGCATTAATTTAAGCTTTGGCCATGCACTATTATTTGCTTTGGATGAGTCCGAGATGGACAGAATTGTAGTTTGGAAATCATTTTGTTTTATTGTTTTAATGTTTCATGGGAAATCATTTTGTATTATAGTTTTAATGTTTCATGTTTTATTCTTAATGGTTTACTATATGCTGTGTTGTTACTTGCGAGCGGAGCACCGAGGCAAATTCCTTGTATGTGTACATACTTGGCCAATAAACTTATTCATTCATTCATTTTTGCTCGGATTTGTAGTCTATGGAATTGAAGTGAACTGTTTAGCGCTGTAAGCGTTGTAAACTTGACACACCATTTTTTCTGTTCCTCAGAATTGGAATTAGAATGGATGTTTTGGCATAAGTAGAAGCATCAGTAATTAACTTACATTTGACATGTCTGGAGCAAAATAGTCCAAGGCTGAAAAAATAGTAAGATTAAACGAGAACTTACCAGTTTGAAGTTTGATCGTTATTTTATGAGGAGTAACGTTGAGGGATTACATGAAGAACCCCGCCAGGACGCATGCGTGTCATTCTTCAAAGCAGCGGTGTGAAATCACAGATAACTGTAATGACTAAACATAGTAAGATTAGAGAAGATATACCAGTTGAGTATATGATCAAGGGTGGGAGCGGAGGGCACGTAATCCCTCAACGTTACTCCTCATAAAATAACGAACAAACTTCAAACTGGTAAGTTCTTGTTTAATCTTACTATTTAACTTCGGAGTCACGTGAGTGACTACGTGAAGATTTAAAAGCTCTGTGATTTCATGCCGTGGAAACGAGTCCATGCATCACATCTGCCTTGATTATGGGGAGAATAGTGTTAACATCATTAGACATTAATACGATATTGAAAACCCAACGATAAATATATTAACACCAAATTATAGCCCCTATTTATGGGGTAAAATTGTATTACAGAACTTAAAATTGTTTCTGCAAATGTTCCAGGTTCAATGACTGGTTTGTTATAAAATCGTTGGAAAGTTTTCTCCGTTGACCATCCTGCTGTCTTGAGGATTTGGTCCATAGGAACATCCAACTTCATAGCTGCCGATGTAGCTGCAGCCCTGGTGGAGTGAGATTAAAAATGCTAGTTTCTACTCCAGCCTTTATTAGGATCTGTTTTAGCCATCTAGAGATGGTCTGGACTGTCACTTTTTTGAGTGGCTGTTTGTAGCTGATTAAAAGTGAAATGTCTTTGCCTCTGATGATCTTAGTATACTCCATATATAATAGTAAGTGTGTTACAAAACAGAGACGATCATCTGTTGGGTAGGCCCTGAATTCTGTTTTTAGGCCTGCTGACCCCTGTCTGTTCTGTTTGACTAATTTGTTGATGTGAAAAGTTAAATTTCCAGATGAAATAGTCATGTTGTCCAGCCTTAGTTTCTGTAGTGACTGGACCCTTTGTGCCGTGACCAAGGCCATCAGCATGACTGTTTTCATGGTCAGTTTCTGTAGGGACAGAGCTGTAGCTGGAGACCAGTTTCTTAACTTGGTCAGTACAATGCTAACATCCCATATTTGGGAGTACCTGGTTCTTGGGGATTAAAAATGCCCCTCATGAGTTTGGTTACCAGGGTGTGTCCCAACAGAATGCCGCTCTGTTCCTTGCCACAGGTATGTTGACAGAACACTTCTGGCGCAGTTGATGGCACTATGACTGAGCCTCTCATCGTAATGGAGGCTTGCCAGGAATTCCAGAACAGACGGGATGTTCATAGATCTGTGGGTGATGTTATTGTTGTGACAGTACTTTTCCCATTTCTTGATGACACTAAGTACTGTTTTTTGGTGGACTGTCTGTGGGCCGCTGAAATAATATCCACTCTTCGATCCGTCAGTCCCAGGTGTAGTAGAGGTGCTTTCAAACTCTACAAATTAACAGGTTTATATAATTATGACATGGGTAACTTCCCCTTGTTGCGGGATGAACCAGTAAATTAAGTCTATGATGGATGGTGATGCATGGTTCTAATACCATGTCGAGTATCACCGGGACCCATGGTTGAGTAGGCCAATCGGGTACTATCAAAATACCAGACGCGGAGTCTTGCTGTATTTTCCTTAATACCTGACTGATGAGGCAGAAAGGAGGGAATGCATAAATAAACAATATCCCCCAATGCAGCGAAAATGCATCTGTTGCCGCTGCCCCAGGTTCTGGTTCCCATGAACATAATTCGATAACTGGTGTGAGCCTGGATGCGAATAGGTCGATATCTGGTGTTCCATACCATGCTGTAATTTTAGCAAATACATTTTTATCCAACATCCATTCAGTGTTTTCATAGAATTTGTGTGACCTGTTGTCTGCCACTAAATTTAGTTTACCTGGAAAGTAGGTAGCTGATATCCAAATATCTCTCTGAATACACTATTGCCAAATTGTGTTGGCCAGATTGTCACATGATGTCGATTTGTTTCCACCCATATGGTTGATATATGCTACCACGGTGGTGTTGTCAATTTGTAGTTTAACATGCTGGTGATATAACCCAGAACAATATGACTTAAGGCCATATAATGCACTTAACATTCCCAGGTAGTTTATGCCCAGTGTTTGAAATAATGATGCCTCCTGTGCATTCCATCTTCCCCACAGCTGGAGATGGAATTGGTAGCACCCCAACCAAGTGCACTGGCATCCGTTTGTAGTACCATAGACGGGTTGCTGATAATGTTTGGATTGGAACAATGCATAACGCTATCTTTCCACCAATTTAGTTCCATTATGGCCTCTGTTAGTAGCTTTATTGGTCTGTCAAAATGACCACCATAATTTTTGAGTGCTCGTATTTTAGCCCTCTGTAATTTTTGATAATGGAAAGGTCCGATTTGTGTGGCTGGAAACGCAGCCACTATTATGCCAATTATTCTTGCTACCAGTCTGATGGATGGTTTAGTGATGTCAACGATTTTGCTGCAAGCCTCCATTAAGGCTGTAACCTTTTCTTTCGGCAAAGTCACTGACATGTGAACTGAGTTAAGGGTGTACCCCAGATGATCCATTGTGTTAAATAACATCTGTGGTCACCTCTAATGGGTACTGTATAGTAAGCATCTTTTAAATCGATGCTTGCCATGTAGGAACCTTAGGAAATCAATTGCATAGCAGTAACAAAGGTTTCCATCTAGTAATTAATATATAGTTCCAAAGTATTCAAATTAGTCAAATCTATGATGATGCGGCAACCACCATCTTGTTTATGATAAAGATTTTGGACACGAATTCCTGTGATTCGTGTTGGGTTTCCTCCATTACTTTTTATATGGCCACTGCAGTTCAGTATGCGCTTTTGATTTTTCTTTGCCTGTAAGCATGAACATTCGATTCGGTACATGCTGAACTGGAGGATTATGTTTTTGTATAAATTCTATGGTATAACCCTATACTTCTGAAAATATAAGTGTCGGTAGTTAATTTATTCCATGCATCCAGATAGAATTGTAATCTCCCACCAACCTCGTAATGAACCAGACCCACCTACCTCCATGGTTACTATTGGTAGGTTTGTTACTTTTTCGGCATCCTCCGTGGATGTTGAGGCGCTGTCTGGATGTCTGGATCTGTAGTTGGGTCAGTGTTGAGGGTTAGCACATTCCCCAGGAAGGCCGGTCTGGGCAATGGCCTAAAAAGATCGATGTTGAGTGTTCCTGGCCTTTGTGCTTTCACCAGTTTGTCTTGGCCGACTGGTGGTGCGTAGGGGTGCTTTTTCTGGCCAAAGTAGTTTTTAGACGTTGCTTTAATGAGCCCCAGGGTTTTACCCTCTTCGTCAAGTTCTTTTACCTGTTTTGATAAGTTGCCTCCAAATAGTAATATTGGTGGCTTGGAGGTTCCAGGTTTGCATAGGCCTGCAAATTAGGGTCTAAAGCCGGTTGGATGGCACTTTTTCCTAATACTGTTTACTTGTATTGGTAGTTGCAAAATAAAACCAGTGCATCCTGGTGATCTTGTGTCATGTCTTTTTTGTTTATTGTGCGGGCGAAAACCGTAATTCCCGCTGTTAGGACTTTCAGAACTTTCTGTAGTTTCAAGTCCCTGGCTCTGATTGAGGCTCCGACATGTTTTCAAATACACTGGTTGACACTGGGAACATTTAGTGATTTGCAGTTCCCTGGTGGTAAGTGTCTTGCTGTGGTGTCCAATAATGCCTGTCCTTATAGCTGGTTGAATGACAAGTAGTCGATACTTGCAGCTATTTAAGGTTCCAGGTTTTGGCCAGTTTGGTCGGGTTGAATAAACTGGGACACCATATCCAATAGGTTTTCTTGCACCCCATGTGCACTAGGGGTATGTTCTGCACCCCTCTTCAGGGTCAGCCCAGAATTGACCCCCAGTACTCCCCTCTGATGAGGGAGAAACACAAGAGGTACTGCTGTAGGGCTTACTAGCTGCCCACTGTGACTAGTCTCCATCTCCCGGAGCCTGTCACTTTGGAGTATTTGCTCCAACAGCCGCTCCAACTGGCTCCAATGCTCTCGGGCACTGGCCACTCGCGGCTGCTCCAGTTCTTGCAGCCGCTCCAACCGGCTCCAATGCTCACGGGCACTGGCCATCGTGGCTGCTCCTGAAGCCACTCCTGCTCCATTCCTGCAGCCGCTCCAACCGGCCCCAATGCTCATGGGCACTGGCCGCTCGCGGCTATTCAGAGTCGGACTCATCGGATTCAACGACTCTGTTAGTTTTTTGCTTCGCTCTACCGCCCGGCCGTGGCCGGTGCGGGAGCGAAGTCGGGCACAGCTGTTCCCATTACGGGAGATTGGCGTGCCATTGGCTGCTGCTGCTGGCTGCCCGCAACTCCGCGGTTCTCCCCCGCCATCTTTTTCGCAGCCTTCGTGGATCTGGTCCATGTCTCCATCTGTAAGGTAAGTGGAAGGACCGCAAAGTCTCCTTATCTGCTGTTCCCGGCTTTCAAATTCTGCCGCTAAGGGAACGTTCCCCCTGCTGTGACTCGTTGCAATGCGTGTAGCGATATGACATGCATGCGTCCTGGCGGGGTTCTTCACGTAGTCACTCACGTGACTCCGAAGTAAAATTGTACTGTTAGCAATAGGATTAAGCAAAAAGAAGCATTGTTCAGTGAATGAGGAGCAGAACATATATCAAAACTGACTGCTCTGATTTATACTTTTGTTAAAAGCACCTCGATTTTCACTTTCCTGGCTAACTCTTCTAGAACTTGAGATTTTATAGTAATTTTCTCTTCGAAAATATCCAATGGCTTGAATTTCCAGTAAGATTTCTGAAGAAATATTTTTTAATGGTATTACTGAAATGAACTTTTAGTTGTTGACATATATATATGTAGGAAATATGCACCTCATATTTCGCTTGGGCAGCTTACAACCAAGTGGTACTAGTTTTGATTTCTCTAATTTCAGGCAGCCCATGCATTACCTCTCTCTCTCTGCCCATCCCCCACCTGGATCGTCCTGCCAGTTCCACTGTTCGTATCCATATATCTCTTTGTTATCACCTCTTCCACAGCCAACAATGGACCAGTGTGGGCTCCATCTTTCCTTGGTCATCAGTGCCAGCTCTATTTTATTCTCAAGCTTTCTATACCTCTAATCTATTTTATTAAAAGTCTGATCTTGACCACTTCCTGTTGTTCTGTATATTGATTTTAGAAAAAAAAACCTGCCACTTAGGGCTGTGATTTATGGCCATCTTACTCAGTCCCATTCCGCCGTGCAGGACAAGAGGATTTTTCCCATCGATTAAAAATAAAAGAGTTATTAGTGTTTAAAAAATGTTGAGATTCTCTCTGCTGAAGGCCACGGCCCTTCTGGAGGGACTATAAAACCCAGAAGTGTTGAGTGTCTCAGTCAGTCTCTCCTAGATGGGGGGTGCGAGATGGTCATGTCTCTCAGTCTCAGCTGTGAATAACACTGAACACACATCTACTAAACTGTGAGTGTGGTTTTACTGACCTTGAGTGCCCTTAATGTGGATTGAAAATGAAAATGTGGTTGGTTTGAAATAAAGCACAGCAAACGGTTGTTGGTGGTAGTTGGTTTGAAATAAAGCACAGCAAATGGTTGTTGGTGGTGGTTGGTTTGAAATAAAGCAAAGCAATTTGGTTGTTGGTGGTGGTTGGTTCGAAATAAAGCACTGCAATTGGTTGTTGGTGGTGGTTGGTTCTAAATGGCAAAAGGTTAAAAATCTAAACTTGACAACCTCCTGTTTGCACTGTATATTGATTTTAGATAAAACACTACCACTTATGGCTGTGATTTTTGGCCATCTTACTCAGTCCCCCTCCGCTCATCAGGTGCAGAGGATTCTTCCCATCAATGAAAAATGAAAGCGTTATTAGTGTTTAAAAAATGTTGAGAATCTCTCTCCTGTCAATCACACCATGTATGCCACGCCCCTTCCGGTGTGAGAGGGAGGGATTATATAACCCGGAAGTGTGGGTGCGGCTCAATCTCTGCAAGATGGGGGAGGGAGAGGTCATGTCTGAGCTGTGAATCAACTGCACACACTGAATGTCACGGAACTGTGAGTGTGGTGTTTTGTGGTGTTTTGCGTGGTTTTAAGGTGGTTTCACCCTGCTTGAAATGGTATGAAACGGCATTTGGATTTGGTGGCCTTGCACCCTGCATGAAATGGTATGAAACAGCATTTGGATTTGGTGGCCTTGCACCCTGCATGAAATGGTATGAAACTGCATTTGAATGTGGTGGCCTTGCACCCTGCATGAAATGGTATGAAACAGCATTTGGATTTGGTGGCCTTGCACCCTGCTTGAAATGGCATGAAACAGCACTAGCATTTGGAGGCCTTGCACCCTGCTTGAAGAGGTATGAAACTGCACTTGAATTTGGTGGCCCTGCGCCTGCACTTGTTTGGTGGCCTTACACCCTGTTTGAAGTGGTAGGAAACTGCATTTGAATTTGGTGGCCTTGCACCCTGCTTGAAATGGAATTTCAAGGAATAGCCGTGAGTCAACTGCCAGCACATCAGGCTTGAGAGACTGAGCTGCTACCTCAAGAATCTATTTGGCCCACAATGTCCTTACTAGCCCTATGGAAACCAGTCCCTTCAGCCCACAACGCCCATACTAGCACTCCAGAATATATATTAGACTAAATGGAACCAGTTGTGTCCCAGTCACATGGGAGGCTTGGAACCCATTCCCCAATTTCCACCACTCACCCACAGCCCCTAACTGCACAGGCGCGGCTCATTTCCCCTCATCCATGAACACTCCCTCCCCTTCTCTTCATGTTTGGGAGGGGAGGAGGGGGGGATGAGAGAAGTGGGGTGTGTGGCGGGGGGTGTGTGGCGGGGGGTGTGTGTGGCGGGGGGGAGTCGGGGGGAGGGGAGGAGGGGTGTGTATGGATGGGGAGGTATAGGAGGGGGGTAGGGTGGTGTGGGGGGACAGTGAATCCCTCCACCCCCCCATGACTCATCTCCGTCTTTTCTCCGCGCTCCCCCCCTCCCACCCACACACAGGCATGGCCGTAGCTGCTGGTGCTTCCAGGCCAATCCAAGGCCTGGCTCTGAGGGCGCCGACGGCTGATGCTCTTCCACAGCACGCAAGAAAGGAGAGAAGCGAGAACCTCAAGATCCTGGGGAGGGAGAGAGAGTGGGGGAAGAGTGGGGGAAGAGTGGGGGAAGAGTGGGGGAAGTGTGGGGGAAGAGAGAGGGGATAAAAGGAGAGGAGGGGAGTAGAGAGGGGAGAGATGGAGGGAGGGAGTGACTGAGGGAAGGGGAAAGGAGAGGTTAGGGAGGGATTGGGAGAGGGTAGGAGGAGAGGGAAGAGAAGAATAAGGAGGGAGAGTGGGGGAGGAGGGGGAATACAGGGAGAGGAGGGGGGGGTAGTGGAGTGGGTGTGGGGGAGAGGAGGGCAGTGGGGGAGGTGAGGAGGGATAGTGGGGGGATAGGGAGAGGCGAGGAGTGGGGAGTTGGGCTGTAGAGGGTTAGGAGGGGGGTAGGGAGGGGAGAGGAGTTATGGAGGGAGGGAGGGAGTGACTGAGGGCAGGGGAAAGGAGTAGGAGAGTGAGATGAGGAAGAGATTGGGGAGGGGAGGAGGAGAGGGGAAAGAAGAGGGAGGGTGAAGAGGAGGGGAGAGAGAGTGCTAGGGATGAGGGGAAATGAGCTGCGCCTATGCAGTTGGGAGCTATGTGTGAGTGGTGGACTCTTGCGTTGGGGAACCAAGCCTCCTGACAGGGACTCAACGGGTCCCCCAACGCAGCCGTTCCCTACCCATAGCCCCCACGGGAGACGTGGTCCTCCAAGTCAAGCCGTTCCCGCAGTCAGCAGTGCGGCTGTTTTTAAATGGCGTCTTTGAGGCGAGAGGCGGGCGCCAGCAGCCGTTATGGTCGCTGGCCAGCAGGAGGCGACAAAATGTGTGGAGTGGGGGGGGGGGGGGGGGGGGGAGAATGATTTTATTAAAAATGTGTACATAAACATGACGAAATATAATGAGGAGTGGATATTTGGAATGAAAATTGAAATCTCTACCGAAATGGAAAAAATGTCGGCGTTTCTGGGTCTGGCGTTGGCGTAGCAACGAATCAAAGGCTGGCAACCACAAGTCAGGCAGAAACACAGCCAGCCAGCCAGCCAGCAGCCACAGAGTTTTCATATTATATAGATATAAAATAAAAATAAAGTCAAGGGAGAGAGAAATTATAGGTATGAAAAGCTTCCGTAAAAATTAGAGGTGGCATCGATAACCAAGGAACGATGAAGCCCACAATTGTCTATTGTTGGTTGTGGTAGAGCCAACACACACACATTTGGTTTCTCTTAAGGATCTCGAAAACTTGTATAATACACTTTGTGTGAGATAGCATTTAAAAAAAAATGCAGTAAGAATCACAATAACAGCCAATTTGTTTGCCAATATCTCCAGTCTGCAATTGAACAATGAGTGAAGTACTCCTCTATCTGCTTTTGTATGTCAAGGAGGTGAGTGAAGTGCAGCTGCTGGACTCACTCCTGGCTGAGCTCCATCACCAATATCAGGACAGCCAGGCTTACACTTAAAAGCTGATAATGCTTTGATTGTTCAGTAAACTTATACTCACCTAAAAAAATACTCACCCTAAATCTTTTCAGAATGGATCTTGAAAATAAAAGGATTTTTTCTTTAAAGTAGACCATTTTGCAGAATATGCACATTCATTGCTAACATTAACTCCTACTCACGAGTCACATTGTCTGACTCCAAGGTCATTTCAAGTCCAACACCCTTCCTCATTCCCTTGTCACAACAGCCTGGGTGTTAAACTGAGATGTAAGTGTGGACTGCAATGGGATTTTGTAAGATTAACTTTGAGGTATTTTGTGAACATTCAGCCTTTTTTTTTGCATTTTGCTCACAGGTCATTGTGGTCATCCTTCACCCAGTCCCCAAGAGATTGCTCATACATAGGTATCTCCCTTATTGGGAGATCCTTCACCCCCCACACCCTCACTCAACATGTCTTGATATCATCACACAGTTCAAAACCAAGGAGAAGTGAACTTGTATTTATCTCTCTTCTGGGGAACTGTGTGTTACCACCCATGTGACCTTTCCATAACAGCCCGGACTGGGTGGAGGAAATAGCACATCCATCAACAAACTTTTACCCTTCCTGTTGAAGTTGAAAAATTAGTGACTACTTGGTCCACTTAAGAAACTGACTGCAAAACACTAGAGGGTGGCAGAAGGCACTGGAGTTGTCGCTGTAGGCTGCACCAAAGTTCTGGCAACAGTGTAAGCAAAAGGTACAAAAAGATTCAATAAAATCCATACTCATAGTCTGGATAGCGTTCCAGCTGAAAAAGTAAACAATTGCAGCGGTAGTAAGAGCATGCAATGCCAATTATACACATCTGTATGACAAGGTGTACTTTTAAGACTCAGGCAGCATTGAGAATTTAGTTTTTACTTAAAAAATCTTGGCTTCTGATATTTAAGACAAAATATATTTCACATATCAGAGCTTTCCACAGCTGTGACAGCCTGTTATCTGGAAGAACGGTATTGGCTTCCATTGGATTGTTAAGGACATTCAAGCTCCATCTGTCGCCAACTCCCTTCATCCAAAGGTTCTTTCCAGAAGTGAGGTAATCCTTCCTCTATCTGATGGTCATCATGCGTTGATGTTATTCAAGTCAAGTCAAGTTTATTTGTCACATACACATACGAGATGTGCAGTGAAATGAAAGTGGCAATGCTCGCGGCTCCATATATATATGTATATACACACACACACACACACACACACACACACACACACACACACACACACACACACACACACACACACACACACACACACACACACACACACACACACACACACACACACACACACACACGCGTATAAATATAAATAAATAAATAAAATACAGATTCTCTCTCTCTCTCTCTCTCTCTCTCTCTCTCTCTCTCTCTCTCTCTCTCTCTCTCTCTCTCTCTCTCTCTCTCTCTCTCTCTCTATCTATATATATATATATATATACACATACATGTATTATAAATATATATTTATATAAATAAACATATGCTGACCATCAGCTGGAGGAAGGTCCTGACATCTGGCAAGAAACTTTGGACATAGGGAGCAGGCAGCACGATAGAAAGCATTGACCATACCGTTTTGTCTGTCACGAGAACTCACACTCATTCCCTAACAACAGACCTTTATCCTCCTTATTTCATTATCACCAGCTGAAAATGTCTATCCTTTATATTCCTCTATCTAGACCTATCCACCTTGCCATTTTCTATCTTCATTCATTATCCTATCTTTGACTTTTCTTTTGCTTTCCTTTGCTCTCCTCTTCCAGCTTTCCCTTTACAGTCATTAATCGTCACACTTTGCATCTAATAAATTCTTTGTAACTTAGTTTAGTTTAGTTTTGAGATACAAAGCACAAACAGGCCTTTTGGCCCACTGAGTCCACACCGACCAGCGATCCCCATGCACAAACATTATTCTACACGAGGGACAATGTACAATCTTTACCAAAGCCAATTAACCTACACACCTGTACGTCTTTGGAGTGTTGAAGGAAACCGGAGCACCTGGGGAAAACCCACACAGGTCACGGGGAGAACATACAAACTCCTTACAGACAGGACTCGTATTCCAGATCGAACGTCTGTCGCTGTAAGGCAGCAACTCTACCGATGCGCCAACGTGTCATTTGTAAATTTACTGTTTAGATCCCGAGAGAACAGCATTTTATTAAACTAATTTGTAATTGTATTGGTGAAAAAGTATAGGATGAAAGCATGCAAATTAATATTTTTATCATCAGACATCTGCAACGTGCATTCGGAGGCATTACGATATTGAGGGTCACTGTTAACTGTTCACTGGATCAACTTGCAAACAACATTTCTTCAGCTGTAAATAGTCTTGCTGGTATTGGGAGATTTACCAACACCAAACTTTGGAGTGCATCCATCTCCTTTGACTTAAACCACAAACGTTAAGATCAATACTTCTGAGGAGGGAGTTCTGACGTCATGCATTTGGCTTACATAAACATAGACCTACAGTGTACCCAGACTGACCAAAGGTAAACAGCTTGTAGTTGTTGCCTTCGAAAAAGCAGTCTCCTGCTGATCACTGAAGCCAAAACACCACATGTCTGGGAGCTGCTGAAAGGATTATGAACTGTTCCAGAGGGTGATAAGACAGAGTGTAAGCTCTTGTCACATTCTTTTAACCAAGTGGGGGCCACTTTTCTCAGCACATCTCAAAGATTCAAGCACTGAAATAAAATCTAATGTGCTGATTTTAGAAAGACTTTAGCAAGTGAGAAGCATCAGTAGAGTACAAGTAGGCATTTTGGTGCCTAAATTTTACAAAGGACAATGATGGATGATATCGGGAATTGAAAAGATATTTTCGTGGGATGCTGAGCTGTCAGTGTATAGGTGCTACTCATTGCATGAAAATCAATTCTGTTAGCAGCGTAGTTTGGAATTTCAAATGAGGCCTAAGGAGCATTTTTAATGAAGATTGGACAGACTCTTCTTATTCTTGCAGGATCTCGCTGTGTAATCAATGTTGAACCAATGTGTACCTGGATTCAAACTTTAATATTATTCAATTCTCTGAATAAGCCTCCTGACCCTCAAGATATTCATTGTAATCCCAGAAATAACATTGAGATTGCATCCAAAACAGATTGCAAATCACTTTCCCATATCACAGCTGTACTAGGTTAGTGGGAAGATATCTTGTTTCTGTGGTAGATATTAGAGACACCTTGACACTTCTGTGATGTCCCACAGCAATAGGATAAATAGGTGCATACTGGATCATAAGACATGGGTTTGGGGTGAAGGGTGATGCTATTCCTCCCATTTGGACATGGCCTCCATCGAACTGGGGCTGCATGAGGCAAGCACTAACATTGCACTACTGTACAGCTTAGAGTAACACTTTTTTTAATAGTTAGTTGTCACATATAGTGTACAATTGTCATCATCATATCATATACTTGTTAAAAGTCTGATCTTGTATGCATGTATATGTGTGTGTATATGGGTGTGTATGTGTGGTTGTCTTTACATCTTTGCAAAAACACTACGCGGTAACAATTACATTTTTACATTTTCCGATTTACATTTTTCCCTTCAACGCCAAGAACACCTTCACTGAACATTTTATGCTTTATTTCTCAACTTATTCTCGACTCATTACTGATTAAAAGTCTAAAGACTGAAATTAAAATTACCAGCTTTAACTGATGACATCACAATGGCTCGGCTAGCAGTGATCAGCCTCACTGAAGATTTCATCCTATATTTGACACATTATTTGCGATTAAAGCTTTAAAAATGACAACTTTCACGAGAAGTTTACATATTCGGATTCACATTTTCCCCTCGAGGCCGAGATCACCTTCACTGAACATTTTATTCTTTATTTCTAGACTTATTACTGATTAAAGTTTAAAAAAATCCAAATACTTTTAATTTAAAATGACCAGTTTCAACATGACGTCACAATGGCTCAGCTAGCATGGGGAAGGCAAATTGCTTTTGCAACACACAGGGCAAAGGTAATTGGAATTTTTTTTAAAGAGCATTGCTGAGCGAGGCAGGGGAGTGCAGGAATCTTATGTTTAGGAATGGCTTGAGTTGGAGGACCACGCCTCCCGTGGTGGCTACGGGTAGGAAATGGGTGCATTGGGGGAGCAGACGCAACGGCTCTGCACTTGGTCTAGTATATTATTACAACTCTCATTTTGTTGGATTGTTTGTTTGTTTCTATATTTGTTCCCAAAACGCCGCCAAAATGGTACACGATACAATTTTTGCCCCACCTTACTCACCATTGTCTGGGGTGTGCATTAGCCAAGTTTTGTTCAGATTGATGTTATTGATTTAAAACTTATATTAACTTAAACAGCGCCACCACTTGCCCGCCGCACATGCGCAGTTTGGTAAAATATAATTTCTTTTTGTTCCCGAAACTCTGCCAAAATGGCACACGATAGCGTTACAATTTTAGGTCCACCTTATAGGGGGACAATCGAGAGCACATTGACCTACGGCACCACTTCCTGGTTGGGGAGCTGCAAGGCGTACGAACGGCACCAACTAGACAGGATTGTGAAGACCGCCAGCAGGATTATTGGTGGTCCACTCCCTTTCCTGCTGGACATATACAGGAAGAGATGTATCAGCTGAGCCATCTCCATCATCAAAGACCCCTACCACCCATCGCATGACATTTTCTCCATCCTGCCATCTGGGAAGAGGTACAGGAGCATTAGCTGCAAAACCAGCAGGATGCTCCTCACTTCTTCCCACAGGCTATAAGATTGATACATGGACTTTGCCCCCTGCCAAACTATCGCGCACCAACCAAACCTTAAAGCAGCACCCCACTGTTGTGCCGTGCCGATCGCGCCTGTTGGGGTTTAGTATAGGATCCCATGATACATGTATTTTTATTTCTATTTATTTTTAATGCACACTGAATGGACACTGGTTGAGCACCGTTTTTTTGTTTCCTCTGGGTATGTGAATACTCAGGAAATGACAATAAAGATATACAACCTTACTCACCATTGTCCTGTGATGTAAATGAAACAAGTTTTGTTCAGATTGACGTTATATTTTACAAGTTATTTACATTTAAAACTTACATTAACGCACCCCCTGCCGTGCCTGCCTTTCGCCCATGCATGTCACAATGAGGATCTGGCCCACAATGGGAACCCCTCAGGGCCTGCGCAGTTGGAGTTTGTCGTTTCCATTTTTTTTTCAAACTGCCTGGCCCCCATAAGGTTCCATTTTACAAATGCCACCATGGCATTTCATTTTTTAACTAACTTAATTTCTGCCGTCAATAGCACCACTTTGAACGAGGCAGTTGTGCATGTGTAGCTTGGTGGAATATTGCGTTGGGGGAACGGGACTTCCTTGTGACAGGGACGGTACAATTAAATTAATACTTTCAGCATCATTACAGGTGTGTATACACAGTACTCAGTAGATAACATAATAAAACAAACAGCAAAGTTCAATAAATTAAAAAAAATTATTAGTGGAAAGGAAAACAATAGCCTGAAGCCCTTAGTGCAACCAAGACAGCTCATAGTTGGTATTTATAGTGTTCAATATCCTGGTGGTTCTTTATAGAATCATGGAGTCACACAGCATGGAAACAGGCCCTTGCGCCCAACCTGCCCATGATGTCAAACATTCCCCATTTATACAAGTCCCACCTGCATGCATTTGGCCCATATCCCTCTAAACCTCTCCTATCCAAGTACCTGTGGTTTTCCAAAGGAGCACTCTGCAGAGATGCTATTGAGTGTTGGCATGGTTCTGCAGTGAATGGTGTGGCATATGCTAAAAAATGTTTTGGTGACTTCATAGGTTCTGCAGGAGCTCGTAGTTGCTGGACAGTGGCAGTGGCAGAACATGGACCTGACCTTGCAGGAGTTGTATAGCAACTACAAGATTTACGAACCAAAGGGGATTCTGCACCTCAGCTCCCAGCTGCTGTGTGACCAAAGGCCGAATCAGTAATTGAATGTTCAGTGCACGACAGTGGTCTGACAGTTATCTTCACCTGTGATGTCACCCTTTCCGATGGCAAACTATAGAGTGGCTGTGGGTGTTGAAAGCTAAATGAATGCAACATGGATTATGATTCAGCTCTAATAATGTACACAATGCAAGTCATGTTGCAAAGTGAAATTGTGCAATGGGACAGTGCAGTCCAGTAGTATGTACAAAGAATGCTTTGGAGTGTTTTTTAACAGAAATAAAAGTGATCAATTATTGCAATAATATATACAATACTAAATACCAAACGAACCTACCACCATAATACAAAATCATTAAATTATCTAAAACAAATATTCTTAAATATTACACTCCTAAACAACTATATTACAATCCTTGACAAGGGTTATAACATAATTATTTAATACATAGTATATTTGATAGTTAAGAATTGTACTATGGTGGTGGGTTTGTCTGTATTGTTTTTGTTTTGTAGTTTGTATAGTTGATTAAATTTATTTTTGGTTAAAAAAATGGAAGGCATTCCACCCCAGAGGAACTCCTCCGGGGCGCCTGTGGACAGCACATAGACCCTTTCTAATACCACTCCAGCGCGGACGTAACCCTGGAAGAGGGGCAATGCTTCTGGAGTGTTGGCTGGAGGGCTCGGGGAGAGCAAGGTGGTGGCATTATCAGGACTGACTTCTGCCCTGCGAGTCCGTGCCAACCAGCGATCATCCTGTGCAATAGCACTATCCTATACATTAGGTACAATTTACAATTTACAGTTAATCTCCAAACCTGCACGTCTTTGTAGTGTGGGAGGAAACCGGAGCATCCAGAGAGAACATACAAACTCTGTACGGACAGCACCCATAGTCAGGATCGTATCTGGGTCTCTGACGCTGTAAGGCAGCAAATCTACCGCTGCACCACAATGCCCCCAGGGGACAACTCCTGCCACCAGCTCCATGACGATCACATGCACGTGAGTCTCTGAGTCTGCAAACATTAGAGGTATGGGGATGATAGGGAAGGAAGAGACATGGTAAAGATGTTTGCAAAGATGGAAGGATGTTGGTTTACTTTCTTTGAGGGGGTGATGTGAGGAGGTTAGATAGGGTAGGGCTTAGGCTCTGTATTATGGTGATGGATACATTTTCGCTAAAACCTTATGTGCAACAAAGATTTGGAGTTAATTATGTTGGTCGTGCCCACATTTTTCCTACTTGACTTTGAGATGAAACATGTAGTGGTTTTCAGGCCAATATTAATTTTCACTGACAGCCTGTGGAGTCCACAATGACATCTTCCTTCTAAATTTAGACAAACTAGGTTCCCGCATGTTACTAATGCCCATTTGGGTGTTAAATTTGTGCATCTCAGACCACATATGTGATTTTCGATTATCTGAGCTACATGTTCCATGTAACATACGCAATTTCAATGCCAAAGGGATGAATGAAAGTCAAGTTTATCACTTTAAAATGTCACTTATTTGTTTGTTCCAGCGAAGGAGAATATTGTAAGACATGACTGAATGTACAACTCTGCCTGTTGTTTTCTACGGCTGAACTTAATCTTACATAGATTCAGTGAGACTGACAAGTGGTGAACAGAATGGTAGCAAAAAATACTTACTCTTTTAAAAATAGTGTGGATTACAATTATATTTTAATGAAAACAGATGAGCATTGAAATGAGAACTGTCGTTTAGGAGTATTCTAATAACAATAAAAATGTACCCTCTGCAAGATGACAAAAGTAATGGTAAAAAATGGCACAGAGAGACATCGAAGTACAAAAGTTTTTAATTATGCAACATTGAAGTATGAGGAATGTGAGAAACCTTTCAGATGTTGTGCAGACACTGGAGCTCTGTGTCTGTGTCTGGTTAAGTGGTGAGTTCAGGATGGTGGAGATCACTGACGCAGGCTTCCTGTGGGATCCTTCTATATTGCAGCCAGCACTGGCCGCACTTTAAGACCGAATCTGAGGAAGAAGTCAGCAGTGAGAATGATCTGGGCAGAGCTCAGCATGTCTCTGCAGGACTGCACTTTGCACAGTTGGACTGGATCACACTGACACGGTGAAACCGTGAGGGCTCCAGCCTGGCGGGCCCACTCAGCAGCTTGATGGATGTCCAAGGATCTTGCCACTGAGGCCAGTAAAATCAGGCCACAATGAGTTACAGTTTCCCAGTATCCTTTCCTCCTCCCCCCTCCCACCCCACACACACAAACAGTCATTGCTATTAGAACCACACAGCTCATTTTATGTCATTACTCATTCCTTCTCACAGCGTATTTGGATGATTCTGCCCTGTGGCATCAGTTTAATCATCCTCATTGCATCAAATCGAACTATAAATCTCCCAATCGCATACTATTTTTTAACAAGATAAAAGTGCTTATAAAGAAATGCTTTTAAAATCACAACAGAATTAAATTCCTGCTTAAATGTGAAACCTGTCTTCGATCTATTTAATTGACTTTATTATATAATAACATCCCCTTGTCAAATGTGACAGTGATGGCTGGCAAAGTAGTTAAGCTTCATAACAGCGTTGGAACCGGGCTGTGTACTTTGCAAAAAAACAAACAAAGTCTGCAAATGGTGGAGATAGAATCATAGAGTCAGAGTCAAACAGCATGGAACAGGCCCTTTGGCCAAACTTGCCCACGTTGATCAATATGTCCCATCTACACTAGTCCCACCTGCCTGTGTTTGGCCCATATCCTTCTAAACCTGTCCTATCCAGGTACCTGTCCAAATGTTTCTTAAATGTTGCGATAGTACCTGGCTCAACTACCTCCTCCGGTAGCTTGTTCCATACACTCACCACCCTTTGTGTAAAAAAGTTACCCCTCAAGTTCCAACTAAATCTTACCCCTCGCCTTAAACCCATGTCCTCTGCTTCTCGATTCCCCAACTCTGGATGGAAGACTGTGCTTTTACCCAATCTATTCCTCTTATGATTTTGTATACCTCTGTAAGATCGCCCCTCATCATCCTGCACTCCAATGAATAGAGTCCTAGCCTGCTCAAACTCTCCCTATAGCTCAGGCCCGATATATCAGATCTGATATAAAAACAGAAGATGTTGGAAATACTCAGAAGGTCTGAAGCACATGTGGAGAGGAAAACAGTTAACATATCCGATGGATGACTTTTCATTGGAACTGGGAAGCATTAGAAAACAAACTGTTTTATTTTGCAGTGAGTGGGGGGAGGACGGAAAGAGCAACCGAAAGGTTGTGATAGAATGAAGCCCAAATATCACACGTGGTGAATTCTGTTTTTATCTCCGCAGATGCTGCCTGATTGGTTAGTTCAGCAGTCATGAAACAATCACCTCTTTCATACCCACTTCTGGAGGTGCTGCATCATACGCCTCTTCTTAATTCTACCTTACTTGGTTATTCTAATCATGTACTTTAAGATGTTTTGTACTTCTTCAATTGCAATGCAAAATTGCTTTATGTCATCATCTTTCCCATTACTGTATGGATGCTGAATGACTGTGCTTTTACCACTGTGCCTCCCTGTTTTGTATACCTTGTAAGATCGCCCCTCATCATCCTGCACTCCAATGAATAGAGTCCTAGCCTGCTCAAACTCTCCCTATAGCTCAGGCCCGATATATCAGATCTGATATAAAAACAGAAGATGTTGGAAATACTCAGAAGGTCTGAAGCACATGTGGAGAGGAAAACAGTTAACATATCCGATGGATGACTTTTCATTGGAACTGGGAAGCATTAGAAAACAAACTGTTTTATTTTGCAGTGAGTGGGGGGAGGACGGAAAGAGCAACCGAAAGGTTGTGATAGAATGAAGCCCAAATATCACACGTGGTGAATTCTGTTTTTATCTCCGCAGATGCTGCCTGATTGGTTAGTTCAGCAGTCATGAAACAATCACCTCTTTCATACCCACTTCTGGAGGTGCTGCATCATACGCCTCTTCTTAATTCTACCTTACTTGGTTATTCTAATCATGTACTTTAAGATGTTTTGTACTTCTTCAAATTGCAATGCAAAATTGCACCATTCAGCTTTTTTCCCACTTGTTATTGTACTTATTGTCATATTTATCATTACTGTATGCATGCTGTATGTCTGCTCCACTGTGCTGCCCTGTGGACTTTATGAGAACAATGAATTTTATTGCACCTTGGTATATTTCACAATAAGCTGATCTGGTTCGATCTAATTTAAACTGTTGAGTATGTCCAACATTTTTATCTTTAACTTGAGGGTAGGTTAGGGGGGAGGGGGGGCAGCAAGGAGGGGGGAGAGGAGGGGGATAGAGGAAGGGGGAGTGGAGGGGGTGGAGAGAGGGGGATGGAGGAGAGGGGAGGGAGAGAGAGAGAGAGGGGGGAAGGAGGAGAGGGAGGGAGGGGTGGAGGGGGCTGGTGGGGGAGGGGGCAGGGGGGAGGGAGGGGAGGGGGGGGAGAGAGAGAGGGGGGGGAGAGAGCGGGGGTAGAGTGGGGGTAGAACAGGGTGGGGTGAGGGAGGGGGAAGGGGAGAGAGAGTAGAGGGGAGAGAGGAAGGGTAGTGAGGAGGCGGGGAGAGGAGGGGGGTAGAGAGGAGGAGGGGGGAGAGGAGAGAGAGGAGAGGAGGAGAGAGGGGGGGGAGAGGATAGGAGAGGGGAACGAGGAGGGGGGGGTGGAGGAGGGGGCAGAGGAGGAGGGGGGAGAGGAGGGGGGGGGAAGGAGGAGGGTAGCTGGACGAGCGATCAGGCGGTGAGCGGGCTGCGAGTGAGCGGGCTGCGGGGCCCATGGCGAGTGGGTGGGCGGCGACCAAATGACTGCGAGTGGGGGTGGGGGAGGTAACGTAACTCTCAATGCGTGGAAAACAGCGCGCACAGGCCGCGCGAGCAGACCCATTGTGATGTCATCAGCTCGTTTATTTTCTAAGATTTGAAATTTTTGAACATTTTCAGAAATAATTAGGGAAATAATGCATTAAATTTTCAGATTAGGCGATTTTTGACTTCACAGCCCAAATCTCTATCGGAATGTGTAAAGGTTCCACCGTTAGCGCGTCGTGTTTTCGAGCTGTGAAACGCACACGAACATCACAGAAATACATTCGCATCCAAGATCAGTTTTATGTATGGAGATTTTTATTTCATGATATTTTAATATTTCGCATTGGTTTGTCAGGTTCTACTTATTCTTTGTTGGTATGTACAAATTGGATATGGATTACATGGGTGTCTGCCAATGCAGGTATTTCTGCTATAATGTGTGCGTTCCACAACAGGAGGTAGATTTTGCCGCGCGGTGCCGTATCCTGTAACATATTTCCGTGTGCACTACAGCTAGTGATCAGCTCCATGCGTTACACCAAAGTCTTGAGTGAAATGAGAAAATACCTTTTGCTCAGTCTCTCACGCGCTTGGGCAAGTGTGAGGTGAAGTATTTTGGTAAGTCAAACCAGGGCAGGAATTACTGTACACACCAAATGGAGTGGCCCGAGAAGGTGTTGTAGATCAGTAAGATCTAGGGGTGCAGGTACAAAGTCCCAGCACAGAGCACAGTTAGACAAAACACTTGATGATTGACTATGGAGAGGGTGGCAAAGAAGGCATTTCACACCCTTACCTACATCTGGTAGACCAGTAAGAATACTGAGTGCAGGAGTTGGGATGTCATGCTACAGTTGCACAAGACGTTGGTGAGACTGTTCCCGCAAAATCCTAGGCATTAACATCTTTGATGATCTGTCCTGGGCTCAGTGCAAAGATCTAATCAGAAAAAAGGCATTCTGGCACCTCTACTTTCTTAGAAGTTTAAAAAGATTTGGCATGTTAGCAAATACTCTAGTAAATGTCTGCAGATGGACTATAAAAAGTATCCTGACTATAAAAAGTATCATTGCAATCCCAATGCACAGAAATGAAAGAGGTTGCCGAGAATAGATGCAAGGAACTGTATGACTCCATGACTCTAGTCAGCTTCTGGTAGACTGTGTCTCAGCTTCTGTTAGACTGTGTCTCTAGGCTTCTGGCAGACTAGTCTCAGCTTCTGGCAGACTGGTCTCTCAGCTTCATGTAGACTGGTCTCTAGGCTTCTGTTAGACTGCGTCTAAACTTCTGGTAGACTGGTCTCTCAGCTTCTGGTAGACTGCGTCTAAGCTTCTGGTAGACTGCGTCTCTCAGCTTCTGGTAGACTGCGTCTAAGCTTCTGGTAGACTGCGTCTAAACTTCTGTTAGACTGCGTCTAAACTTCTGGTAGACTGGTCTCTCAGCTTCTGGTAGACTGCGTCTAAGCTTCTGGTAGACTGGTCTCTCAGCTTCTGGTAGACTGCGTCTAAGCTTCTGGTAGACTGCGTCTCTCAGTAGCTGGCGTCGTTTAGTTTCTGACTAATGGTGGGGGCTTTCCTGCCTTCTTTATGTGCAATGATGGTAGTGTTACTGCATGTAAGGGGTGCTTGAGGGAATGTTGGAGTCAGTCACTGCTTGGCAGTTGGTTTGCGCAAGGGTGACTCATCCTTTGATCTAAACTATAATGATATCTGAGTCTTGCTCCACACTGACAAGGACTGTTTTATTATCTGAGGAACTGGGGATGGAATTGATCTCACAGTGATCCAGCCGATATGAGGATATCTTTAGAGTGGGGGCAGCTGCTGATGGAATCTGCCAAAATTGTAATATTGTACAAAGACAGATAGGTGGTTTATGCTCCATTAAACATTTAATTAACTATAAAGTAATGATTTGGATTAGCTAATGATCCAGCAGAGAGATCTTTAAACACAAATACGAATGGTACCACTTTCAAAAAGCTTCACAAATGTAGAAGTACTGTATATAATTACAGTTGAATGGAAAAACGTAGGTACAAGGAACTGCAGTTGCTGATTTACAAAAAAAAATGCAAAGAGCTGGAGAAACTCAGCAGATCAGGCGACATCTCTGGAGAACATAGATAGATGATGTTTTGGGCCTGGACCCTTCTTCAAACTAATTGTAAGAGATTGTAAGAGTTGGAAGAGAGGTGGAGTTGAGACAAAGTCTGGCAAATGATAGATGGATACAGGTAAAGGGGGGATTTAATTGGTAGATGGTTCTGATTCCCTAGAATTGACATTTTTCTCCAGCTTCCCTTCCATTACATTCCGTCTCTGAGCTCATTTGTCCCCATGGCCCGTCTTCTTGATCCATTTCTCACCAAATTGCTGCACCAAACACCCTTTGTTCTGACAATGCTTCCTTTGCAAATTGAGCTCTCAACTTAAATTGGGGGGAAAAAAGGACAAATCAGCAACCTGTTTCCTCCTTCCATTATTGATGCATTATTTGTATAACATACACCATCCACACAACGTTGCTGTTGCTCCGCTAGGCTGTTCTAGGCAAACATGAAGGGAAAGGGCAACAGGTGTCACTGGGTTTAAATGTTGGAATTTTCCAATCAACCACACAATGGGAATGCCTAATTAGAAAGGTTCAAAGAAGTACCTCACTGGTTTAGTTTAGTTTAGAGATACAGCATCAAAACAGGCCCTTCGGCCCACTGGGTCCGCTGACCAACGATCACCCATTCATACTAGTTCTATCCTACACACTAGGGACAATTTACAGAAGTAGATTAACCTACAAACCTGCACGTTTTTGGAATGTGGGAGGAAACTGGAACACCTGGGGAAAACACATGCAGTTGCAGGGAGAATATACAAGATCCGTACAGACAGCACACAAAGTCAGGATTGAACCTGGGTCTCCGGTGCTGTAAGGCAGCAGATCTACCACTTCACAGCTGTGCTGCCACTATTACCTTCTCAAGAACAATTGGGGAAGAACCATCAATTCTGCCTTGCCAGAAGATAATGAATGTCCTGGATGAACGGGAAGAAGAAAAAACGTTTTTTGTAAATATATTTGTATCTTATTTCATGCATTTGCAGCATGGAATACCCCTCCCAACCACAAGGGTTTAATATATCAGACCAAATAATCACAATGAAAACATGCCGAATCCACCGAGACAACTTACTGTTGACTGACTAACCTTTAGGCTGATTGTTGAACGTGTGTGGGCCATAACAAAATGAGGCGCATTGGGATGTCCATTGATAACATTTTGAAATCTCAATTAGATAATCTGAGTTCCCAGTAAGTTTTTAGTCTGTGCATCGATCTTGAATTTTAAGGAAAAAATCATACTCAAAAGGTTTCAGACACTCAACAGCATTGAAATAAATGAAATGGAGCCCGAGGATGCTGTTAAGGTAAGTGCATCCAGCATGTGCTGGATTCTGCAGTGCCCTATACAAGACAATGTATTAATCATGCCACAATGAGGCACAGTGCTCTGAACTGAGCATGAAACCGGTAATAACTTCAGGTCCAAACACCAGGCTCCACATCTGTTCTATATCGTGTGCATGCAGAGAGCCCCAGATGTATCTCTCTGGAAATAAAGCAGTCAGTGTCCAAAGGAGGATCATCTATCAGTTCTTCCTCAAGTCCCCAGATATTAGTTCTGGCCACTCTCCTCCTGCACGTTCCTGAAACCATCACTTGAACAGCAATCCTGTTATACATCAGCATCGAGGGTAGAGACACATGATTTAAATAAACTTTATGCTGCTTTTACAATGCACAGTTCCTCGATAATGTGCAAAAACATGCTGGAGAGGGGGAGACTCATGGACCTGTCCCACTTAGGCGGACTGCTGGCGACTGTCAAGTTGCCGGCAGGCACGTGAAAAACCAGGAACTGGAACTGCGGCTGTCAGAGTGTAACATACACACACGCACACAAACTCATCGCAAAGGCGGGGGTCAGGGCAAGCGGGGGAGCGCTGTCTAAAAAAATTCCCACGGCGCAAAGCCAAGGTGATACAGACACAAACTGCGATGAACAGGAAGGTTGGCGCTGTAATTAAGACAGCTAAAGCACAGTGTATGGTAAGTCCTTTAAAAGGGGATGGGGGAGAGGGGGGAGAGGGGGGAGAAGGAGGGAGAAGGAGGGAGAAGGAGGGAGAAGGTGGGAGAAGGAGGGAGAAGGTGGGAGAAGGAGGGAGAAGGAGGGAGAAGGAGGGAGAAGGTGGGAGAAGGAGGGAGAAGGAGACAACTTTTAAGAAGCCAGAGATACACGGCTGTGAAGGGCGAGACCCTTCTCCAGACTGATTGTAGGTGGGAGGTTAACGAAAGTTAGTGAGGTGGAGAGGCAGAACAAAGCATGGCAGGTAACGGGTCAACATAGACAAGATTTTTTTTTGCCAGGCAGATGGTTGGAACAAAGGCCAAAGATAAGAACAGAAGGTGTGAGACAGGTTTGGAGTTGTGGTGGTTTGGAGTCGTGGTTTGTGAAGCCAGGGGAAGGAGTGGTTTGGGGGAGGGGGGGGGGGGGGGGGAATGGGTGGGAGTTCGGGTGGGGGGGGTGGGGGCTATACAAAATTATCGCTAAGAGAAGGGAAGAGAGAGAGAACAGAGGAGGGTTGTGAGTGAGAAAAGGAGGGGGCAAATTGTTTAAAGGTTATCTAAAATTTAGGAGGTTATCTAAAAAAGGCAACATAGATTTGTTAAAGGCCAATTGTGCCTAACAAAATTGGCGGAATTTTTTAATGATTTAAAAAAATCTTTGAACAAAAACAGTTATTGAAGGAAGACATTTGGTGAGTACAACATAATAGGCTAATCATCAACATACGAGCCTGGAATAAAAGGCGCTGTGGTAGCACGGATAGAATATTGGCAAAGCAACAGGAAACACAGATAAGAAATGAAAACCTGTTATTGAGCCTGGAGAAAATTTGAACTAAAATTCTCCAAAGTTCAGTGTTAACTTTTTCTTCAGTGTTAGCATTTTCTTAGTATACAGTACTGACTTGAATTTGGGTGGACGTGTTTCAATTTCCAAATCTGTAGATGGCACAGAACTTGGAGGGCAGGAAATGGGCAGAAAATGGGTTTAACATTTTTCAGTAGTTGGAGGTGAGGGTCTGAGCTGATGGTGGCCCAGAAAAATATTATGGAGCCTGGAGTGATTCTATGAGTCAGGTGCTCTGGTAGAAGTCACTTCAATCTTGCTTCTGTTACTTTCCATTGTTTAGTGGATATATAACTGGCTAGAGGCTGGCAGGTCTGTTACCCGTTTGTGTTGCAAAGTTACTCTTGGGTTCTCAGATATGGAAGGGGGCAACAGTATTCACACTAAAAGAGCCGCTTGCCTCGATCAGTCCAACTCTCTGGCATTCCAGCACTGGGTCCTATTTAAGATGGTAGCAATTGGCTTACTGACATTAATGAACTGTGATTGCTGCCCCAATCTTTTAACCATGGGCAGCACAGTGGCGGAGCGGCATTGCTGCCTTACAGCGCTTGCAGCGCCGGAGACCCGTGTTCGATCCTGACTACTGGCGCGGTCTGTACGAAGTTTGTACATTCTCCCCGTGACCGCGTGGATTTTCTCCGAGATCCTTGGTTTCCTCCCACACTCCAAAGATGTATTGGCATGTAGGTTAATTGACTCGGTGTATGTGTAAATTGTCCCTTGTGTGTATAGGACAGCATTAATGTACGGGGATCGCTGGTTGGTGCGGACTCGGTGGGCCGAAGGGCCTGAACCACACTGTATCTCTAAACTAAACTAAACTAAACTAAACACTATTATCACCTCAACTGTGATGAACAACCCAAATTCAAAACAGTCTCATTACTTTAGGTGAATAAATTGATAAGAATTGTGGTCTGGAATATAGTCTACATACAATACATGAAAGTAACTTTATTTATTATTTCTTATAATAGTTCCTAATTGTTTATCTTGAACATAATTGTTTAAAATTTCACTATTAATTTGGAGAGTCCCCTCGCTAGAAGTTAACTGAATCGTATTGGATTATTCCCACAAAGATAAACATCACTGCTGTATGGTCTGGATCAAGAACCAATTTCCAAGAAACTTTATATAATTTAGAACAGTTTTTTTGTATCTATTCTATACAAGCATAAATGACAAATATCATTTCCCACAGGAACTTGGTTATATAATTAATAAGGACATTTGTTGGCTTTGATTACATTATAAATGATTGCCACTGTTTTTGTTGCATTTAGGTTTCATTTGATCTTTGACTTTTCTGCATGCCTGGTTCAAAGAACAAGATATCTGATAATTATCAGCACATATTGTACTTCACATCAGAAGGGCAATACTTTAGATTCTAATACCCAAGTTGTATGAAGCACTACTACGACTCCAGATGACAAAACTATGAAGTAAAAGATCTTATTCTTCAACATTTTTTTTTCAAACATTTTCTTCTTATCTTTGAGGTAAAATGTTGGTTTACATTATACAGAAACTCAAAATGGAGTTTTGTTGTGTAATGGAAGCATAGCAAATAAAAACAAAACAAAATACAGAATTGATTACACACAGATTTGATATAATTTCTCATTTGAATTCTCTGTTTATTTTCATAGATGCCTTATGATAAGACCAGACAAATGACCACCAAGGACCAGATTTAATTCAATATCACGATTACAAGGAATAAGAAAACATGGGGTTTGATGGTCACATTTTATACTGGTTTTCTAGGCTAACCAACAGTATATTACTGTAGAAACAAGGAATTGCAAATGCTGGTTTACAAAAAAGGACACAAGGTGCTGGAATAACTCAGTGGGTAAGGCAGCATCTCTGGGGAACGTGACATTTCGGGTCGGGACCTTTCATCAGACTGATTGAAGGCACCGACCTGGAAACGTCACCTATCCACGTTCTCCGGAGATGCTGCCTGACCTGTTGAGTTACCCCAGCACTTTATTTTTACTCCAATGTCTTTGTTAACCTATCTAACTGTCTGGCCAGACCAGAGAGCAAACATTAATACAATTCTCACTTCTGTTGTTCATTGCAAAAAGAAAATCTGTGACATTTCATGACCATTTTTGCTGTGCATCTAATAAAATTACTGTGCTCTGTAGTTTTATTTTGACAGGATAGAAATAGATCATAAATAGATATTCTTGTATTGATGGAATGACCAGAAATTAGATTGACAAGTTATGTAACATCAAGTGGGATTGATTAATAACCTTGAGGTAAACCAAGGGGCCACTCTTACAGAAAATTGACATAAATGAGCACAATAGACAATAGACAATAGGTGCAGGAGTAGGCCATTTGGCCCTTCAGCCAGCACCGCCATTCAATGTGATCATGGCTGATCATCCCAAATCAGTTTCCCGTACCTGCCTTCTTCCCATATCCCCTGACTCCGCTAATTTTAAGAGCCCTATCTAGCTCTCTCTTGAAAGCATCCAGAGAATCGGCCTCCACCGCCCTCTGAGGTAGAGAATTCCACAGACTCACCACTCTCTGTGAGAAAAAGTGTTTCCTCGTCTCCGTTCTAAATGGCTTATTCCTTATTCTTAAACTGTGGCCCCTGGTTCTGGACTCCCCCAACATCGGGAACATGTTTCCTGCCTCTAGTGTGTCCAAGCCCTTAACAATCTTAAATGTTTCAATGAGATATCCTCTCATCCTTCTGAACTCCTGAGTGTACAAGCCCTTTACTGTGAAGTCAAGGATAAATCACACCACAGAACTTTCCCTTCCCATCTGTACAATGCTTTACCTGAAACGCACGATGCTATCTGTTGGAGCGTAAAACTGACAAAATGGCCTGTTTATGTTCCGTATTTGGAAAAATATATCCCATAGGCAGATACATTTAAACATATAACCTAATAGCTGCAGGCAATCATTTGAGTTTTCTTTTTGTTCAGCAAGTCTGAACTTACAAGATAAATTTTGGGAGCTTTTGGAAAATGATATCTTCCTAAATTTGTATTCTATCCACTACCAAAGACAACACTTTGGATGAAATCCTCTCTCATTTAATTCTTAGTTGTGACCTATTTGCATGTTTTAGACTAAGCTTTAATCATCTAAAGTTTTACAGTTTACTTCTGATCCATTACTGGGCAAGCATAGGTTTGTAGCAGGAAATGTAGTCATAGTTTGTTTCCATTCATTAAGTTGCTGTTCCCAAGATCCCTCATAATCTTGGTCCTTCCTGTGGCCTACCTGCTTGGTCCTGTGAGTTGCGACACAATTATTGGAAGAGTATAAAGGCCGAATGGAAACCTTACCATGCTCAAGGTAGAGTCGCTACAGCAGATCTACTGTGCAGGGGTGTGCAGTCGCCTACACAACTGCGAAGGTGCCATTAGACCAATGGCACCTTTAGATATTTGTTCCTCCCAACCAGCAAGCAGCGGGATTGAGGTTTTCAGAACGGAATGAAGTGAGAGTACTTGTTTCTGATATCTGTTGGCACATGACTCCACATTCTTGAGTTGACGGATGCATTCTAAAGAAGAGATGATAAATTCATCATATTTGACTTCACAATAAAGCTTCAGTAAAGAGCTGCACAGTGGCTCAGTGCAAGAGTTGATGCCTTACTGCACCAGCGATCCGGGTTCGATCCCGTTCGGAGTTTGTACGTTCTCCATATGAAGGTGTGGGCTTTCTCCGGGTGCTCCGGTTTCCTCCAACACTCCAAAGAGGTATGGGTTTGTAGGTTAATTGATTTCTGATAATAGTCTATTGTCCCCAGTGTGGTGGTGGTGATCACTGATCGGCATGGACTTGATGCGCTGAAGGGACTGTTTCCAAGCTGTATCTAAGGTCTAAAGTCTAAAGAGTGGGAACCCAGTTTCATGCGTTTTTTGGCTGCTGGGTTCAATGTGCAATCAATTGCACACACGTTGTTTCATCGGATGTCATTAGATGTACATCAACTAATGATTTGGAAGACGTCCACTATTTCAAGTAGAAACATAGAAACATAGAAATATAGAAAAATAAGTGCAGGAGTAGGCCATTCAGCCCTTCGAGCCAGCACCGCCATTCAATATGATCATGGCTGTGCTGTGAATATCCAGTGAATTGGCCTCCACTGCCTTCTGAAAAAGGCATCGTAGAGTTATAGAGACATACAACATAGAAACAGGCCCTTCGAGCCAATGATCCCATGCTGAGCAAGATGCCCCATTTTGGCTAGTCCCATCTGCCTGCATTTGGCCCATATCCTTCTAAACCATCATTGCTATGATGCCTAGAAACCTCTGATTTGAGCACCAAAATGAAATTAATGTACCATGTGGTGGGGCTTTCAATACATTCCTGTACTAAACACCGTGGTTGGGAGTTGATTGATTGCAATAAAAGGTGTTTTTTATGGAAGGTCTACCTCAGTGTTATTCCTAGGTAAACACATGTACTGCAAGAGCTGAATTAGATGCTACTATTTGTTTCATAAAACATTCAAATAAAAATGAACAAAAATGAAATATTTTCTGAGACAAATTCTTCTGGTAAGCCATGATTTTGAAAAATTGGATCCACTCTTCAATTGTACACGCTTTTGCAGTATTTGATCAAATGTGCTTCACTTCAAATAAAACAAATAGAAAGTTGGGGATTCTCTGCAGGTCAGGCAGCATTTGTGGGGAAAGAAACTGAATGAATGCTTCAAGCTGATGACTGCAGATATTAACTGACTAGTTGAGTATTTTCAGCATTTTCTGTATTTATTTCTGATGTCAAACATCTATATGTTCTGTGCATTTTGATTAATTTTCCACCTCAATCTATTTTGAATGATCATTCATGATTAAAGTGAAATTATAATATCCCTTCTCACAAGAATCAACATGCCTTCTTTGCAAATGTCATTGCCACTTCCAGTTCTGTACTAAATCAAATGTATCATTAATGTTGATGATCACAAAACTACTAGACTATTGTGAATGTCCATTGGGCTCACCTATGTACCTCAGGAGACGCAATAAAGCCGTTTTCCCATCTGGGATGAGGATGTTTTTGGGAGTCTTCTTCTGCCTTCAGTTATTTACTTGTCCACTCCTATTCACAATTGGATGTGGTTGGAGTGTCGGGCTGAGTTGCCATCGGTTGTTTGGGATTACCCGACTTTTGTTCAGGATCTAATTCCTGAAGATCTGCAGGTAACACAATGAGAATGCCTTCACCAGAAAGACTGCAGCGATTCAAGTAGTTGAGCCACCATCACCCCAGCAGGGTGAAATAGGAATAGGCGATGAATAAAGACACATAGTGCTGGAGGAACTCAGCGGGTCAGGGAGTCATTTTTAGGTTTCGGGTCGGAATCCTTCTTCTTGACTCCCGACCCAAAACGTCATCTACTTCAGCACTTTGTATCTGCTTTAGTAAACTAGCATCTGCAGGTCCTGGTTTCTACAAATTAGCAATGAATTGTACCCTTGTCAGTTCTCTCACTGCCTTGGCTCTGCAACCTTGGCACTTGTTTGCTGGCTGTTGCAGATCTTTAGCGGATTCCAGCAAAAAGGCAACATTTCTGACAATATCTTAATATAGTATAAGAATGCCCAGTGTGAAATTCTTCCAAGATGTGTCTTCTCAATACATTAAAACTGTTCTATGTCACCATGCATTCCATCAAAGATTCACTATCATTAATCTCGTCTTCATGGATATTTGTCCAAATCAGTCGCTTCTTATATAATGTCCTTATTTATATTTTAAGAATGATATATTTTTTGTCTTCTAGGCTTCCTTCATTACTACAATTTAACAATCATCTTTTATCTTCATGTAATAATCATGTTTTAATCGGTCTCTGTATTCTCAAATGGCAAACCTTGAGAACACATTTGCACTTGCTTTTTGTTTTGTATTTATATTTGACTATGCAATTATATTGAGATAGGGAAGTCTCACCTTTGTATTCTTGATGTAATCACAGTTTATATTGCAGATACAGGACTAAAAATTAATGATACAGGCCGATGACATCGACATAGGATTATGTTCTAAATGTTCACTCCAAAAATAATTACTTCTGCCTTTTTCTCAAACTGAGCAATTATTTCCTCAATTTTCACCACTTCACTTTTCTCTATTGCCCATAAGAATAATATGTCACTTCCTTTAACATAGTGAGCTGATAAAGAATGACTTCCTAGACTCTTCCCACAAAGAAATTATCTTCGACCATTCTTGTGTTCATCTTCAATAGATGATGTAATGGAATGTGTACTATTGCAATGTCAAAAAACAAGCATTGTCCTATGTCAAAGAATCGATCAAGTTCTGTAAAGTTTTCATTTTTTTAATAATCATATTCCATCTTCTTTTAGTCCAAGGTAAACAATTACTTTCTGTATGAATTAACATTAGTCTTTTTGAGATTGACATTACATCACAGACTTAAAAGAAATGATATTTGAAGGTATTTTTCTTTGGTTCTTGTGGCTATTAGTACATCGTTCTGACCTTTAGGGAATGAAATGCACCTTCTAGTATCTTGTCTTTGGTAACTGGAAAACTTGTGGTGATTATTTCACACCACAGGGAGTTATGTGGAGGAGTAAACCTCATGTGTGTATTAATTGTTAAATATTGCTGACTTTTCTTGTCTATGTTCAGCTGAGTAGAAATATATGACAGATCTAGCATGTTGAAAACTTTGGCTCCAGTCAACTTAGCATTTAACCCTGCAAAGGAGCTGTTCTTCATCAACTGCCTTGCTCAATGTTACCTTGCACTCACCACATGGTCAAACTGTCTTAAATACTACTCCAGTTGGTTTTGGTCAATTGTTTTGGCTTGCGTTTACTGGAAATCTGTTTAGTTGTAACTTATCCTTGTCTTCTTCAAGTCAAGAGTCACCAGAAGAGTCTTGCAGCAACACAACAGATATGTAAACACAGTATTCTGTAAATACCATAATAAACATTAAATAAAGCTCAGTATATTAAAACAAAAGTAATAGTAGTGCAATGACAAAAACAATACCCCCCAGTCTATGTACAGTAGTTCGGAGCTTAGTTGAAACTTGTAGTGTTTAATAGCCTGATGGTTTTTGGGAAGAAGCTGTTCCTGAACCTGAATGATACAGTTTTCAGGTTCTTCACGTATCTTCTTCACGATGGCATAGGTGAAATGAGAATGTGGTTCTTCAACAAATTTGGAGTCAGTTCTACCTGGCTCTTCAACAAGTATGGGATAGTTGAAGCTTACAAAAGATTGGTTGGCTCCAGGCTTAAAAATGGTAAAGGTATTGTAACTTGCAATACCCATTTGGATATCCGTGAACATTTCTGCACAATTCCTCTCATAATATGTCTAATTGTGATTCTGAAGCATTCAAACTGACATCCTCATCCAGTCTGGCTTGAATTTTCAAAGCCCAATAATGTTTGTCAAATAGTGTAACTAGGCATTTCTATTTGCTGAACTTTGTAACTAACTAATCATTCCAGCTACACTAAGTATGTCAAAACTTTGCCTGTATATATGACTTTGAGTTTATGGCGGTCTTGGTATTTGGCGGAAATGATTTAGAAATGTATCATTGACTATATCTGAACAATTGTTGCTGTGCCAATTTTTATATTGCACTGACCTACTGTATTCTATTTACTTCGGAGTCACGTGAGTGACTACGTGAAGAAGCCCGCTAGGACGCATGCATGTCATTGCGCTACATGCATTGCGAAACGTCAGACACGGTGGAAGGACGTTCCCCCACAGCGGCAATTTAAAAATCCGCTATTGCAGGTAAGGTTTTACTCTGCGGTCCTTTGCCTTTTTGCCCACTAAGATGGAGAATGGAGAAAGGGAAAAAGACAACGAGAGCTGCGACGAAGCTGGTCAGGGAGGACTGCGGAGCAGCGGACAGCCAGCAAAAGCAGCCGTCGGCACTAAGATCACCCGTAGTGGGATCAGCTGTGCCCTGTGTAGCCGCCGCACCGGCCAAATCAACGTGGCCGAATAGCAAGGCAAAACACAAAACAAACAGTCGTGGACTCGGAGGAGTCCGACTCTGATACACCACGGGAGGCCAGCGACCGAGAGCGCTGGACCCGTATGGAACGGTGTTTGGAGCATCTGCTCCAGCGTGACCGGCTCCGCGATTTGGAGTCAGGCCACTGTGGGCCCTATATCAAACCCACAGCAGTACCTTTCCAAGGGCTGCATGGTGTCTCCACCTTATCGGAGGGGAGCACTTCAAGTCAGTTCTGGGCTGACTTGGAAGAGGGGTCCGCGGAAGAAACGTGTGTGCATGGGGTGCAGGACAAAGAAAACTTGCTGGATATGGTGGCAAACTTCATACAGCCAGAACAAACTGGGGCAAACCTGGAGCCAAACCTTGCTGCCAGCATTGACTATATGTCACTGAACCAGCTACAAGAACAAGCTGTAGTGGATACGACAGGAAGACATATGGCACCAGGCAACTGCATTTCACTAAACGTCCCAATCATTAACAGGTGCATCTGGAAACATATCGGACCAGGGGTCAGAAGTATGGACGTGAAACTTCAAAAAGTCCTAAAATTGCTGACTGCAGGAATAACGGCATTTGCCCGCACTGTGAATGACAGGGTTATGTCCCAAGATCAACAGGACGCGCTGGCACTGTTCTGCAACACCCAGCACAAATTAAACAGCATCAGAAAAAGTGCCATACAGCCGACACTTAATCCTAAATTCGCGGGACTGTGTAAACCTGGAGCTACCAAACCATCCATTCTCCTGTTCGGAGGCAACTTGTCGAAGCAGGTAAAGGAGCTAGACAAAGAAGCAAAATCTTTGGGGTTAATAAAAGGAACAACCCACCCTGCAAAAACCCACCACAGCCTACTACTGCACCCCTATGCACCCACCAGCGGAACTGGTGAGAGCTCGAGGGCACGGCACTCCAAACATGAGTCTTTTTTAGGCCATGGCCCAGGCCGGCCTTCCTGGAAAATGCGAGGAACCCCAACAACACCAGCAACCAACCCGAAAAACCAAGCACCAGCACAACAACAACGGAAGAACTTCAGGAAGAAGTAGTCCTGCCACTGGTAACAATGGAGGTAGGTGGGTCTGGTTCCCCAAATAATATGGGAAGCATGGAGGTTGGGGGAAGACTATACTGGTTTTTGAATGCATGGAGCATGCTAACAACCGATACTTACGTCTTAAGCAGTATCCAGGGATATACCATAGAGTTTATACACGAAAACAGCCCTCCAGTTCAACATAAACCAAACCGAGAGTTTGTGCTCTCTGATAGGGAAAAAACAGAAGCACAAGCTGAACTGGAGCGACTTTACATAAAAGGTGTAATTGAGCAAACGCGACACAAACCAGTAGAATTCGTGTCCAATATATTTACCAAAACCAAAAACGATGGTGGTTGTCGCATCATCGTAGATCTGACAAAATTGAATACATTTGTGCAATATATTCACTTTAAAATGGAAACCTTTGTTACTGCTAAACAACTAATTTCCAAAGGGTACTTCATGGCTAGCATCGATTTAAAAGATGCTTACTATTCAGTACCCATACGAGGTGACCACAGATGTTGCTTAAAATTCAACTGGATGGGACAACACTAGCAATATAAAGCACTGCCAAATGATCTAACATCAGCCCCCAGGCTGTTCACAAAAATCTTGAAACCAGCCCTAGCGTTTCCACGAAAACGTAAACACATGATTATGGCATATTTAGATGACATACTCATTGTGGGCATAACTTTGGAATTGGCCATACTAACTGTAACAGCCACAAAACAGTTGTTTGAAAAACTGGGATTTATCATCCATCCAGTTAAATCTAAACTAACACCGTCCACTACTATGGACTACTTGGGATTCACCATTGATTCAGTTCACATGACAGTGACACTACCTAAGGAAAAGGCCAGAGAAATAATAGAGGTTTGCAGCAACCTCATTGACATCAGAAACCCATCCATCGGATTGGTAGCTAAAGTAATTGGCAAAATGGTGGCTGCTTTCCCAGCCATACAATTTGGACCCCTACATTACCAAAACTTTCAGAGAGCCAAAATTCAAGCTCTAAAAATTAATGCAGGTCACTTTGACAGACCTATGAGACTACCAATCCAAGCCAAAACGGAACTAAAATGGTGGATCGATAACATCTGGCTTTGTTCCAACCCAATCATTGTCAGTAACCATTCGATGGTACTACAAACTGATGCCAGTGCACTAGGGTGGGGAGCCGCCAATACCATCACCAGCTGTGGAGGTAGATGGACAGTGCAGGAGGCATCCTTCTTACTCACACTGGGTATAAATTGGAAATGTTGGGTGCATTTCATGGCCTTAAGTCATATTGTACTGGATCACACCACCAGCATGTTAGATTACAAATAGACAATACCACTGTGGTAGCATACATCAACCACATGGGCGGCAACAAATCGATATCATGTGACAATCTCGCTAATTCAATTTGGCAATGGTGCATCCAGAGAAATATTTGGATATCAGCCACTTACCTACCAGGGAGACTAAATTTAGTGGCAGACACCAGGTCACGCAAATTTAATGAAAACACCGAATGGATGTTAAACAAAACTGTGTTTTCTGATATTACAGCAAAATATGGAACACCGGATATCGATCTTTTCGCATCCAGACTAAACAACCAGATATCTAACTATGTTTCATGGGAACCAGACCCTGGGGCAGCGGCAACAGATGCATTTTCACTGCATTGGGGGAAATGGTTTATTTACGCATTCCCTCCCTTCTGCCTCATCAGTCGGGTATTAAGGAAAATACAACAAGACTCTGCGTCTGGTATTTTGGTAGTACCCGATTGGCCTACTCAACCATGGTTCCCAGTGGTGCAAAACATAGTATTAGAACCATGTATTACAATCCCACACAGACCAGATCTACTACTACATCCCGTGACAGGGGATAGCCATCCAAGCCATAAAAGCTTGAACCTGTTTATTATGTAGAGTTTAAAGACACCACTTCTACAACTGGGACTCACGGACCGAACAGCAAATATCATCTTGGCGGCCCAAAGAGAATCAACCAAGAAACAATATCTGGTCTACATAAGGAAGTGGGAAACGTACTGCCAAAAGAACAAAATCACCAACAGAAATATCAACATCCCATCTGTTCTGGAATATCTGGCAGGCCTCCACTATGATGAGGGGCTCAGCTACAGTGCCATCAACAGCGCCAGAAGTGCCCTGTCGACATACCTATGGCAAGGGACAGAGCGTTACACGGTAGGGACTCACCCTCTGGTAACCAAGCTCATGAGGGGAATATTTAACACAAACCCCCCAAAAACCAGGTACTCCCATATATGGGATGTAAGCATTGTCCTGAAAGCACTCAGGAACTGGTCACCAGCATCTACCCTGTCCCTATACAGACTAACGTTAAAAACAGTCATGTTAATGGCATTGGTCACGGCACAGAGGGTTCAGTCACTGCACAAACTCAGACTGGACAACATGACCTCCTCACCTGACGATATTACGTTCCATATTTACGAACTAGTAAAACAGAACAGACAGGGATCAGCAGGCCTCAATATCCAATTTAGGTCATACCCTGCAGATGACCGCCTCTGTATAGTTAAACATCTATCACTATACATGGAGAAAACAAAAATCCTAAGAGGCAATGAGAAGGGACTGCTGATCAGCCATAAGAAACCTCACAAAAAAGTGACGGTCCAGACGATCTCGAGATGGCTGAAACAGGTACTGACGCAGGCTGGGGTGGATACTAACGTTTTTAAATCTCATTCCACCAGGGCTGCAGCTACATCGGCAGCAGTACAACTGGATGTGCCCATGGACCAAGTCCTCGAAGCAGCAGGATGGTCAGGGGAAAGAACTTTCCAGTTATTTTATAATAAACCAGTGAGGAAAACTGGAACATTTGCAGAAATTTGTTTTAATTCTGTAAATTAATTAAAACCCCATAAATGGGGGGTTATAATTTGTGTTAATAAAATTTATGATTTCAATAACGAATCATGTGCAATTATGTTAACACTATTCCTCCCACAGTCAAGGCAGACGTGTGCATGGACTCGTTTCCACGGCATGAAATAGCTTTGAAATCTTCACATAGTCACTCACGTGACTCCGAAGTAAAATAGTTAGATTAAACGAGAACTTACCAGTTTGAAGTTTGATCTGTATTTTATGAGGAGTTACGATGAGGGATTACGTGCCCTCCTCTCCCACCCTGATCATATACTTAACTGGTACCTCTTCTCTAATCTATGTTTAGTCATTACAGTTATCTGTGAATTCACACCGCTGCTTTGAAGAATGACACGCATGCGTCCTAGTGGGCTTCTTCACATAATCCCTCATCGTAACTCCTCATAAAATACAGATCAAACTTCAAACTGGTAAGTTCTCGTTTAATCTTACTATTTTTCTTTGAAGTTATTGTTCTGTGTAAGTGGCAAATGGGGAAACCCAATTCTTTATTATTCCATGGCTTTACAACTGTACAGACTTCACCTTTGTGGCTTTATACAGTGCAAACTACCCTCTGTGAAGAAATCTCATAATTAGAGTTGATTTGATTAAATACCTTGATGTCAGAACTCTATCTATGTCACTGTCTGGAAGATCAGAAACCTATGCAATCACTGGAAAACATGGAAGCCATAAAATTCTACAGAACTGACTCTGTACATCATGCTGATTGTCGTCTGACAGTGAGCTGTGACCTTCTGATGTCTCTCAGCAGTTACACTGGGACATCTGCCCAGTGAACCTGTGCCAGCTTAGACGGTGAAGGTGCATCGACTCTATTTATTTTAATAAAGTGGAGAGAAATCGTTGAGTTACAAATATGGGCGGCACGGTGGCACAGCGGTAGAGTTGCAGCCTTACAGCGCTTACTGCGTGAGAAACACAGGTTTGATCCTGACTACGGGTGCTGTCTGTACGCAGTTTGTACATTCTCCCTGTGACCATGTGGGTTTTCTGTAAGATCCTTGGTATCTTCCCACACTCCAAAGACGTGCAGGTTTGTAAGTTAATTAGTTTGGTATAAATGTAAATTGTCCCTAGTGTGTGTCGGATAGTGTTAATTTGCGGGGATCGCTGGTCGGTACAGACTCGGTGGGACGAAGGGCCTGTTTCTGTGCTGTATCTGCAAATTAAACTAAACTAAACTAAATAATTTACATTTCTTTGATTTAATCAGGTTTTTTTTAAACAGATATAAAGTAGTGACGTTTTGGGTCGAGACCCTTCTTCAGATTGGGCTGCCGCTGGCGTATTTCTTGAATTTGGGGCAGATTTGGAGAGTCCTTTTGAGTACATCGGGACTTGATGCCTCAGTTGTAATTGATCCAGTCTTGGTGAGTCAGTTGGAATTCACACCATTCTGGTGTGTTTTCTGGAACTAATTAGGACCTGGTAAATGGTCTTTCCTGCTAAGTCTAATAGTTTGCTCCACACAGCTGTGTCCATTGAAATTCATTCAACCTTAGCCTTCCATCAAAGTTGGAGAAACCCTGATGTATCAGCTGGAGTTTCTGCAGCCTTGCTATATCTATTCTAGTTGGCACATGAGTTCAGTGGAATTGTTATAGCCCTGGTGAATCAGCTGGAGTTGGTCCAAACTTGTAACCTATTCCACTTGGACCATCTCCAATGGGAGTTGGTTCAACCTTAGTAAGTATGTTCGATTTGAGTCTCTATTGAAATTGTTCCAGCGCTAGTGAACCTGATGGAAGTGATTTAATTTGATGAATCAATTCATGCTGGCATGGCATAGGTATGAGCTCAGCCATCATAAATCAATTTGAAATGATACAATACTGGTGGGGCTTTTGAATTTGTCCACTCTTGGTCGGTCTGCTGGATCTTCCTTTGACTTAGTGCGGTAGAGGTGGCGGTTAGTTACAGCATTTGTATACAGGTTGTGGCAGGTCAGGGAGACTTGCAGTGTCCTGAGGATTACACCTATGAGGATTTTCACGCAGATTACACCTTTTCACGCAGAGAGTGGTGAATCTGTGGAATTCTCTACCACAGAAGGTAGTTGAGGCCAATTCATTGGCTATATTTAAGAGGGAGTTAGATGTGGCCCTTGTGGTTAAAGGGATCAGGTGGTATGGAGAGAAGGCAGGTACAGGATACTGAGTTGGATGATCAGCCATGATCATATTGAATGGCGGTGCGAATGGCCTACTCCTGCACCTATTTTCTATGATTGTGTCCAGCTGCAGCTTGTGTCAGACTGCATGAAGGAACTGAATGGCAAGGCGACCTTGAGAACATCCAGGAGAACGGGAACGTCATGGAATGGAGTTACAGTGAAGCGGTCACACCTAACGTACAGACTGAAAGCATATGGGTGACTTACTAGGAAAGGAAGTAGGCACAGTGTGCAGGAATCCAAGGTCAAGGGTCAGATCAAGGTCAGTTTATTGTCATTTACCAATTAAGGTCCAGTGAAATTCGAATTACAGTAGCAATGTTACAACATTTTGAGATTTTAGAAATCAAGTCTGCAATTTATCCCATCAGATAAAGCATAAAAAAACTTTAATTTGATACCTAATTCACTTTCATATCTTCAGTATTATAAAAGTTATGGCCATTTTCATAGTTGGAAATTAGCATCATGTTCCCTATTGCTTTTCCATTGACTTAACATAAAAGCTGTGATCGAGGGCAGTCAAAAGCCTATAACTTTCTTAAAAATTAAGAGAACTGAATGAAATGTTCAGTTATTATAGATTGAAGCATTCTGAAACAAATTTGAAATATCTTACTTGGATGACCTGAAATTAAAGCATATAATTAGTTAGTTACCTAATTGTAGCTAATTACAAAATTGACCGTTGTGACGGAAATAATAATAAACACCTAGACTGCCTTGAAAATTCAAAAATGTGGTATTCTCAAGATCAGAACTTTAATATTATTGTATTATATGCTGTAAGTCCATAATATATGGGTAAATAAATTACAATTTCTAGCAATAGACCAAGTCTTTATGGAAAAGATCAGTTGCTAGCTGGTACATGGGCATATCATAATCAGTAGCATCATCATACTCCTCAGATTGTAAAGTGTAAACACCTTGTTTTTCCTCAACTTTTCAATTTTGGCATTGTAAACTACAAGTTTTTGCTCTTCAAACCACGCATGACATGCCTTTCTGCCCACTACTTTCCCATTAAGAATGTCCTGTAGATCATCACATTTGGAGTAGTCTAACTTCGGACCATCTCTACGAATTCTGTCTAAATCAGTCTCTTTTGCTGGGCATTTTGATTGACAATTTTGCATTTCTTCTTTCGAGAAATCTGTTTAAAATGTTAACGAAAAAAAACACTGAACAGCATTAACAGAAACAAGTTATTATTTGCAGTTTTAGAAAAAAGGTAGAAATGATAACGTTAAACGCTAAAACAAACAAAACTACCCAACAAAAAAATCATATTCATCAGTTTCATCAAATCAATTAATCAGTCAAGGTGTTTACACTTTACAATCTGAGGATATGATATTCATCTAATCAATTAAATTAATCTAAATTCAATTACTAGATCTAAACATCTATCCATTTCTTAAGAAAAGGCTACGTTTTTTAAATAGCCTAAGTATCCAAATAACAAATTAATCCCATTCACCCAAGAATTCACAATATAACATGATTTTTAAATCTCACTATCATGAACTTATACACCAAATGGGAGGAATTTAATGTTTAATTCCCATAAATTAATCTAGAAACATCCACTCTGAATATAATCAAAATTATTATTTTTTGCACAATACATGTGACTAAAACTGTTGTGGATATTTAGTATAAAAATATTATGGATAGACAATTACACAAAATATAGACGATTTATCCTGATATTACGATCCATCATGTTGAAGGCATTGAGGGCGTTTGAAGTCGCCTTTTACTTTAATCCAACTGTTAAATTGTTCAGCTGTGGCGGCTCCTAAGGGTCATGCCATCATACTGCCGAACCCCTCAGCACAGGAGTGGTGCAGTCCGGAGGCAGCCCTCAGCCGGAGGGTTTAAAAGGCAGGGGTTTGGGTGCCATCTTCCTCTGGTTTCATCTTCCCTACAACCGGGAGGAATATAATAAAGGTGCTTCTCAAAACACTGGACTTCGTGCCTCCTTTCGAGACCCACGCACCACATTGGTGACCCCGACGCTCCATTGGCGCCATGATGGAGAGACGAGAAAGCCCTACCTCCTCACACGCCAGCCGGCCCGGGCTCTAGACGCAGACGCCGTTAAGCTGCCCAACTTCTGGACCACCCGGCCGCTCATCTGGTTCCAGCAGGCGGAGGCCCAGTTCAACCTGCGGGGCATCACGGTCGATGCCACCCGTTTCTATTACCTGGTGGGACCCCTCGACCAGGATGCGGTTGAAGAAGTCACGGACTTCCTCGCAGACCCCCCGGACAATAATAAATACCTCGGCCTGAAAGAGCTCCTGCTCCAGATTTACGGACTGAGTAGGATGGAGCGGGCAGGTAGGATCCTGCATATGGGGGGCCTGAGCGACCGGCGGCCATCTACCCTCCTAAAGGAAATGGTGGCGTTACTAGACGGGCACACGCCGTACCTGTTGTTTGAATACACCTACCTGCATCTGCTGCCGGCATACATTCGGTTGCAGCTCACCGACGTCTCGTTTGCCGACCTTCGGGCCCTCGGGAGGCGCGCCCTGATGACATCAGCACGCTGGGCGTCAGCAGAGACGGGGTCGCGCTGAGGTCGACGCGCCCTGATGACGTCAACACGCTGGCTGTCGGCAGGCACGCCATTGACGTCACCCCAGCAGCTCCCGATTTCCTCCAGTGGGGCGGGGGAGCTGTGGAAGGAGTGACAGCTCCAGCCCGACGGCCCACACGATCACCCCCAGCAGCAGTGAGGGGTACTGCACCTGCAGTCCAGCGCCAGCAAGCTGCAGGCACCACCAGCAGGAGCAGGCAAGCTCCAAGTGACTCCAACAAGAGACGCTGGTGCTACTACCATCAACGCTGGGGTGCTGCAGCACGACAATGCCGCCAGCCATGCACATGCCCGGGAAACGCCTGGGCCGGCTGCCAATAGTCCCCGCGGCGGCCTGCCAAATTCACCGCCTTTTCGCCTGGGATCGGCGCTCCGGGACCCGCTTCCTCGTGGATACAGGAGTGGAGCTCAGCGTCCTGCCCCCTTCGCTGGCCGACATTCATTCTGGTAAGCGGGGGCCCGTCCTCACCGCGGCGAACGGCAGCCCCATCCGCACATATGGACTGCGCATGGTTCCCATCGTGCTCGGCTTCTGCCATTTCTCATGGAACTTCACCATTGCCAACGTCTCCCAACCATTGCTCGGGGCCAATTTCCTCCGGGCGCATTCCCTCATTGTGGACGTCGGGCGTCAGCATTTGGTCAATGCCACTACGATGGAGCCGATCACGTTGCATTTGGATCAACCGGTGGGACGGCCATGGCGTCCGTGGACTCCCGATTCGCACGGATCTTGGCTGCGTTCCCGGACATTCTCACTCCGCAGTTTCAATCATCAACCCCCAGCCACGGGGTGGTGCATTATATCCTGACTACCGGCCCACCACTCCATGCGCGAGCACGACGACTGCCACCAGATAAACTGTGTCTGGCACGGCGGGAATTCCGCACGATGGAGGCCTTGGGGATCGTCCGCCCTTCGAGCAGCCCTTGGGCGTCCCTACTCCACATGGTCCCTAAGTCAAGTGGGGGCTGGCGACCTTGTGGGGATTACCGATGGCTGAACGCTGCAACAACAGCGGATCAATACCCCGTACCCCACATCCAGGACTTCACGGCCCATTTGGCTGGGGCCACAATTTTTTCAAAAGTGGATCTGGTACGGGGTTATAATCAGATTCCGGTTCACCCGGATGATGTGCCCAAGACGGCGATCATCACGCCATTCGGGCTTTATGAGTTTACTCGGATGCCGTTCGGCCTCAAAAACGCTGCACAGGCCTTTCAGCGCCTCATGGACGGGGTTTGTCACGACCTCGATTTTGTGCTCGTGTACCTGGACGACATCCTGGTGGCCAGCCGCTCGCGGCACGAACACTGCGCTCACCTTCAGCAGCTCTGTCTGCGGCTCAGCGAGCATGGTTTGGCCATTAACCTGGACAAGTGCGGTTTTGGGGTAAACGAAATTGACTTCCTCGGCCACTGCATGACTGCGCAAGGCGCGGTTCCCCTGCCTGACAGGGTCGACGCCATCCGTCGGTTTCCCCGCCCACGCACGGAGCGTGGCCTGCAGGAATTTGTCAGCATGGTGGCATTCTACCATCGTTTCGTGCCATCCGCGGCCCACATCATGCGGCCCCTGTATCAACTTCTGGCGGGTGGGCAGCACAAGAGCGTTGAGTGGACCCACGAGGCGGAGGCAGCTTTTGACGGCGCGAAGGAGGCCCTTGCTCGGGCCGTACTGCTGTTGCACGCCTCGGAGTCGGCGGTTGGTGCTGTGCTGGAGCAGCTAACGGGCGGAGGTTGGTGGCCCCTGGCCTTCTTCAGTCGGCACCTCAACCGTGAGCAGACCAAATACAGCGCGTTCGATCGCGAGCTCCTGGCTGTGTACCTGGCTGTGCACCATTTTCGCTACTTTCTGGAGGGCCGCCCGTTCACCGCCTACACCGACCATAAGCCGCTCACTTTCGCCCTGTCGAGGGGAAAGAGAACCGGGTGGCCGACGCACTGTCCCGCCCCGCTATAAACGCCGTGTTCGAGGTGGCGCCCGGAATGGACTATTCTGCTCTGGCGGCGGCACAGCTCACGGACGATGAGGTGCCCGCCTACCGGACTGCCATCTCCGGCCTCCGCCTTGAGGATGTCCCTCTCGTTCCTGGGGTGAGTGACAATCCTGTGCGATGTGTCGTCCGGTCAGCCGCGCCCCATCGTCCCTGCCACCTGGCGCCGGAGGGTGTTCGAGGTGATCCACGGACTGGCTCACCCATCAATCCGGGCGACAACGGCAAGGGGAAAAGGGTAATTAAAGGGAGAATAGGTCCCCACAGAAACCAAAGTGATCATCTACTGTATGTGTAGAGCCACGGGAGATTGGCAAGGTCCACAATGAATATTTCCCCTCTGTTTTTACCATGTAGAAAGGCATGAAGACTCAAGAGCTTGTGAAAGTTAATGGCAATGTCTTTAGGACAGTGTTTATTACTGTCCAGGAGGTGCACGACACCTAAGATATATGAAGGTAACTGAATTTAAGGCCTGATCAGTTACATCCAAGGACTGTGGGAAGAAAGAGAATAAATTGCAGGCTTCTAGGCTGAGATTTATGTATCATTATTAGACATGGGTGAAGTGCCAGAAGACTGGAGGGTGGCTAATGTTGGGTGTTTACTTAATGAGGGTTGCAAAAAAAATCTGGGAACAAAATTCTAGTGAACCTAACATTTGTGGTCGGAATGTTGCTGGAGAGGATTCTGAGGAATAAGATAGTTATGCATTTTGAAATACAAGGGCTGATTAGGGATAATCAGCATGGTTTTGAGCATGGGAGGCCGTGTCTCACAAATGTGGTTCTTGGCATGCTGATCTTCATCAGTTGGGGAATTGAGTATCAAAGTTGGGATTTGATGTTGCAATTGTACGAGATATTTGTGAGGCCGCACTTGGAGTATAGTATTCAGTTTTGTTCATCCTTCTATAGGAAAGATGTTATGAAAGATGTTAGCCGGGAAGTGGTGTTAGGTAAATTGAATGGATTAAAGGTCGATAAATCCCCAGGGCCAGATAGGCTGCATCCCAGAGTACTTAAGGAAGTAGCCACAGAAATAGTGGATGCATTAGTGATAATTTTTCAAAACTCTTTAGATTCTATAGTAGTTCCTGAGGATTGGAGGGTAGCTAATGTAACCCCACTTTTTAAGAAGGGAGGGAGAGAGAAAACGGGGAATTACAGTCCGGTTAGTCTAACGTCGGTAGTGGGGAAACTGCTAGAGTCAGTTGTTAAAGATGGGATAGCAGCACATTTGGAAAGTGGTGAAATCATTGGACAAAGTCAGCAAGGATTTACGAAAAGTAAATCATGTCTGACGAATCTTATAGAATTTTTCGAGGATGTAACTAGTGGATAAGGGAGAACCAGTGGATATGTTATATCTGGACTTTCAGAAGGCTTTCGACAAGGTCCCACATAAGAGATTAGTATACAAACTTAAAGCACACGGTATTGGGGGTTCAGTATTGATGTGGATAGAGAACTGGCTGGCAAGCAGGAAGCAAAGAGTAGGAGTAAATGGGTCCTTTTCAGAATGGCCGGCTGTGACTAGTGGGGTACCGCAAGGCTCAGTGCTGGGACCCCAGCTATTTACAATATATATTAATGATTTGGACGAGGGAATTGAATGCGACATCTCCAGGTTTGCGGATAACACGAAACTGGGGGGCAGTGTTAGCTGTGAGGAGGATGCTAGGAGGCTGCAAGGTGACTTGGATAGGCTGGGTGAGTGGGCAAATGCATGGCAGATGCAGTATAATGTGGATAAATGTGAGGTTATCCACTTTGGTGGCAAAAACAGGAAAGTAGACTATTATCTAAATGGTGGCCGATTAAGAAAAGGGGAGATGCAACGAGACGTGGGTGTCATGGTACACCAGTCATTGAAAGTAGGCATGCAGGTGCAGCAGGCAGTGAAGAAAGCGAATGGTATGTTAGCATTCATAGCAAAAGCATTTGAGTATAGGAGCAGGGAGGTTCTGCTGCAGTTGTACAGGGTCTTGGTAAGACCACACCTGGAGTATTGCGTACAGTTTTGGTCTCCAAATCTGGGGAAATGCATTCTTGCCATAGAGGGAGTACAGAGAAGGTTCACCAGACTGATTCCTGGGACGTCAGGACTTTCATATGAAGAAAGACTGGATAGACTCGGCTTGTACTGACTAGAATTTAGAAGATTCAGGGGGGATCTCATAGAAACTTACAAAATTCTTAAGGGGTTGGACAGGCTAGATGCAGGAAGATTGTTCCCAATGTTGGAGAAGTCCAGGACAAAAGGTCACAGTTTAAGAATAAAGGGGAAATCCTTTAGGACCGAGATGAGAAAAACATTTTTCACACAGAGAGTGGTGAATCTCTGGAACTCTCTGCCACAGAAGGTAGTTGAGGCCAGTTCATTGGCTATATTTAAGATGTGGCCCTTGTGGCTAAAGGGATCAGGGGGTATGGAGAGAAGGCAAGTACAGGATACTGAATTGGATGATCAGCCATGATATTGAATGGCGGTGCAGGCTCGAAGGGCCAAATGGCCTACTCCTGCACCTATTTTCTATGTTTGTATGTAGCTGGAAAGAGTGCAGAGAAGATTTTCAAGGATATTGGCAGAATTCAAGGGTGAGATTGAACAGGCTAGGACTTTATTCCTTTGAGCACAAATGGCTGAAGAGTGATCTTATGGAGGTGTATAAAATCATGAGGGGAATAGATAGGGCGTGTGTACTGAGTTTTTTTGAGAACTAGAGGGCATAGATTTAAGGTAAGTAGTGTAAGATTCAAGAGGACTTTTACTAGGATGCTTTTTCACAGAGAGAGTGGTGAGTATGTAGAACGAGCTGCAGTGTAAGTACAATAACACCATTAAAATAAATATGGACAAGTAAATGGATAGGACAGGTTAAGAGAGATATGGGCCAAATGCGGGCAAATGTAATTAGGATAGATGGGGCCATCCTGGCTGGTGTGGATGAGTTGGACCAAAGAGCCTGTCAACGTGCTGTATGACGTTGACTATTATTCTACCACTATCTGATAAATTGTTGGCCGCTGGAATAGTTCTGGCTATCGTCTGTCTATAGATATTGATTCAACCCAGGGGTATCCAGGGGAGTTGATCCATTGCTGGTGTGTCTTTTTCAAACCACTCTGCCTTGATGAGTACATGAGGTGGTCTGAGTTTGGTATTTGCTCTAGAGGGGCTCCAGCTATATTTAGGCTACTCTAAGGTAGACAAAAGTGCTGGAGAAACTCAGCTGGTGCAGCAGTATCTATGGAGCAAAGGAAATAGGCAACGTTTCGGGCCAAAACCGTTTGGGCTACTCTAATTGACCCAGACCCAGCACATCTTTTTGAATAGGTTGGCTTTTTGAATGAGGCAGTACGGTGGCATAGTTGTAGTGTTGCTGCTTTACAGAGCCAGAGACCTGGGTTTGATCCTGACCACGGGTGCTGTTGTATGGACTTTGTCCCTTCTCCCTGTGACTGTGTGGGCTTTCCCTGGGTGCTCCGGTTTCCTCCCACACTCCGAAGACGTACAGGTTTGTAGGTTAATTGGCTTTGGTAAAAATTGTACATTGTCCCAAGTGTGTAGGATAGTGTTAATGTATGGGGATTGTTGGTCGGCATAGACTCAGTGGGATGAAAGGCCTCCTTCTTCTTGAGTATGGCGTGCACAGCCTAAAGTTGTACGTCAACTTGTTCTATTTGATCTATTTGTTTATGCCCATCGGGTTGATTGCATTAGTCGAAATCGGGTGGACCAGGTGAAGGTTGCAATCTCCCACCCCGCCGAAAGGCCCGTTCCTGTGCTTTATCACTAAACTAAAAACTAAACTAAACTAAGGTTGAGTCCACCAGCACTTTTCTGTGAAAGTTGGCATTATGCCTGTGTGTTTATCAACATTGGCCCAGCACTTTTATTCTGTACAGCATCATATTGGAAATAGTCCAGAACAGATGTGTTAATTGGAATTGCTTCATCCATGATATACTCATTGGAAATTGTCCATCACTGGTGGGTTGATTGCATTTGTTCAAGTGCTGATGAGTCCTCAGGAGTTGGAGCAGCTCCAGCATGACCATTGAAAATTGTTAGGTTCTGTCAACCCCATTGTTTGTCCACGCATGGTTTGCCTACTGGCATTGGTCCAGCTCTGATTTGTGTATTTGAAATGCTGCAGCCCTGATAAGAGTATAGATACTGGACTAGTCCCTGTCGCTTCTCTGGAAGGCTCCAAACCTGATTGGTCTCTAGGGATTAATAGTAAGATTAAACGAGAACTTACCAGTTTGAAGTTTGATCTTTATTTTGTGAGGAGTTACGATGAGGGATTACGCGAAGACCCCGTCCAGCACGCATACGCGACATTCTTCAAAGCAGCGGTGTGGTCACAAACAACAGTAGATGAAATAAACATAGTAAGATAAGAAGAACTAGGATACCAGTTTACCTTTATGATAGAGGGCGGGAGCGGAGGGCACGGAATCCCTCATCGTAACTCCTCATAAAATAAAGATCAAACTTCAAACTGGTAAGTTCTCGTTTAATCTTACTATTTTACTTCGGAGTCACGTGAGTGACTACGTGAAGATTTTAAAGATCTGTGATTTCATCCCGTGGAACGAGCCCATGCTTCACTCACTGCCTTAGTTGACCAGGGGAGGAAGTATGTTATCATATTCAGACATGAATAATGACAATAGTAACTTCCCTTACCCGGGAGGAACTATGAACAACTTAACATAGAGTTCATAAATACCCCCCCATCTGGCAATGGGTTAGTACTAAATGTGTGGAAAATTGCTAGATTGACCATCCTGCAACCGCTGGGATGTGGTTCCGCTAACTTCCATAACCCTGCTGCTGAGGTTGTTACAGCCTTGGTGGAGTGATTTGAAATGTCAGTATTTACTCCTGTATAAGCCAGACTGAAGATGGTCTGAAGTGATACCTTCTTTGGAGGCTAGATGTAACTAACAACATTGCCAGTTCAGAGTCTCTAGGTTCTACTGATCTAACATGAAATGAAATGAAATGATTCAATTTATTGTCATTGTCAGTGTACAGTACAGAAGACAACGAAATGCATTTATAGCATCTCCCTTGAAAGGGAGACACAGGGCGTCGCGGTGTGCCCGCGCCTGCCGCCGTAATTACATTCCATTACAGGCAAAGGTGGGTGAAGTGTCTTGCCCAAGGACACAACGACAGTATGCACTCCAAGCGGGATTTGAACCGGCTACCTTCCGGTCGCCAGCCGAACTCTTAGCCCATTGTGCTATCTGTCGCCTCATTGAGGTGTAGTTGTGTGACCATACACAATCGAAGGTTCAAGGGATATGTGAACATCTAGTTTGAGATCTGGTGCCCCTGGTCTATACTACTTGACTAAGTCATAACATAAGTGTTATTTAGCCTGCAGATATAATCATCCTATCCAGTCAACATTTATGTAATGACTAGACCCGTAGTGCTGTATGCAAGGGCTATGAGCATAACCACTTATAAGTGAGTTAGCCCAAGGACAGGGATGTAGCTGGAGCCCTTCAGCGAAGCGACGTAGCACAACGTAAACACCCCATATCTCTGCGTCCCTAGGCCTGGGTGTTTTCGAGTTGCAGATTTCCTTCATAATCTAGAGCTCAGTGGGTGACCCCCCAGAGTGGATTCTACTCTTTTCAGCCAGTATGATGAAGCACTTAGGTATTTTAGATGACACTTAAGACATCATGATTTGTCAAGCCCTCATATGAGCCTGAACTACAAGACGTCAGTCATCCGTGCCGAATATGTAATATCATTGTAAAACTAATACCTCTCATCTCCTTATGAGGAAATATTGATATTTTTTGGTGTTATCCCTGCATCAGCAGCTAGCACGTTCATGGTTGGTTTAACAACCCCAGATGCTGGAACTGTCTTCTCAGTCTCTGTAATAGAAAGAATTGATTATATCATGCTGAGGACGGTTTCCCACGTCACGGCTAGACCAATACTTGTGTCTAGAATAACCATATAAGGTTCTATCATTCCCCACTTCAGTGGGAACCATGGGTGGCTAAGCCCAGCAGGCACTATAAAAATGCCTGAGGCAGGAACTTGCTGAATTTTGCAAACCCATCTGTTGAGGCAGAAATGGAGGAAAACATAAAAGAACATTCCTCCTTAGTGTAGCTAGAATGTAACGAACGCTACCGACATGCCACATATTTTCCACTGGTGATTGAGCCTGGTTGCAAGTTTCTTGGTCTTTAATGTTCACAATGTATTTTAATACTTTGTGATCCAACACCCATATTGTGTACCGTAATGAGTTTTGGGTAAACTATCACCGGATATTTTGACTTGTTTGCACCAATGTAAACAGACATTTGCCACCACCGAAGTGTATCAACTTGGACTAGAGCATGCAAATAGGCATATTCGCATAAACCTTTAATCCCCAGAATGCACCCAGTGTCTATAGGTAGTTGATACCATGTAACTGAGTAATTGGTAACTCTACCATCCACATCTGTAACTAGATGGCATGAGCAAATTCTCACCCTGAACAATATCATCAGTATGTAATTTAATTAACGATTTACTGATTTAGTGGAATAGCATAGAGCTGGTAACAAGGACCACAAGGTACTTGAGTGCTTACTTATTTTGCATGCTGTATAGTTCTGATTGTGCAAAGGCCTAAATAGCACAGCTGTAAGCCAATTATACTTGATGAACAGAAGGTTGCTTGATCAGTATTGTTACGGGCTTCAATTAATTCCAAACCCTTACCTCAGGGCGGAGTCCCAGACGATTAAATAGAGTTAAAGGTAATCCCAATCATCAATAAATTCAGTTGGTATCAACTTAAATTTATCTGGACAGATGAGAACCTAATTTCTCAAATGGGTTTTGTGGCTGATACAGCTAACTTAGCAAAATACAGCGTTTAATCTCATCCAGATAGTTCTTAACAATATCTTTAAAACCTCTGAGCAGCTGAAGCACTCATTTTGTAAATAACCTGGGAACTGAAGTTAGCCTATTTTGCAATGTTTTAACTGTATCATTGCCCCATCCAGTTAAATTTCAGATATTTCCGGTGCCCTGTGAATGAAGCTGACCCCATGGGAATTAATAGTCACGAAGTTCAATGTCTATACTGCGCATGCGTGTTGGGCTTGTTGATAATAAACAGGCCTCATTTGTCATGATAGCGAGTCTGCCTAAAGAGGTAACTCCAGCCATATGTCTCGCTTGTACTGTGCAGTCTAAACTAAACTCATCCAACCTTCTTGTAAATGGTCCACAACCCCACATTTCGGAATGAACCAGACCCACCTACCGTCATGGCTACCGGTGGTTTTATGGTAAGCCCTAAAGGCCCCCGATGCAGGTTTGATTTCCATCCTTGATTGGGTCGTAGGGCTGCTGGTGTATGTGGACCCATGTCTTTCCAGGTGCATGGTAACTCCCAGCGGGCACCTGTTCCTCAAACATGCTTCGAATTCAGAGTCAGTTGCCAACTGACTCCTCGCACTCACCTTTGCAGAAGGGAGTTTTGTAGGCAGCCGTGAAAAAGGTGCTGCCACGGGCTCTCGAGGAGACCTGTGCTGATATGGCCCTCCATGGCCAATCAGGATGGGTAAAATGTCCGGGAATTAACCCATATCAGAGGGACCCTCCTTGCCTGACTTCAGTCTAGGCCTTTCAGTCTCCTGCTCTTACCCTTCTTGGGCAACCGGAGTCTGAATTCGCCGCCGGCTACCCACTCTTCTGTGATCCTAGCCGTGTCTTCCACACGGTCCCCGTAGCTGCGGTGTCCTCCAAGCACGGTTCTACCAACGGTCTTCCACACGGTCCCTGTGGCTGAGGTTTCCCCTATGCACGGATCTACCCGCAGCTTTTGCACGGTTCCCGTAGCTGAGGTTTCCCCCAAGCACGGTTCTACCAGCGGTCTTCGCAAGGTCCCTGTAGCTTGGTTATCCGCAGTCTTCCCACGGTCCCTGAAGCTGGGTTATCCGTGGTCTTCCCATGGCTCTCGAGGCTGTGTTATCCGCAGTCTTCCCATGGTCCCTGAAACTGGGTTATCCGCAGTCTTCCCGCGGTCCCTGGAACTAGGTTATCCACGGTTTTCCCAAGGTCCACGCAGCTGGGTTATCCCCAGTCTTCCCACGGTCCTTGAAGCTGGGTTATTTGTGGACTTCCCACAGTCCCTGAAGCTGGGTTAACCGTGGTTTTCCCGTGGTCTCTGGTCGGATTATCCATGGTTTCCCGTGGTCTCTGAAGTCGGTTTACCTGTGGTTTTCCCGTGGCCTCCAAATTCGGGTTCCTGCGGTCTTCCCGTGGTCTCCAACGTCGGGTTCCTGCGGTCTTCCTGTGGCCTCCAAAATCGGGTTTCTGCGGTTTTCCCGCGGTCTCCGAAATCGGGTACCCGCGGTCTTCCCCACGGTTTCGGAGACCGGGTTACCCGCGGTCTTCCCCTTGTCCCGGAAGGCAGGTTACCTGCAGGCTTCTGAGGTTCCGTAGTCCCCGCAGCCAGGCTTCTTCCTGCAGTCGGCATTCCCCACGGCCCTTGTAGTTGGGACCTAAAATGCTGGCGAAACTCAGCGGGTGCAGCAGCATCTATGGAACTTTGTAGCAGGGATCCTTGCAGTGTCGGGAGCCGGGATTTGCGCAATGCTGGACGGGGTCTTCACATAGTCACTCACGTGACTCCGAAGTAAAATCCAGGTTTAGTGTCGATTGAATTGCACACCTGGCCTATAACCCAGCTCTTTTTGCCAATTGACATTTTGTAGTCTTAGTGTATCTGTTTCAATTAGATCAGTGCATATCAGTCTACTGGAATTAGTCCAGCCCTGGTGAGTCTGTTTGAGTTAGTGCAGGATTATTATGTGCATTGCCATTCAGCAAAGGCAAGACTATTGGCTGGAGTTGGTCAATTGCTGGTAGGTCTTTTGGAATTGATTCATCCGTATTTTTTCTTTATGTAATGGGTCATCCCCATGGTCTGACTATTGGAGGTGGCATCTGGGGTACCAGTTAAATTAGATTATGCTTGGTATGTCTACTGGAATTAATCCTAAAATGGTGAGTTCATTGGAAGTAGTCCAACCATGATGTGCCAATAGGAGATTGTCCAGCCATGGAGCTTCTATTGGATTTGATGCAGTATGGATGTGTCAACTGGAATTAATCTCTTCATCTTTAGTCTATTGGAACTGCTCCTGGCTTGGCATCTCTGTTGGAATTGCACCAACACTGGTGCATCTTTTGAAATTGGTTCAAATCTGCCATGTTTTATTGGAGTCAGTTTACTGAGACGCTCCCGTGAGGGCGGCCTGGCTCGAGGGTGGAACGGCGCTCACGTGAGGGCGATCCGGCTCGGGGCTGGAACGGTGTTCCGGTGGCTGAGACGCCGTTCTGGTGGCAGCAGCCTGAGTCCGGGGTTCGGCCGTGGGCCAGTGGACGACATCGTCAACAGCTGCGTCCGCTGGACTGGAGGGCGGCAGCTTCGACCACCCCCGGGCCGCGGAGTTTGAACCGGCCCATTCGCGGAGCTAGGTGAGCCGCGGGACTGACTTACCATCGCCCGGTGGGGTATCGCCTCAGCGCAGAGGGAGAAGAGGAGGGAAGAGACAGCAGCCCTAAGATTTTTGCCTCCATCACAGTGAGGAGGTGTTTGGTGGACTTACTGTGGTGGATGTTAATTTGTGTTTACTGTCTGTTCTGTTGTTTATTATTATATGTATGGCTGCACGTAACGACATTTCGTTCAGACCGTAAGGTCTGAATGACAAATAAAAGATCTAATAATTCTAATTCCTAGTTATTAAGTTGGATTTGATCCACTTTTTGTGCATCTATTGAAATTGCTCCAACCATGGTGCGTTTGTTGGAACTGGCCAATCCCCATTGAGTCTAATGCAGTTGGACCTCACTTGGATTGCCTGTTGGAATTTTCCAGCCCTGATAATCCTGTCTTATTTTCTTCAACATTGATGTCTAAGTTAAATTGGTTCATCCTTGGTGAGTTTAATGGAATTGATGTACAGGAATTTATAGCGTGTACTGGAATTTGTCCATCCCCGCTGTGATGCCAGAGGATTGGGTAACTTTTAAACAGCAACAGAAGATAACTAAAAAGGCAATACGGGGAGAAAAGATGAGGTACAAAGGTAAGCTAGCCAAGAATATAAAGGAGGATAGTAAAAGCTTCTTTAGGAATGTGAAGAGGAAAAAATTAGTTAAGACCAAAGTGACTGAAAAGGGTGAATTTATTATGGGGAACAAGGAAATGGCAGATGAGTTGAACAGGTACTTTAGATTTGCCTTCACTAAGGAGGACACAAACAATCTTCCTGATGTGCTAGCCAGAGGATCTGGGGTGACAGAGGAACTGAAGGAAATCCACATTAGGCAGGAAATGGTGTTGGGTCGACTAATGGGACTGAAGGCTGATAAATCCCCAGGGCCTGATGGTCTGCATCCCAGGGTACTTAAGGAAGTGGCTCTAGAAATCGTGGATGCATTGGTGATCATTTTCCAATGTTCTATAGATTCAGGATCAGTTTCTGTGGATTGGAGCGTAGCTAATGTTATCCCACATTTTAAGAAAGGCGGGAGAGAGCAAACAGGGAATTATAGACCAGTTAGCCTGACATCTGTGGTGGGGAAGATGCTGGAGTCAATTATAAAATATGAAATAGCGGCACATTTGGATAGCAGTAACAGGATCGGTCTATCAGCATGGATTTACGAAGGGGAAATCATGCTTGACTAATCTTCTGGATTTTTTTTGAGGATGTAACTACGAAAATGGACAAGGGAGAGCCAGTGGATGTAGTGTACCTGGACTTTCAGAAAGCATTTGATAAGGTCCCACATAGGAGATTAGTGGGCAAAATTAGGGCACATGATATTGGGGGTAAAGTGCTGACATGGATAGAGAAGTGGTTGGCAGACAGGAAACAGAGAGTAGGGATTAATGGGTCCTTTTCAGAATGTCAGGCAGTGACTAGTGAGGTACCGCAAGGCTCGGTGCTGGGACCGCAGCTATTTACAATATATATTAATGATTTAGATGAAGAGATTACAAGGCACATTAGCAAATTTGCAGATGACACTAAGCTTGGTGGAAGTGAGAACTATGAGGAGGATGCTATGAGAATGCAAGGAGAATTGCCCGGGGTGAATGAGCCGGTGCATGGAAGATGCAGTTTAATGTGGATAAATAGTAAGATTAAACGAGAACTTACCAGTTCGAAGTTTGATCATTATTTTATGAGGAGTACGTTGAGGGAATACGTGAAGAACCCCGCCAGGACGCATGAGTGTCATTCTTCAAAGCAGCGGTGTGAAATCACGGATAACTGTAATGACATAGTAAGATTAGAGAAAGAAATACCAGGAGTATATGATCATGGGTGGGAGCGGAGGGCACGTATTCCCTCAACGTACTCCTCATAAAATAATGATCAAACTTCGAACTGGTAAGTTCTCGTTTAATCTTACTATTTTACTTCGGAGTCACGTGAGTGACTATGTGAAGATTTCAAAGCTCTGCGATTTCATGCCGTCAGTCCATGCATCACATCTGCCTTAATGACTGTAGGAGGAATTGTGTCAACATAATTTAGACATGAATCCGACATTAAAATCCATGAAATTTATTAACATAAATTAACAAATTATAACCACTATTTATGGGGTAAATTAAATTACAGAACTTAAAATTGTTTCTGCAAACGTTCCAGGATTCATGACTAGTTTATTATAAAATAGTTGGAATGTTTTCCCCCTGACCATCCTGCTGCCTTGAGGATTTGGTCCATTGGTACATCCAACTGCATAGCTGCCGATGTAGCTGCAGCCCTGGTGGAATGAGATTTAAAAATATTAGTATCTACCCCAGCCTGTGTTAGAACCTGTTTCAGCCATCTTGAGATGGTCTGGACCGTCACTTTTTTGTGTGGTTGTTTATGGCTGACTAAAAGTGCCTTCTCATTGCCTCTGATGATTTTCGTTTTTTCCATGTATAATGACAAATGTCTTATTATACAGAGATGATTATCTGTTGGGTAAGACCTAAATTCTATATTGAGGCTCGCTGATCCCTGTCTGTTCTGCTTCACTAATTCATAAACATGAAACGTAATATTTTCAGATGAAGAAGTCATGTTGTCCAGTCTTAATTCATGTAATGACTGTACCCTTTGTGCCGTGACCAATGCCATTAGCATGACTGTTTTTAATGTCAGTCTATGTAGGGACAGAGCTGTTGCTGGAGACCAATTCCTGAGCATCTTCAGGACAATACTCACATCCCATATTTGGGAGTACCTGGTTCTTGGGGGATTGGTATTAAAAATTCCCCTCATAAGTTTTGTTACCAGTGGGTGAGTTCCAACAGAGTGACGCTCTGTTCCTTGCCATAGATAAGTTGATAAGGTACTTCCAGCGCAGTTGTGGCACTATAAATGAGCCCCTCATCATAATCAAGTCAAGTCAAGTCAAGTTTATTTGTCACATACACATACGAGATGTGCAGTGAAATGAAAGTGGCAACGCTCGCGGACTTTTGTGCAAAAGAAAAACAGCAAAACAACCAAACAAATTATAAACACAATCATAACACACATATTCTTATTCAGAATAAATAATGGAAGGAAAAACGTTCTGTAGAGTTAGTCCCTGGTGAGATAGGCGTTTATAGTCCGAATTGCCTCTGGGAAGAAACTCCTTCTCAACCTCTCCGTTCTCACCGCATGGCAACAGAGGCGTTTGCCTGACCGTAGCAGCTGGAACAGTCCGTTGCAGGGGTGGGAGGGGTCTCCCATGATTTTGTTTGCTCTGGAGTTGCACCTCCTGTTATATAGCTCCTGCAGGGGTGTGAGTGAAGTTCCCATAGTGCGTAATAGAGGCCTGCCAGGTATTCCAGAACAGACGGGATGTTCATATCTCTGTAGGTGATGCTGTTTTTCTTACAATACATCTCCCACTTCCTGATATAGACCAGATACTGTTTTTTGGTGGACTGTCTTTGGGCCACCAAAATCATGTTCTCTGTTCGGTCCGTCAGTCCCAGCTGTAGTAGAGGTATTTTTAAACTCTACAAATTAATAAATTCAAATAGTTATGGCATGGGTGGCTATCCCTTGTTACGGGATGAACCAACAAGTCTGGTCTATTCGGGATGGTGATACATGGTTCTAATACCATGTTCAGTATCACTGGGAACCATGGTTGAGTAGGCCAATCGGGTACTACCAAAATACCAGACGCAGAGTCCTGCTGTATTTTCCTTAATACCCGACTGATGAGGCAGAAAGGAGGGAATGCATAAATAAACAATTTCCCCCAATGCAGCGAAAATGCATCTGTCGCCGCTGCCCCAGGGTCTGGTTCCCATGAAACATAATTTGATAACTGGTGATTAAGCCTGGATGCGAATAGATCGATATCTGGTGTTCCATATCGTGCTGTAATATCAGCAAATACTTTTTATTCAACATCCATTCGGTGTTTTCATTAAATTTGCGTGACCTGGTGTCTGCCACTAAATTTAGTTTACCTGGTAGGTAAGTAGCTGATATCCAAATATCTCTCTGGATACACCACTGCCAAATTGTATTAGCCAGATTGTCACATGATGTCGATTTGTTTCCACCCATGTGGTTGATATATGCTACCATGGTGGTATTGTCAATCTGTAGTCTAACATGCTGGTGATATGACCCAGTACAATATGACTTTAGGCCATAGAATGCACCCAACATTTCCAGGTAGTTTATGCCCAGTGTTAGTAATAATGATGCTTCCTGAGCAGTCCATCTACCTCCACAGCTGGAGATGGAATTGGTGGCACCCCAACCAAGTGCACTGGCATCAGTTTGTAGCACCATTGAAGGGTTGCTGATAATGATTGGATTGAAACAAAGCCAAATGTTATCTATCCACCATTTTAGTTCCATTATAGCTTTGATTGGTAGCTTCATTGGTCTGTCAAAATGACCAACATTGATTTTGAGTGCTTGTATTTTTGCTCTACGTAAATTTTGGTAAATGTAAAGGTCCAAATTGTGTGGCTGGAAAGGCAGCTACCATTTTGCCAATTACTTTTGCTACCAATCTGATGGATGGTTTACTGATGTCAATGAGGTTATTGCAAGCCTCTATTAAGTCTATAGCTTTCCCCTTTGGCAAAGTCACCGACATGTGAACCCCAAATAGTCCCTTGTAGTGGAAGGCGTTAATTTAGATTTAACTGGATGGATAATAAACCCCAGTTTTTCAAATAACTGTTTTATGGCTGTTACAGTTTGTTTGGCCAATTCCAATGTTTTGCCCACAATAAGTATGTCATCTAGATATGCCATAACCATGTGTTTTCATTTCCGTAGTTTCAAAATTTTTGTGAACAGTCTGGGGGCTGATGTTACACATTTGGCAGCGCTCTATACTGCCAGGGCTGTCCCATCCAGTTGAATTTTAAGAAACATATGTGGTCACCTCGTATAGGCACTGAATAGTAAGCATCTTTTAAATCGATGCTAGCAATGAAGTAACCTTTGGAAATCAATTGTTTAGCAGTAACAAAGGTTTCCATTTTAAAATGAATATATTGTACAAATGTATTCAATTTGGTCAGATCTATGATGATGCGACAACCACCATCTTTTTTGTTTTTGGTAAATATATTGGACACGAATTCTAGCAGTTCGTGTTGGGATTTTTCAATTACACCTTTTGCGTAAAGCCTCTTCAGTTCAGCTTGCGCTTCTGATTTCCCTTTACCAGAAAGTACCAACATTCGGTTCGGTATATGTTGAACTGGAGGGCTGTATTGTGTATAAATTCTATTGTATATCCCTGGATACTGCTTAAAATATAAGTATTGGTAGTTAACATGCTCCATGCATCCAGAGAGGAGTGTAATCTTCCCCCAACCTCCATGCTCCCTGTATTTTGTAGGGAACCAGACCCACCTACCTCCATAGTTACCAGTGGCAGGTTTACTTCTTTTTGTAAATCCTTCGTTGATGTTGAGGCGGTGTGTCTATGCTTGTGGTTTGGTTGATGTTGGAGGTTCGCTTATCTTCCAAGGAGGGCGGTCTGGGCCATGGCCTAAAAAAGACTCATGTTTGGTGTACCGGACCTTCGAGCTTTCACCAGTCGGTCTTGTTCTACTGGTGGGTGCGTAGGGATGCTGTCTGTGGCTGTAGTGGGTTTTTGATGAAGTCCCTTTTATGAGTCCCAGGGTTTTGCTTCCTCATCGAGCTCCTTGACTTGCTTCGATAGGTTACCTCCAAATAGTAGTATTGGTGGTTTTATGTTCCCAGGTTTGCACAGACCCGCGTATTTCGGATTTAAAGTGCGTCGGATGGCATTCTTCCTGATGCTATTTATCTCGTATTGAGTGTTGCAAAACAATGCCAGTGCACCCTGTTGGTCCTGGGACATGTCCTTCTCATCCACTGTGCGGGCGAATGCTGTTATCCTTGCTGTTAGGAGTTTTAATACCTTTTGGAGTTTGACATCCATACCTCTAACTCCTATTCCAATATGTTTCCATATACAAGTATTGACTACTGGAACATTCAGGGATATACAGTTGCCCGGTGCCAGGTGTCTTGACGTGGTGTCCAATACAGCCTGTTCTTGTAGCTGGTTAAAAGACACATAGTCTATAGTGGCAGCAAGCTTTTGCTCCAGGTTTTGGCCAGTCTGGTCTGGCTGTATGAAGTTGGACACCATGTCCAGCAGATTTTCTCGTTCCTGCACCCCCTGCACACTTGATTTTTCTTCTGCGAACCCCTCTTCAGGATCAGACCAGTACTGACCCCCCAGTGCTCCCTTCTGATGAGGGAGAAACACTGTGCAGCCCTATAAGAGGTGCTGCTGTGGGTTTTCCATAGAGCCCACAGTGACTCGACTCCATCTCCCGGAGCCTGTCACGTTGGAGCAAATGCTCCACACACCGCTCCATCCGGCTCCAGCGCTCACGGTCGCTGGCCGCCCGCGGTTGCTCAAAGTCGGACTCCTCTGAGTCCACGACTTTGTTAGTTTTTTGTCCTGCCTTACCGCCCGGCCGCGGAGTGGATCTGGCTGGTGCGGAGGCGACATTGGGCACAGCTGATCCCATTATCGGTGATTCAAGTGCTGCTGGCCGCTGCTGGCTGCCCGCTACTACGCGGTCCTCCCCCAGCTTTGTCGCAGCCCTTGTTGCTTTCTTAGACTTGTCCATGCTTCCCGCCTGTAAGTTGGTATAGGAAACACACAAAAAGACCAAAGAGTAACTCTTACCTGCTGGTTCCGGCAATGCGTGTAGCGTTATGATGACACACATGCTTCCTGGCGGGGTTCTTCACATAGTCACTCACATGACTCCGAAGTAAAATTTGTGGTTATCCACTTTGGTAGCAAAAACAGGAAAGAAGATTATTATCTAAACGGTGTCAAGTTGGGAAAAGAGGTAGTACAATGATATCTGGGGGTCCTTGTTCATCAGTCAATGAAAGTAAGCATGCAGGTACAGCAGGCTGTGAAGAAAGCGAATGGCATGTTGGCCTTCATAACAAGAGGAGTTGAGTATAGGAGCAAAGAGGTCCTTCTTCAGTTGTACAGGGTCCTAGTGAGGCCACACCTGGGGTATTTTGTGCAGTTTTGGTCTCCAAATTTGAGGAAGGACATTCTTGCTATTGAGAGAGTGCAGCGTAGGTTCACAAGGTTAATTCCCGGGATGGCGGAACTGTCATACGCTGAGAGAATGGAGCGGCTGGGCTTGTATACTCTGGAATTTAGAAGGATGAGAGGTTATTTTATTATGTCCTGGAGGTGATTTTGCATTGTTGTATCTTTTAGAATTGATTATTCCTGTTGGAAAGATTCCAGGCAGCTTTGTTTCTGATGCTCATTGGTGTATCTACTCAAAATAGTCTGGCCCTGGTTCGCCGATTAGAGCTGGTCCAACCTTGTTGCTTTTTTTCAATTATCCATCCTTCTTAGTCTCATGCAGATGATCCATTCTCAGTGCGTTCACTGGATTTGGTTTAGTTCTTGTGAATCTATTGGAGCTTGCCCGGTACAGATGACTCAATTGGAATTGGTACAGTCCTATTGCAATGGCTCCAGTGCACGTGCAAGTTTTTGATTTTTAACATTATTTTGCTAGTATTGCTAGTAAGGCTGACATTTATTTGCATCACTAATTTCACTGAGAAGGTGATGGCGATTGCCTTCTTGAACCAGTGCAGTACTTCTGGTGATGTGCTCGCAGTGATAGTGGGCAACAAGCTTCAAAATGATGGAGAACTATATTTCCAAGTCAGAAAGGTGTGTGATTTGGAGGAAAATCTAAAAGAGGTGATTTTCCCATGCCTTTGTCCTCCTTAGGCCCACCAGCAAAAGTTGCTGCATTGGAAGGCACTGGTGGAGCAACCTGCATCACTAATAAAGTGTAATTTGTAGCCATTGACCTAGGTTTAAACCCGGTGCACCAATTCTTTTCAACATCCCAGTGACGTGTGGGTTAATTGTCCTATGTAAATTGCCCATAGAGTGTAGGGAGTGGATCAGACTAACAGCACTGGTGTGCAGGGAGTGGATCAGATTAATACAGCACTAGTGTGTAGGGAGTGGATTAGACTAACACAGCACTAGTGTGAATGGGTGATTGATGGTCAACGTTGGCTGGGTGGCCTGTTTCCACGCTGAATCTTTCAATCAACCATTCAATTCTACTGCATTCCTGGGCTGCCATAAGGGGAGTCACTTGCTGCATGATACCCAGCCTTTGACTAGGCTGACCCATTTCAGTTTCTGGTCAACGATGATCCCCTTGGGATGGGGCAGTGGACATCCATTCCATTGACTGTCAAGGTAGTGTGGCAGCATTTTTATTTATTTATTTATTTATTATTTATTCCGAACAAGTAAAGACATTAAAGACATTAATAGTAACAAAATCGAAATGATCAAACAATTGGACATTACAATCAATATTTACAAACAATGAAAAGAACAAAAAGCAAATTTCCAATGTCCAACTCTGTGTCTGTACAAGCTCGAAAAGGAGTGAGAAGAAGAATAACTTATTAAATCTCACCCCTTTTCCCCAACACTTCTACCATATTTAAAAATCAATTAATTAATAATAATAATACTACCCCAGGCAATTTCCCATAATACCTACAGACATATATATACATACAACTATTATACACATACAAACTTCATATCTGAAGTAACCAAACATGTAAACAATTGTAACGCAATAGACAAACATTAACCCCCACTTGTCAACCATCCCCTCCATCCCGGTACACCTTGAAAATTATTTTTTTATATATCATTTTAAAATGATTCATGTTTGTACATTGCTTTAATTTCTCATTCAATTTGTTCCACACTCCCACTCCACAACATTCCCTCTTGTTGTGGACAGTCATTACCTGGCACTATTGTGGTCCAAATTGCCATTCATCAGCTCATGCCTGAATGTTGATTGGAATTGGACAAGTCTTGTGGAATCTAATGGGGCGTATCCAATACTGGTGACCCTGTAGAAACTGTTCCAGCATGTTGAGCCAACTTGGGCTGTTCTAACACCAGTGTTACTGTTGGAATTGGCCAAACACTGGTGAATTAATTAGGGTTGGTCTAGCTTTGATGTATCTTTTGAAATTGATCCAATTGCATCCATTGGAGTTGTCCACCTTTCCTTGTGGAAATTTGGCATGTCTTTTGGAAATGTTGTAATCCCGATATGCCTGTTGCAATTGATCAGGACCTGATGTTTCTATTGTAGTTAGTCTTGCCCTGGAGAGTTTATTGTAGTTGATCTTGACCTTGTTTATCTATTGGATTTGTTTCAGCCCTTGTTCATTTATTGTCATTGGCTGAATCTTGGTGTTCCTATTGGAGATAGTCCAGCCTCAGGGAATCAGATGGAAGCAATTCAGCACTAGTGAGTATTTTGGAGTTGGTCTGGCCTTTATATGTCTATTGGAGTTGGTTCAATGCTGGTAGATATCTAGTAGGCAGTCCATCCGACTGTGGACAACGCAGTTGCTCCAGGCTTGGCTTGCTATTGGAGTTGGCCCTATGCTGGTGTATAGTTTGGAATCGGTTCAGGACTTGTGGGTGTATTTTCTTAGATCCAGCCATGGTGGCTTTGTTGGAATCAAGATCCAATAAGCTGATTGGCTTCAGGTATAGGCTTAGGTTTATTATTGGTCCACGCTTGGTAAGTCTTCTCTTCTTGGCCTTTGCTAAACTGTCAATTTGGAATCAACCCAGCCTTGGTGAGTCTACTGGATTTGGTCCAGGCTTGCGTGTCGATTGGAACCGGTTTAGCCCTGGTGTGTGTCCTGGATGTGGTCCAGCTCTGCTGTCTCTATTGGAGTTGGTGCATTCCTGTCTGGCCTTGGAGTGCCAGACAGTGTGGTACATATCCTGGAATCAATGGAATCAGAATAGTGTTGGAGTTAAATGGAGCTTCTCCAATGCTTGAGGAAAGTCTTGAGCTTAATTTGCCAGCCTTGTTAAAAGTTTGATTATGTGAATTTCAAACTAGTTAATGATAATCAAGTCTCTCCATATACAGTGAAGAACGCCCACGTTCCTCTTTACTCTGAGTTCATCTGAGTGCATTAAAGATGGCAGAGGGGCAGTGGTATGCTCCTCATGCAGGATGTAGAAGATCAGGTAAATATCCGGTATCCCTGCTGGGAGATAGATCTTTGGGAGGTGCATCCAGATGCAGCTCATGGCAGACCACATGAAGGAACTGGACACAGTGAGGATTGTTAGGGATACCATGAGCTTCATAGAATAAGAGTTTAGTGAGGTGGTCATGCCTATGGTGTAGACAAAAATAGTTCAGTGACCACCAGGAATGGGAATAAACAGAGTGCAGGAATCCCCTGTGGTCATTCCCCTTCAAAACAAGAACCCCTTTGGATATTGTTTAGTTTATTTTTTTTATTTAGTGTAGTTTGGAGATACCGTGTTGAAACAGGCCCTTCAGTCCACTGAGTCCGCGCCGACCAGCGATGCCCTGCACACTAGCACTATCCTATACATTAGGGACAATTTACAATTTTTACCAAAGCCATATTAGCCTACAAACCTGTACGTCTTTGGAGTGTGGGAGGAAACCGGGGCACACAGCGAAAACTCACATGGTCAGGGGGGGAATGTACAAACTCTGTACAGACAGCACTTGTAGTCAGGATGGAACCCAGGTCTGTAAGGCAGCAACTCTGCCACGGCGCCATCGTGCCACCCATTGGTGGGGGTAGAGTTGACTGCTCAAGGGAAAGCAGCAGCAGTTCTGTGGGGCCAGGCCTGGCTCTGAGGAACAGTGGCGAGGTTGCACAGATCAAGTGTGATAGGGGATAAATTAGTTTGGGGTCAACCAGTAAATGTTGCGTCTGTTAACAGGACTCCAGGATGGTGTGTTGCCTCCCTCATGTCTGGATTCAAGATGTCTCTGAGCGGCTGCATAACATTCTCAAGCAGGAGGGTGAGCAGCTGGAAGTTGTTGTGCACAAATGACATTGATTGGAAAAGGGATGAGGTCTTGCAGAGAACATGGAAGTTAGGAAAAGGTTAAAAAGTAGGACCTCAAGGATAATAATGTCTGAATTACTCACAGCGTCACGTGCTAGTAAGGATAGGAATCGGACAGATGAACCTGGGGCTGAGGAGTTGGTGCAGGATGACAGTGTTTCAGATTTTTGGACCCCTTTATATTCTGGACCCCTTAGAAACATAGAAATAGGTATAGGCCATCTGGGCCTGCAGAGGTCCAACTCAGTATCTGTACAAGAGGGACTAACTCCCTTGCACCTGAACTGGAAGGTTCCAGCCACTCGTGTATCTCCTCATCTCGGTTTTAAAGTATTTCCCCTGTTGACCCCTGCAAACATCGGGCAATCTGCATGGGAGCATTTCTAAAGATCCCTAGTTTGATTGGGGTCTATCCAGTCTTTCTTCATGGGACATCGAATGCTGAGCACTCCCTTGGATATGTCGATACAGAAGCCAAAACTGCACCACAGGTGGTTCACCAAGACCCTACAACTGCAGGAACCTCCCTGCTCCTACAGCTATGAAAGCATGGCTTTCTTTATGACTGTGCATGATGACCTTCAATGACTTGCATGTATTGTAAGGCCACCGTTTAATAATAATCTGCTGTTTTTGCCATGATAACCTCAAGGCACATGGATAGGTACTGAGTTTGAAAGCGTGCACCACCGGACTCAGGGACAGCTTCTTCCTCTTTGTTATCAGGCCCTGGTTAGGTCCTTACTTAAGCCGGTGTAGTGATCGCTTCGCAGCTACCAGTATTGCAGACATTGGACTTTGTATTTGGGACTGTTGCGCTACGATGCTGATAGTTACATTCTGCACTCTGGATCTTTTCCTTTGCTCTACCTATTGTACTTGAGCTCGGCTTGATAGATTGTATCTATGGAGTATTAGTATTATCTGACTAGATAGCCCAAAAAAAAAGAGTTTTTCATTGTATCTCAACACATCTGACAACAATAAATCTAAAGCAAAAGGTACAGTACATGTGAATGGGACATTGTAGCCATTATGGAAACCTGGCTAAGGGAGGGATAAGACTGGCAGCTTAGTATTTCAAGGGTCGGGTGCTGCAGAAAAAATAAAGGTGTGGGCAATGACAGACAGGAAATGCTTTATTGATTAAGGAAAACATCACTGCAGTAGTCTGAGATTACATTATTGAAGGATCATTCAGTGAGTTTACATGGGTGGAGCTGAGATGCAAAGATGGAGTCATTACCTTGTTGGGATTGTACTACTTCACTCAACTTTTTTCTTCAGAGATGCTGCCTGACCCGCCGAGGTACTCCAGCACTTTGTGTTTATCTCTGGAATATACCAACATCTGCAGTTCCTTTTTACACATTCTACTTATAAATGTTTGTTGTCTGTATCAATGATTTGGATGAGAATATACAGGGTATGATTGGTAAGTTTGCAGATGATGCACAAAATTATAATATATCGTGCATAGTGAAGAAGGTTATCAAGAATTACAGCAGGATCTTGATCAGCTGGGCAAGTGAGGTGGGGAATGGCAAATGGATTTTCATTCAGATGAACGTGAGATATTGTGTTTTGGGACATGATGCAAGGACAGGGCCCTCACAGTGAATGATAAGGCACTATAGATTGTTATAGAGCAAAGGGATCTCAGAGCACCAGAATACAATTCCCTTTAAGTGGCATCGCAGGTAGGTATAGTAGTAGGAATAAGCCTGTAGGCACATTGGCCTTCATCAGTCAGGGAACTGAGTATAGAGTTTGGGATGTTATCTTACACTTTACTAAACAATGGTGAGGCAATACTTGGAATATTGAGTTTAGATTTGGTCACCTGGCTACAGGAAAGATGCCATTAAGTTGGAAAAATGCAGAGAAGATTTACAAGGATGTTGCCAAGATTCAAGGGCCTAATTTAACGGGAGAGGTTGGACAGGCTAGGACTTCGAGAAGAAGAGACTGAGGATTGATCTTATAGAGGCATATAAAATCATGAAAGAATGAATGAATGAATGAATAGGTTTATTGGCCAAGTATTCAGATACAAGGAATTTGCGTTGGTGCTCCACCCGCAAGTGACAACATGACATACATTGACAGTTAGGAATTGTACACATAAAACATTAAACATTAACAATAAAGCATTATTGATTAAACATGTGAATTAAATAAAATACCAGAACAAAAGAAGGATACAGATTTTTGGTTATTGAGTAGAGCTACTACTAGTAGAGTAGAGCTACTACTCTTGGAAAAAAAGCAATTTTTATGTCTGGCTGTGGCAGCTTTGACAGTCCGGAGTCGCCTTCCAGAGGGAAGTGATTCAAAGAGTTTGTTGCCAGGGTGAGAGGGGTCAGAGATGATCTTACCCGCTCGCTTACTGGCCCTTGCAGTGTATAGTTCATCAATGGAGGGAAGGTTGCAGCCAATAACCTTCTCAGCTGGTCGGACGATTCGCTGCAGCCTCCAGATGTCGTACTTGATGGCTGAGCCAAACCAGACCATGATGGAGAAGGTGAGGACAGACTCTATGGTGGCCGTGTAGAATTGGACCATCATTGCCTGTGGCAGATTGTGCTTCCTCAGCTGCCGCAGGAAGTACATCCTCTGTTGTGCCTTTTTTACTGTGGAGTTGATGGTAGACCCCCATTTAAGTTCCTTGGAGATGATGGTTCCCAGGAACTTAAAAGACGCCACAGATGTGACTGTGGTATTGTTGATGGTGAGTGGGGTGAGGGGAGGGGGAGTTCTCCTAAAGTCTACAATCAATTCTACTGTCTTAAGAGTATTGAGCTCCAGGTTGTTGCGATGGCTCCAGGACGCCAGCTGTGCCACATCGTATCTGTAGGCAGATTCCTCCACATCCTAGATCAGTCAAATCAGGGTTGTCCACAAACTTGAGAAGCTTGACAGAGGAGACTGTGGAGGTGCAGTCATTGGTGTAGAGAGAGTAGAGGAGAGGGGAGAGTACGCAGCCTTGCGGTACTCCTATGCTGAGGGTCTGCGGGTCCAAGATGTGCTTTCCCAGCCTCACATGCTGCTTAATAAATAGAGTGAATAACCATATAACCATATAACCATATAACAATTACAGCACGGGTCTCGAGAGTGTGCCGAACACATTTCCCCTAGCCTCACGCTCAGCTGCCCTCCATTCCCTTCCCAATAAACTATCCAATTAGAAATGATGAATAGGGAAGCTCATAAAGCTACCACTCTCTGAGTGAATACCCCTAAACTTCAGTCCCTTAATTCTATTTTGTCTCAGGGAATAGGGAAAAGCTTTTCCACGTCATCAAAAAAAAACCTCAGAGAAAGATAGCCCTAACTTGTTTTTCTCTGTAAGGTGAATAGGGAGGGGGAACAATTTTTTCTCATGGGGGGATCAAAAAACAGAGAACATGAGGGGAAACTTTGAGGGGGATAGGGGATTTGAGGGTATAGATATATGATGAGTTGCCAGAAGAGGTAATTGAGACGGGTCTAATAACATCATTTAAAAGACATTTGGACAGGTACATGGATAGGAAAGGTTTGGAGGGGTATGGGCCAAACATGGGTAAATTAAACTGATTCAGACAGAAACATAGAACATAAAAAAATAGGTGCAGGTGTAGGCCATTCGACCCTTTGAGCCAGCACTGCCATTCAATGTGATCATGGTTGATCATCCAAAATCAGTACCCTGTTTTGGCTTTTACCCCATATCCCTTGATTCCCTTAGCCCTAAGAGCTAATTATAACTCCCACTTGAAAACATCCAGTGAATTGGCCTCCACTGCCTTCTGAGGCAGAGAATTCCACAGATTCACTCTCTGGGTGAAGAAGTATTTCCTCATCTCAGTTCTAAATGGCCTACCCCTTATTCTTAAACTGTGATCCCTGGTTCTGGACTCACCCAACATTGGGAATTTTTTTCATGCATCTAGCCTGTCCAATCCTTTAAAAATTCTATAAGATCTCTCATCCTAAATTCCAGTGAATACAAGCCCAGTTGGCCCATTCTTTCATCATATGTCAGTTCCGCCATCCCGGGAATTAACCTGGTGAACCTACGCTGCACTCCCTCAACAGCCATAATGTCCTTCCTCAAATTAGGAGACGAAGATTGCAAACAATACTCCAGGTACGGTCTTACCAGGACCCTGTACTACTACAGTTGGACCACCTTGCTCCTAAAACTGGGGCATCTTGGTTGACATGGATGAATTTACTGAAGTCTGTTTGTGTGCTGTATGTCTCTGTGGCAGCTCTTCAAACACACTGAACTTCTGAAGAAGTCTGAAGAAAAGTTTTGACCCGAAACATTACCCATGCGTTCTCTCCAGAGATGCCGCCTGTTCTGCTGAGTTACTCCAGCTTCTTGTGTATATCTTCGGTGTAATCCAGCATCTGCAGTTCCTTCCTACACACTGAATCTCCTACCTGACAGCCATGGTGATATTGAGGTAGAATCAGTTGCTGAATAAAACTGTTTCTTATCTGCTTAATTCTAAAACATTTGTTACTGAAGGTACACAAAAATGCTGGAGAAACTCAGCGGGTGTAGGCAGCATATATGGAGCGAAGGTAATAGGCAACGTTTCGGGCTGAAACCCTTCTTCAGACCAGAAGGCAGACCAGAGTCAGACTGCTGGAGTTTCTCCAGCATTTTTGTGTACCTTCGATTTTCCTGCATCTGCAGTTCCTTCTTAAACACATTTGTTACTGTTGATTTAAGACATATTCGGAAGTGGGAGTTTGTTCTCTGGTCTAAAATAGAAGTTGAATCTATCTATATTGTTTTCACAGCATGTTTTGATGCAAAGCATCTGCCCATTGTTTAAATAATTTGTATTTATGGATGTAATGTAGAGATGGATTTCTTAGTTTCCTTAATTAAAGAATGCAAAACAAACACTTAAATAATGCTCGAGAAGAATATTTTCATTCAAAGTGCTCATTTAAAAATATAAAAATAAACTTTATTAAGAATTTAAAATATATACAAAACAAGAACTTTGCAAAATTCCTCCGATATTCTCCACGGCTATACATGCATTACCCCATATGCATTACACATGCATTAATTAGCATTGTTTTTGGTAGTGTTAGCAAAACACATAATTTTATACCCGGCACCCTTGCCATGTCACCTCCACTGTTGTAGGTTGCAGGTATCACAGCTCCTCTGCTCTGAGCTCTGCAGTGTAAATAATGTTCCCCAAAAACCATAATTTTATACCCGGCACCTTTGCCATTTCACTTGCACTGTTGTAGGTTGCAGGAATTGCAGCCCCTCTGCTCTGTGGTCTGCCGTGTAAATTCCTGGATCACTTAGTGGGTCAGCTTGACGACACAGTGGCTGTTCTACCCCACAGATTGACGAGCGCTAAGATGTCGATTTGCCGTACATGGCAGCCACGCTGGAGCCAAGGCACATCTGGAGTGGAGTAAACTTACTGAAAAACAGAGGCCAGCCTTGGCCAGGGCCATCAGAATAAGACAGCAGCCCTTGAAAACACACCCTCCCCCATTCCTGTCTATTTCCTTGTATAAACATAACTGATCGAGTGGGTGCACTCACCCTTTCTTTCACAGTTCTGAAACACAACATCCTTACATGTATTGAAACATTACGAACATTGTTAAAAATATTGTTAAGAGTCTAGAGTCACTGAGTAAATCATTTCATTACAGTGTCTGTATTGTGTTAATCTAACAAGGCTGCAATGATATCTTCAGCAGAGATTTCAGTTGCTTGGAAAGTGGCTGGAGAGTTTATGACATCATTATGCCACTAGCACATTGTAAGTAAGTGGGCTCTGTTTTCCCACTGACTTCAAAGAAAACATTGTTCTCTCAGAATGTTACATATACATTATTTCTTGTCTGTGTTTAAGGCACAGGGAGTAGGTTTATGTTTCTTTAGAGCTGTTTCTGCTTGCGATTTTGGCCGTAGTATAAGACCATAGGAAAAAGAACTGTCAAAAAGCACTTTTTTCAAAAATAAAAAGTGACGCTTTGCCAGTAAAACTATTAGCTCAATTGCTCTTTCTTATTATGTTGATTTTGATGGCTGCTCGCATCTTGCATTGATTAACTGATGAGCTGCTACCAGCAGGTGCTTTGTGTGGTTGTCATATGATAGGAAAATGAAATTATCATTGCTAGGAGAACATGTTATTCATACAAGGGCACAATGTGTGGAGTTACCAATAGTTGGATGCCGAGTGTGATGTCGGCTTTAGTTGTGTGGATCATAGGGTCCCAGGTTTGGGTTTTATACTGTACTGACTGAATGTCTCAGGTAAAATAGCAATGTGGACACTAAATTACAAATTCTCAAGGCAGAGTGATAACCTGTGACACAAATGTGGAGCAGAGGACGGAAGGTGTGGTATCGGACCACTTGTGATGTTCCCTTAGTCTGAACTTAGAAACATGGAAAATAGGTGCAGTAGTAGGCCATTTGGCTCTTTGAGCCAGCATCGCTATTCAATATCATGGCTGATCATCCAGAATCAGTACATTGTTCCTGATTTCTCCCCACATCCCTTGATCCCATTAGCCCTAAGAGCTATACCTAACTGTCTCTTGAATACATCCAGTGAATTGGCCTCCACTGCCTTCTGTGGCAGAGAATTCCACAGATTCCTAACTCTCTGGCTGAAAAAATGTTTCCTCATTTTCTCATTTTAGTCCTAAATGGCCTACCTTTATTCTTAAACTGTAACCCCTGGTTCTGGACTCCCCCAACATGGGGGACATTTTTCCTGCATCTAGCCTATCCAATCCCTTAAGATTTTTACATGTTTCTATGATACCCTCTTATCCTAAATTTCATCATATGTCAGTCCCACCATCCTGGGAATTAACCTGGTGAACCTACACTACACTCCCTCATTAGCAAGACTGTCCTTTCTCAACTTCACATTATGCACTCACTTATGCACTGTTATTGCCCTTGGACTTGTATCAGTCCGAAGAAGGGTCCCAACCCGAAACATCACCTATTTATGTTCTCCAGAGATGCTGCCTGACCCGCTGGTTTGCACCAACTCTTTGTGTCTTTTTTCATGAACCAGCATCAGCAGTTTCTTGCTTCTACATCAGAATGTGAATCATTGCTTTCAGTTGAGTAAAGGAACGAAGAAAAACAAGCCAATTTGTTGCTTTGTAATCCTATTGGAATAGGAGAAAAATCACACATTTGGGGAATTGATGTTTCGTGTGATACAAAAGAAAGGAAAATGCAGTTCACCCTGTGCCCACTGTAGGTCAGTGTCAGAATCAAAAAACAAATACCATGATTATTAAGGATCAGCCGATTGATGAACAGAAACATAATCTGAATAACTCTACAGCGTGGCAGGGTTTTCATCACCCCAGAGGTCAATGTAAGAACTCCAATCAGTGGAGGGAATGGATAGACGATATTTCAGGTTAAGACCCAGTCACAAGAAGGGTTCACCTCTCCATTCCCTCCCCCGATGCGGCCTGACCTGTTGAGGTGTGGGATAAAAGCCGAAAATGTGGGAAATACTCAACTGGTCAAACTGAATCTGTGGGGAGAGGAAAAGAGTAAAAATATGCCAATTTGATGACCTTTTTACAGAACTGAGAAAAGTGAGAAATTAAAATGTTTTAAACAGCAGAGAAAGTGGGGAGGGCTGGAGGAAAAGGTCACATGGAAACCAGGAGAGAAACAATGACACATGTGCTGCTTATCAATAAGGACTAAGAGGCTCTGGCTTTTTAAATATGCTATCTGGTTGAGGACTTGCTTTGTTCTAACATTAGCTCCCTGCATTTCTTTTCCCTAATTATTTTATTTTTGCAAGGCCATGGAATCTTGCTCAGTGAAAAAATGAATTTGCGGACCGCAAGTGAAAATTGGAAGACTTGACTTGTATTATTCCAAATTTCCCACTTATTTATTTTATTGTCACATGTATACATTGAAAAGCTTTTGTTGCATGCTAACCAGTCAGCGAAAGGACAATACATGATTACAATCGAGCCATCCACACAGATACATGATAAAGGGAAGAATGCGAATAACATTTAGGACTGCTGTCTAGCTGCTCTCTAGTTGTAGTAGGATGGTTCCATTGCCTGATAACATATAACCATATAACCATATAACCATATAACAATTACAGCACGGAAACAGGCCATCTCGGCCCTACAAGTCCATGCCGAACAATTTTTTTTTCCCCTTAGTCCCACCTGCCTGCACTCATACTATAACCCTCCATTCCCTTCTCATCCATATGCCTATCCAATTTATTTTTAAATGATACCAATGAACCTGCCTCCACTTCCACTGGGAGCTCATTCCACACCGCCACCACTCACTGCGTAAAGAAGTTCCCCCTCATATTACCCCTAAACTTCTGTCCCTTAATTCTGAAGTCATGTCCTCTTGTTTGAATCTTCCCTATTCTCAAAGGGAAAAGCTTGTCCACATCAACTCTGCCTATCCCTCTCATCATTTTAAAGACCTCTATCAGGTCCCCCCTTAACCTTCTGCGCTCCAGAGAATAAAGACCTAACTTATTCAACCTATCTCTGTAACTTAGTTGTTGAAACCCAGGCAACATTCTAGTAAATCTCCTCTGTACTCTCTCTATTTTGTTGACATCCTTCCTATAATTGGGCGACCAAAATTGTACACCATACTCCAGATTTGGTCTCACCAATGCCTTGTACAATTTTAACATTACATCCCAGCTTCTATACTCAATGCTCTGATTGGGAAGAACAGTTGGGAAGAAACTATCCCTGAATCTGGAGCTATGCACTTTCACACTTCTATGCCTCTTGCCTGATGGGAGAGAGGAGAAGAGGGAGTGGCCAGGGTGCAACTTGTCCTTGATTATGCTGGTGGTCTTGCCAAGGCAGTGTGAGGTATAAATGGGTGGCACGCCACAACGACTACCAACTCACATCCGTTGGTACTCCAATGTTACTCAAATCCATTCTGATGAAGTGCTTTGAGGGGTTGGTTATGACACATATTAACTCCTGCCATAGTAAGGTCCTGGATCCACTGTAATTCATCCACTGTCAGAACAGATTAACGGCGAATGCGAACTTGCTGGCTCTTCACATTGTACAACCACTTGCACAATACATACATGTACATTGGGCTGTTGTTCATCAACAAGAGCTGGGCATTCAACACCGTCATCCATTCTAAACTTATCATCAAACTTGGGGAACTGGGTTTCTGCTCGCTGTTTTGCAACTAGATCCTCGACTTCCACATTGGCAGATCCCAATCAGTACAAATTGGTAATATCACCACCTCCTCACTGATTGTCAGCACAGGACCTCAATTCTGTGTGCTCTGTCTCCTGCTCCACCCTCTCATACCTGTGACATCAGACACAGTTCCTGATGAAATTTAGGAATCTTTCATGGCATAGACTGATATTAGACTGTGGAAAAACTGATCTTTACAAAGTGGCGCAGTGGTGCAGCGGTAGAGTTGTTACTTGTTACAGTACCAGAGACCCAGGTTCGATCCTGACTAGGGGTGCTGTCTGTACATATTTTGTCCATTCTCCCTGTGAATTCATAGGTTTTCTCTGGGTGCTCCATTTTCCTCCCACACTACAAAAAACATACAGGTTTATAGGTTAATTGGCTTCGGTAAAATTGTCAGTTGGCCTTAGACTGTAATATAGCGCTGGTCTATGGAGTGAACGCTGGTCGGCACAGACTCAGTGGGCTGAACGGCCTTTTCCAACACTGTATCTCTAAATTCTAAAAAGAATTGACATGTGGGGGCATTTTATTTTACACAGATGGTAGTGGGCACTTGGAACATGCTGCTAGGGGTGGTGGTGGAGACAGATGCGATCCTGGCATTTAAGAGGCGTCGGATACGCACATGATTATGCAAGGAATAGGGGGATATGGATCACATGTAGGCAGAGGAGATTAATTTAGTTTGACATAATTGATCAACATTGTAGGCCAAAGGGCCTGTCATTGTGCAGCGCTGTTCTATGTTCAACGATCAGTGTCGCTATGGATTTCTAGATGTGTTCTGCTATTTAAGTAGCAACATTATCAAGTACATTAATATGATGATACCAGTGGCATCCACAGCAGGTGCCTCCACCCTCTCTAAATTAACATTAAGCATATTAAGATAAAGAGTGTACTCACATCTGTACACCATATGTGTCTATTTTAAGGATCCCTCCAAATGTGGTTGAACTTAAATTTCTGCATATCCTATGGATGATATTTTGCACATATATTTTGAATAAAATATTTTGAGCATAAAAGTATGATCAATGCCACTTTTTCACCTATTGATCATCCATTGAATTTATTAAACCAGGGTTAGTATTTCCTGAAACACAGCTCATAGCACAATGCTAAATGTGGGTTGTTGTTGGCACTGATACAGCTCTTGGCGACTCCACAAAACACTTGGCCCCACAAAGTCTGTATTGCAAAACCCTTGTGAAATTATTAGCAGCTGGCAACCACTGCATTTTGAAAACTCATTGGTGCTTTGCCTTTGAAATCAATGGTCAGCAATATCTGGATGCAGCACACTGCATGCCACAAGATAATATCATCCAGAGACTATTGCGTTAGGTTTTAGTATGGTTCAAAAACATAAATAAGTTAATTTCTGGAAGAACTTGTATTTCCATATATTCATACAAACCCTTTAATACTAAAGGGAGAAATGAAAGTGTGGAAATGGCACAGTGCTTTTCATATATCCTTTTCATATATCGTTGTCTATCATTGCGTTGTCTAATGCATTTCGTTGTCTCTGTACTGTACACTGACAATGACAATTAAAATTGAATCTGAATCTGAATCTGAATATCCCTAAATGAAGTCATTTGATATGTTTTTTTTGTTTTTAAATTAGACATACATCAACCAATTCATGTGGACATGTGCCGCACACAGTACTGTGGTAGTGACTACATAATCCATTTTATTAATATCAGTTGAGTGTTAAGTATCAATATCATCAGAGCTGCTGCATTTCATTGCAATAGTATGATGGGATCTGTTAGTTTCACCTGAATGGGCAGATGAAGATTTGGTTTAACATCTATCTGAATTGCCAGCACTTGTAATAATGCTACATTGCATCCTGGACCGAGGCAGAAACACTTTTTTATTGCTTTTAACAAAATAGATTTAAAACACAAAACCACTAACAGAATGGGATCCCACGAATAAAGGCCAAAAACAAAAGGCAATACTACTGAGAATTGCAGGTTTGTGCTACACTAGAATCTGTGTTGAAAGTCACTGGAGTGGGGCTTGAATCTATAACTTTATGACTCAGAGACACAAGTGCTATCAATTGAAACACAGCTGCTAACATTAAGCTTTGATAAATCTGGAAACTAAAATGCAAAATCAGTGTTTATATGTGTCACGATCATCATCTGATTTCCATGTGCTGGATTCGCATTTTACATCAGAATGTCTATCACACCATCTCACAACTGAAGAAAGGATAGATTTTGAATTTGTATGATAGTTCACAAATTCTCAGAGTAGTCAGGCCATTCGGCCCATCTAGTCTAATCTGCCACTCAATCATGGCTGATCCATATTTTATTCTCATCCCCATTATCCTGCCTTCTCCTCACAACCCCTAATACCTTTACTAATCATGAATCTGTCAATCTCTACCTTAAAAATATCCATTGACTTGGCCTCCTCAGCCGTCTGTGACAATGAATTCCACAATGTAAAGGGTTGTAGCAAATCAGTACCTTGTTTTACAATTTCATTTATCAAAAATGTTTTAATTCTGCCTGTTTAGGTTGGAACAGTTGCCTACTTAGAGAGTTACCTGAAAATCAGGCAAAAAGATAATGGCAAAGTTTCCTTCCTTTACTGCCCGGTCACATTGAAGCGTAGAGTGGAATATGTGATGAATATGTTATAATTCTGGATCAGAAAATATTGAACATTTTAAGGTGTATTACTTATAAGACTACAAATTCCATGAAAATTAAATTATCCCCTAATAACTCACAAAACAGTATCTGCAGTCTTTGTCTCTTAGTTCTAAATTGGATAATTCGAGTTGTGTCATATTTAAAACTGTGATTTAGTACTAAATGCTCACTTTTGACTTCATATTTTATGTTATTTAATTTGAATTATTGGATAATTTAAACCTTTAGCACAGAGCATGTTGTGAATTATCAAGTGTAGATTTATAACTGATAAAATCAGCAGAACCTGCGTTACATATCCTAAAAAAAACAGGGGCAACATAGTGGCCAGTCTTTGCAAGCTCACTAAAAGTAATGTGAGTAAACACTGCACACAAGTGATTCTTTATATAGAATATTTTCTGAATAAACCTCAAGTAACTTGTCAGACAACATGCGGTAAAGGTGGTATCAGGTGGTAGGTCTTGGAGGATCCAGAAAATCACATTGCACAACTTTCTCCTGAAATGTTCTATACAAATAATGTACATTTTGTATCTGCTTAACACACCCTCATTTTTTTAAACTCTCCATTGGTAAATCATATAGAGTTCTGAGCTGCCATGAAATTAGGATTTTTTTCACTACATTTCCTAATTAAAGGAAGCTCACTCAGTAAAATTGTCTGAACTGAAGCAAACTTGTATTGATGGATTAGAGAAAATACATTTTACACCAGTTGTTTCCCTTTCCCAACAATATATTTGCTATTGTGACAACACAAAACCAAAAGGCAAAAAAAAAAAATCACTTACAACATGTAAAAGTCTACATTATCCAAACCACTGCACTTCTTGGGCTTGTTCAACATTTGCATTTCTCACCTCCTCTAAGCTGGTATTTTCACTTCTCTGCCAACTTTCCTGAGATGAATATTAGTCTCTGCTTTGTACAGCGACTACGGTAAGACATTTCTAAAACGCACACATCACCCCTGCACGCTAAGTGTCTTCTTATTTTAGAATGCGAACCGTTGAGGTGGTAGGGTGGTGGGGGATGAGGAAAGAGTGTCAAGGAATTCATTGTCTGTTCTCCACCTGTTGTTATTCTGGTCCCAATCAACCTGCTAGCCAGTCTGGAGCCAGTGGCCATCTGGAAATACTGCTGTGTTTATAAACTTGGCATGGAGCAGCACTCCAGGGCCCTGACCTCCCACACAAATCTGGAAACAATTATAATAGATAGGCTGTGGATTGCGAAAAAAAAAATCCTTCACAAGGCTCTGTGTGGAGTTTTGCCTACCATAGGGATGTGAGGGCCTTGTTCGTGGTAAAGTGAATTTAAATATCTCTGATTTGCTGAATGACTCAGTTGTTTCTGGTTACTGGCACTGTTCTCTCTTTTAGCTGCTCCTACGCCCTCCTCCCTTCCAAGCTTTCCCTTAAGGATTTTTGGTACTTTTGAAAGCTGAAATATATATTTTTTCTCTTGGCCTACGTCAGCTGCATTTCAAAACCGGGGGAAGAAAAAAAGCCAAATCTGCACAAAGTTGCCAAGTGCAGCAATATTCTTAATCGCTCCCACAGTCCAAGTAAAAAAAGTTCTGTGCAATTGCAAAGCATGTATGATATAAGCACAAAAAGGTAGGTTAACAATATTCCTCAAACATATAGAAAATGTCATAAGATCTAAGATCTAATGTCACAAGAGTGGCACAGTGGCGCAGCGGTAGAGTTGCTGCCTTATCGCGCCTGAGACCCGGGATCGATCCTGACTACGGGTGCTTGTCAGTACGGAGTTTGTACGTTCTCCCCATGATTTTTTCCGGGATCTCCAGTTTCTTCCCACATTTGAAAGACGTCCAGGGTTGTAAGTTAATTGGCTTGGTATAATTGTAAATTATCCCCTAGTATGTGTAGGATGGTGTAAGTGTGCGGGGATTGCTGGTTGGCATGGGCTTGGGCCGAAGGGCCTGTTTCCGCGCTGTATATCTAAACTAAACTAATCTAATTCTTAATCAAATAGCATGCAATATTATATTCTTACAGGAAATCTTTAGGTTTAGGTTTATTGTTGTCACAAATACCTGAGGTGCAGTGAAAAGCTTTGTATTGCATTGTATCAAAACAGATCAGATAATACCATACATAATACCATCATGTCAAATTCAAGTGGAACAAATGTGAAGATACAGAATGCAGTCAGGTGGTACCCAAGCTTATGGAAGGATCAATCAGAACCCTGATGACAGAGGGAAATAAGCTGTTCCTGAGTCTGGTGGCATCCGCTTTCAAGCCTCTGTATCTTTTGCCCAACGGGAGCAGTGAGAAGGACCAATGACCAGTGGGACACATCTTTCATTATGTTCACTGCTTTTCCTACAGCATGAAGTGTAGATGGAGTCAATGGTAGGGATTCTGATCTTTGTGATGGACTGGGCTACACCCACAACTCTGCAATTTCTTGTGGTCTTGGGCAGAGCTATTCCCAAACCAATCTGTGATGCAACCTGACTTTATGCTTTCTATGGTGCATCTGTAGAGGATTGTAAGATTCATTGGGGATGTGCCGTATTTCCTCAGTCTCCTGAGGGAGTAGCCTTCTTGGCTGTTGCATTAATCTGCTCATAATTCTTTAAAACGTGCACATAATGTCATATTTAGGCAATGTATGCTATATAGATGAGAAAATGTAATTTAATCAATTTTTATTCCAAAAATATGGTTCATGATGAAATTTAGATTAAACCAAACCTTATAGTTAATGTGCAATATTTTATTTGTAGTCAATATTAGGTATGATACATCCATGCTAAGAGATGTCCCCAAGTCACAAGTTCTATTAAATGGCTCCATGTAAATAAACTCAAGGGTGATATAGTGAAGCTGAGGTTAGTTTGTAGCAGAGCTTGACAAGTGGCTAGCTCGCCGTAACCTCAGTCCTGAGGGTAAAGAGGATGAGTCAGCCCTTTACAGAGACACCTGACCTGCTGTTACTCCAGCTTTTTGCGTCTATCTTTGGTTTAAACCAGCATCTGCAGTTCCTTCCTACACACCGTGTACAGAACTGTCTTTGGAAAGACATCGAAACAACCAGACATGTTCAATGAAAGTGATGAGGAAATCAAGTCCCTGGTGGACAAGAAATACAAACAGGACAAGAAGGAGTAAACTATATTCAACTCTAAAAAGCATGCTTTTTCCAACATTCACGGTAGCATCCAATAACAGGTCTGCAAGATGTAGGATCATTTCTTCAGAAACAAGGCAGATGAAATGCAGAGCTATTTTGATTGGAAAGACTCCAAAAATTTCTATGCTGCTCTGAAATCGATGATCTGGTCCGCAGCCATCTGGTAGCTCATCTCTAGTCAGTGCAGATTGACTGAAACTTGTTGCTGAAAAAAAACAATTTGTCATAGTGTTATAGAGTCACATAGCATGGAAACAGGTCTGTGTCGGCTAACATGCCCTATCTACATTAGAACCACCTGTCCCTGTATGGGCCATGTCCCTCTAAACCTTTCCTATCCATGTACCTGTCCAAATATGTTTTAAATGTTGTTATAATACCTGCCTCAACTACCTCCTCTTGCATTGTTCCACATTCTCACCACCCTCTGTATGAAGAAATTGCCTCTCGGGTTCCTATCTTTCCCCTCTCACCTTAAACCTATATTGTACGGTTCTTGATTCCCCTGCTCTGGGTTAAAGACTCTGTGCATCTACCCTTTCTATTCCCCTCATTATCACTCCTCAATCTCTAGCGCCCCAAGGAATAAAGTCCTAGCCTGCCCAACCTCTCCCTACAACTCAGGCCCTCAAGTCCTGGTGACATCCTCGTAAAATGTTCTTCGGAGCGATGGTCTGACAATTAGTGATGAAGCGATGGGTTGGAGGCTACAACTTCCAGCACAATTTGCTCTTGCTGAACTCCTAGACCTGGCAGAAGTTCAAATTGTAATGGTCAGGTGGAAAGCTCTACATCAAATGTTATACCAGCAGAAATCTTGAAAAAAAGAGGGCCCGCTGTTCATAAGTTCAGAAGTTAAAGGAGCAGAATTAGGCCATTCAGCTCACCAGTTCTACTCTGACAGGGCTACTTCAGGCTTCTGGAACAAGGAGAAAGCTCCTCAAGACCGAGATCATCTCAATTACCCATCTACATACGCATAAGGGGAACTGATATGTCTTCCATAATCATAGAGGAAAGCTCTTTATTCCTGACTGCTGGTAAAACCCTGGCTGGAGTCCTATTGAATAGACTGATTGCTCAGCTTGAGGGAGGAATACTAATTCTCGCCATTTAAATATACATGTTTGAACAACAGCAACAGGGTAAATGTGCAGTTAAATGGCAATATCTAACAACTAAAGTCAGAGTTCATAAGTTCATATGTTGGCTTAAACCAACCCCATCCTTGCCCAATGCCAGACAAACCCTCAAGCAAAAGTGATCGAGTCATACAACTGGAATGAATCCGAGTCATCCTCAGACTATCCTTGATCGGACTTTGCTGACTTGCACTAAATGTTATTCCCTTATCATGTATCTATACATTGTAAATGGCTTGATTGTAATCATACATTGTCTTTCTGCTGAATGGTTAGTATGCAACAAAAGCTTTTCACTGCACCTCGGTACATGTGACAATAAACTAAACTGAACTGATCTGGGAAAACAGGGCCTGCGGCCCACCAAGACCATACCTGCACTCGATCGCCCATATACACCAGTGCTTGAGAATCCACACACACAGAGGATCTAAGGCTTGGATTGAACTCAGGCCGCTGGCTCTGTGGGACGGTGGTTCCATGGGCGCCACCACTCGATCATCCTAAAGTCATGGGATGGAATTCAGAAACAAGATCTCATGCTGACATTTCCCTCTCCCAATCCACAGATGCTACAACTGAGTTTAACGCTGCAGTAATTGTCCTGGCTGTATCTAATGAAGAAATCATTCAATTTAAGACATTTTGGTCTGAGTAAACTGTGAACTATGATGGGTGGCTGATTAATTTTACTATTTGTATACCTTGTTGTCACATTCCTCATATACAACAATGAAAAACCATTCGACATTTCCTTGATCATCGCCTGCTTTGAACTGTTTAAGAGGTGGATGCAGTAGATGAGGTTGGAGGAGGTGCAGGTGAACCTCTGCCTCACCTGGAAAGACTGCTTGGGTCTTTGGATGGAGTCGAGAGGGGAGGTAAAGTGACAAGTGTAGCATTTCCTGCGGTTGCAAGGGAAAGTACCAGGGGAGGGGTGGTTTGGGTGGGAAGGGTCGAGTTGACCAGAAGTTACGGAGAGAAAGGTCTCTGCGGAAAGCAGGCTTGGCGATTGCTTAACTCCTCTACATCGGTGAGACCAAGTGCAGGCATGGCGATCTCTTCGCCCAACACCTCCGCTCAGTTTGCAATAGCCAACCCGATTTCCTGGTGGCTCAGGACTTCAACTCCCCCTCCCATCCCGATTCCGACCTTTCTGTCCTGGGCCTCCTCCATGGCCAGAGTGAGGCCCACTACATATTGGAGGAGCGGCACCTCATATTTTGCTTGGGTAGTTTACACCCCAACAGTATGAACATTGACCTCCAATTTCAGGCAGTCCTTGCTTTCTCCCTCCTTCCCCTCCCCTTCCCAGCTCTCCCACAGCCTACTGTCTCCACTTCTTTTCTTTTTCCGCCCCCCCCGACATCAATCTGAAGAATGTCTCGACCCTAAACGTCGCCTATTTTCTTTGCTCGCTGAGTTTCTCCAGCTTTTTTGTCTGCCTGCTATGATCTGTTTTTTTTTCACACCTTACATGTTCTTTGTACCCTTCAATTATCTAATTTCCCTCTCCCCTGACTCTCAGTCTGAAGAAGGGTCTCGACTCAAAATGTCACCCATTCCTTCTCTCCAGAGATGCTGTCTGCCGCTGGGTTACTCCAGTATTTTGTGTCTATCTTGGGTGGCTTCTATACTGGTAATCCTCTGGTAAAGCCTTTAACTGATTAATTAATCCTTTTGCAACCTCTTTATATTTCCATCTTATTTTTGTTTAAGGGTAGATCTGCTTGTCTTTAGTTGTTTTTTGTTGCTTCATTAGCAGTTACTGGCTGCTCATTTTGTTTGTGTGCTTTCTCTGCAAACTAACTATGATAATTGGAAGGCTCCTATCAGTCTAATGCATATCAAAATAATTGGTCAGCTTAGCTGTAAATAGTCAAGGTAATAGCCATGAGAAAAGGACCTATTAAATGCAACTGAAAGGATTCTTGTTTTAACTGGTTGGAGGCAAAGCAGTTGCTGTTACAGGAGTGATCGAGGAACAGCTGGAGCTGTGTCCTTCCTTGCTTTGCTATTTCCTGTGCACTTCCACAATAGAAGTTGGCTGACTCAGAAGGCTTCATAGAGTCATGTTATCGTCTGTCTCCCACACCAAATCAACTGGACCTTTGATGTGGCTTTTGTTCTGCAATGTCCAGTTCCCAAACTAACTAACTGTTTAGTTCAGAGTGAGAGACTGGAAATATCCAAGTCGATGATTCACAGCCATTCAAAAAAATGACCATAATTTCACGCTTCGTCTTAGACAATCTGCCTACATAGGTCACTATTGATTATGATTGATTCTGTGGTATTTGATTCCTACTTCAGAAAACATAGGGCTGCCTCCTTTACTACATACATCTATTTACAGTTCTTAGCAATATTTTAGGTCAGATGTTTCTATTTTGATTTGTTTTGTAAATAAATCTTCAGGCTTGAGAAATCACCCTTGTACCATATTAGTGAACCATTCTTGAGCAGGAAGGGACTGCAGATGCTGGTTTACACTAAAGTAGAAACATAGAAATATAGAAACATAGAAATTAGGTGCAGGAGTAGGCCATTTGGCCCTTCGAGCCTGCACCGCCATTCAATATGATCATGGCTGATCATCCAACTGCGTATCCCGTACCTGCCTTCTCTCCATACCCCCTGATCCCCTTAGCCACAAGGGCCACATCTAACTCCCTCTTAAATATAGCCAATGAACTGGCCTCAACTACCCTCTGTGGCAGAGAGTTCCAGAGATTCACCACTCTCTGTGTGAAAAAAGTTCTTCTCATCTCGGTTTTAAAGGATTTCCCCCTTATCCTTAAGCTGTGACCCCTTGTCCTGGAATTCCCTAACATCGGGAACAATCTTCCTGCATCTAGCCTGTCCAACCCCTTAAGAATTTTGTAAGTTTCTATAAGAACCCCTCTCAATCTCCTAAATTCTAGAGAGTATAAACCAAGTCTATCCAGTCTTTCTTCATAAGACAGTCCTGACATCCCAGGAATCAGTCTGGTGAACCGTCTCTGCACTCCCTCTATCGCAATAATGTCCTTCCTCAGATTTGGAGACCAAAACTGTACGCAATACTCCAGGTGTGGTCTCACCAAGACCCTGTACAACTGCAGTAGAACCTCCCTGCTCCTATACTCAAATCCTTTTGCAATGAAAGCTAACATACCATTCGCTTTCTTTACTGCCTGCTGCATCTGCATGCCTACCTTCAATGACTGGTGTACCATGACACCCAGGTCTCGCTGCATCTCCCCCTTTCCCAATCGGCCACCATTTAGATAATAGTCTGCTTTCCCGTTTTTGCCACCAAAATGGATAACCTCACATTTATCCACATTATACTGCATCTGCCAAACATTTGCCCACTCACCCAGCCTATCCAAGTCACCTTGCAGTCTCCTAGCATCCTCCTCACAGCTAACACTGCCCCCCAGCTTAGTGTCATCTGCAAACTTGGAGATATTGCTTTCAATTCCCTCATCCAGATCATTAATATATATTGTAAATAGCTGGGGTCCCAGCACTGAGCCTTGCGGTACCCCACTAGTCACTGCCTGCCATTGTGAAAAGGACCCGTTTACTCCTACTCTTTGCTTCCTGTTTGCCAGCCAGTCCTCTATCCACATCAATACTGAACCCCCGATGCCATGTGCTTTAAGTTTGTATACTAATCTCTTATGTGGGACCTTGTCGAAAGCCTTCTGGAAGTCCAGATACACCACATCCACTGGTTCTCCCCTATCCACGCTACTAGTTACATCCTCGAAAAATTCTATAAGATTCGTCAGACATGATTTACCTTTCGTAAATCCATGCTGACTTTGTCCAATGATTTCACCACTTTCCAAATGTGCTGCTATCCCATCTTTAATAACTGACTCTAGCAGTTTCCCCACTACCGATGTTAGACTAACTGGTCTGTAATTCCCCATTTTCTCTCTCCCTCCCTTCTTAAAAAGTGGGGTTACGTTTGGTACCCGCCAATCTTCAGGAACTACTCCAGAATCTAAAGAGTTTTGAAAGATTATTACTAATGCATCCACTATTTCTGGAGCTACTTCCTTAAGAAATGGGGAAGTAACCGCAGTGGATACAACACCTCCTCCTTCGACACCGTCCGAGGACCCCAACAGTCTTGTCTGTGGAGGCAGAGGTTCAGTTGCTCCTCCTCCAACCTCATCCACTGAATCTTCTGTGTATATATCGGTGAGACCAAGTGCAGTCTCAGTGATTATTTCGCTGAACACCTCGCTCACACCGCCTCAACATATCTGATTTCCCAGTTGCTAAACATTTTAACTTCCCTTCCCATTTCCATACTGACCTTTCTGTCCTGGGCTTCCTCCACTGTCAGCAGACACCCCAGTGCTATGAATATTGACTTCTCTAACTTCAAGTACCCCTTGCTTTCCCTCTCTCTCCATCCCTCCCCATCCTAGCTTCTCCGACCAGCCCCCCTGATTAAATTTTAACTCTGTATGCTTTGTTGTCACCTTCCCTTAGCTAACAATGATCTATTCTACATTTTCCTTGAACTTCATCCCCTTTGATGTCTCATTTTCGCACCTTACACTTCCTTATCTCTGTGACCCTCTCCCGTGACTCTCAGTCTGAAGAAGGGCCTCGACCCGAAACATCACCCATTCTTTCTATCCAGAGGTGCTGCCAGTCCCTCTGAATTACTCCAGCATTTTGTGTCTCTCTTTAGTGAACCATTCTTATTGTACACAATAAGTTTACTGTTGAGGATTGAAGGGGATGTCCAACTGTGGCGACCTAATTGGCGAGTTTAGGAGAGTTTGAAAAAATGTCATATTGAAGACCTCCTTCAACTATGTAGAAGATCAGCTTCGACTAGCTTCGGGAAAATTGGACACCGAATAGTGAAGAGTGAAGACGACCTCCTTCGATCTCCTTCGAACTCCCTTTGACTATGTTGAAGACTATTTATGACTACCTTTGACTACCTTTGATTACCTTTAACTACCCTTGATTATCTATGAATAACATGACGACCTACTACGACCTACTTCAACTAAACCTACGAGTAAAAAAAGTATCGATATTTTCCATGACGACCTTTTTTTACACGCGGGCATTTTTCAACTTGTTGAAAAATACGCCGCGACCTAGCTGAGGCCTTGAGTATGCGGGGACTACTCTTGAGCATGACGGAGAGTTACATAGATCTCCTAGGACCTCGTGTTGACCATGCTGCGAGTATGAGGAGGGCAAACTCATTTGAACTCGCGGATTAGGTTGCCGCAGTGGGACAGCCCCTTCAGGCATAAAGTTATACAACATGTATATGTCTTCTTCATCCTAGGCATTTCCTTGAGGTTAAGGATGATTTGCTTTTACTCCAGTTCTACGAGTGTAGAAGGGAGGTGTTTGTAGGTTAGTTACCTAAAATTGGAGAATTCAATATTCATAGCGTTAGGTTGTAAGGTACCCAAGTGGAATAAGAGGTGCTGTTCCTCCAGTTTGTGTGTGGTCTCACTCTGACAATGGAAGAATATCAAGAACCAGAAGACATAGGTTTAAGGTGAGGGTGGAAAGTTTTAATAGCAACCCGAGGGGCAACCTTTTTACACAAAGGGTGGTAGGTATATGGAACGAGCTGCTGGTTCAGAGGGATATTTGCCAAACGCAGGCAGGTGGGACTAGTGTAGATGGGGCATGTTGGTCAGAATGGGCAAGTTGGGCTGAAGGGACTGTTTCCATGCTGTATGACTCTCTGACTCTCAGAGATCTAGCACAGAAAGGTCAAAATGAGAATAGGAAGTTAAAATGGTCAGCAACCGGGAGATCCAGCAGGTCTTGGTGGACGAAACACAAGTGTTCGGCAAAACAGATCGCCAATGTAAAGGAGGCCATTTCGGGAACACCGAATGCAGTAGATGAGGCTAAAGGAGGTACATGTGAATCTCTGTAATACCTGGAAGAACTGCTGTGGCCGCTGGATGGAGGTGAGGGAGGAGGTATAGGGACAGGTGTTACATCTGTGGTTGTAAGGGAAAATAACGGGAGGGGTTGGGAAGGGCGAGTGAAACAAGAAGTTGTGGAACTCTTCACAGAACTCCTTGGGTGGCATGAAGTTGCAGCGGTAGAGTAGCTGCCTTATAGCGCTTGCAGGAGACCTGGGTTCGGTCCTGACTACGGGCGCTGTCTGTACGGAGTTTTACGTTCTCCTTGTGACCGTGAAGGGTTTTATCCGAGACCTTTGGTTTTCCTCCACACACCAAACATGTACAGGTATGTAGGTTAATTGGTTTGTTGTATGTGTAAATTGTCCCATGTGTGTGTAGGATAGTGTTAATGTACAGGGATGGCAGGTCAGCGCAGACTCGGTGGGCAGATGCACCTGTTTCCGTGCTATATCTCTAATACTTAAAAAAACTAAAAGGAAAGTGGTGGAGATGAGAAGATGTAACTGGTGCTGGATGTGGGCCATTACCTGTCAAAGCAGTTCATTGTGATCCATGTCAGGGCTGGCGGTGGTAGTCATTGAGACAGGCTACTTTAATTTTCTTCGAGAATTAAATGATGAAACATAGAAACATAGAAAATAGGTGCAGGAGGAGGCCATTCGGCCCTTCGAGCCAGCACTGCCATTCATTGTGATCATCATCCCCCATCAATAACCCGTGCCTGCCTTCTCCTCATATCCCTTGACTCCACTAGCCCCTAGAGCTCTATCTAACTCTCTCTTAAATCCATCCAGTGATTTGGCCTCCATTGCCCTGCCCTCTGTGGCAGGGAATTCCATAAATTCACAACTCTCTGGGAGAAAAAGTTCTTTCTCACCTCAGTCTTAAATGATCTCCCCTTTATTCTAAGACTGTGGCCCCTGGTTCTGGACTCGCCCAACATAGGGACCATTTTTCCTGCATCTATGGAGATTTCCTTGAAGCAGATGGGGATGGTATACTTTTGAAGTGAGATGTTGAAGATGCAATTGATTGGCAGAGATTTCAGAGATTCCAGGGACTCTACTTGGTCCAGCCACTTACTGAGAATTTATCATTGTGAAAGCTTCTTATTTCAGCCACTGAGATGTATGTTTAGTTTAGTTTAGTTTCGTGGGTTTCGGTGGGCGGCGCGACTCTGGTCAGCAGCGGCCTCTGCAGTCTGTCCGCGTTTTATTATTTTCTGTCTGTGTTTTTATGTAGTTTTGTTATTTTTTGTTGGGGTGTGTGTGTGGGGGGGTGGGGGTGGGGGGTGGGAGGGGGGGGGGGGGAAAACTTTTTAAATCTCTCCCTGCATGGGAGACCCGACCTTTTCTCGTCGGGTTTCCGTTGTCGTTGGGGCCGCAACGAGGCGCGGCCTCCAACAGGAAGAGACCGGGGACTCTGGTGCTACGACTCACCATCACCGTCGCGGGGCTGGCCGAGTCCGGAGCGGGTGGAGCGGTGGAGGAGCGATGCTGCTGCTGCTGCTGCTGCTGCTGCTGCTGCTGCGGCCCGACCGGAGAGTCGGGGGCTCCAATGGCAGGTCTGTGGACGGCGGCACCGGGAGCCCGCGGGTCCCTGGAGGGAGACCGCTTTTCAGGGCTCTCGCAACGGCGACTTCCCCCGCCCGAGTTGCGGGGTTGAAGAGCTCCTGGAGCGGGGCCTACATCACCGCCCCGCGCGGCTTGGAATGGCTGCGGGACTCTGCGAGCGCACGCCGGGGGCTCTAACACCAAGACCCCGGTGTGCGACCTCGCACCACCCAGCGTGGCTTTAATGGCCGCGGGACAATCGCCATCGCCAGCCGGGGGCTTTGACTTTGACTCTGACATGGGGGAGAGTGCAGTGGAGAAATAAGTTTATTTGGCCTTCCATCACAGCGATGTGATGGATGTTTATGTAAATTATGTTGTGTCTTGGGTCTATGTGTTTGTAATGTATGGCTGCAGAAACGGCATTTTGTTTGGACCTCAAGGGGTCCAAATGACAATTAAATGTATCTTGTATCTTGTATCTTTAGAGATACAGCATGGAAACAGGCCCTTCGGCCAACAGAGTCCATGCTGACCAACGATCACATGCACACTAGTTCTATCCGACATACTAGGGACAATTTACAGAAAACAATTAACTTACAAATCTACACATCTATGGGACAAAGCCAATGGAGGATAGGTAGGCTGGGCTTTGGGGAACACTTTATTAGTCTGTTCAAAACACTTATAATGCATTGAGGTCATCCGATAAAGATGGATCATTGCCAGAGATCATCCAGATTTTGTATTATAACTCATGATTCATTCAGGCTGTGCCACAGTCAGCTGGCAACCACTTGACTGAATTGATTCTTTAGTTTGTTTTATAATCTCTCTTGGCATCCCTGTCAACCTTGTGGAGATCATAACAGGCCTTCTTCTACAGTATGGGGCCATCCTTCTTGAAAGTCTCAGATCTGGACTTTAGCAGACGGTGAATCTCCCCATTAGGATAGATCCTAACTTTCTTTGTCATAATGCAGTCATCAACACATTTCTTGATGAAGCTGGTGATTACTAAGTTATACTCATTCAGGCTGGATGTATTGATGTTGAACATATTCCAGTCTGTTGACTCAAGGCAGTTCTATAGCACACACTCGTTCTCTTCAGATACTGCTGTATTACTCTCATCACCAGAGCGTTGCTCTTCAATCCGCCTAAAAACAGGCAGGAGGAGCACCCAATATTGTGACTAGTCAAAATGAGGGTGAGAGATGGAATAATAGGCGTCCTGGATGGTGGTCTCTAGTGGTGGAGAGTGTTAACAGTCTGCGTGGGGCACGAGACCTGCAGATAGTATTTACGAAGTAAATCCCTGAAGTTTAGCGTAACTTCCCCCGAAAGAATTAATCAATTTCTGTCACTATTAATATTGGACTAAAACATGTGGCAGCAACAGACTGGAAGATTGGTCAGAGTAAACTGGTCCATCACAGTCTTTCCTGCACCTACTTTATGCACTAGGCACATTATTTGTAAAATCATGTAACTATTATCAATGTATCAAGGTTATTATCAATGAACTAAAGCACTGTTAGTGCATATGAATACCACAGAACAGTACATTTGGAGTTATACCTAACAAAGAGACCTAGTTGTGTATTGTTATAATCTATTACCGTTTACTATTCCTCTAAATAGACTGCCCCTGAATATCATGGCCAATTAATGCAAACGAACAATCCAGGTCACTTTGTGCATGTATGTACCCTTTTTATATTTAAAAAAAGTAGAAATACAAGGCAGTTTCTGTTTAAGTTTGATTCTGATCTTTCTTGTAGCATATAAAGATTCAGAGAGACGGCTACAAACAACCAAGTTACTGACTACCTGCCGTCCACGTTTCAACAGAGTTGTTTTACTGGCTGCTTCTGTATTTTCTCTTTTCCACTGACACACAACCCTTCTTCCTGCCCTTGAAGAGCTGAGCCTCTTCCAGCAACCACAGGAGACTGCAAAGCTATGTTTTGAATTTTCATTTTAGATTTTTATTTCTGCTTATCTGCACAAGATTTATTTTCATATTGGAGCTTACAACAAAGAATGCAATTCTAAAAATAGTGTCAATAATATTTAAGTTAAGTGCTACTATTGCATTACAAATATCTGTACTCTTATTAGTGCAGTTATGCCTTCTGCAAAAATTGTTGTTTTAATGTCTATAAAGAATGGATCGACTGGGTTTATATTCACTGGAATTTTGAAGGATGAGAGGATATCTTAAAGACACATAAATATTCTGAAGGGATCGGACAGGCTAGATGCAGGAAAAATGTTCCCGATGTTCGGGGGAGTCCAGAACCAGGCGTCACAGTTTAAGAATAAGGGTTAGGCCATTTAGGACTGAGATGAGGAAAACATTTTTACCCAGAGAGTTGTGAATCTGTTAAATTCTCCGCCACAGAAGACAGTGGAGGCCAATTCACTGGATGTGTTCGAGAGAGTTAGATATAGCTCTTAGGGCTCATGGCATAAAGGGATATGGGGAGAAAGTAGGAACGGTTACTGATTTTGGATGATCAACCATGAATATATTGAATGGCAGTGCTGGCTCGAAGGGCCGAATGGCTTACTCCTGCACCTATTTTCGATTTCTAAGTTTCTATTGTCAACCAAAGGGTTTACAAGAATATCGGCCAATATTCAACAAAATGATCAGTGTGTTCTAGGCATTATTCTCTTGTCCCTGACTGTTTAAATGCCACGATCTACAGAATGAATTTCCATTATTTGTTCAAAGCTATACTACATTCTTTCTTTAAGCTTAGCCAGATAAATCATATAGTTCATGAAAATTAGGAAGAGGATTGTGATGGAAATTGGCCCGTGTCTGCTGATTACAATACAAGGGGGCACCAGCTTCATGCAGCTTGCTCATTGCAATCTGCAGGCATTCAGCATCAACAGCATTGCCTACTAACGGAAACATATTTGCACATAGAGCATCCAAAAGTACAATGTCCGTGCCAAACATGATACCACAACCAACTCTTGTCCACTTGCACATAATCCATATGCCTCCATTCCCTCCAAAAGTCTCTTAAATTCCACTATTGTGTCTGCCTGGCACCACCACCCCCCGGCAGCAGGTTCCAAGCACTCACCACCCTCTGGGTTCAAAAACTTGCCCTGCATATTCTTCTAACTATAAAACTCTGATCTTGTATGTGTGTGTGTGTGTGTGATGACGTCACGGTGGCTCTGCTTGCTGCGTCTGTGCTGTGAGTGATGTCCCCCCCGCAAGCTGCCCGGCCGCGAGCTGCCCGCCCCGCTCCCCTCCTCCTCTATCCATGTACCTGTCCAAATGTTTCTTAAAGGTTGCGGTAGTACCTGCATCACCTCCTCAACTACCTCCTCCGGCAGCTTGTTCCATACACTCACCACCCTTTGCGTGAAAAAGTTACCCCTCAGATTCGTGCTAAATCTCTCCCCCCCCCCCCCCCCCCCCCCCCCCCCTTTAAAGCTATGTCCTCTGGTTCTTGATTCCCCTACTCTAGGCAAGAGGCTCTGTGTGTCTGCCCGGTTATGCAGGAATTAAACCTGACCCAGTAACAATGAAGAATTAGGAGAGAAGGCCGCAACACGGCGAATATCAAGCTGGAAAAGTACAGGAACAAAAGGCCCTGTGGACGAAAGTTCAGAAAGCAACTGGAGCAGTTGGCTGGAGAGGTTAAGCTTCAAGGGAATGCAAGAGGTTCAGTGATTTTACTTCGGAGTCACGTGAGTGACTATGTGAAGAACCCTGCCAGGACGCATGCGTGTCATATCGCTTTCATGCTTGCGAAACGACAGGCGGGGTGGAGCGTTCCCCCGCAGCGGTAAATTTGAAACCGCGACCTGCAGGTAAGTGATTTACTCTGCAGTAGTTTTTGTCCCTGCGCTGTTTTTCCACAGGGGGAGAAGCTGGACAAAATAGTGTCCACAAGTGCTGCGAGTAAAGTTGGCTGGGGAGGACCGCAAAGTTGCGGGAGCCAGCAGCAGCTGAAGGCACAAGCCCCGTAAGTGAGATCAGTTGTGCCGACTTTTGGTCCCGCACCAGCCAGAACACCATGGCCGGGCGGGAGACTATTCAGAATGGGGCAGTCGACTTTGACAAGTCGAAAACGGCAGGAGGCGGGGTGGAAAGACGTTCCCCCGTAGCGACAATTTAAACCAGGACCTGCAGGTAAGAGTACTCTGCAGTCTTTTTGTGTTTTCCCATGCTGATTATAGGTAGGGAACATGGAAAAGTCGAAGAAACCAACGAGGGCTGCGACAAAGCTGGTGGGCCAGCAACGGCCAGCAGCACTTGAATCACCTATAATGGGATCAGCTGTGCCCGATGTCGCCTCCGCACCGGCCTGATCCACTCCGCGGCCAGGCGGTAAGGCAAAACAAAAAACCATCAAAGTCGTGGACTCAGATGAGTCCGACTTTGAGCAGCCGCGGGCGGCCAGCAACCGTGAGCGTTGGAGCCGGATGGAGCGGTGTGTGGAGCATTTGCTCCAACATGACAGGCTCCGGGAGATGGAGTCGAGTCACTGTGGGCTCTATGGAAAACCCACAGCAGCACCTCTTGTAGGGCTGCACAGTGCTTCTCCCTCGTCAGACGGGAGTACTGGGGGTCAGTTCTGGGCTGATCCTGAAGAGGGGTTTGCAGAACAGAAATCAAGTGTGCAGGGGGTGCAGGAACGTGAAAATCTACTGGACATGGTGTCCAACTTCATATAGCCAGGCCAGACTGGCCAAAACCTGGAGGACACCTGACACCGGGTAACTGTATATCCCTGAATGTTCCTGTAATAAATAATTGTATATGGAAACTCCTAAACAGCAGGGATAAGAGCTTTCACCCACACAGTGGATGAGAAGGACATGTCGCAGGACCAACAGGATGCACTGGCACTGCTTTGCAACACACAGCCATAGACAGCACCCTTTACGCACCCACCAGTAGAACAAGACCGACTGGTGAAAGCTCGAAGGTCCGGTACACCAAACATGAGTCTTTCTTAGGCCATGGCCCAGACCGGCCTTCTTGGATACGCAAACCTCCAACATCAACCAAACCACAAACCCAGACACCGACGCCTCAACATCAACGAAAGATTTACAAAAGGAAATAAACCTGCCACTGGTAACTATGGAGGTAGGTGGGTCTGGTTCCCAACAAATTGCAGGGAGCATGGAGGTTGGGGGGAGATTACTCTCCTTTCTGGATGCATGGAGTATGTTAACTACCGATACTTATATTTTAAGCAGTATCCAGGGATATACAATAGAATTATACACAAGTACAGCCCTCCAGCCCTTTTTAAAAAAAAAATATTTTTACTAGAAGTAGACATATTATAAAGTATAGTTACATATTATAGTAAAAAGACTTTTCATATACATCAGTCATACATTATTAAAATTTTCAATTATCAATTACTTCTGCTTCTAGTGTTTTTATTTTTTTATAGAAAAAGAGAGAAAGAGAGGGTAGAAAGTTACAAATAAAAAATTAAAAAAGAACAGAAAAACAAAGGAGGTGGAATGGATTACCTGTAATACGTCAATGGAGATAGGTTCATAGATTATAAAGTATAGCTTTTCATCTGATCCTGAGTTCAAGTTTCAGTTGGGTCCTCGTGCTGTGCCAATCTATCCCTTCAGATAGTTAATGAATGGAGCCCAGATTTTATCGAAAAGATCTTGTTTGTCCATTAAGACAAGTCTAATTCTTTCTAAGTATAGGGTCTCCGACATTTCCGTAATCCACATTTTAATTGTGGGGGTTGTAGAGCCTTTCCAAAATTTTAATATTAATTTATTCCCGATTATTTTACTGTAGTCGAGGAAATTTATTTGGTTTGTTGTGAGTGTTAAACTTTGTTCTGATATTCCAAGTATTATTAATTTTGTATCTGGGTCCAGTTTTGTATTAATAACTTCTGAAGTTATTTCAAAAATATCAGTCCAGAAATGTTTAAGTTTTATACAGTTTGCAAACATGTGTGTTAAATTAGCCTCTAGATGTAGACATTTATCACAAATAGGAGAGATTTGTGGTAAGATTCTATTTAGTTTTATTTTAGAGTAGTGTAGTCTATGTAAGACCTTGAATTGTATTAAAGTATGCCTGGCATTTAATGAACATTGATGTATTTGTTGTAAACTTTCGTCCCACATATCTTTCGTTATAGGGTGACCTATTTCATTTTCCCATTTGTATCTATATGGTTCGGTCGGTGGTACCTCGTTGTTTAGTAGGGTGTTATAAATATAAGCTATTAGTTTTTCAGTATTAGGATGCTTGTTCAAACATTCATCAAGAATTTCTGATTCCCTACTCCTGTAGACTTGTGTATTAGATTTAACATAATCTCTAATTTGTAGATATCTGAAGAAATGATTTGAGTGCAGTCCATAATTCTGTTGTAACTCTTGAAATGAAAGAAAAGTGCCTTTCCCATAAAGATGTCCTATATTTTTGATTCCATAATTTTTCCATTCATGCATTCCCTCCTTTCTGCCTCATCAGTCGGGTATTAAGGAAAATACAGCAAGACTCTGCGTCTGGTATTTTGGTAGTACCCGATTGGCCTACTCAACCATGGTTCCCAGTGATACTGAACATGGTATTAGAACCATGTATCACCATCCCGAATAGACCAGACTTATTGGTTCATCCTGTAACAAGGGATAGCCACCCATGCCATAACTATTTGAATTTATTAATTTGTAGTTTAAAAATACCACTACTACAGCTGGGACTGACGGACCGAGCAGTGAACATGATTTCGGCGGGCCACAGACAGTCCACCAAAAAACAGTATCTGGTCTATATCAGGAAGTGGGAGATGTATTGTCACAAAAACAGCTTCACCTACAGAGATATGAACAACCGGTCTGTTCTGGAATACCTGGCAGGCCTTCATTATGATGAGGGGCTCAGTTATAGTGTCATCAACTGCGCCAGAAGTGCCTTATCAACTTATCTATGGCAAGGAACAGAGCGTCACTCTGTTGGAACTCACCCACTGGTAACAAAACCTATGAGGGGAATTTTTTAATACCAATCCCCCAAGAACCAGGTACTCCCAAATATGGGATGTGAGTATTGTCCTGAAGATGCTCAGGAATTGGTCTCCAGCAACAGCTCTGTCCCTACATAGACTGACATTAAAAAAAGTCATGCTAATGGCATTGGTCACGGAACAAAGGGTACAGTCATTACATAAATTAAGACTGAACACATGACTTCTTCATCTGAAAATATCACGTTTCATATTTATGAATTAGTAAAGCAGAACAGTCAGGGATTAGCAGGCCTCAATATAGAATTTAGGTCTTACCCAACAGATGATCGTCTCTGTTTAGTAAGACATTTGTCGTTATACATGGCGAACACAAAAATCATCAGAGGCAATGAGAAGGCACCTTTAGTCAGCCATAAGCAACCACACAAAAGCGTGACAGTCCAGACCATCTCAAGATGGCTGAAACAGGTTCTAATACAGGCTGGGATGGATACTAATATTTTAAAATCTCATTCCACCTGGGCTGCAGCTACATCGGCAGCTATGCAGTTGGATGTACCAATGGACCAAATCCTCAAGGCAACAGGATGGTCAGGGGAAAACATACCAACTATTTTATAATAAACCAGTCATTAAACCTGGAACATTTGCAGAAACAATTTAAGTTCTGTAATTTAATTACCCCATAAATAGGGACTATAATTTGTGTTAATCAATTCATGGATTTCAATGTCGGATTTATGTCTAAAATATGTTGACACAATTCCTCCTATAGTCATTAAGGCAGATGTGATGCATGGACTCGTTTCCACGGCATGAAATCACAGAGCTTTGAAATCTTCACGTAGTCACTCACGTGACTCCGAAGTAAAATAGTAAGATTAAATGAGAACTTACCAGTTCAAAGTTTGATCGTTATTTTATGAGGAGTATGTTGAGGGATTACGTGCCCTCTGCTCCCACCCATCATCATATACTCAACTGGTATTTCTTCTCTAATCTTACTATGTTTAAGTCATTACAGTTATCTGTGATTTCACACTGCTGCTTTGAAGAATGACACGCATGCGTCCTGGCGGGGTTCTTCACGTATTCCCTCAACGTACTCCTCATAAAATAACGATCAAACTTCGAACTGGTAAGTTCTCGTTTAATCTTACTATTTTGCATAAGTGGTTAAGGTCAGTAAATACATCATCAAATACCATAACTGCTACAGCCTCAGACACTGTCTCAATTCACTGCATCATCATTTCTCACCCATCAAGAATTTCCATCGACTGAGACTCACATCTACTATTTATAGTTTTGTTGCATTCCCATGAACTCAAAATATTTCAAGACTAAAACGTTTGAAGCGGTGCAGCCCTGCTGCTATTGAATATACAGATCTGAGCTCATTGTTGAAAGACGTAGATGATCAACAGTTTAATTAGTGCTACATGCACGATGAAGTTAAGTCGATGAGCAGGCGACGAGAACCTAATGGCCCAGAGTCAGGAGGACAATTTAGTTTAGTTTGGTTTGGTTTAGAGATACAGCGAGGAAACAGGCCCTTCAGCCCACCGAGTCCACGCTGATCAGTGATCACCCATACACTAATTCTTCCTACACACACCAGGGACAATAATTTACAGAAGCCAACAAACCTATACGTCTTTGGAATGTTGGAGGAAACTAGAGCACCTGGAAAAAAACCCATGCGGTCACAGAGAGAACGTGCAAACTCTGTACAGACAGCACTCATAGTCAGGATCGAACCCAGGTCTTTTGCACTGTAGGAAGCAACTCTACCGCTGTGCAACCATTACAGAATTATATGTTACCATACACATCAAATAACTTATTGAGTAATTTTCTGGTACTATTACAATAACTTGTAAATAAATTTACTTTAGTGTAACTTAGAGATACAGCATGGAAACGGGCTCTTTGGCCCATTAAGTTCATGCTGACCATCGATTACCCATTCTTTCAAGTTCTATGCTATCCCATTTTACACACCGGGGGCAGTTTACAGAGGTCAAATAACCTACAAATCCGCACATCTTTGGAATGTGTGAGGAAACCGGAACACCCGGAGGACACATAGAGAATGTGCAAAAACCACACAGACAGCACCCAGGGTCAGGATCGCACCCCAGTCTCCGACGCTGTGAGGCAGCAGGACTACCAGCTGTTCCAATGTGCCACCCTTAATTTAAATCATAAAAAATTAGTTCCCATTCTGACACTGGTCTATTGACTCAAGTCGAGTTTATTGCCACTTGCTCAAGTACAATGATGTGCAATGTGATACCTTGCTTGCAGCAGCATTACGGGTACATAGACTCAGACAAACACGCAAAAACAAAATATACATAATTTACACAAATTTACTTTTATAATAAGAAATCTGAAAACCACAATTTGAAAAAACCCGATTATAATGTAAGAAAATCTACTTTTTGACGCAAATTTTAACCAGAAGTTTGGGTGGTGTTCACCAGGAGCCTGGAAATCCAATTTTTTCGCGTCAATTTCTTTATATAGTAGCTTTAACTGGCTTTAACTAAGCTGTCCTTTAACAAGTTAAGATTTCCTAATCTTTCCTAAAGTGGGTACACACACGCACACACACACACACACACACACACACACACACACACACACACACACACACACACACACACACACACACACACACACACACACACACACACACACACACACACACACACACACACACACACACACACACACACACACACACACACAGAGCAAAAGCATGCATGAGTACACACACATGCTGAAACTGCACACACTGTAAAAGGAGAGGAGAAAGTAAGTTAAGAACTTCCAAAATTCTATAGATTATGGAACAGTTATTGCAGAGTGGAGCATGGCAAATGTAAACTCAGTATTTAAAAACAAGAGAAAGAGAGTCCTTTTGTAATTGTACCGCTGCATGGTAAATTACATTCCACTGCACCTTTTGGCGCGTGACAAATGCATTTGAACTTGAACTTGAACAAGCTCATCAGTTGGCCTAGCATCATAAGTAGAGAGAATGCTCATGTGTTATAATATGATGACAAAAGAATTAAAAATATCAGGGGAATGAAACAAAATGATCATGGATTTATGAAAGTACAACTGTGTCTGTCGAATCTCGTGGAAATCTTTCTGGATGTATTTAGATTTTGAGAAGACCTTTGATAAAATCCTACATTGGAGGTTAGTGAGCAAAAATCCAGCACTTGGGATAGGGTGATGTAATGGCATGGATTGAAAGATGGAAATCAGGGAATACTGCAGATGTGGAAATCTAAAAAACTGAAATGACAGGAAATACAGTTCATGATTTGGGTCTAAGACAAAGGGTCTCCAGTTAACTGTTTGGCTTCCCATAGATGCAGCCTGATCTACAGAGTATTTTCAGCTTTTCTCATTATCCAAGGAATACATTGAACTATTTTCTCAGTGGCAGGCTGAGATGAGGACGTAGAAATTCTCCACAGGCAGCACCCAAAATAATAACTGAACCCGGGTCTCTGGGGCTCTGAGGCAGCAACTCTACCAGCTATGCCACTGTGCCATCCTGCTTCCCCACTCTGCTGCCATCCGTGTAGGATTGATGTGCATTTTTGTCTGCATGGATGCATCACGGTCCATTTGGTCAAAGTTCCACCAATGGAGGGAAGTAGTCCATTGGAGGGAAGCAATCTACAAATGTGTGGACGACACCACCATTGTGGGCCAGATATCAAATAATGATGAGATTACAGGATTGAGAACCTTGTGACCTAGTTTCTGGACAACAACTCTTTCTCTCAATGTCTTCAAGCCAAAGGGGATATTGATTGACTTCAGGAAGTGAAGGGTACATATACCACATAACACGCATTGACGGTATCAAAGTAGAGATCGTGAAAACGTTAAGTTTCCAGGAGTAAGTATTACCAGCAACTCGTCCAGGACCACCCATACTGAAGCAATGGCTAAGAAAGCACACCAACGCCTCTAGTTCCTTAGAATGCTAAGGAAGTTTGGCATGTCCCCAACAACTCTCACCAACGTCTAGTGAAGCGCTGTAGAAGGGTTTTTATTGGGATGCATCGCAGTGTGGTTTGGGAACAGCTAGTTAAGTCAAGTCAAGTCAAGTCATGTCAAGTCAAGTCAAGTTTATTCGTCACATACACATACGAGATGTGCAATGAAATGAAAGTGGCAATGCTCGCGGACTTTGTGTAAAAAGACAAACAAACAAACAACCAAACAAACTATAAACACAATCATAAACACACACATATTCTTTTACATATTAAATATTGGAAGGAAAAACGTTCAGTAAAGTTAGTCCCTGGTGAGATAGGAGTTTTCAGTCCGAATGGCCTCTGGGAAGAAACTCCTTCTCAACCTCTCCGTTCTCACAGCATGGCAACGGAGGCGTTTGCCTGACCGTTGCAGCTGGAACAGTCCGTTGCATGGGTGGAAGGGGTCTCCCATGATTTTATTGACTCTGGAGTTGCACCTCCTGATGTATAGTTCCTGCGGGGGGGGGCGAGTGAAGTTCCCATAGTGCGTTCGGCCGAGTGCTACTGCCTAGACCCACGAACAATAGACAATAGGTGCAGGAGTAGGCCATTTGGACCTTCGATCCAGCACCGCCATTCAATGTGATCATGGCTGATCATCCCCAATCAGTACCCAGTTCCTGCTTCTCCCCATATCCCCTGACTCCGCTATCTTTAAGAGCCCTATCTAGCTCTCTCTTGAAAGTATCCAGAGAATAGGCCTCCACCGCCCTCTGAGGCAGAGAATTCCACAGACTCACAACTCTCTGTGTGAAAAAGTTTTTCCTCATCTCTGTTTAAATGGCTTACCCCTCATTCTTAAACAGTGACCCCTGGTTCTGGACTCCCCCAACATCGGGAACATCGGGAACATTTCCTGCCTCTACCGTGTCCAAACCCTTAATAATCTTATATGTTTCAATAAGATCCCCTCTCATCCTTCTAAACTCCAGAGTATACAAGCCCAGTATACAAGGAATTGCAGATTGTGGACGCAGCCCAGACCATCACTCTAACCAACCTATCTCCGTTTACTCCATTTATACCACGCTAGCTCGGTAAGGCCAACAGCATAATCAAGGGCGAGTCTCATTCTCATCAATTCACATTGTTGGTGTGCTTTGAGGGAAATTCCTCCTCATCCCTTCCCTAAAGGAATTTTGAGGCTTTGACCTCTGGTCGTAGACTCTCCCACTTGTGGAAACATCCTTTCCACATCCACCCTATCCTGGCCTTTCACGATTCGGTAAGCTTCAATGAGGTCCCCATTATATATGGGGAGAGGGATTATTCTGAGAACTGAGTTAGATTGACAACAATTTGAACTCCTGCTCCGCAAAATGGATATGAATCTATAATCACGCATAATAACCAGCATAATCAAGGACAAGTCTCAGCCTGGTCATTCCCTCTTCTCCCCTCTCCCATCAGGCAAGAGGTACAGAAGTGTGAAAATGCACACCTACAGATTCAGAGACAGTTTATTCCCAGCTGTTATCAGGCAAATGAACCATCCTATCAACATCTGGTGAGCGGTCCTGATTTATCTCACTGGAGACCTTTGGGCTATTTTCAATCGAACTTTACTGGACATTATTCATTTTATCCTATATCTGTACACTGTGGATGGCTCAATTGTGATCATGTATTATCTTTCGGAGGTACACAAAAAAGCTGGAGAAACTCAGCGGGTGCAGCAGCATCTATGGAGCTGACTGGTTAACAAGCAACAAAAGCTTTTTACTGTACCTCAGTACACATGATGATAAACTAAACTAAACTTAACTGGAATTTTGTAATCTGCCTTTTTGCTTTGAAGCAAATCTATCGTACCGAATAAGAATTCAAACGACAACACCACAACTCTTTTATAATGCACACACTTGCTTAAAACTTAACCATGTCAGAATAACTTCTCAGAGTCGTTAATCACATCAATATGAAAATACATTTTTTAACCGTCATTACTATTGTGAGCCTTTGACTGAAACCATAAGACATACGTAATATGGGAAATAATAGATGGCAGAAATGAATAAGAATAATGATGCTTAATCTGGGGGTTCAGCTCACATCCATAAAACTGGAACTTATTACAGCGATGCATGAGATCTTCTGTACCTCTTGATTAAATGTTAGTGTGATTACTCACTCCCATTGAACCATAATTCACTCTCTTCCTTCACTCTTGTTACTTTGTTGTTACTGGATGCATGAGATATACATCTGGTATGAATTCTTTTGCTCATAACAGAACAACAAGCCATGTTCTGGGAGAATGACTGCACCTCCCAGTACTGTAGCTCCTTCACAGCAACTCTACATGTATGGATCTTGGAACGAGAACCAGCCATTTTAACTTGCACACATCATTTCTACTCTTCAACACAATCCATGACAGTAATGCTGGAAATTCAAGTTATGTTGTTGCCACTATGCAGTTCACTGTGCTGGTGGCACAGTGGCACACTTGGTAGAACCGCTGCCACACAGCGCCAGAGACTCAGGTTCAAGTCAAGTCAAGTCAAGTCAAGTTTATTCATCACATACACATACGAGATGTGCAGTGAAATGAAAAGTGGCAATGCTCGCGGACTTTGTGCAAAAAGACAAACAAACTACCAAACACACTACAAACAGAATCACATATTCTTTTACATGTTAAATATTGTGGGCGGAAGGAAAAAGGTTCAGTAAAGTTAGTCCCTGATGAGATAGGAGTTTACAGTCCGAATGGCCTCCTTCTCAACCTCTCTGTTCTCACAGCATGGCAACGGAGGCGCTTGCCTGACCGTAGCAGCTGGAACAGTCCATTGCAGGGGTGGAAGGGGTCACCCATGATTTTATTGCCTCTGGAGTTGCACCTCCTGTTGTATAGTTCCTGCAGGGGGGCGAGTGAAGTTCCCATGGTGCGTTTGGCCGAACGCACTACTCTCTGCAGAGCCTTCTTGTCCTGGGCAAAGCAATTCCCAAACCAGATGGTAATATTTCCGGAAAAGATGCTTTCCACAGCCGCAGAGTAGAAGCACTGGAGGATCCTCGGAGACACTCTGAATTTCCTCAATTGCCTGAGGTGGTAAAGGCGCTGCCTTGCCTTACTCACGAGTGCTGCGGCGTGTGATGTCCATGTCATATCCTCAGAGATGTGGACTCCCAGATATTTAAAACAGTTCACCCTATCCACAGTATCCCCATTTATCCTCAATGGAGTGTACGTCCTCGGATGATGTGGCCTCCTAAAGTCCATGATCAGCTCCTTAGTTTTTTTGATGTTCGAGGAGGCTGTTGTCCTGACACCAGAGTGCTAGATCAGCCACCTCCTCCCGGTAGGCCTTCTCATCGTTGTCTGAGATCAGGCCCACCACCACAGTGTCATCAGCAAACTTGATTATTGAGTTGGAGCTGAACCTAGCCACACAGTCATGTGTGTACAGGGAGTACAATAGGGGGCTGAGGACGCAACCCTGGGGCGATCCTGTGCTCAGGGTGAGGGACTTCGATGTATTCCCTCCCATCTTGACTACCTGGGGCCTGGCGGTGAGAAAGTCCAGGGCCCAGGCACACAGGGAGGTGTTGAGCCCCAATTCCAGTAGCTTCTCGGCCAGTCTGGTGGGGACTACCGTGTTGAAGGCTGAACTGAGGTCTATGAACAGCATCCTCACGTAGCCCCCCTTCTGGCTGTCAAGATGAGAGAGAGCGGTGTGCAAAACCTGGAAGACCGCATCATCCGTGGATCTGTTCGGACGGTATGTGAACTGCAACGGGTCCATGTTGCGAGGGAGGAAGGCGCAGATGTTTTTCTTCACCAGCCTCTCAAAGCATTTCATGACAACTGAGGTAAGGGCCACCGGACGGTAGTCATTCAGACAGGCTGGGGAGGCATTTTTTGGTACCGGTATGATGATGGATTTTTTGAAGCAGGCAGGGAACATAGACTTGTCCAGGGAGAGGTTGAATATTGTAGTGAGCACCGGAGCTAGCTGCGTAGCACAGGACTTGAGTACTCGCCCCGAGATGCCATCAGGGCCTGCAGCTTTCCTCGTGTTCACCCGTGTCAGAGCCCTCCTCACATCGTGCTCGGACAGCGAGAATGTGTGCACATTCCTCCCTTCAGCTTTGTTAGCCAGCCCGCTGGCGGTATTGTCGATAGTCGGCAGACCTGGGGTGGTGTTGCCCATCTCGAAACGAGCGTAAAAGGAGTTCAGGTCATCAGCTAGGGAGGTGCCGGCACTTGCAGATGATGGTGGGGTGCTCCGGTAGTTGGTTACAGTCCGTAGCCCCTGTCACAGGCGTCTGGTGTCCTGCTGCTCCATCTGTGACTCCATCTTGTCCCTGTACCTCCTTTTAGCGTTCTTCACCGCCCTTCGCAGTCGATAGGACTCTACCTTGTAAACGTCCATGTTTCCTGATGCCAAGCCCGAGTTGTAGGCAGTGGTGCGAGCATTCAAGGCAACACGAACGGACCTGTCTACCCAGGGTTTTTGGTTCGGAAAGGTGCTTACCCTTACCGTGGGGACGATGTTGTTGGTTACTGTTGCGATGACCCGGGTTTGATCCTGACCTCGGGTGCTCTCCATGTGGAAATTGCACATTCTCCCTGGTGGAGCGTACAGATGCTATAGCAAGATAGAGATAAAAGAGGAGTAGGAAAGAACTGCAGGTACTGGTTTAAATGGAAGGTAGACGCAAAATTCTGGAGTAACTCAGCGGGACAGGCAGCATCTCTGATAAAAGAGGAGGTGGGTTTGCTTTATGGATTAAAGAGACCACTACAGAAGTAGTCTGAGATGATATTAATGAAGGATCATGCAGTGAAGCTATTATGGGTGGGAATTTAAAAAAAAGTGTGATCACCTTTTTGGAATTGGACTATATGTCTCCAAATAGTTAACAGGAATTAGAGGGGCAAATATGCGGGTAGACTGCAGATAGCAAGACTGATAGGGTTGTCATAATAGGGATTTTAACTTTCTCAATACAGACAGAGACTGCATTGTGCCAAGGATGAAGATGGAGGGGAATTTGACAAGTGCATTCTTGATTAGTATGGGTGTCAGAGGTTATGGGGAGAAGGCAGGAGAATGGGATTGAGAGGGAGAGATAGATCTGCCATGATTGAATGGTGGAGTAGACTTGATGGGCTGATTGGCCTAATTCTGATCCTATAATTTATGAACATGAACTTATGAACATTCAGCAAAGTTTCCTCAGACAATATGTCGAGGGCCATACAAGGGAGAGGGCCCAGTTTGACCTTCTCTTATCGAATTAGCCAGGGCAAGTGACTGACGTCAGTGGGCGAACTCTATGGGACCAGTGACCAGGACCAGAACCAGATTAGCTTTAAAATAGTTATAGATGAGGGCAGCGTTGGTTGATTGGAGTAGGATGTTTGCGGACGTTACTTGGATGTTTTTAACATGTGCGATAGTGGGAGTTCAAGTTATGCATGTTCCTGTTAGATTGAAGGGCACAGCAGGTAGGAGTACAGAACCTTGGTTAACAAGAGAGTGAGGCTCTGATCAGGAAAAAGAATGAGGGAGGGATCAGGTACAGGCAGCTGAGATCAAGTATATCTGTGGAGGAATATAGAGAACAGAGGAGTATACTTAAGAAGGAAATCAGGAAGGCAAAAAGGAGGCATGATATAGCTCTTTCGGATAAGATTAAGGAGAATCCAAAGAGATTTATTAAGTATATTAAAGTAAAACATAGCTAGAGAGAGAATAGGGCACCTCAGAAACCAAAATGGTCATCTATGCATGGAGTCACAGGAGATGGGCACTGTCCTCAATTAATATTTCTCCTCTGCTTTTACTTCAGAAAAAGACCTGAAAACTAGGGAACTTGTGAAAGTTAATGGAGATGTTGTAAGGATTGACCATATTATTACTGAGGAGGTACTGGACGTCCTGAGATGTACGAAGGTAAATATATTCTCCAGGCCTAATCAGAAGAACATTATGGGAAGGCAGAGAAAAAATTATGAATAAGGGGTAGGCCATTTAGAACGGAGATATAGGAAATAGAGAGTAAGTGGAATCGAAAGGTATACTATTATTGCAGTGGGGAAAGATTGCAATTGAGGAATATACAGAGAGATCAAGGTTCCCTTGTGTATGAATCACAAAATGTTAGCAGCCAGAAACAGTTTGGAAGCCACATGGCATATTGATCTTCAAAAGGGAATGGAGTTTAAAAATAGGGAGTTATTGTTACAATTGTACAATTGTTGGTGAGGCCACACCTGGAGTCATGCTTAAGTTTTAGCCCTCTTATTTAAGAAAGGATATGCTAGGATTGGAGGCCATCCAAAAGAGATTAATGTAATCCCTGGGTTGATAGGTTTGTCCTATCATGAGCAGCTAAAGACGTTTTTGAATTCTTTGGAGTTTAGAAGAACGAGTGGAGATCACGTTGAAACATATACATAGGATTGTAATCCTAAAGGGGTCATAATAAGGTAGATGTTGAAATGAGTGACTTGTGGTACAGCTTTAGAACAAGAAGACACATTTACAAAGTAAAGGGTTGTTCATTTAATTCCGATGTTATTAGGATTTTTTTTCTTCTGGAATGTACTGTATCTCTGAAATTCTCTATCAGAGAATCTCATAACTTATTGAAGTATAGGCGATTAAATGTTAAACTGAATATCACAATTTTTATGTTATAATGTCACAGCCTCATAAATATCAGGGAAAGCAGATCAAGAAACACAATTTTGCACCTGTGATGAAGGGCCAATTTTGTTCATGTACCTAGCTGAGTTGCTATTCTTATTTTGTAGTCTGTCATGGTAAGACATTTTTGTAAATTATTTTCACCATCAGTGTTGCTGCCAAATTTGAAGACCAGCTGACTTTTCCCCCCCTTCATTTTAATCTGGCTGGTTGGGGAAAACAAAGCCTTGAACCTTGCTCATTGACTTATTGACCTCCAATTCAATTAGCGAAGGTTCACAGCAATGTACCAACCTGAATGACATAAACTGTACATTTATATCTTCTGGGGCATGATTATCTGAACAAGCAAATGCACTGCTAATAAAAGCAATAATTACTGTAACTCATTCTAATTGAACTAGATTAACTGATAAGGCAGTCGACTGGCCAATTCATTATTATTGTGACTTGGTTAGGTCTATTCTCCTGTTTAGTATTGACAGGGTCACTTTATTATGGTTTGGTGCATGATGCTCTTTTGTTTATATATATAACATTTAGTTTAACAGAATGACTTTGTCACAGAAACACCCTTTCCACTGACCCTTTCAACATGGATTCAGGCCAACTAAATGTTATTTCAGAAAAGGCCTGTGCTATGAAACAAAGAACTCAAATGTTTAATGATTTGCAAAGACTTTTCTATTCTCTTCTGGTCTGACTGTTTATATAATCAAGACATTCCACGTGACCTCACACTCAGCCCTGTCAAATGCTTTTCAAGCAGAGTTCATGAATCCCATGGTCTTTGTTAAACCTGCCAACAGTTTTAACTCATCCCCCTCTACATTGGGGACCTGGGGTGGAGGGTATTGCACCGAGGAGTTCCCTGCAACCTGTTTCTCTCGCGGTTCACAGACTCGCCAGCCGCCTGCCACTTTTGCGGGCTGGAAGAGTATGTCTACCACGTGTACATGGAGTGTGTGAGGCTGCAGCCACTGTTTGAATATCTAAAGGGGCTGCTCCTTGCCTTCTGGCTGCATTTTTCACCCACCATCCTCATCTTTGGACACCCTGTGCGTAGGGGAGAGGGTAGGGCTGAAGATGTCCTGGTTGGGTTGCTCCTGGGCCTGGCCAAGCTGGCCATCCGCGAGTCACGGCGCCAGACGGTGGAGGGCTCTACCCGAACCGGCTGCCTGCCCCTTTTCCGGGGTTACGTCCGTGCCCGGGTGGGATTAGAAAGGGAATATGCCCTGTCTACGGGCACCCTGAGGGAGTTCCGGGACCGCTGGGCTCCGCAGGGTGTTGAATGTATCCTCAATAAGGATTGTATCATAATTGTATAATAGTTTATTATGGATATATGTATGCATTGTATTTATGGTGGTTGGTTCTGGCTTGTTTTATTGTAGTGGAAATATTATTTTTTAATAATTGAATACATTTTTTGATTTAAAAAAAAAACAGTTTTAACTCATGGAGTTATTCTTGTGGATAGGATGTAGGTCTGGCAGGGGGATACAGCACGTGTTCAGTGGCGATCGAGACTGGAGGTCGGAGAATTCGTGACAGGGTGATTGAAACTATCTTTTGGTCCTTCAATTTAAAATGAAGTGTAGCAATTGTCTACACACTCCTCTGAAACAGTGCGACTATAGACTTCAATGGTTAAAGCAAAATTATAGAACTCCACCTCACCCCCTCGCTAAAGTTACCAAAAGATGATTTTTTCTCCCTCAAAAAGATGATCTAGGTGCATAACAAGGTTCCTTTAATATCATTTTTTAAATTTAGGGGCGGCACGGTGGTGTAGCGTTAGAGCAACTGCCGTACAGTGCCAGAGACCCGGGTTCAATCCTGACTACGTGCGCTTGCCTGTATGGACGTGCAGTTTTGTAGGTTAATTGGCTTAGCATAAATGTAAAATTGTCCCTAGTGTGTGTGTAGGATAGTGCTAATGTGCAGGGATCGCTGGTCAGTGTGGACTCGGTGGGCCGAAGGGCCAGTTTCCACGCTGTATCCCTAAACTAAACTAAACTAATTGTAAAATGAATAATTAAGGTTAAATATTATCCTCCTCCTTGCCCCTTAAATGAAAATTGAGGAGAAAGCTTGAAATAAATGCAGAAAAGATCTTTAAAAAAGCAGCTTGAAATCTGGACAGCATAAAGGAAATATTGGAAATTCATAGCAGATTCTTGCAAAACTATAAGGGGAAAGACAGGGTAATGTTTTGGCTCAAGTGTTCTGCGAAGGATCCAAGCCCTGAAGGTTATTCACCTGCTTTAGATGCACCTGCTGAGTATTGCCAGCAGTTTGCATTATCTAGCCAGAAATGTCTTTGCTTAAGTTTTGGCTACACATCTGACTAAAACCTCTGCTGATATACTTCTTTGGAACATTGTCATAAATTTCACTATTCTGAAATTTATAAAGAAAAAATATTGCAAAGGGTTAAAATTATGCTTCTTTAAGGTCAGAAGCACTAATTTGTAGAGATATTCTGTTGATCAAAGGAGTTCTTCCTGAGCAGATCTTATCGTCAAATTGTGATTGTAAGCAGACATAATTGTCTAGCAGCTTTGAAAATGAACACAGCTTTGCATTTTTAATATTTATTATTATGATTTATCCTATGCTTGTGAAATGCAATACTACATAAAGCAATGAAATGGAAATGCCATGATTAATCTCTGCACTGATTATATCTTTACAGAATTAACGTTTAAAACCTTAGTCAAAGAAATTTAACCGCACAACACCGCAAAAAAACTTACATTTCACAGACAGAAATCACATTAGTGCAGCTTTAACTAATTTTGTGCATGCTTCTGAGTGAGCTAATACTAGCTGTTAATAAAATGCAGAGATTTTAGCAGAGAAATTGTATGTAGCCTTGTTTTGTTTGTCTATTGCCTAGCTTGTCAATTGATGCTAACTACATTATAACAATATTCACTTCTGCCAGGCTTTTCAACCACATGCAGATATTCATTTAAGATACAGTTACAATGTTTAAAAGCTGTTTGGGTAGGAACATGGTGAAGAAAGGCATGGAAGGATAGGGGCCTAGTGTGGGAAAATGGGATTAGTGTTGATAGGAATCATAGATGGTGTGGACGAGGTTGGCTGAAAGGACCTGTTTAGTTCAATTTAGTTTAATTTAGTTTAGCTTAGTTTTGCTTAGTTTAGTTTAGGTTATTTTATTTAGGTTAGTTTAGTTTACTTTATTGTCACGTGTACCGAGGTACAGTGAAAAGCTTTTTGTTGCATGCTATCAAGTCAGTGGAAAGACAATACATGGTTACAATCGAACCGTCCACAGTGTACTGATACAGGATAACGGGAATAACATTTAGTGCAAGATAAAGTTCAGTAAACTCCGATTAAAGTATTTTTTTTCTTTGACCCCTTTTCCCTTTGCCCCATCTGAACTCACACCAATTTCTCTACCTATCCGGGCCCCTTCCAGCTATATTCCTTCCTCTAGCTTCACAATTTGCACCAATTCTATTATTGTCTCACACCTTTTGCATTTTCATTCCTGGCCTTTGTCCCCCTCACTTGTATCTACTTATCACTCATCATACTTTGTTTGCTTTCCTGGTGCCCCTTCCACCACAATTTCAAGAAAGGATCCGACCCGAAAAGTCATCTATCCGTGTTCTCCAGAGATGCTACCTGACCCACTGAGCATTTTGTGTCTTCAATTTCTTGGCATATGTTTAAGAAACTGATTTGATTATAGAAGGACTTTTCATTTGAATTCAGACTAAGCATCATTTTCATTCTGGCAAAGATGATCTAGTGCATTATCTGGGTTTTCCAAATGTGCACTTCCAGTGAAATCCTTATGCTCTCCCATTTCAAAATGTAAAGCTTCCTGCTGCAATAATATTAAAATTAAATTTATGATTCTTTTGTTTCCTGATGTAATCTATTTGTGGAACATTGAATTGTTTTCTAGCATGTTAAAGAAGCAAAGATGATACACTGCTAAGCACATTTTATGAAACACCATAAATCACTTAGTCAATAAGTTATGAACACTTGTTTCATTTCTTCAGATTTTATCTTTACTGTGATGTATCTATACTTCCTCCACAGGATTTTGGTCCTGAAGTGCATAATTCACATCTTAATTAGATTTTGCTCTGAACATATCTGATGTATTTATGCCCAATATATTTATGCATACAAGTAAGGTATATAATTATATCAATGCTTCTTTCCACACATGTTTTACTGTGACAGATTCTGCACTTTAATCTTGAGAAATTTCTTGGAATCAAGTCAAGAGTGTTTAATTGTCGTATGCATCAACAACAGAACAATACAATTCTTACTTGCAGGGGCTGAACAGGGTCATAAACACACAGATAATATTTAATAATTTTTTAAAGATCAGTAAATTAACCGCCATTATTAGTGCAAAAATCAATCACCTTGGTGCAATCACAGACAGTACATAGAAGTTAATTATTGTTGAGGTTAGTGTTGTGTAGTCTTGGTTGTGCCTGGTTTTTGGGAAGAAGCTATTCTTGAACCTGCTGGTCATGATTTTCAGACTTTTGTACTTTCTTACAGATGGTCATAGTGAAAAGTGAGCATGGCTTATGTGGTGTGAATCTTTAGTCTAATTTAATTTAGAGACACACTGTGGAAACAGACACATCGGCCATTGGGTCTGCACTGAACAACAATCCCTGCACACTAACACTATCCTACACACACTAGGGACACTTACATATATACCAAACTGATTAACCTACAAACCTGTATGTGTTTGGAGTGTGTGAGGAAACCGTAGATCTTCGAGGAAACCCTTGCAGGTCACAGGGAGAATTTAAAACTCCGTACACACAGCACCTATAATTATAGTTTCTATAATCAAGATCGAATCCGGGTATTTGGCGCTGCAAGGCAGAAACTCTCCTGCTGCGCCACTGTGCCGTTTTTTGATCATATTGGCTGCCTTTTTGAGGCCGTGCCTCCTATAGAACGTTTCGATGATGGGGAGATAAGTACCTCTGATGGACCGAGAAGTGTATACCTATATCGGTGAGACCAAGCGGAGGTTGGGCGATCGTTTCGCCGAACACCTCCGCTCGGTCCGCAATAACCAAGCTGACCTCCCGGTGGCTCAGCACTTCAACTCCCCCTCCCACTCCGTCTCCGACCTCTCTGTCCTGGGTCTCCTCCATGGCAACAGCGAGCAGCACCGGAAATTGGAGGAACAGCACCTCATATTCCGTTTGGGGAGTCTGCACCCCGGGGGCATGAACATCGAATTCTCCCAATTTTGTTAGTCCTTGCTGTCTCCTACCCTTCCTCAGCCCCCCTGCTGTCTCCTCCCATCCCCCAGCCTTCGGGCTCCTCCTCCTTTTCCCTTTCTTGTCCCCACCCACCCCCGCCCCCGATCAGTCTGAAGAAGGGTTTCGGCCCGAAACGTTGCCTATTTCCTTCGCTCCATAGATGCTGCTGCACACGCTGAGTTTCTCCAGCTTTTTTGTGTAACCAGTGTATACCACTCGCTGTAATCTCCTTCGTTCCTGGGCATTCATGTTGCCGAACCAGGCCGTGATCCAACCTATTAATGTGCTCTTTACTGTATACTTGTGGAAGTTAAATGGAGTATTCCTTCACATTTATAGTCCAGTCCATCAGCCTTTTCTTCTGTAAACAATGGCTTCCAAAAATAAAATTTCATTTCAGAATGTCCCCTGCAAAGCTCAATTCAAACAAGCTGATCTCTACCTTCATTACTATTAATACCTGTAAGTGTTGCTTTCTATAGACATTTCCAAGTATAAAGCTGCCAACGAGGTTTATTTGAAAACAAGGATTTGAGGCCTCAGAATTAAAGGATGTTCTTTTAGGAAGGAGATGAGGAGGAATTTCTTTAGTCAGAGGGTGGTGAATCTGTGGAATTATTTGCCACCGAAGGCTGTGGAGACCAAGTCAGTGGACATTTTTAAGGCTGAGATAGATAGATTCTTGATTAGTATAGGTGTCAGAGGGTATGGAGAGATGGCAGGAGAATGGGGTTGGGAGGGAGAGATAGATCAGCCATGATTGAATGATGGAGTAGACATGATGTGCCGAATGGCCTAATTAGAGTAATTCTACTCTTATCACTCATGATCTTATGAGGTAGTAAGGTTAATGGTAAAGAACTGACAAAACAACCTAACTGATGGTACTTAGTACCATCATCTTATCATCACTCTTCTTTTTCCCCCTATCCTCTGGACTGATGCATTACCGTATTTCCCGGCAATGAAGATGCTATTTTTTACCCAAAAACAAGGCACAAAAATTTACCTGCGTCTTGGGGGCCGAAGGTTAGGTTGTTAGCCAAGAAAGTTAGACTTGGTTATCCCTCAGTACAGCAACATCAAGAACGATAGTCAAGTCTATCCGTCATTGCTGGCAGCTGATGGGAAGCGGCTGTAAAGTGGGAAGCGGCTGTAAAAGGACAGCGTCGCTGGGGGGGGGAAGAGTTCCTTTCACAGCACGTGGGGAGTCTGGCCTGGGGAAGTAGCTCAGGTGGCTGTGAACAGCCACCAGGACCGGACACGGTAAACGGCTGCCTTCTGCCAGCCTGCACACCTCTAACAGTGCTCTCCATCTGAATGCCTCCCTCCTGCTGCTCGCTGGTCTCGCTCATGTCAGCCGCTTCCCCAAATCCTTAAATTCCGTCTGCCGCCAGGAGCAGGATATGGCCTCCCTTGCTGCACTGGGTGACACTGCATGGCATTCACTGACCCATCTGTGTCTTTCAATATAAAATTGCATGGGGACATGTTTTGGAAGTGTGTGGGAGTTGTTGGTCAAGTGAGAATAACAGAGGGAATAAGAATGCTGCTGCGGGAATAAGAATGAGACTGGATAGTGAGGGGACCAGCTAAAGAACAAAGATCATGGAGATAGAACCCCACATTGGAGCACAGTGCTAATCAAGAAGTAGAAAACATAATTACCTAAAGTGATATAACAATTCCAAAATTGTTTCAAATCTTTGTAATTAGACATATGATTCTTGCTGCCAAAACTATCTGGACATTGAATCCCTGCATATTACTTTGGAATTGCTTAGGGCGGCATGGGCGGTACAGCGGTAGAGTTGTTGCCTTACAGCGCCAGAGACCCAGGTTCGATCCTGACCACGGGTGCTGTCTGTATGGAGTTTGTACATTTTCCCCATGACATGCGTGGATTTTCACCGGGTGCTCCAGTTTCCCCTCACACTCCAAAGAGTACAGGTTTGTAGGCTAATTGGCGTGGTATAATTGTAAATTGTCCCTGGTGTCTGTAAGATAGTGTTAGCGTGTGGGGATCGCTGGTCGGCATGGACTCGGTGGGCCGAAGGGCTTGTTTCCATGCTGTTTTTCTAAACTAAACTGACTAAATTAGATGGGTCTGATGTGAAACATCAGAGAAACTGTCATTAAGAGGAACCTTCACTGAAAGGCGGGGAGGATATAAGAGCTCATCTGATCAGCGGACTCATATCTTCTCATGGCCCCCACTATCATTTTTCTATTCCTGACTTTCAAAGGAACATGATTCATTTTGAACATGTCTTTGATTTTGCTGGAATTTCCAAATAACAAACTGGTAATTTTTAATTAATTTGTTATTGTAAACTATACATGGCAAAGAGCTCAGAGAAATAAGCTCTCACCTTTCTTAAAGTGGTACATTTGAAACTCAGACACCACAAGGTTTTGGTGCGTACTTCATCACCCATATTGAGCAAATCAAGCTAGCTTTTCTGGATAGACACAAAAAGTTGGAGTAACTCAGCGGGTCAGACAGCACCGCTGGAGAAAAGGAATAGGTAACGTTTCGGATCGTGACCCTTCTGCTTTCTACCTTCAGCACCTCACATTAAATACTTGCAATGTAGGTATATCATAATCAGATACTGATTATAACCTCTACTATAACCTCTCAAGTCAAGTCAAGTCAAGTCAAGTCAAGTTTATTTGTCACATACACATACGAGATGTGCAGTGAAATGAAAGTGGCAATGCTCGCGGACTTTTGTGCAAAAGACAAACAACAAAACAACCGAACAAATTATAAACACAATCATAACACACATATTCAATGTAGAACATCTGGCTAATCTAGCAGCATGGAGGGATATGGACCAAGCGCAGGCAGGTGGGAGTAGTGTAACTGAGACATGTTGGCCGGTGTGGGCAAGTTGGGCGAACGGGCCAGTTTCCACACTGTATCTCTCTATGACTCTATGAGAGCTCCATCTCCATCCCCCAATGTGTTTCTAATCATAATCATAATCATAATCATCATCACACTTTATTAGCCAAGTATGTTTTGGAACATATGGGGAATTTGGGTCATACTAATAAAAAGCAACAAAACACACAAAATACATTTTATCATGAACATCCACCACAGTGACTCCTCCACATTCCTCATTGTGATGGAAGACGAAAAAAAGTTAAATTTCTTCCCTTCTTTGTTCTCCCACGGTCGGGGTCCTCGAGCCTTCCGTTGATGGTACCATCTTTACTCCCGTAGACGGCGGCGGGCCTCCCAGGCAGGGCGATCATGCTCCTGCATCGGGTAGTACTCAGCTCCCCGTTCCGAGCGATCGGACCGCGGATCGGGGCTTGTCGGACCTTCTGCGTCATTGGAGCTCCCGACTCGGCCTCTCCCGAGACTGTGAGCCTTTGATGTGGAATGATAATCTCAATTTCTAAATGATAATCTCAATTTATTGCCATATTCGAGACAGATTGAAGGCAATTTCCGCTATGAAATGCTTGTTGTTTCACTTTGGGGTTCCCTAAACCAGCAAATGAGGGAGAATTCAATTCCAGATCGCAGAGCTGAAAGCAAAAATATTTTCACGTAAATTTCACATCACAGAAATGGGCCACTTGCCCCAACCAATGTTCTTATGTTCCACCTTTTGGCACACAGTCAGGGAATTGATTATAGAAATTGTTACATATTCGACATATTGTTACAGTTGTAGAAGACATTGGTGAGGCCGCACTTGGAATATTGTGTTCAGTTTTTGGTCACCCTGCTTTAGGAAAGATGCCATTAAACTGAAAGAGTGCAGAGAAGACATACGAGGATGTTATCAGGACTTGAGTACCTGAGCTAAGAGACTCTCTGAAGAAGGGTCCAGACCCGAAACGTCACCCATCCTTTCTCTGTAGAGATGCTGCCTGACCCATTGAGTTACTCCTGCATTTTGTGTCTAGCTTTCAACAAAAGCTTGCTGCATGTGGCCACCCCCATTCGGCATCATTCTTGGTCTTTTCTGACCCTTTTTTTTCACATTTTCGGCAGAAGCTGCATAAACACTGCATATCTAGTAGTATTTTATGTGCCAGTCCCCATAAGGATGTAGTTCTGTTGGATGAAAAAACATTACAGGCTAGTTAGAGAGGGAGTAAGCTAAAATGGAGTGTCAAGTATAAACTTTACTCCATCAGGAAGGTGTAAAGTATGTTCTGAAGAGATTGTGGTGTGGGGATATTCTGAAATATATATCACGTTTAAAAGGTTAGGTTAAAGTTTATTCGGCAAGTTTTGCAAGGTCCTATTTGGACATTGGTTTCCATCTCAGTAAGTCCATCTACATGTTGAACATACATCTGTATGCATAGAATGACTCACAAAAACCTAATTAATATTGGAATTTGGCAGTTTAAGATTAGAAGAGGGAATATATTGCAGATGTATGGGAGGTCTGAGTGTGGGAAAAGTATGCAGCACAGTTAATATTTATTATGGTACAGGTCAGGAGCACTACTTTACTATGGCTCGGTTTCAAATGTAATCCACCTTATCCAACTGTTTTGCAACATACACACGATCTTACTGTTAACTGCACTTTTGATTGTTTGATCATCTGGCCAAATGACACCAAAAAATGCACTCTGAAATGGTTATATTTCTATCCTAATTTTGTTTTGGTGCTTCTACAGTTCAGAAGTTTGAAGAATCCTTGAACCGAGAGCCTTTTTGAGATACACAGAGCTACAAATTGGTGCTGAAAGACCTTTTATAGGGAGAATTGTTGGGAAGTGCAGCATAGTAACAGGTCCTTCGGTGCAACAAGTCCATGCTGACCATCAACTACCATACATTTTTAATCATTCTTCCCACATGCTAATTAACTGCTTTCAGATTATTTTATTCAGCCTGAAGACGGGTCTCGACCTGAAACGTCACCTATTCCTTTTCTCGAGAGATGCTGACTGACCTGCTAAGTTATTCCAGCTTTTTGCGCCAATCTTATTTGATTTTCATCTGTGTATGCGCAGCAAGTTATAATGGCAATTAAAATACCAACCTTCACATCTTTGGGATGTGAAAGAAAATCAGAATTCCCTGAGGAAACCCATAGGGTTCTCCCCACAGGCAGCACCCAAGGTCAGGATTAAACCCAAGGCAGTGAGGCAGTGGCTTCACTAGCTGCATTACTCTGCCACCCCAGGCACTGCAACCTTGGAGAGTTTTAGATAGTGAACTGAGGGACAGGTTTTTATAAAGGAATTCAATAGAATTAATTTTAAGCTGTAAGGCATAAAAACCTTGATTCGTTTGTGGGCTCCATGTCCCACCGAGTCTGCGTTGAGCATCAATTTAGTTTAGTCTAGTGATACAGCGCAGAAACAGGCCCTTCAGCCCACTGAGTCTGCACCGACTAGCAATCCCTGCACATTAACACTATCCTACACACACTAGGGACAATTTACTCATACACCAAGTCAATTAACCTACAAACTTTGGAGTGTAGGAGAAAACTGAAGATCTCACGCTGTCACAAGGGGAATATACAAACTCCGTACAGATAGCACCTGTAGTCGAGATTGAACCTGGGTCTGCAAGCGCTGTAAGGCAGCAACTCTACTGCTGCACCACCCTTCAACAACCATTTCCACAAATACAATGGCTGCTAAAAATGCAATTGAAAACTGTCCCTTCTGCAGGAACATATATAATGGTAGTTTACAGGCAAAGGACAACTCTCAAATGTTTGGTTCTGAAAGAGGAACAGCATCATATGATCAGGAATGACACAAATCAGTATTACCATCCTACTGGTATTCAATCCCCATAAAATTGTTCCACTAATCGAGGTCTCGATCAATCGATCGATCGATCGATCGACCGACCAATCGACCAACCGACCAACCAACCAACCAACCAACCAACCAACCAACCAATCAATCAATCAATCAATCATCAATCAATCAATCAATTTTATGAAAATGCTTTTCATGCCAGAACAAATAAGAACATCTACACTGTCGGAATCCTATAAGAAGAAGAAGAAGAAATAAGAACATGGTTTCTGATACAGCTTTGGCTCACAAAGGAGAGTTTTCTCATTAGCGGTCACGGTACAATGGCCCAGTGATAAAGTTGCTACCTTATTTCTTAGGCCCTCTTCGGTCATGGCTGACCATAGGTGTCTCCAGGGTGCTATTCCCTATATGGAGAACGCCTGTGAGTGACTTAGTTTAACTTGGGGAGACTGGTGCACAGAGACCCAACCCACGGCCCTTGATAGATCTGGGTCAGGATCCAGTGGCATGGAGTCCAAGATGACTGGGGACCTTTTCTGCTGCAGCCTTCATCCACCTTCCAAGCCGTTGTGACACTCCACTAAGGTCAGCCATCATCATCCGCTTGTTCCACCGTTGTGGTTTTGGTTCTAATTGCTCTTTGTCAGAGAACTCCCCCTCGACCTTACTGCCATGGATGGCCCTGCCAGGAGCATAGCTCCAGATGGCATCGCTCTCAAGATCTCAGGTCCACACAAGCTTCTCCACCACGACAAGGTGACAATCCGCAGAGATTGCTACCTTACAGCACCAGAAACCTGGGTTTGATTATAACTATGGCTGGCAGCGTGCAAAGATGGCCATTTTACAGTCACAGGCTGAACATACAATTGAATATTAGTCATCGAAGCAGAAATGCAGTTGCTGACAGTTTGTTCAGATTACCACATAAATTGTCAGAGATTGGGAAATAGAGCATAATGTTCACACTGTTACTGAAAGATAAGGATTTAATAAGCAAAACAACAGTGATTAATCAGATGCTTCAGTAAAATGTACCCTCAAGCAAGTTGATGAATGCACTCAGAAAGGATGGAGCAGCCAGGATAAATATCCAAATGAAGACCCATAGATTCATTTAAATGGGAGTGTAGAGGGACAGTAATTGAAGCTGATGACAATGACAAAAAAACCTAAGTGAAAGATATTGAATCATCAGATTGGTGAGCACCTGACAGCAATAGACCTTGATAAAGCATATCTTTGGTCCCGTAAAGATATTTAATAAAATGTCCTGATGAAAATCGGCTATATCACGGCACATGGTAAGGTAAGGCCAGGATTTACACAACCATGGGACCATGGTTGGCACATGGGCAGTTATGTTATAGATCCAGGAATAGCCCACTTGCTCCTGCTAACATACTGAGGCACCTCCTTCAACTCTATTGCATTGATTATCAAATCCTTATCTGTAAATTGCAGTATATTCCTCCTTTGGACTTTTTTTTGAGCAGCCTCCATTCTTGGGTTGCATGATCATAATGATAAAGTGACCTGGGTTCACAATTCCAGGCTGGAGAATTAGTGTAGAACCTCGTTTCAATATTGAGATTGAGGGAGTGCAGCGTAGGTTCACCAGGTTAATTCCCGGCTAAAGGAATCAAGGGATATGGGGAGAAAGGAACAGGGTACTGATTTTGGATGATCAGCCATGACCATTTTGAATGGCGTTCTGGCTCAAAGGGCCGAATTGCCTACTCCTGCACCTATTTTCTATGTTTCTATGTTTCTATGAGACTCGTGCCAGCTGTGGCAAACAGATGTTTGCCTGAAATGCCTAAAAAATCGCCCGTCAATGTTAATCTCGTCTGAAACATCTAGTTGGTTTGTTCTGGTTTGGCTACTGTTAGGGGACTCACTAGAGTTATGCCTAATGTGATTGTTGAATTCTCTTTTCATATAAATATGTTTCATTCAAAACTTTGGTTACCAGGTTTCCAAGATCATTAGCCTCGTTTTACATAAGGCTCTAATGTTGAGTTGTTCGTCTTTTTAAATATACTTCAGCATAGCTAATGATATTCTATTTATATATATATTTTTAAATTATCCAATATTGTAGACTTTCAAAGATTTGTACATGCAGCTTTAAGCCCAAGAACGTGAGGTTTATTACTTCAAAGTCAATGGAAATCAGGAACAAAGAACGTTTTAAAAGCAGCTGAAAATGATGATGTTTTGCAATTTTTCATGTGCAAGTTAATGCCAATGTGGAGCCAAAATTAATTTAGAAAATTAGTCTTCTTTTTTGAATGTCTGTGGTTTGGGTTGTTCAAACACTGCATGCCAGTCTACAAACCAAGCATCAGAATGTGAAACTAATTTTGAAATTAGTGGATTAATGGATTTGATTATGAACATGCAAACATTAAAATCACTCCCTACTCCTGAGCCCAGTCTCCTCACAACCTCCAAGTTTAAATTCCTGGACAAAATTGAAAATAAATATGAACGTAATTATTTTTATTAACCAGCCATTGTTCTCATTTGAACCAATGTTTTGATTCCTTTGAACTGATAACAAAACATGAGGAGTTTAAAGGTGCTTCACTCATAAAAAGCCTGCCTGGGCAGAAGACAAAAGAAATTGAGCACGATTTGTCATCTTCAGGCTATATACTGAATAACCGAGCGGCATAATGTATTCATCAATATGGCATTTATGTGATGAACTAAATATCATATTCACAGGCAATTGCAAAAATGTTTTATTTAGTTATCCTTTTTATTTGTTACAAGCCTTTAAATTTGATTTTGAGTGCGTAAGTGTAAAGAGGTCATTGGCAATATTATTACCGAACTGAATAACCTAAGCAGCCAAAAAGGATACAAATTGCTGGTGTTACTCAGCGGGTCATGCAGCATTTCTGGAGAACATGGATAGGTGATGTTTCCGTCGAGGCCCTTTTTCAGGCCGGAAACGTAACTTATCCATGTTCTCCAGAGATGCTGCCTGACCTGCTGAGTTACTCCAGCATTTGTGTCCTTTTGCTTATTAACCAGCATCTGCAGTTCCTTGTTTCTACATTCTAAACTAAGCAGGCATTTTAGCCTTATACATATTAGCCTTATTTTTTCCTATTGGCCTATAGTCAACTTTAGCTAACGGCCAAGACAAGTGCAGGCCTCAGTATTGAGATGAGTTTCTACACTCATTTCTAGCCTGGTCTGAGCACAGATTACCTGTTCATGGGTGGCAAACAGTTGAACCAATGACAGAGGGTTCTTAAAATAATTCTGCAAACTGTGAAGTTAGCAGGAGCAGGTACACCCTTCCTGGACCCACTGAATAACTTCTTGTGCCCATCCATCCACACTGCCCCAGTACCAGGATTGTCCCACTCCTGGGATTACCTCAAGCTTTGTTGTGGCTGATTTTCATGGAGCTTTCAAAGGCTCTGTTTTAATGTTATTGGATGCTCTTGCATTATTTTTTGGCAATAATGCCCATGGACAGATGTACTTTGGGTATCTGGCACCTCTCATCCAGCTCCCTGTGACTCAGTGGTTATGGAATGATCCCTAGATGATGCCATGAAGGCCTGGACCTCAGTGAGCCAGGAGACAATCGGTTATATTTGTTCCTGCCTTAATCTAGCACATAATTAGCATGCACGTCAACACCATATCACACCTAGCAGTGGCAAGATATTTTTCAACTGAATGTGGCTGATTTGGATCTAAAACTTTTTCTTCTCTGTAAATACATAAAATGGGCTGGTGGTATGATAGTTCATGGGGCAATGGAAACATGCTATATGTCTAAAGCATATATTAATTTTACTTCGGAGTCACGTGAGTGACTTCGTGAAGAAGCCCGCTCAGGGCGCAGGTGCGGCATTACGCCAGCAAGTGCAACAGCGGCGGCAGCTGGAGTCAGGCTCTCCAGCTGCACTTTAAAAGCGCACCATCAGGTAAGTGAACGGTGCGTTGGGAACGGAGCGAGTTTGGTGTTGGTTCTTTTGGAAGAAACATGTCCCAACGTAGAAAACTCGCTAGTAGACCTGCCCGAGCTTTAACTCCACCAGAGGAGTCAATTCCAGCGGGGCAGCAACCGGCGGTACTACCGCTAGAACAGCGGTTTGAAATTCCCCAGACCGAGCCGGTCCCAGTCACGCCAGAGCCTACACGGCGGGCTGGGAAAGCCACCCGGAAGACAAACCGGCCGGTCGATTCCGACTCGTCGGAGGGGGAAATGTCCACCCCAAAGCGGGGGAGAGACAGCCGCCTAAGCTGCATCCAGCAGCTATTGGAGGGGATGGTCTACCGAGAGCAGCAGCGCTCTCGGACAGACAGGACAGGCGCCCCCTCCATGGTGCTGAGTCCGGCACCTCCCTTTGCGACCTCGGACCAGGAATGGGAGGTTAGCATCGGTGACCAGGGGCAGGCTGGTCTGAGTATGGGGCAGGCGGAAGGAGACGAAAGAGAGCAGGGTGTGCAGGAAGAGCTGCTAGGGGTCGTAAGCCGATTCGTCGCTTGGAGCACCACGGGTTGGAGCACCACTGGAGCCAAGAATGGCTGCCAGCATAAACCATCTCTCCAACAAACCACTGCAGGAGAAGGTGCTCGCCCAAGTGCTTGAGGAGCACACAGCCCCGGATAATTGTGAGGCTCTCAAGGTCAAGAGCCTCAATCCTCAAATATGGGGCAACGTGGGGGGACCGATTCGGACACAGGAGGTCAAACTACAGCGCATACTTCGCCTCCTCACGGCGGCTATAACAGCCTATGCGCGGGGTGTTGAGACCGTAGAGATGACCACTCACCAACAGGATGTCCTGGCACTCATGTGCACGACACAATATGAGTTGAATAACCTAAGAAGAGACAACATCAAGCCGGCCCTCAATCCTAAATTTGCAGGATTATGCAAAACTCCATCAGTAGAGACCGACTCATTCTTGTTTGGGAAGGACATGAACAACCTGCTAAAAGAGATGGAGGAGGCGTCCAAGACCTTTAGCCTCATGAGGGCACCACCGGCAGCGAACATTCCAAAACTCTTCATTCCACCCAGGCGGCAGCACACCACTGTATCTACCAGTCGGCGTCCCGAATATGCGACTGGTCAAAGCTTGGGGCCGCACTATCCCCAGAGACCTTTTTTAGGTCAGGGCCTGCAGCGGACCCCCTGGAAAATGCGCCTCCTCCCAACATCGCCAGCACGTCGACAGGGAAGAACACTCAAAAAGAAAAAACCACAACCCCGCCAATAACTATGGAGGTAGGTGGATCTGGTTCCTACCCGCATATCGAGAATAAGGGTGACTTACTAACAGGGGGAAGGTTACACTTGTTCAAAGAAGCATGGGGAAGGATCACAGATGATAAATATATACTTAATAGTATTCGAGGGTATAAAATAGAATTTATCTCAAATATACCGCCAGTTCAACATGTGCCCGAGAGGGCATTTGTACTCTCCAACAAGGAACAACAGGAGGGACAAGCTGAACTGGTGAGGCTTATAAACAAAGGGGTCATAGAAAAAACTACTCATGAGCCCTTGGAATTTGTTTCCAACATATTTACTAAAAGGATGGTGGATGTCGCATCATCATTGACTTAACATCCCTGAATGAATTTGTTAAGTATATACATTTCAAAATGGAAGCATTTGTGACTGCTAGACAACTGATTTCCAAAGGATACTATATGGCCAGCATTGATCTCAAAGATGCTTACTATCTAGTACCTATACATAAGGATTATAGCAGATATCTTAAATTTATCTGGATGGGGGAGATTTGGCAGTATAAAGCACTGCCTAATGGGCTTACTTCAGCTCCAAGACTATTTACACAAATATTAAAACCAGCCATGGCAACGTTAAGAAAACGAAAACATATAGTCATGGCATATTTGGACGACATCCTCATAGTTGGGAAAACTATGGAATTGGCTGTAGCAGCAGTATCAGCTACTAAACAGCTCCTAGAGACTCTAGGCTTTGTCTTACATCCAGATAAATCCAAGTTAAATCCATCCACAATTATGGACTATCTGGGTTTCACAATTAACTCAGTCCAAATGACTATTACCCTGCCAAGGGAAAAGATGATTGCATTGATACAATCATGTAATAACTTAAAGATAAAAGAAAGACCAACTATTCGACAAGTGGCAGCAGTAACTGGCAAAATGGTAGCAGCATTCCCAGCTATCCAATTTGGACCTTTGCACTATCAAAATTTACAAAGAGCAAAGATAAAGGCACTAAAACTGCAAAAAGGTCATTATGACCGGGTCATGACGTTACCCCCTGAAGCGATATCAGAGCTACAGTGGTGGATACAAAATATTTGGCACAGTTATAGTCCTATTGTTATTACTAATGCTACTCTAGTACTCCAAACAGATGCTAGTGCTCAAGGCTGGGGAGCAACTAACTCCATATCCAGCACAGGTGGTAGATGGACTAACTCAGAATCATCATTACTATCTACACTGGGCATTAATTCTTTGGAAATGTTGGGCGCCTTTTATGGTTTGAAAGCATATGCATCTAATATGCATCACTTGCATGTTAGATTACAAATAGATAATACAACGGTGGTGGCTTATATTAACCATATGGGCGGCATAAAATCTTTATCATGCGACAAATTGGTCAATACGATTTGGCAATGGTGTGTCGAAAGACATATTTGGCTTTCAGCTACCTATCTACCAGGTAAGCTAAACACAGTGGCAGACACCAGGTCACGTAAATTCAATGACAACATCGAATGGATGTTAAATCCTAAAACATTCGCTAAAATTGTAAAGCAATATGGGAAGCCAGATATAGATTTATTTGCATCAAGACTGAATCACCAACTACCTATCTATGTCGCGTGGGAACCAGATCCGGAGGCAGCAGCGGTAGACGCATTTACGCTGGATTGGGGAAAGTTTGTTTTCTATGCTTTTCCTCCCTTCTGCCTCATCAGTCGGGTACTTCGAAAAATCCAGACGGATTCAGCATCTGGAATTTTGGTAGTGCCCGACTGGCCTACACAGCCATGGTTCCCAATTCTCCATGACATGGTGGTGGAAGCACCTATGGTGTTCCCCAGTCATCCAGGGTTACTGACTCACCCAGTATCAGGCATCAGCCACCCATGCCACAAAGATATGAATCTCCTGGGTTGCAGATTCTAGACCGACCTTACCTGGATCTGGGGTTATCGCAACAAACCATCGCCACCATGTCAGCATCCCTGAGAACATCTACAAAGAGGCAGTACCTAACCAGCATCAGGAAATGGGAAACATACTGCCAGAAAACGGGGACTGCTTACAAAACAGCCACAGTAGCGAATGTTCTGGAGTTCCTGGCCGATTTACATCATCGTGAAGATATGAGCTACAGTGCCATCAACACGGCACGTAGTGCACTCTCTAACTACCTCAAACCTGCAGGACATCAGCCCATGGGATCCCATCCGCTGGTGGTCAAACTAATGAGGGGCATATTTAACAGCAAGCCCCCCAACCCTAGATATACACAAATTTGGGATGCCAGTATTGTACTCGCATACCTTCGGGACAGACCACCAGCAAGATCTCTCAGTTTAGAGCAATTAACTTTAAAAACGCTCATGCTGATGGCGCTAGTATCTGCTCAGAGGGTCCAGTCCTTACATAAACTACGACTGGACAACATGGAGACAACGTCAGACCAGATCACCTTCACAATACAAGGTCTGATAAAACAGTCCAGGCCAGGAACATCCAACACGCAAGTGGCATTCCGGGCTTACCCACCAGAGCCACGATTGTGTGTGGTGACCCACATAAACATTTACATTGACACAACCCATAATATCCGAGGAAGTGAGAGAGCCTTATGGGTCAGCCACAGAAAGCCACATGGCAGGGTAACAAGCCAAACCATTTCAAGATGGTTAAAACAGGTATTGGAAGCTGCTGGGATAAACATTAATATATTTAAATCTCATTCCACCAGGGCAGCATCCACATCATCGGCAGCAAGGATGGATGTGCCTATTGACATAATCCTCAACAAAGCAGGATGGTCAAGGGAATCCACATTCCGAACATTTTATCATAAGCCGTTGGTGAAACCTGACGTATTTGCAGCCAGAATTTTAGAAACTGCAAATATTTAATTTAAAGCCCGGGGGAGCTATTTTCTTTTGTTGTTGTTAATAAATACCGTTTTGTTTTCAAAACAGATTCATTGGTTGATTACAATAACACTTCCTTCCTCAAGAGCTTTCGGTAGTGAGTGAGTAAAACTGTTACACGGTTTGAAATCACAGAGCTTTGAAATCTTCACGAAGTCACTCACGTGACTCCGAAGTAAAATAGTAAGATTAAACGAGAACTTACCAGTTTGAAGTTTGATCTGTATTTTATGAGGAGTTACGATGAGGGATTACGTGCCCTCCGCTCCCACCCTCATTACATGGATCAAACTGATAATTGATGTCTCTTTATTCTTTACTATGTTACTTCAAATACGTGTCTGTCTGTGATTCCACACCGCTGCTTGGAAGCATGCCGCACCTGCGCCCTGAGCGGGCTTCTTCACGTAATCCCTCATCGTAACTCCTCATAAAATACAGATCAAACTTCAAACTGGTAAGTTCTCGTTTAATCTTACTATTATATACTAATGGTCAAGTCAAGAGAGTTTATTGTCATGTGTCCCAGATTGGCCAATGAAATTCTTGCTTGCAGCAAAACAGAATATTGTAGGCGTAAATGCAGTTCAGATCAGTGTGTCCATATACCATAGAATATATATATATATACACACATATAATGATACAATGATACAATTATATAATTTATTTGTTGTCATTTGAACCTCATTGAGGTTCAAACGAAATTTGGTTTCTGCAGTCATACACACAAGAAAAAGAACCAAGACACAATACAATTTACACAAATTTACACATCCATCACAGTGAATCTCCTCCTCACTGTGATGGAAGGCAAAGTCTTATCTCTTCCCTGCACTCCTCATTCTCCTCCCAATGTCAGAGTCAAAGCCCCCGGCGGGCGATGGTAAGTGTCCCACGGCCATTAAAGCCGCGCCAGGAGATGCAAGGTAATTTTCAACCCCGCAACTCGGGCGGGAGAAGTCGCCGTTGCTGAGTTCAGCTAGCTAGCAAGTGCAAATGCATTTTTTAATGTCACAGTACACTGAGTTCTGCTAGCTAGCAAGTGCCGATGCAATTTCTTTTAAAGTTTAAAAATGAGGGAGGTTGAATAAGGCGAAATGAGCAGTCCCTGCGCAGTTGTTGGCTATTGGTGAGTGCTGGAATAATGTGTTGGGGAAACGGTTTGTGTTGGAGAAAGGGGAACGGGTTGCGTTGGGGGACTAGGCCCCCCATGGGAGCTATGAGTGAGTGGTGAAATATTGCATTGGGGAATAGGTTGCGTTGGGGGACCAGGCCTTCTGTGTGACACTTGGTCTAGTATCCTGCTAAAGTGGAGAACAAATCATCTTTACTATTTAAAAAATCAAACACCCTCACGGCAATAACGACCACCACCGCCATGTTCTAGAACTTCAAGGAGCCCAGCAGGGCATGCAGCACGACCTGAGCAGCAATTTAAAAACCCTAAGTGACGAATTTAAATAAGTAAATGTTAAGGAGCCAAGAAGTACAGAAGACATAACAGGGGTGACGTCACTCACAGTGCGAGCAGAGGCAGGCAGCCAGATCCAATGTGACATCATCAGCGAGACCATCTCATTTATTTTCTAAGTTATTTGAGATTTCTGAACATTTTCATAAATAACTCGAGACATAATGCATGAAATTTTAAAATAAGGCGATTTTTGACATCATGGCGTAAATCTCTATCGGAATATGTAAAGGTTTCACCATTACCGCGTCGTGTTTTCGAGGAGATGTGAAACGCACATGAACATCACACACACACACAAATACACACACATCCAAGATCAGACTTTTATAAGTATAGATAGATCTCAAAATGTTTCACTTTATTGGATTGCTTTTGAAATATGTCCACTGTTAACATGCAGATAATCATGACGTAATGTACACACAGTCAGTTCCTAGCCACCATTATTTAAGTAAGTAAGTAAGTTTATTGGCCAAGTATTCACATACAAGGAATTTGCCTTGGTGCTCCGCCCACAAGTAACAACATGACATACAGTGACAATTACGAATGACTCAGAAAACACTAAAACAATCTGCCACAGGCAATGCTGGTCCAATTCTACACGGCCATCGTAGATGGTGTCCAATGGGATGTTCATAAGTTCATAAGGTCTAGGAGCAGAATTAGGCCTTTCAGCCCTTCAAGTCTACTTTATCATTCAATCATGGCTGATCTATCTTTCCCTCTCAACCCCATTCTCCTGCCTTCTCCCCTGATTCTCTTACTAATCAAGAATCTGCCAATCTCTGCCTTAAAAATATCCATTGTTTTGATCTCCAAGTTGTGGAATGAGATGAATTCTCTTTGTTGCCATGTCCTTGGCGTCTTGGTATCTTTAACTTCCAGCTTTGCCACAGCACCTCTCTTGATTCTTCTGCTATCTCCAAATTGTTAACCTGTTTAGATACCCAAAGTTGGATGAGCAGAATTTTTTTTCAGTTAAATAATGGCAGGTACTATCTTTAGACGTTTGTTAGTATATCCGGTGACATACTAAATCTCTTCAATCTTCGAAGCAAGTAGAGGCATTGATGAGGCAAAGAGGTTTTCTTTGTGATTACATAATTGTGCAGGACTGATCTTCAGATATATGCTCACCCAAGAACTTGAAGCTTTTGGCTTTCTTCAACACCATCCTATCAATGAAGACAGATCCTTGGCTTTCTGTTCTTGAAGTCAACAATTGGTCCCTTGGTCATACTAATGTTTAGAGCAAGATGGTTATAGAAACATAGAAACATAGAAAATAGGTGCAGGAGGAGGCCATTCGGTCCTTCGAGCCAGCACCACCATTCATTATGATCATGGCTAATCGACCCCAATCAATAACCCGTGCATGCTTTCTCCCCATTTCCCTTGACTTCACTAGCCCCTAATGTTCTATTTAACTCTCTCTTAAATCCATCCAGTGATTTGGTCTCCACTGCCCTCTGTGGCAGGGAATTCCACAAATTCACAACTCTCTGGGTGAAAATGTTTTTTCTCACCTCAGTCTTAAAAGGCCTCCCCTTTATTCTGAGACTGTGGCCCCTGGTTCTGGACGCCCAACATTGGGAAAATTTTTCTTGCATCTAGCTTGTCCAGTTCTTTTATAATTTTACATGTTTCTATGAGAATCCCCTCATCCTTCTAAACTTCAGTGAATACAAGCCTAGTTTTTTCAATCTTTCCTCATATGACAGTCCCGCCATCACAGGGATCAATCTCGTGAACCTACGCTGCACTGCCTCAATCACAAGGAAGTCCTTCCTCAAAATAGGAAACCAAAACTGTACACATTACTCCAGATGTGGTCTTACAAGAGCCTCATACAATTGCAGAAGAACCTCTTTACTCCTATACTGAATTCCTCTTGTTATGAAGGCCAACATTCAATTAGCTTTTAAGGTTACACAAAAAAGCTGGAGAAACTCAGCGGGTGCAGCAGCATCTATGGAGCGAAGGAAATAGGCAACGTTTCGGGCCGAAACCCTTCTTCAGACTGATCGGGGGCGGGGGTGGGCGGGGACAAGAAAGGAAAAAGGAGGAGGAGCCCAAAGGCTGGGGGATGGGAGGAGACAGCAGGGGGACTGAGGAAGGGGAGGAGACAGCAAGGACTAACATTTATCTATATTCAATTAGCTTTCTTCACTGCCTGCTGTACCTGCTCGCCAACTTTCAGTCACTGGTGTACAAGGACACCCAGGTCTCGCTGCACCCCCCCCTTTCGTAACCTAACCCCATTGAGATAATAATCTGCCCCCTTGTTTTTGCCACCAAAGTGGATAACCTCACATTTATCTATATTATACTGCATCTGCCACGCATCTGCCCACTCACTCAACCTGTCCAGGTCACCCTGCAACCTCCTAACATCCTCTTCACAGTTCAAACTCCCACCCAGCTTTGTGTCATGTGCAAATTTGCTAGTGTTGCTCCTAATTCCCTCTTCCAAATCATTAATATATATGGTAAACAGTTGCGGCCCCAACACCGAGCCTTGCGGCACTCCACTCGCCACTGCCTGCCGTTCTGAAAAGGACCCGTTCACTCCTACTCTTTGCTTCCTGTCTGCCAAACAAATTTTCTATCCATGTCAACACCCTACCCCCAATACCATGTGCTCTAATTCTAGTCACCAGTCTCCCGTGCGGGATCTTATCAAAGGCTTTCTGAAAGTCTAGATACACTACATCCACTGGCTCCCCTTCATCCATTTTACTTGTAACATCCACAAAAAATTCCAGAAGATTAGTCAAGCATGATTTCCCTTTCATAAATACATTTTGACTTGGTCTAACCCTTTTACTGCTATCCAAATGCCCCATTATTACCTCTTTAATAATTGACTCTAGCATCTTTCCCACCACCGAAGTCAGGCTGACTGGTCTGTAATTCGCCGTTTTCTCTCTCGCTCCTTTCTTGAAAAGTGGGATAACATTAGTTCTCCTCCAATCCAAGGGAACTGATCCTGAATCTATTGAACATTGGAAAATATTTTTCACCCACCATCCTCATCTTTAGACACCCTGTGCGCAGGGGAGAGGGTAGGGCTGAAGATGTCCTGGTTGGGTTGCTCCTGGGCTGGCCATCCGCGAGTCACGGCGCCAGACGGTGGAGGGCTTTACCCGAGCCGGCTGCCTGCCCCTTTTCTGGGGTTACGTCCGTGCCCGGGTGGGGTTAGAAAGGGAATATGCCCTGTCTACGGGCACCCTGAGGGAGTTCCGGGACCGCTGGACTCCGCAGGGTGTTGAATGTGTCCCCAATAAGGATTGTAACATAGTTGTATAGTAGTTTATTATGGATACATGATTGTATTGTATTATGGTGGTGGATTCTGGCTTGTTTTATTGTAGTGTAAATATTATTTTTAATAATTGAATAATTTTTAATTTTTAATTTTTTATATATTTTTTTGATTTAAAAAACAAAACAAAAAAAAAAGTATCCCTTTCCAGTCTACCTTGGCCAGCTCCTCTCTCATGCCTTCATAATCCGCTTTGCTCAACTGCATCACTGACACTTCCGATTTAACCTTCTCCTTCTCAAATTGCAGATTAAAACTAATCATATTGATAAGTAATAAAAAGAGTGCAAACGGCACTTTAGCAGTTTTACTGTAACCTTAGCATATTTAGACATATTAATCAATAATCATATTGATCTGGTATTATTCAATCAGATTATCAATCAGCCTTCTGCAGTTTGACTCATCATTACGTGTTGAGAAATCCACCGCGGAAACAGGCCCATCAACCCACCGAGTCCACGCTAACCAGTGCTCATCCCGTACACTAGTTCTATTACACTAGTACACTAGGGTCAATTTATAATTTTATCAAAGCCAATTAACTTACAAACCTGTGCATCTTTGGAATGTGGGAGGAAACCCACAGGACTCGCGGAGTCCTGGGATCCCTTTGCTGCGGGCCGCCATAGTTGAATCTCCGCCCAGCCTGGCCTGTAGAATGCAGGAGACAACCTAGAGCAAACCAACATGATCACAGGGAGAACATAAAACTCTATGCAGATTGCACCCGTAGTCAGGATGGAACCACCGTGCTGCTCCACCATGCCTGTTCATCCAATATCAGTGGTATTTTCTGCGAATCTAAACATGCCTTTGGATCTGTTTCTGGCTACACAGTCATGGGTATAGAGAGAGTTGAGCAGGTACTGAGGACACAGCTTAGCCAAGCTATATGAGTAGGATTAGGATATTCGGCCCATCGAGTGTACTCCACCACTCGGGCTATTCAGCTTTGAGGTGGTCCTGCGCTGATGGTCATCAAGACGGAAGTGTTTCTCAAGTGGGAATAACTCTGAAGAAAGCTATTTTCATATAAGCTTTCAAAATATAACCACATTATCAGAGTACTGGCTTTAATTCTAGTCCATGTGTTGAGCTGCTTTATCAATGGGTTGCCAGTCTGGTATTGCACATGCTGAGCCAGATTAAACCAAGCCTCTTCCCAGACATGATGGTAATGGCATATGATATTGAAATAACCACAACTGGAGCCAGAGCATTATAATATACTTACTTAGCAAAAAATAAACCACAGATTATCTCAGTTGTGGTTTTCATTTCCCCCCACTAACAATCCCTCTTCCATTCACTTTATGCTACATAAGGATCAACTTAACCTATTTAACAACAAATATTTCTTGTGCTGAATAGTTCAATTTATGCAGTAATATCTTTTCCAGTTACATCATTAGAATTATTTGACTAGACTGTTCAACTGAATATTTCTGTCATTTTGAACATGAGAGCAATTAATTTTGTTATTTGAAGAAAATGGTTAACCATGAAAAACAAGCACAGAACATATGAACATATAAATTGGGAGCAAAGTATCCTCTTCTGACTCTTCTGAACTCCAGCAGATACACACCAAGACTGTCCAGTGTTTCTTCATAGAACAACTGGCCCATTCAAGATATTAGTCGAAAAATAAATGATGACATTCTGTTAGTTTTCCTTATTACTTGCTGCACCTACATGTTAAGTTTTTTTTAATGTATCATGCAGAGAGACACCCTAGTTTAGGTAGGCTTAGGCTTAGGTTTTGTTATTGTCACATATACCGAGGTGCAGTGAAAAGCTTTGTTTAGCACGCTATCCAAACAGATATCAGATATCCGTTTATAGATACAGTCAATTCAAACTCAAGTACAATAGATAGAGCAAAGAGGAAGATACAGGGTGCAGTGTACCTTTGTAACTCTTTGTAACTCAGAACACTGTAATCCTCCCTTTGAAGCAAATAGTTTTATACTCTGCATGATCGCTTCAGTTGTCCTTAAATTTCTAGCGAAATATGTTAAATATCTTACAGGGTAGAATACTCCATGAGGTTTATATTAGACTAAGAATAGAAAAGGGATATTGATGGGTTTGCTCTCTTATCAGTTTGTTTTTCTCTAAGTGAGCCGCATGACACTTTTATCGACTTTGCAGAGTTTTAGCTGGCCAAGGACGGCTGTTCTTACAGTGAGCTGGATCATTATTTGGAGCCAGCAATCAGCAACAACTCCATTAAGGAAGTAACTCTCAACTCTGAACAATGTGAAGAGTTCAGAAGTGAACAATTGGCTGTACATTGTACTATAGAAGACTTACTTTGTGTTCTGCACCTGTAGAGATGAGGTAAGGAATTAAACAGAGCCTGGACTCCTGGGATAAAATACAATAAACCACACAGAATGAATTGTTTGGTTGCAAGGCTCCAAATCTTGTTGAGGTGCTTTGTAAGCATTAGAACCAGCTGCAGTGTCCTCAAAGGACATTGCAAATGGATATAAAAATAGATGAGATCACAGTGAAGGACTAGAATATAAATGGAAATATGATCAATAATTAAATCAAAATTATGTACATTAAACATTCAAGCTTTGAAAAGAACTACTCAACCCAGGCTTATTGCAATTTTTCGCACCCCTTGTACAAAGTGATCCAGGGGAGATTTTTTGTTATGTTCCCACAAAGATTTATTTAGAAAAGCTGGTAAATATTTAGGAGTTTATTTGACTTCTCTTTACTGGCATTTAAGAAGTGTTCAAATATTGAGAAATATGTTGGTTTTAATGTAGCGCTACAAATAAAGATTGGTCTAGATTTTATTATACGTACAAATAACAAATTTATTTTGAAACTAAAGCAGAAATATCCCTTAGTGAACATGATTTTCCACAAAGACACATAGTGCTGGAGCAAGAGACATTGTGTGGAAACAGGCTCTTCGTCCCACCGAGTTTGCACCGACCAGCGATCCCCGCACATTAACACTATCCTACAAACACAAGGGACAATTTACATTTATACCAGAGCTTTAGCCAGCGGCGTAGCACTGATTTACCATTGCGAAGCGGGCGATGCTTTACCGGGGATCACCGTGTTGAAGCTCCTGAGTGTTGGGCCTGTGGTTTTAACATTGTGGAGCTATGGTTGCGGAGCTTCTAGGTGGTGCTGACTTTAACATTGTGGAGTCCTGGGATCCCTTTGCCGTGGGCCGCCAGTGTTGAATCTCCGCCCAGCCTGGCCTGTAGACTTTGGGAGCTGCGGTCTCCGTTAAGAAGTGGTCGATTCGGAAACTCCAAGCCGCTGAGTATGTTCTACCATTCCGACGTCGGAGTTCCGATCATCCTGGCGAGAGGGCCTGAACATCGGGCCGCTGTAGCGGCGACTGCGGAGGGGTCAAGGCCCCGACCACGGGTGAACAAAGAGGAAGATGACTGAACTTTATTGCCTTCCCTCACAATGGGAAAATTTGATTCTGCTGTGTGGGAATGTTCATGTTAAATTCTATCATGTTTTGTGTTCTTTTTATTCGTATGGCTGTACGGTAACTCAAATCTCACTGTACCAATTGGTGCATTTGTCAATAAATGTAAACTTGAAGCTTGAAACTTGAAACTCTACCGGTGTGCCACTGTGCCATACTGGAGAAAAGGAACAGGTGTCTTTTTTGGGTCAGAACCCTTCTTCAGATTCAACGCCACCTTACGTCACCTGCTCCTTTTCTATTTTACATTTGTGCATACAAAACAGAAAAGATGAAGATAATGTCTAAGCAGAATATCTTTCTATAAATATTAGCATAGAACGTACATAGAACAGTACAGCACAGGAATAGGCCCTTCAGCCCACACTATCTGTACCAAACCTGATGTCAAGTTAAACTATCTTCTCTGCTTGTATGTGATTCATATCCCTCCATTCCCTATACTTCCAAGTGCTTATCCAAGAATATCTTAAATACCACTATCTGCCGCAACAACCACCCCTGGTAAAGCGTTCCCTGACAAAGTCTGAAAAAGGGTCTCGACCCGAAACGTCACTTGATCCTTTTCTCTGGAGATGCTGCCTGACCTGCTGAGTTTTTGTGTCTATCTTTGTTCCAGCCATCCACCATTCCCCACACATCTTGAAATGTTGCCCCTCCCACCATAGAGCTATGCCTTCTAGTCTTTGACACTTCCACTCTGGGAAAATGTTTCTGACAGTCTGCCCTATCTATGCCTTTCAATATTTGATATACTTCTATTAGGTCTTCCCATAACCTTCGATGCTCCAGAGAAAACAATAAGTTTGTCCCACCTTTCTTTATAGCCAGCATTTTGATGAATATAATGCTACATGACACCTGCTGTCACCTCACTTTAGTATAACAACACCTTTAATGGTAAACTTGTCCCAAGGCACTACACAGGACAGTTAACAAACAAAATTCCATCATGATCTATAAATGGATGAATTAGTCTAGGTAATGTAAAGAATGATAAGTTTAATAGGGTATCTTAAATGAAAATAGACTGCAATTTTGTGTGCAATTTTGGTCTCCTAATTTGATGAAGGACATTATTGCTATTGGGGGAGTTCAGCGTAGGTTCAACAGGTTAATTCCCAGGATGGCGGGACTAACATATGATGAAACAATGGGTTGAAGGCTTGTATTCACAGGAATTTAGAAGGATGAGAGGATATCTTATAGAAACATACAATTTTTAAAGGATTGGACATGCCAGATGTAGGAAAAATGTTCCCCAAGTTGGGGGAGTCCAGAACGAGGGGTCAAAGTTGAAGAATAAAGGGTAGGCCATTTAAGACTGAGATGAGGAAAAACTTTTTCACCCAGAGAGTTGTGAATCTGTAAAATTCTCTGCCACAGAAGGCAGCGGAGGCCAATTCACTCGATGTTTTCAAGAGAGAGTTAGATTTAGCTTTTAGGGCTAAAGGAATCAAGCGATATGGAGAAAACGCAGGAATGGGGTACTGATTTTAGATGATCAGCCATGATCATATTGAATGACGATGATGGCTCGAAGTGCCGAATGGCCTGCTCTTGCACCTATATTTCTATGTTTCAGAAAAGCAGAGAAAACTCTGGAGCTTATGGCAAAAAGAGTTACCTGTATCTTTGTGGTCAATCATATACAGTCATAAAACGTTTGTCTGTAGTAGGGTTCTGACCTGAAACGTTGTCGATGCATTTCGTTCTCTAGATGCTGCATGATCAGTTGAGTTCCTCCAGCACTTCATCAAATATTTAGTTTAGATATACAGCACAGAAATAGACCCTTCGGTCCACCAAGTCCGAGTCGATCAGCGATCACTCCGTACACCGGCAATATCCTACACACTAGAAACAATTTACCATCGTTACCAAAGCCAATTAACCTCCAAACCTGTATGTGTGGGAAGAAACCGGAGCACCTGGGGAAAACCCACACGGCCACGGGGAGAACGTACAGACTTCATATAGATTGCACCACTGTGCCACCCAAATGTGTTTCCGGATTTATAAGGAGCTAGTATCATGTGGATTACATGTGTTTTTAGACTCCGAGACAGGACGGCTGCTCCCATAGTAATGGCCAGTAGTTTAGTCACTGATTTCTGAATGACTTGCAAAGTTTGCGCTGCTGAATCTTCAACAGCTGCGATCATTCTTTATCTATCAAAGACCTGCAATTTTGTTGTGTCCCTATAGGTGGTACAAGTTAATTTTATCTTTGACATTGATTGTTTCCAATGCACAGAGTGGTATTGCAGCGGTTTCATTCACATGTGAGGCATGTGCTCCCACTGTTATTTACAGCAGCTGGTTGAGTGGGTGGTGGAGCAAGGTTTCCTGGGCGAGGCCATGAAGAAACAGGGGTGGTTCAATAAATTAGCACCTGTCCTTTGCCATGGTTTAATGCTGATTTTTCATGTCTGCATTGAATAAGCCGGTTCATTTTGAGAAAGGAAGCAGCTCTTTTCTGTACGATAACATCCTTCAGATCATGCTCCCATCTCTCTTTCGCTTTTCTTCCCCTACCCTTCTGCAGTCTATCTGAAGAATGGACCTGACCCGAAACAACCTTATCCATATTCTTCAGAGATGCTGTCTAATTTGCTGAGTTACTTCAGCAATTTGTGTCTTTAGAATTTTAGAGTTTTAGTCTTTCGAGATACAGCTTGATAACAGGTCCTTCGGCCCACTGAGTCCACGCCGACCAGCGATTATCCTGAATACTAGCACTATCCTGAACACTAGGACTATCCTGAACACTAGCACTATCCTGAACACTACAACTTAGCAAAACCAATTACCATACAAACCTGTATTTCTTTGGAGTGTGGGAGAAAGCCCATACAGGTTTGAGAACATCCTTCAGGACCCACCCCCACCTAACATTCACTTGTCTCCCCCTGTCTGAAAAAGGATCCTGACCCGAAACATCACCTATCCATGTTTCGGAGAACATTCAAACTCCGTAATAGGTATATGCTGTAAGGCAGCAACTGCTGCGCCACTCTGCCACTTCACCCTGTGCCGTGACTTTTTTTTGTAAATCAGCGTCCGCTGTTCCTTGTGTCTTCAGATCCAGCCAAAGGAGGTGATGGCAAGAAGATACACTTTTCTCGAGCGTAAATGCCGTTCTTGCTGCAACCAGGGATGCCTTAGAACTGAGAGAGCGAGTCACAACACATTTGTGGTGAACAGCTTACCCGCTCATATGAAGAAGAAATTCTACCCCTGAAATAGTTTAGTGAGTACTAAAGTTATTTTGTAACAGTGCCTGCAAAGGCTTGCCTTCAACACACCCACCAACCTTCCCCTCAAGCTGCAAATTAATCACATTGGGTACGTACTCTCACTTATGTACCACTTTGTTTCCTCTAATAGAATTTGACAAATTAAATTCCAACATTTCACCTTTCACCTTCCCAACTGTAAGTTTATTCAATTTTTTCATGATATTACTTATTCCTTCATTCTTTCTATGTAAATGAAATTCAGTTCGGTTCAGGTCAGTTTAGTTTATTGTCACGTGTACCTAGGTAGAGTGAAAATCTTGTGTTGTGTGCTAATTAGTCAGCAGAATTTGTGTTCTGAAACCAAGTCCCACGAGTTTGGTGATAAGCTTGGATGGTATAATAGTATTAAAGGTAGAGCTGTAGTCTATGATTAGGAGTCTGACATACTGTAGGTGTCTCTCTTATCCAGGTGTTCTCGAGATGAATGTAGGGCTAGGGCAGGCATAATCCATGAACCTGCTAAGTGGTAACCAGTTGGACGGCCAATTCTAATACTTAGTAGTCAAGATTCAAGAGTGTTTAATCGTCATATGCAATGACAATGAAACAATTATATTCTTACATGCAGCAACTGAACAGACCAGTAAATGCATTACACACAGAAAAATTAGATAATAAAAAATAATTAAAAAATTAATATTAATATTATTAGTGCAAAAATATTAGCTTACCACACCAAATTCACGCCGACCATCAATCACCCCACACACTGACACTTAGGACAATTTACAATTTTACGGAAGCCAATTAACCTACAATCCTGTATGTCTTTGGAATGCGGGAGGAAACTGGAGCACTTGGAGAAAACACAGGGAGAACGTACAAACTCTGTATAGGCATCCCCCATAGTCAGGATTGAACTCGGGTGGCTTGCGCTGTAAGAGCAGCAACTCTACCACTGTAGACAAAAGTGCTGGGGAAACTCAGCGGGTGCAGCAACATCTATGGAGCGAAGGATATAGGCAACGTTTCGGGCCGAAACCCTTCTTCTTCTTCAGAAGGGTTTCTCCAGCACTTTTGTCTACCTTCGATTTTCCAGCATCCACAGTTCCTTCTTAAACTCTACCCCTGTGCCACCCTGGACTTGATATGGACTTGCTCTGTATCCCAATGCTCATATCAGTCTCTGAGAACTATAAAATTGATCCCCTTAGAGTCATCAAATAAATCTTTGTTTCAATATATGAATTATGTTAAGAAGAAAGATTTACGAAGACAATTTGCATTTGACAAGTGAAGTCGGGGATTAGCTTCACAATCAAGAGTGATTTAGAAATAATGAACTATTAAGGCAGATGCTAGCGATGCCCACAATTGTATTTTTGATAGTCTCAACTAAAACTGAGTCAATGACTAGATCAGTTGTCTGCCATATGAGTTCAACTAAAATTGAACTTTTTAAGAGGTGGACTAAAAGACAGCATGGTTCCAAGTTATAGACTCATACAGCATGGATACAAGCCCTTCAGCCCAACTTGCCCATGCTAAACAAGATGCCCCATTTACGCCAATCCCACCTGCTCACATTTGGCCCATATCCCTCTAAACCTTTTCTATCCATGTATCTGTCCAAATGTTTTTTTAATGTTGGTATTGCTCCTGTCTTAACTACCAGGTGGCCCGTTCTACATACCCACCATCCTCTGTGAAAAAAATTGCCTCAGCTTCACATTAAATCTTTCCTTTCTCAGCTTAACCCTATGCCCTCTAGTTCTTGATTCCCCTGATCTAGGTAAAAGATTCTGTGCATTCAGCCTTTCTATTCCCCTTCTTTAAGATCGTCCCTCAGCCTCTTGCGATCCTAAAAATAATGTCCTGGCCTGCCCAACTTCTCCTTATAGCCCAGGCAACATCCTCGTAAATCTTCTCTTCATTCTTTCCCGCTTCGCGACATCATTCATATAGCAGGGTGACCAAAATTGAACACGATGCTCTGTGTGGCCTCATCATTGTCTTGTACAACTATAACATAACATCCCAACATCCAGAAGCCAGCAAAGTTATAGGTTTGGCAAAGGAATGACAGAAAATGACATGTTCAATGCATTAGGCAACAAAATACAAATGTAATGATATGGATGGGGATTGGCGGTGAAGAGGGGTTTTGGACTCTGGTGCTGAGCAAAAGCTATGTTATCACTGCAAAACTGCAAAGGATTGGGATGGGAATGAGCTCAGAAAGATGCATGTCCCCTGAATGTTTGAAAACAACAGGAGATTCCCATTAGGAATTGTAACCAGTTTGATGTGAATCTACAATTTCACAGCTAACCTCAAATCCGGTACTCGGAGGTGGGAGTTTTTGCAACTTCAAACAGGGTGGGAGTGAATGTTGCCACACGGTTTACATTAACAAGTCCACTACGAATGTGAAGCAGCTGCAAATTCACATCTGTAGTGTAAACATGCGGAGGAGATCAAAGTCCGCATTTGGCACATGAGGAACAATGGGTACATTCAAGAAACCGTTTTAGATTAAGGACATATCTTATGACAGCAGTACTTCTAATATGTCTGAAATTGATTCTAAACACTATTTAGCGAAATGTGGCAGGCTATAGCAACAACGTATTTGTTAAAGTCCAAAATTACCGTGCTTTGACATCTGAAATGTCCTTTACAATGTTAGGAAGAATTGTAACATTTGAGTTGTACAAATTAGTGAAGGGAAAGTTAGGGTAACAAAATACATCTCATTGTAAGTGGAGAGTGGTGCGATGAAAGGACCTAAGCAACTACATATGGGTGAAAGTATTTAAATGGCATCCACAATAGGTAGACGAGCCTCAATTAGCCACCATCATCTGTTGTGGATGAGGAGATTGCTCCACATATCCCGCAGAAAGTTGCGTCAGCATGCCTGGACATTAATAGTTCAGATACTGAATGCCTATTCCAATTTTCTTTTGTGGGCCACCAATTTCCTGCAATAAATGGTTAACTGATGGTAGTTTAGTTTAGTTTAGTTTAGAGAAACAGCGTGGAAACAAGCCCTTTGGCCCACTGAGTCCATGCCGACCAGTGATCCTTGCACACTAACACTATCCTGCACACACTAGGGACAACTTTACAATTTATGTATAATCTTATACGTCTTTGGTGTGAGGGAGAAACCTGAGCTTCCGGAGAAAACCCACGCAGGTCACAGGGAGAATGTACAAACTCCACTCAGACAGTCTCTACAATCAGGATCGAACCCAGAACTCTGACGCTGTAACGCATCAGCTCTACCGCTGCACCACTGTGATGCTCTCCTGTGCCATTGTGACGCCCTCATAGTAATTTAAAATAAAATTTAAAAATGTTGGAAATATCAACAGGTCAGGTCACATGGGTGGGAAAAGAAACTGATTTAATATTTCAGGTTGGATACTTTTTGTCTCTTTCCCAATTCTGATGAAGGGTCTTCAACCTGAAATGTCAACCCTGTTTCTCTTCCCACAGATGTGGCCTGACCCTTTCAGTATTTCCAGCACTTTATTTTATTTTTATTTTAGTGCGTTGGAATAACATTGTGATTAATGTTATTTGGTCAATCCGTGGCCATTTTGACATAAAATGGCTTGCTCATAGCGAGGAGCAAAAACAGAATTATTATTGGAGATGGGGTTTGTGTAGGACAAAGTCAATGAGACTTCCACCATAAAGCCAAGATGGAGAAAGGAATACAGGCAAAGTAAAGCAGTGTTATTTTCCTCAGTGATATTTCCTGAAGATAATATCTTAGAATGTTAAATTGCTCTGATCTGTTCCTCAATTGGGTGATTTTAAGTTGATTCATCTCATTAATATCTGTAATTTGCTGCAACTGGTATTTTTTTGTTGTAATTTTTATTATTTTCCATTTGTTAGTTAATCAAGCCAGCATTTAAAAAATTACAAAAGGGTGATTTAAAAAAAATAAAATAAATACAATTTGAGTTTGATGTCATATAATGATGAAGAACATCACCCCATCCATCATTTTTTATTATTGGAGGATTTCTTCCACAAGTACTAAACAGCATGTTTTTTTCAAAACTTGTGGCTTGTGAATCTTAAAATGATAGTCTTTCTGTTTGTATTTTAGTATTCTGGTAAGTTTCACGAGTTCATATAACCGGCATATTCATGTTGATTGATGGAAAATTTGTGGGAAATGTGTGCACAAATTCTCGGTCGATGTCCCTTGTGCAATTCTCCAAGTACAGAGTGCAAAATCGTAAAATGTTACACGCTGTATATAAAATTTCTCCATTACTATCATAATATAAATGGGAAAAGGAAATATCCCATGGGAATGGAAATTACACATTGAAAGTATGCATTTGCAAATGCAACTTAAGAACCATATGCAATACGAAATCTATATTTACATTTGAAAGTAACTGAAAGAAATGCATTTGAGAGATTTCATTGCTCTTTTGTCTCCACTTGAGAGAAGGATTTCATGAGATGCATCCTTTCCCAACACACTAGCTCTGTCCCCAGATGATCATTTGAGAAAGGGAGTGAGGCGAATGAGGGGATGAATTTTGGGAAGCGAAAATTATTCTGAAAGTTATAGCAAAAGTTGCAAGCCACCTCTCCAACTAGTGATTCCAAATTTTAAAAAGAAGCACTAAAATCGTTTATCTGGTAAAATCTACTTTCCCTCGGAACAGTAAAAACATTCTGAAAGGAGTTGGGGATTTTATTTTAAAAATTTAAGTTGTTAAAGTGAAATAATTCATCATTTTCTGATCTTGTTTGAGGAGTTTCAAATGCATAATTTTTATGGAGTAAAGATCCATAGAATCTCTCACTCAGCTTTGAATTTGTACGCATCCTTTCCTTTCAAAAGGGAGATTAGTAACCCACACTAATATTTATTTGTCACATAAACATTGGTATTAGACAGATAATTGGATAAAGAATTCAAGTTGTGGAAGATTCCTTCACATGGGGAATGCATATCAGATGTGTGAGGCATCTCTTAAGGTAGCAGGTGGTTTGATTTCTACAGACAGGTGCTATGTGCCTTGTATGTAAAGGGCACTTTGCCTTTCATCCATGAGACAACTTCACAAAGTACATTTATTTTTGTAAACTGTCAACTGGAAAGTTGACTTGTCATCATGTTAAATGAGGACTGGGGATGTGGCAGTCTATTCCACAGTGACAGTAGATGGGAGATGTCTTTATTTTAAAAAATGCTGTAGGACATTTGCTTAAAGAATGATAATTTACAGCTAAAAACTATGAACACTCTTGGTTGCAATAAGAACCAAGCTTTTTGCACTCATTTTGGATTTTTTTAAATTTGGTAGAGTTGCTGCAGTAGAGTTGCTGCCTTAGCGCACCAGAGACCTAGGTTTGATCCTGACTGCGGGTGCTGTCTGTAAGGAGTTTGTACATTCTCCCCGTGACTGTGTGGGTTATCCCCGGGCGCTCTGGTTTCCTCCCGCACCAAAGACGCACAGTTTTCCAGGTTAATTGGTTTCGGTAAAGATTGTAAATTGTCCCTCGTGTGCTGGTGTACTGGGATCGCTGGTCAGCATGGTTTCAGTGGGCCAAAGGGCCTGTTTCTGTGCTGTATCACTAAAACTAATTTATTGATGTATTTTGTTTATTATGTTAATATAGTCTAGTTTGTTTGTTTTGTTTATTAATGCCAAGTGTACCGAGGTATAGTGAAAAGCTTTTTTGTTGCATGCTATGCAGTCAACGAAAAGACTATACATGATTACAATCATGCCGTTCACAGTAAACAAATACAGTATAAAGGGTATGTTTCAGAAGGAACTGCAGATGCTGGAAAATCGAAGGTAGACAAAATCGCTGGAGAAACTCAGTGGGTGAGGCAGCATCTATGGAGCAAAGGAAATAGGCAACATTTTGGGTCGAAACCTGACCCTGTCTGAAGAAGGGTTTGACCTGAAACATTGCCTATTTTCTTCGCTCCATAGTTGCTGCCTCACCCGCTGAGTTTCTCCAGCAATTTTTCCAACAAGTATAAAGGGTATATCATTTAGTGCAAGATAAAGTCCAATAAAATCTGATTAAAGATAGTTTAAAGGTCTCCAATGAGGTAGATGGGAGGAGGTCACTACCGCACGGATACAAAAAAATGGGAGGAAAAAAAAAGTAATTTTTTTTCGTTTTTTTTTTTTTTGATGAAAGGTCTGCAAAAAGTTATTCTAAATGAGGAGGAGCATGGGAAGAAAAAAATACTTACTGTAGAGTTTTGGCCTTTATTGCTAGGGGGATTGAGTATAAAAACACGGAGGTCTTGCTGCAGCTGAGGATGGTTCAGTTGCCTGATAATAGTTGGGAAGAAGCTGTCCCTGAATCTTGAGGTATGCGTTTTCAAAATTGTATATATCTTGCTCAATGGGAGAGGGGAGAAGAGGGAGTGACTGGGATGAGTCTGGTCCTTGATTATGTTGGTGGCTTTGCCCAAGGCCGTGTAAAGTATACATAGACTCAATGGGAGGGAGGTTAGTTTGCGTGATGGTTCTGTTATCATATGGTTATGTTATATTGAGTGGTGTTTACAGGCCAGTTAGGCTGCTGCAACTATGAATTTCATTGATCCATTATTGGTACATTTGACAATTAATTACTCTTGACTCTTGACTCATGATATTGGTGGCTGTTGATAATCTTATATTTTTATTTCCATTGTGCTCATTAGAAATCAACGAAGAAACAAAATATTGTCATTGATTCACGAGCACCCACTTTTATTCCTTGCCCTATGACAGTGGCAATTTCAGATTCAGCATTTAACTTTTTATTTGTGCAGTTTACTCACATGAAGTAAAATTGATCAAAAACATGATTTTGCTTTCCTGTTGTTCTTCAGTGCAAATTTACTTTATCATTTCTTTTTTAGATTATCTTACCCACATGCCCATCTTATATTCTCCCTCCTTTAATGCTTAATGTAAGCAAAAATTGGCATTAGGTCACTGCAACGTTGCTTTCTCACCAGCTACTATAAGGTGCATGAAGCAGGCTCCTGCGAAAGAAGAGAGATAAATTTCCATCCTATGCACGAAGATCTGTGTATATATACACTTCTCTATGAATCTTACAGCAACTAGTATTTGTTTTAATGAGATTAAAGTATCTGATTTAATTCCTAAAGACACGGTGGGCACGGTGGCACAGCGGTAGAATTATTGCCTTTCAGCGCCGGAGACACGGGTTTGATCCTGACTACAGGTGTTGTCTGTACAGAGTTTATATGTTCTCCCTATGACCTGCGTGGGTTTTCTCCAAGAACTTTGGTTTCCACCCAAACTCCAAAGGAATACAGGTATGTTGGTTAATTGGCTTGGTAAATGTAAAAGATGTTCCTAGTGTGTGTAGGATTCTGTAATATGCGGGGATCACTGGTCGGCATGGACCCGGTGGGCTGAAGGGCCGAAGGGCCTGCTTCTTTAGAATAAACTCAGGGTCGGATTTAGGTGAAGAGAGGCCCTAGGCTATTTCACTTGTGAGGCCCCTCCCAATCCCCCTCCCCCACGACGAGAGGAAGATGGAAGAGTCCACCAGATTGACACTGAAGTGCAGCCGAGCGTGGCCAATGAAAGCTGCGATATTTATTTATTTAATTATGTATTGCCAGTGCTCGTGTCGAGTTATCGCTTAAAACACTATTATTCTGAAATGGAGGGCAAGGAAAATTACTGGTGTTGTTTAGAGACTACAGTGCATTGTGATAGCATACGTAAGAAAGGCCTATGGCAGTGTTAAAAATATTATACACCTTTTATAATCATATATTAAATAGAGAATTACCCTCAACAGAAGCACTAAGAGAAGATTGGGAACATGAGCTAATGATAAATATCTCGAAGGATAGATGGGAAAACACATGATGAACACACATAATTGTTCTATTAATGCAAGACATAATTTAATTCAATTCAAATTATTACATAGACTATATTATTCAAAAACGAGGTTGAATAAATTTTATCCAAACGTCTCTCCCAGATGCGATAAATGTTTTTTTTCAAAACGCTAATATAACACATTCATTTGTAGGATGTACAAAGTTGAACAGATTTTGGAGCTATATATTTGATATATTTACAAAGCTTTTCAAGTCCACAATAGAACCTAAAACGGAATGGATTATATTTGGAATAATAGTAGAAGATATCAATTTAAATAAAGACCAAAACGTTTTTTTTAATTATGGGTTAATAATTGGAAAGAAATTGATACTTAAATTTTGGAAAAATACAACCATACCAACTGTTAAAATGTGGATTAGGAATATGATGGACATAGCACGCCTTGAAGAAATGAGACTCCGACTAATAGATAAATATAACCAATTCTTAAGGAGTTGGTCTTTCATCAACTTTTTGGAATCATGTGATGCAGCGGTATCGTAAAGATTGCTCATTTCAGTTCATGCTGCGGATAGATCTACATCTCCGAATAAAGATTTGAAAATTTCTCTATTAAGGGGCCTTCTCTCCTATTTCTACTTTCTACTTTTTCTTTTTTATATATACACGTTTTTCTATTCTCTACCATCTATTTTTCCTCTTTTTCCCCTTTCTATTGTTTTCTTTTTCTTGTCTTGCTTACTTCCTTCTCAAAACATAAAAGTAGAGGTTGTACATATAATGGATTATGGTGTGACATAGTTGGAACCTAAAATTAGGTTCCACTGTACTGTTTTGTACTGTATTAACTTCTAATAAAATAAACAAAAAAATATATATATATATATTATACACCAGGCCCATACGAAGCTTTTCAAAAAGGGGGTGGCAGGGCAGAATTACAAACATTTTATGTTAAATAAGTGCATGCAGCACATATCACAAGTGCAAAGCTCAAAGTTCCTTGTGGCCGGGGTCCACTCTGGAAGCTCTTGAGTTTTAGATTCTCTCTGGTGCATTCTGAGCCTTATTTTGGAGCATTTTTGCATAAAATTTATGACCAATATTTCAGAAATAATTTTGGTTTAGTCAAGAGCAATGAGTAGTTGGAATGGGGTGATTGGGGACATTATTGTATACATTTTTTTAAATCAAGAATTGAAGTTGTCCTTGTTTTAATAATCAAGTTGTACTGTAAAATGTTATGTTAAATGTTATAGATATAGGAGCATGCAAACACTGCAAATAAAATACTGTAAGTTTTTGCAGTAAATAAAACCTTTTTTTAGAAAATGTTTTGTGTGTTGATTTGGCTGCCTGTTACTGTTCGACTATGTTAGTGCGTGCACATTAAAAATATGATGCAAAAAAAGTCGCAAACTATGGAATTCACATTTTTTTTTTTTTTTTTTTAATTTTTATTTATTAGAAGCAGTGTACAAAAACAGAAAGACGTAGAGAAATAAAAAGACAAAATCAGAAAGAACAACAAAAGGTGATGATATACCTGCCTCGCATCCCTCCCCACCAATCACCCAACCCGTAATTAGATTTAACTCCAAAATTGTTTTGCGCCATACTATCCTTGTAATAAATCAATGAATGGTGTCCATGTCTTCAAAAAATGCTCTGGTTTTTCTACTAAGACAAGTCTAATATTTTCAAGATGTAGCATCTCAGACATGTTTGTAATCCACATTTTAAGAGAAAGGGCAGATGTATGTTTCCAAAATTTGAGTATTAGTTTTTTCGCCGTTATCAGACCATAATTGAGGAAACGTCTTTGAAATATTGATAGCTCAGAGAAGGCTTCTGACATTCCTAGAATAATCAGTTCCATGTCGGGGTCCAATTTTGTTTTTAATGTTTTTGAGAAAATTTCAAAAATTTCTCTCCAAAAGTTATGTAATTTTATGCACGAGGCGAAGGATAGTGTTATAGTTGTTTCTTGAAGGAGACATTTGTCACAAATAAGAGATACATTTGGAAAGATCTTATTCAGTTTAGACTTGAATAATAGAGTTTATGCAGTATTTTAAATTGAACTAACGTATGTCAAACGTTAATCGAACAATTGTGTATTTATAAAAGGTTTTCGTTCCCATCTGTCTTTTAGAATTTTTAGGCCTAGTTCCTCTTCCCAGTCTCTTCCAATTGCTTCTGACGTTAGAATGTCTCTAAGAATCAGATGAGTCTTCGTAAAAAGGGCACGTTTCTTCACCACCTCTGCTGGATAATCTCGGAAGAATCTTATGCTTTCTCCTTCAAACATCAGGTTTTTTCCGATTGTCCCTTTCTTCATGATGTCTTCAAGAACTGCTATGTCATTAAATTTCAGGATAATCTGTCTTGGTGGAGCTCCAATCCCTGAGCGTGCTCTCTGAACTCGATGTGCTACATCAACTTTAGGTCTCTCAGACAGATTGAATACCTGTTGAAGTAAGTTGGCAGTGAAAACCTAAGGGTCTTTTCCAGTTTCCTTCCATTCTTTCACTCCAACAATTCTTAAGTTTTGGGGTCTGGTCCGGACTTCAAGATCTAGGCATTGGTCAGTCATTCAAGTTGCCCAGAAACACGGTCTAGGTCTTGCTTCATTCTTTGCATTGTATCAAACATGTCCGTAGTTGTAGTTTCCAGATCTTTAATAGCTTTGTTTTGGGTTTTTTTTTTGAAGTGAGGAGAACGGGCTCCAACTTTTTGCTGAGATCTTCTTCAACCCGTTTGATTTCTTCATGTAAATCGGCATTTACTTCTTCAATGCGATCATGTAGAATATCGATTTTTTCACAAATTTCCTTATTCCCGACATCCATTCTTGTTTCTAACTTTCACAGCTGAGTAGTCAGCTGATTAGTCAGAATCTCACCAAAGTCCTTTGCCATAGTTTGTCTTAAAGATTGTACTTGTTCTTTTATATTTTCTTCCATAGTAGCAATAAATCCTTCTCCTTCAGATTCCTCCTCAGATTCTTCAGGGGTTGTTTTCTCAGACTCTTGAAGGGCCAGCAGTCTGGTTCTTGGTCTTGTATGTGGTACAGCCGGTAAATTCCATTTATTCATTTTTAAAATACTGGTATCCCGTCGGTGTGCGGTGATATCTGATGACGTCACTTACGCGACGTCAGGTATCTGCCGGTGAGTATTTTAAAATTGGTCCTGTTTTCCTTTCAGGCTTTTTAGCACATTTCAGGAGCGGAGCTAAAGCGGGCGCCTGCTTCCTACTCCATTGGAAGTATTGTTTCAGTATTGTTATCAAGGAAAAGAAAGCAGTTCCAATTGTTTGATATTATTCATATGGAGGAGAAAATATAATTGCTCTAAAACCTACCTTAATTTTTCAATCTCACGAAAGATAATCCCCCTTTCCCTCTCCCCATCCTCCTTCCCCCTCCCTCCCTCCCCTCCCTCCACCTCTCTCTCCCCTCCACCTCTCTCCCTTCTCTCCCTCTTCCTCCCTACCTCCCCTCCCGTCCCTCTGTCTCGCTCTCCCCCCCCCCCCCCCCCTCTCTCTCCCCCTATGTCTCTCCCCCTCCTCTCTCCCCCTCCTCACATCCCCCCTCTCTCTCCCTCCCTCCTCCTCTCCCTCCCTCCCAAGCAGCGAGGCTGCGACTCCGCACCACAGACACCGCAGCCCCCCCTGGCCCAGAGAAACTGGCACTGCTGCAACAAAATATTCCACTACTTACCTAGAGTAGACACGAGGCATCAAGGTGATTGTGTGGAGTGGAAATGGAGATCTGAACCCACCCGGGCCCACTGCACAGAGAGACAGCATCATTTTATATCGCTACTGCATCACCGGCTTCCCCCAACTGCACAGACGTGGATGGTCACAGGTTTTTCCGCCAAAACTTCCAGTGGGCCAGATCCAGAATATTGGGTAATTTACGTCAAAGTGGAAACGCTGATTGCGCTCCAATTTTTTCTCGGGATTTTTTTTATTCTGGGGAAAAAAACACCTTGGCCGGAGGCCCCCTAGATTTCAGCCTATGAAGCCTATAGGTAAATACGGCTCTGACTAAACTAAACAAAACATTTTGTGATTGTATTTGTATTGATGTAAAATTCTTCCGCACTAGGAATCACTCAGAATATCTGTCAAGAGGTTTTTTTAACACATGTAGTTCTGTAATTTTTCTTTTCAGATCAAACTTTATAATAATATACAATAAATCTTTGTTTAAATTCTTCTTACTACATTGCTAATGTTTTGCTCTTATTTTGGGTTTTGAGGAGCACTTTAAAATAATTAAATCCCGAAAAAAGTTAGGAAAATCTCTTTAGTCTTGACTGTACTAAAGACAATAATTTTTTAAATGTTAAAATGTAATTGCAAAATGTAGGTGTAAAATGTAATTTTACTTCGGAGTCACGTGAGTGACTACATGAAGAACCCGCTCAGCTGTGGAAGGTGTTCATCTTAAAATGTGTTTTTGAGTGATTTGTTTGACTGATTGTATGACTGATCTGGCCAATGGAATTCCTCGTATGTTGCAAAACATACTTGGCGAATAAAGTGTGATTCTGATTCTGATTCTGATTCTGAAAAACCGTAGCGCTATCGCGTACCATTTTTGCGCAAATAGAATGAGCGTGCAAACCGGAAGATAACAAGATCAGAATTTTAGTTATGTAATAGATAGAATAGACAGATTAGGATGGATAGGACAGTTTAGAGGAATAACTGTGCATAGTTCCCTGAAGGTGGAATCTCATGTAGATAGGGTGGTAAAGAAAGCTTTTGGTATGCTAGCCTTTATAAATCAGAGCATTGAGTATAGAAGTTGGGATGTAATGTTTGTACAAGGCATTGGTGAGGCCAATTCTGGAGTATGGTGTACAATTTGGGTCGCCTAATTATAGGAAGGATGTCAACAAAATAGAGAGAGTACAGAGGAGATTTACTAGAATGTTGCCTGGGTTTCAGCAACTAAGTTACAGAGACAGGTTGAACAAGTTAGGGCTTCATTCTTTGGAGTGCAGAAGGTTAAGGGGGGACTTGATAGAGGTTTTTAAAATGATGAGGGGGATAGACAGAGTTTACGTGGAAAAGCTTTTCCCACTGAGAGTAGGGAAGATTCAAACAAGGGGACATGACTTGAGAATTAAGGGACTGAAGTTTAGGGGTAACATGAGGGGGAACTTCTTTACTCAGAGAGTGGTGGCTGTGTGGAATGAGCTTCCAGTGAAGGTGGTGGAGGCAGGTTCATTTTTATCATTTAAAAATAAATTGGATAGTTATATGGACGGGAAGGGAATGGAAGGTTATGGTCTGAGCGCAGGTATATGGGACTAGGGGAGAATATGTGTTCGGCACGGACTAGAAGGGTCGAGATGGCCTGTTTCCGTGCTGTAAATTGTTATATGGTTATATGGTTATATACATTTCAAAATGGAAACGGTTATTACTGCCAAACAACTAATTTCCAAAGGATACTTCATGGCAAGCATTGATCTTAAAGATGTTTACTATTTAGTACCATTCACAAAGATCATCGCAGATACCTGAAATTTACCTGGATGGGGCAGCTATGGCAATTTAAAGCGTTACCCAATGGGAAAATAGGCAAGACCATGGAATTGACTATGTTAGCTGTATCAGCTACCAAACAGTTATTCGAAACCCTGGGATTGTCTTACATCCAGATAAATTCAATTCAATTCAATTCAACTTTAATGTCATCGCACAAATACAAGTATCAGTACAACGAAATGCAGTTTTGCGTCAGTCCGTAGTAGTTGTACATAAAGAGAAAAAAAAACAAGAAAAAAATAGAAAGAGAGAAGATACAGAATAATCAGGAAATACAGAATGATTAAACAAAGGGGGACGGAGGGACCAGAGAAATCTATCGTCGGGACTCCGAGTTCAGCAGTGTGATTGTGTTGTTATAGAAGCTTTTCCTCATCCTGCTGGTACGTGACCTGAGGCTCCTGTACCGCCTCCCTGATGGGAGGAGGGCAAACAGTCCATGGTTGGGGTGTGAGGGGTCTTTGATGATCTTCCCAGCCCGTCTCAGACACCGTTTTCGGTGGAGGGCATCCATGGCAGGGAGCGGGGCACCGATGATGTGCTGCGCGGTTTTCACCACCCGTTGTAGTGCTTTCCTGTCCGCAGCAGTGCAGCTGCTGTACCATACCGTGAAGCAGGTGGTCAGGATACTCTCTATGGTACAGCGGTAAAAGTTGAACAGGATCTGGGGGGACAGGTGGGCTTTCTTGAGCCTCCTAAGAAAGTAAAGGCGCTGCTGTGCCTTTTTGATCAGCTTGGAGGTGTTGAGGGACCAGGACAAGTCCTCCGAGATATGCACTCCGAGGAATTTATAGCTGGAGACGCGCTCCACCTCAGTCCCGTTGATATGGATGGCGGTATGACTGCCTCCTCTGGTCTGCCTGAAGTCGACAATAATCTCCTTCGTCTTTTTGGAGTTGAGGATGAGGTTATTGTCGGCACACCAGGTGGTCAGGTGCTGGATCTCATCCCTGTAGGCTGACTCATCGTTGTCGCTGATCAGTCCTACTACCGTGGTATCGTCAGCAAACTTAATAATGGCGTTGGATCCGTACTTTGGGATGCAGTCGTGGGTGAAGAGGGAGTAGAGGAGAGGGCTGAGCACACAGCCCTGTGGCACTCCGGTGTTCAGTGTTATAGTGGAGGAGGTGAGGTTATTGACCCTAACAGACTGTGGTCTGTTAGTGAGGAAGTCCATTGTTAGTGAGGAAGTCCATTGTCCAGTTGCAATCTAAGTTGAAACCATCCACAATCATGGACTACTTGGGCTTCACGATTAATTCAGTCTACATGACTGTAGCTTTGCCAAGAGACAAAACAGTTGAATTGGCACAATCATGCAACAATTTAATGGTCCATGTACTCCCAACTATTCGAGAAGTAACAGAGTAATTGGGAATATGGTAGCAGCATTTCCGGCTACACAATTCAGACCTTTGCACTGTCAAAACTTACAAAGAGCAAAGGTACAGGCACCAAAACGACATACAGGTCATTATGATCGTGTCATGAAGTTACCCACTGAAGCAATATCATAACTACAGTGGTGGGCAAAAAATGTTTGGCATAATTTTAACCTATTATCATCACTAACAAGTAGTAGATGGACTAACCCAGAATCATCGTTACCACTTACACTGGGCATTAATTATCTACAGATGTTGGGTGACTTTTATGATTTAAAAGCATATGCACAAATATGCATCACTTGCATGTACGGTTACAAATAGATAATACTACGGTGGTGGCCTACATTAACCATATGGGCGGCATAAAATCGGTATCATGCGACAAGTTGGTCAACACAATTTGGCAATGGTGTGTCGAAAGACATATTTGGCTATCAGTAACTTACCTGCCAGGTAAGCTAAATACAGTGGCAGACACCAGGTCACGTAAATTTAATGACAATGGATGTTAAACCCCAAATAATTTGCAAACGTTATCATGCAATATGGCACGCCAGATATCGATTTATTTGCATCAAGGCTAAATCACCAGGTACCTATGTATGTCGCTTGGGAACCAGACCCTGAGGCAGCAGCGGTAGATGCGTTCGCGCTGGATTGGGGAAATTATTTTTCTATGCATTTCCTCCATTCTGCCTCATCAGTTGGGGACTACGCACAATACAAATGGACTCTGCTTCAGGTATTTTGATAGTACCCGACTGGCCTACACAGCCATGGTTCCCAAAACTCCATGACATGGTTGTTGAAACTCCGATGGTATCCCCAGTGACCCAGAGTTATTAACACCAAGTGTCAGGCACAAGCCACCCGTGCCATGAAAATCAAACTCCTGGGTTGCAGATTCTGCACAAAGCACTTCTGGGACTGGGATTATCAGAACAAACCATCGACACCATGTCAGCATCCCTTCGAACATCCACCAAAAAACAGCACTTGTCCAGCATCAAGAAATGGGAGAAGTACTGCTTGGATAAAGGGACCACCTACTCAACCACTACAGTTACCAACGTACTGGAATTCCTGGCAAACCTTCACCACGATGAAGGACTCAGCTACAGAGCCATCAACACGGCTAGAAGTGTCATTCCTATCTATTTAAAACCAGCTCCAGGACAACAGGCCAGGGGGTACCATGTGCTGGTGGTCAAACTAATGAAGGGTATTTACAACTCTAACCCCCTAGACCAAGGTACACCCATACATGGGATGTCAGTGTGGTCCTGACATACCTCAGGGGATGGCCACCAGCCAGACCCCTTAACCTGGAACAATCTATGCTCAAAACACTCATGTTGATGGCACTTGTATCTGCACAGAGGGTCCAGTCACTACACCTATTGCGACTGGACAACATGATCACAGCTCCAGACCAGATCTGTCATTATCCAGCGACTGATTAAACAGAGCAGACCAGGAACGCCTAATCCAGTCGTGGAATTCCGGGCTTACCCGCCAGAACCACGGTTGTGTGCCATGACCCACCTATTATCGTACATAGACACAACCAAAATATTCGAGGGAGATGAAAAGCCTTGTGGGTCAGTCATAAAAAACCTTATTGCCGGGTGACGAGCCAAACCATTGCGAGATGGCTCAAGCAGGTGCTAAAAACTGCTGGGATAAACACTAATATGTACAAATTTTATTCCACCAGGACAGCATCCATGTCGACGGTTAAAAGTATGGACATGCCTATAGACCACATCCTGGCTACAGCAGGATGGTGGGGGGGAAAGACATGTTCAGAAATTTTATAATAAGCCGTTGGTAAAACCTGTTTTATTTGCAGTAAAGATTTACGGACTGCAAATATTTAATTTAAGCCCAGGGGAGCAATTTAATTTCTTTGTTGTTATTGTTTAAAAAATACCATTGTGTTTTTCTACAAACAGATTCATTGGTTGATTACGATAACACTTCCTCCCTCAAGAACTTCGGCAGTGAGTGAAATAAAACTGTTACACGGTTTGAAATCACAGAGCTTTGAAGTCTTCACGTAGTCACTCACGTGACTCCGAAGTAAAATAGTAAGATTACACGAGAACTTACCAGTTTGAAGTTTGATCTATATTTTATGAGGAGTTACGATGAGGGATTACGTGCCCTCCGCTCCCACCCTCATAATATGGGTCAAACTGATAACTGATGTCTCCTTTTCTTTACTATGTTTACTTCAATAACTGTGTCTATCTGTGATTCCACACCACTGCTTGGAAGTATGCCGCGCATGCGTGCTGAGTGTGTTCTTCACGTAATCCCTCATCGTAACTCCTCATAAAATACAGATCAAACTTCAAACTGGTAAGTTCTCGTTTAATCTTACTATTTTACTTTATATGCTGACAGGGCTAATAATACCAGACCTACCTGTGTACCGAAAAAGTCCCATTCCACACTACTCCTACACCAAATGACAGTGAGATAATGGGAGCAACCGCTGAAACATTGCTAAATTCTCAGTCTATTTTCTGCCAGACACATTTTGAAACGGAAATCTGGTTTTGGTTGAATTCCTCTGCATCTGCATCATTCACTGGCCTGAAAGGCAGAATGGAAAAATATGGTCTTACATTTCTGATATGAGCCTTTATAAAACTTTTCTTTTCTTTGCAGCAGAGAGAAGAAAGCTCTGGCTCCACGGTCGAGCATTCAGAACTTTGAAGGTGTGATCTGCAGTGGGTGAACAGGTGTTTGCTGCCATTCATCACAATGCCCGAAATGTTTGTGCAGTTTTAAGCCGGTATGCTGCTAGGTATCCCACAGATCAGTCGGCAAATGAAGGCATTCCCACAGAATAAAAGAACGCTGTAGTAGACTCGTAATACGAAAGGATCTCCAAGAGGCATGCCTTCCGCTTTAGAGTCCACTTTATGGATGACATGGAAAAGATAAATGGTCAATGGAATGACAGTTATGTCTAATAAAAGATATATAGGTTTGAGAACTGAACAATTCCACTTTATATCTGAATCATAGAAAAATACTTACGTAATCTGGAAAATCCCTGGATTATAAACACTCTGAAAGATAAATGATGAAGTATTTAGCTTGTGAATGTTAAGCTTTTGTAATGCATAAGTATAAACATGAAGAACCCCAGTCTCTGACTGCTCTTCAGAGCACATTCGTCATAAGAATACTAGGACAAATCATTTCATTTCTTTAGCCTTCCTTTATTAACACAAATTGCTGGAGGAACTCAGCAGATCAGTAGCATCTGTGGAAGGAATGGACAGACAACGGTTTAGGTCAGGACCCTTCTCCTGTCTGAAGAAGGCTCCTGATCTAAAAGATTATCTATCCATTCCCTCCACAGATGCCGTCTGACTTGCTGAGTTCTTCCCATAGTTTTTTTTAATTGTTCAAGATGCCAGCATCTGCAGTCTCTTGTACCTTATGTTTAGATAGATTTCTGTTCTCTTCACCCATATGTGGCATCATATTAAAATATTTCGATGAGATTTATATTTGACTACAGACGAACAATGGCTCTCACAGGCATAGTGCTTCTGTTTACATGTCTGGAAAGAAACATCTACGTTTGCTATAGATGTCAGAAACAAGTCATCATGCATGAGGCTTTTTCTGCCTGTCCCACTGGAACTCTGCAGTACATAATGTGTTTCCTTTAACAAGTCTGAAAAAAAAGGTTTTCTAAAATAAAAACTGAAAATGCTTGAAACACTCAATAGGTCATTCAGCATTGGAGAAACAAAGCTAACGTTTCAGGATGAGGATCATCAGAAGTTTTCCGTTAGATCCAACTCAACAATATGAGAAAGAATAGTGTAGTTTCCCTGATCTTCTGACCAATATTCATTCTTTAGACAGTTTTGTTTTAAAACCATTTTGAACCGTGGCCCTAGTTTTTTTGGCACCTTGGTAGGTGGAGACTGGCTGCCATATTTACCACACTGCAATAGTGATAGTACTTCAAAAGGACTTCAGTGGTGAAAAAATGTTCTGCAAGTTTCTAAGCTTGTAAAAGGTGCTTCTTAATGCAATTTTTTAATATCTATTTAGTTAATCTGATGACTCTTGACTGTCATCCCATTTGATATCCTGCATTAGGAAATACGAAACCCTTTTGCCCTTCTTGTTCTTTAACCTGTCCTTACATCTCTTTCCTCTCTTCTCTCTCCCCCTTTCTCTCCCTCCCTCCCTCTTTCTCATTCTCTATCTTTCTCTCTCCTTCTCGCTCTCTTTCACTCCCCTCTCTCTCCTTCTATCTCTCCCAGAGCCTCAGAGTATAAATTGGAGCAAACCACTAATAGGCAGTCTACAGGTGCATTTACCTACCACAATCATTTTCAACCCTTCCCTGAGATTAGGGACAGCATTCTGATGTAATGAGTTGCAGCTACTGTTGGAAATATTTCCCAGTTTACAGAGAGGCTTGGGAGAAATGTTTGAAACAGGGGCACCATCGAAAATCTGCACTGGGGAGGTGGTCTCCAGCTTTGAAATGAAACTCTTTTGGCTGGATTCTGCTTTGCATGCCAATCTTTCTTATTTTACTTTCTAACCACTTATCCCTCTGTACCTGAAAAGTAATCTTTTTTTTTGTTTTCTTCCACTATGCCTCCTACAGTATGTATATATACGTATTGGTATTGGTTTTGGTTTATAATTGTCCCTGATGCTGTGAGGCAGCAGCTCTACCAGCTGCGCCATCGTGCTGCATGATACAATTAAATACTTTGTGTTGCTTGCTATCCAGCCACATCATAACAGCCTATTTCCACTCCTTATGTTTCCCCTCATCACCCTTTACTGTCCCTCACATATCCTGACCTCCACCAATGCAGATCAGAGTCATTGAGTAATATAGTCCATGACATCCCTAAGGTGAATTCCTGAGAACTGCCAGGCTACCTGATTTCAGCCATCGGGGATGAGTTCCATTTTGGCCACCATCTGCTGGCTCAGGTAAATATGTATTTGTATAAAGGTAGGATGAGAGCAGGAGGAAGTTCAGCTGTGATGCCCCCTACTGGCCCTTTCTGAGCAGCGCCACAGGAAGAAGATTTCTGAATGGGGCACACCAGTTCATCGGCAAATCAAAAGTAAAAAATCTGCCTCCTTATGAACTAAAGAACATTTCGAGTGAATAAAATCAATTCCCGAAATGTTTTGTTATATTTAGGCATGGAAGCACAGTTCACAAAGGGTGAAATCTGGAAGATAATCTAATAGAGGGTGCTAACAGCTTTAAATCAGATGCCAATCAAAACCAAACTGGAGGCACTCTTATGAAAGGGGATCTTTTTGGTACAGAAAGGAATTTTGAGAAGAATCTGTGGCAGCTAATTGTAAACAGGTGCATGTTTCTCTCCGAGACACCAACCTGCCAAAACACGTCATGGCTCCATACTTCGGGTGGGCCTGACCTACACATAGGTGTGATACATGTCTGGCTATCAAAAGCCTCCAGCAGATGCTAGGCTTATGATATTGCATCTTCAGATCACTCATAGAATTCCAAAAAAACACATATTGTTCTGCTTGATGTGTCTCGACATGCTGTAAGAATGGCAAGAACTGATTTATGGCTTCGGTAAAGGTACTTTTTCCCTGACAATTTTTTCACTTTAAAGTGCATCAGCATGCTTTCTGTCATATTAAAAAAAACCCACAGTAGTTCGCTATCATTAATTTTAAAACTGAAAGCTAAATTCAGAAGTGTGGTAAATTATGCTCTGAGTAAGTAAGAAGTTGTTAACCTTTTGAAGGCCCAAATGAAAAGCACAATGACTCTGCAGTAACTACTAAATTCAGAAACATGCATCAAAATAATGGGAACCTCTCAATTGTAATTGTAATTGTAAATCTTTATTGTCATTTCCTGAGTATTCGCATACTCAGAGGAAACAAAAAAAACGTTTCTCAACCAGTGTCCGTTCAGTTTTCGTTACAAAATAAATAGCAATTAAAATTAAAATACAGTCATGAACAATTTAACCCTCTAATCACATTCAATAACATTCAACAGCCGTTCCGACCGGCAGCGGCACAACAGTGGCTCTGCTGCAGTGTGGGGGGTTTGTGCGCGATACTTGGCAGGGGGGAAAGTTCATTTAACAGTCTTATAGCCTGTGGGAAGAAGCTGAGGAGCATCCTGCTGGTTTTGCAGCTAATGCTCCTGTACCTCTTCCCAGATGGGAGGATGGTGAAAAGTCATGTGATGGGTGGTAAGGGTCTTTGATGATGGAGATGGCTCTGTTGATGCATCTCTTCTTGTATATGTCCAGCAGGAAGGGTAGTGGAGCACCAATAATCCTGCTTGCGGTCCTCACTATCCTGTCCAGTTGGTGCCGTTCGTACGCCTTGCAGCTCCCGAACCAGGAAGTGATGCCGTATGTCAGTGTGCTCTCGACAGTCCCCCTGTAAAAAGTCCGTAGATGTGTGGTGGGGAGGCCTGCTTTCCGTAGTCTTCGGAGGGGGTGAAGTCGCTGCTGGGCTCTCTTGACCAGAGCTGTGGTGTTGGCCGTGGACGTCAGGTCATCAGACAGGTGTAGTCCCAAGAACTTCATGCTGCTGACCCTTTCCACATCAGCTCCGTCGATGTGCAGAGATGCATGGTGATGTTTCCCCGCCCTCCTGAAGTCAACCACCATCTCCTTAGTTTTTCCCACGTTAAGAATGAGGTTCTCAAGATGTTTACTTACTGAAACTTGAGTGATGTGTGGGTCAAATAAAACTTCAATCTGCATTAATTCATTGGCTGGCCAGGCAGCATCTCTGGACAGAAGGAATGGGTGACATTTCGAGTTGAGATCTTTACCTTCAATTTAAACCAGCATCTGCAGTTCTTTCCTATACATTCTATTTCATTGGCTATTGTAATTCTAGCGTTGAGAAATATTAAAGTAGGAGAGTAAAACAATAATTTTCAATTTGCTTTTGTAACATGATAAAAGCTAACAGAACTTACATTATTGGATTCAAGTGTAGGGATAGCATCTTGGTGGATACTGAATCGTGAATTGTAAGGATTACGATAAATGGAAGAGATTGCTTTTCCAGCAAGAAAAAATAATAACAGAGCAGTGGAGCAAGTTGTAGAGCAGATGGATCTAGGAGTGCAGGTACATAGTTCAAAGTGGTCACAGGTAGATAGGGGGGTCAAAAAGACTTTTGGAACATTGGCCTTCATCAGTCAGAGCATTGAGTATAGAAGTTAGGAGGTTATGCTGCAGTTGTATAAGACGTTGGTGAGGCCGCATTTAGAATATTGTGATTAGTTTTGGGCACCATGTTATAGGAAATATGTTGTCAAAGGGTGTTGAGAAGATTTACAAGAATGTTGCCAGGACTGAGGGTCTGAGCTATCGGGAGAGGATGAGTAGGTTGGGACTCTATTCCTTGTAGCAAAGGAGGATGAGGGGTGATCTTATAGAGGAGTACAAAATCAAGAGAGGAATAGATTGTGTAAACATAGAAACATATAAAATAGGTGCAGGAGTAGGCCATTTAGCCCTTTGAGCCAGCACCACCATTCAACATGATCATGGCTGACAGTCAGTACCCCGTTCCTGCTTTCTCCCCTTATCCCTTGATTCCGTTTACCCTAAGAGCTATATCTAACTCTCTCCTGAAAACATCCAGTGAATTGACCACCACTGCCTTCTGTGGCAGAGAATTCCACAGATTCACAACTCCTGGGTGAAAAACTCATCTTTACTCATCTTAGTCCTAAATGACCTACTCCTTATTCTTAATACTCAGGTAAATGCACAAAATCTCTCGCCCAGAGGACATAGGTTTCAGATTCAGATTCAGATTCAACTTTATTGTCATTGTGCAGTGTACAGTACAGAGACAACGTGAGGGGGGGGGGGGGGGGGGGGGGGGGGGGGGGGGGGGGGATTTAATAGAGACCTGAGGGGCAACTTTTTTTCGCACAAAGGATACTAGGTATATTAGACAAGCTGCCTGAGGAGGCAGGGTCTCTTGCAATGTTTACAAAACATTTAGACAGGTTCGAGAATAGGACAGGTTTAGAGGGATTTGGGACAAATGCAGGCAGGTGGGACATGTGCAAATGGGACATTTTGGCCGGTGTGGGCATGTTGGGCCAAAGGGCCTCTTTCCACACTGTAAGACTCTATGACTAAAAGGGCTGTCCCACTTGGGCGACCTAATTGGCGAGTTTCGAAGAGTTTGAAAAAATGACATGTTGAAGACCTCCTTCGACTATGTAGAAGACCTCCTTCGACCTCCTTCGACTATGTTGAAGACCAGCTTCGACTAGCAACGACTAGCTACGAATAACTTCGGGAAAATTGGACACCGAATAGTGTAGATGTGAAGACGACCTCCTTCGATCTCCTTCGACCTCCCTTCGACTATGATGAAGACTATCTATGACTGCCTTCGATTACCTTCGACTACCCTCGATTTACATGCCGACCTACTACGACCTACTACTACTAAACCTATGAGTAAAAACAGTGATTTTTTTCCATTTGACCTTTTTTTACTTGCGGGCATTTTTCAACATATTGAAAAAAGCGCCGCGACCTAGCTGAGACCTCGAGTACACGGAGACCACTCTTGAGCATGAAGGAGAGTTACGAAGACTTCCTACGACCTCGTGTCGACCATGCTGCGAGTATGAGTCGAGGGCAAACTCGCCAGAACTCGCGGATTAGGTCGCCCAAGTGGGACAGGCCCTTAACTTTTCACCAACTAACAGTGATACTGTATCCTCAGAACAAATAAATAATGGGATCAATTTTTAAGAAAACCATTTGCCTGGCCTGTGAATGGGCTGCCAGGATACATTTTCTGGTAGAAATCTTGGGGACTAGGTCAAAAGTAACAGGAAAATGAGTGTAATTCATAAAGTGATCTGGTCATAGAAAACGCATGGAATTAAAAGTAAGGTGCAAATTGGATGCCTTGAAATACAATATAATAAATGTCTCAAAATACTTTACCTTGAGTCAATAACTTTAAACTGGTTAGATCAGTTGGCGAACCTCCATATTATTCCATAAACATAATTTTATTGAGTAATTGAGTGTAAGAAGTGTTTAGAAGTTGGAATAAGTCTATTTTATGCAATTATGAGGTCTTTATTCCTTGTGGATTATATATGCACGATTTGTCAAAAGTATTCTATTGCAAATGTTCCCTCAGTACAGAAGATCATAACAGTGGTTAACTTCTTAGTCAAAAGGCCAGCTGGATTGGATTCTTCGGGCCTGTGTGACTGACATTGATGTATCTGCAATGCTGCACAGAATAGATTAATGTTTTCTGAGGTGATTTGTGACATGATGTGGTGTCCAAAACTGATCCTGACGTAATTGGCAATCACCCATTTCTGAGCTTCCCATGCACTTCCTCGGGAAGTGCAATAATCAAGCACAAAATGGAACAGTGGATTACAATAGGATATTTGAATCCAGTTTAGAATGTTTGTAGGAAAGAACTGCAGATGCTGGTTTAAGCCGAAGATAGACACAAAAAGCTGGATTAAATCAGCGAGACAGGCAGCATCTCTGGAGAGAAGGAATGGGTAACATTTCAGGTATTTAATGTGAGATCCGAAAGGTAGAAAACAGAAGAAGGGTGTCGATCCAAAACATCACCCATTCCTTCTCTCCAGAGATGCTGCCTGTGCCGTTGAGTTACTCCAGCCTTTTGTGTCGATCTTCTAGAAGACTGTTTGTATGCATTTGTGCTGAAGTTATCTTTGGATACTCATTTTCATGTGTGAGTGAAGCTTCTATTAAAGTCTGGAGAAGTTGGTGAGGAGTACATTTGTGGAACCGTATTTACTAAATGTAATAATCCACCTATCCAATGGCTTAGCAATTTTTCTCCATGGCCTTGCTACATTACACAAAGCCTTTTTTTTTGTCGACCAAAAGGTGCCAGCTCTCATATTATTCCTTGCAGTTGGTGTCTATAGAAACATAGAAACATAGAAAATAGGTGCAGGAGTAGGCCATTCGGCCCTTCGAGTCTGCACCGCCATTCAATATGATCATGGCTGATCATCCAACTCAGTATCCTGTACCTGTCTTCTCTCCATACCCCCTGATCCCTTTAGGCACAAGGGCCACATCTAACTCCCTCTTAAATATAGCCAATGAACTGGCCTCAACAGCCTTCTGTGGCAGAGAATTCCAGAGATTCACCACTCTCTGTGTGAAAATTGTTTTCCTCACCTCGGTCCTAAAATATTTCCCCCTTATCCTTAAACTGTGATCCCTTGTTCTGGTGGATCATTGTACTAAGTTCATATGTTCATATGTCATAGGAACAGAATTTGGCCATTTGGTCCACCAAATCTACTCCGTCTTTCAATCATGGCTGATCTCTTATTCCCTCTCAACCCGATTCTCCTACCTTCGCCCTGTAACCATTGGCACCCTTACTTATCAAGAATCTGCCAATCTGCACCTTAAAAACACCCAATGACTTGGCCTCCACATCACTCTGTGGCAGTGAATTCACTACCTTCTGATTAAAGAAATTTCTCCTCATCTCCTTTCTAAAGGTACGTCCTTTTCTTCTGAGGCTATGCCCCTGGTCCTAGACTCTCCCACTGGTGGAAACATCCTCTCAACATCCCCTCTACCCAGGGCATCTAAAAGTTCCTGTTTAAGGACCTAACCATCTAATTTAATTAACACATTTTATTTTTTTATCCTCTGGTATTCTTTTTGCAATATTAAAATTTCAAAACATTTTGAAATGTTGTTTTAAAATTTGACATTCTGGTACACTGTACTGGGATGAATAGCATTAAAAGACATTCCTTTAGGAAGATGAGGAAAGTTTTTTCAGTCAGAAGGTGGTGAATTTGTGGAATGCTTTGCCACAGAAGGCTGTGGAGGCCAAGTCAGTGGATATTTTAAAGGCAGAGATAGATCAGCCATGATTGAATGGCAGAGTAGACTTGATGGGCCGAATAACCTAATTCTACTCCTATTCCTTATGACCTTTTGACCATAATAATCTGACCTTAACTGCTTCTCCTACTACTACATTAACTCATTTGGACTTGCACTTTCAGACATATTTCTTTTGTTCTATTGATCCCCCCCTGCTGATTGAAAACTAGGCTTTTTCTTTCCTAGTTCGAAGAAGGGCCCCATTTCTGAAAAAAATGCTGTTTCACTTTCAACATATGTTACCTGACCTGCCAAGTGCTTCTAGCACTTTCTGTTTTTATTTCATATATTACTCATTTTGCATTTGAAAATACAATAATCAGACTACCCTCCTCTAGATTTGCATTCCAGACAATAAAGATCTAACTTATTCAACCTATCTCTGTAACTTAGTTGCTGAAACCCAGGCAACATTCTAGTAAATCTCCTCTGTACTCTCTCTATTTTGTTGTCACCCTTCCTATAATTGGGCGACCAAAATTGTACACCATACTCCAGAATTGGTCTCACCAATGCCTTGTACAATTTTAACATTACATCCCAACTTCTATACTCAATGCTCTGATTTATAAAGGCTAGCATACCAAAAGCTTTCTTTACCACCCTATCTACATGAGATTCCACCTTCAGGGAACTATGCACAGTTATTCCTCTAAACTGTCCTATCCATCATAATCTGTCTATTCTATCTATTACATAACTAAAATTCTGATCTTGTTATCTTCCGGTTTGCACGGTCATTTGCGCAAAAATGGTACGCGATAGCGCTACGGTTTTTCAGAATCAGAATCAGAATCAGAATCACACTTTATTCGCCAAGTATGTTTTGCAACATACGAGGAATTCCATTGGCCAGATCAGTCATACAATTAAAAGCAACAAATCACTCAAAAACACATTTTAAGATGAACACCCACCACAGTGACTCCTACACATTCCACACTGTGATGAAAGGCGAAATAAAGTTCTAGTCCTTCCTTTTATTCTTCCTCGGTCAGGTACCGATCTCGACTCCCGTAGCCGGCGGCGATCGTGCCCTCCGCATCGAGGTGATCTGCTCCCGCATCAGGGGAATGTCAGCTCCCCCGCGCCGGGCAATCGAACCTCGCATAGCGGCTGCTCGAGCCTTCCGCGGCGTTGAAGCTCCCGACTAGCATTTCCGAGACTGCGAGCCCTTGACGGTAAGTCCACGGCGGTCACGGTGGGAGTGATCCCAGGCAAGGGATCTGCTCCAATGTTAAGTCTGCGCCCCACGCTGCACAGCCCGGAGAATGTGATCCGAAAATTTATCTGGGAAGGTAGGAGCTTGAAAAAAGGGTTCCCCCGATCCCCTCCCCCTCCCCTACATAAAACACTGAAGAACATTAAAACAAACTTTTAACGCACTAAAAAATAACAAAAATAAAGAATAAATGAACAGACTGCCGGCAGGGCTGCCATCTCCCCAGCGCCCCTGGTGGTCTTACTTTCGCCAGCTTACGCAACGTCCTCTGCTGCGATTGCACCAAGTTGCGTTCAGATCGGTGGTCTAATGTAAAAGTTAGCGAAGTTTAAAAATCGCGCTTGCGCAGATCGATCTACTCTCCTGCCAGTCGGAGCCACGTTGATTGGTCTTTTCTCCTGTCACTCCATGGGATGATCCGCCCCTTCTTGCGCCATCGCATCTTTACTGGAGCTGAGGGAGGCTCTGGATGGCCGGTGGATGTCTCCAACCAGACACAATTTTCGGAGGGACTGGAAGCGGCCCAACCCGACCCCGCCCGGCGCAGAGTCAGAGATGTCACCAAACGCAAAACGGAGACTCTGATCCTGGCGTAGGAGAACGTCCAGTGACCAGGGCCCGCTGTGAGTCCTCTAGCTCCTTCCCCTCTGGTCCCCCTCGCTGGCTCTTGCCCCCCTCCCCCGTGAGATTCCCCTATGCCCCCTAAACTCCTATCCCAATCACAACCCTAAAATTCTGTCTTTTCTCCGAGCTCTCTCCTCACACTTTATTCGCCAAGTCTCCCCATTGGCCAGATCAGTCCAATTAAAAGCCAAATCACTCAAAAACACATCCCCCCACAGTGACTCCTTCACATTCCACACCGAAATAAAGTTCTAGTCTTTCCTTTTACTTCTTCTCTCCGATCTCCCCGTCCTCATCAGCCCTCCCACTGCTGCATCAGGGGACATCCCCCCTCTCCAGCTCCACAATGCTTGCTCCCGCCCCCAAGACTGCACAACCCCTGCTGATCCCCCCTCCGATGCTCACCCCACGATCACGACAGTCTGGGAGGCCTCCCTCCAGCAATGGTAGGCTGCACAGCCCGAGAATGTGATCCCATACCCCCGATCCCCACCTCCCCCTACATAAAACACCCATTAAAACAAACTTTTAAACGCACACCCTGCCGCCCCTCACATCCCCCTCTCTTTCGCCACAAACGTCCTCCTGCCACCAAGTTGCGTTCAGACCGGTGGTCTTCCCCCACAACCCTCCCCCACACCCCCCCCTGTCACCCATATGATCCCCCCTCTTGCCCCCTTTACTGGAGCTGCCTGGATGGCCGGTGGAGCCCCCACACAATTTTCGGAGGGACCCCCCCCCACCCCCGCCCGCGCACACCCCCCCGACCACACAACGGAGTTCTGATCCTGGCGTAGGAGAACTTCCAGTGACCCTCCCCCTGGTCCCCCCCCTTGCCCCCTCCAGCTCCCCCCACAACGCTCACTGCCCCCCCTCACACACTCCCCCCACCCACCCACCCAACCCTCCCACGCCTACCCCCCACACCCCTCCACCCTCCCCCCCCTCCACATCCCCTCTCCCACCCCCTTGCTCCAACAACCCCCCCCACCCCTCCCCCTCACATCCCTCTCCCACACACCCTTCCCCCACCCCTCCACACCCCCCCACCCCCCTCATACCCCCCCCCCCCCCCCCACAACCCCCCCCACCACAAGCACTCCCCCCACAAACGCTCCCCCCCCCACACACACCTCCCCACCCCCCACTCACTACCCCCCTCTCGCCACCCACCCCCCCCCCACACCCCCCCCCCCCATCTCCTCCCCTCCTACACTCCCCCTCCCACACACACCCCCCCCCCATCCTCCTCCACCCTCTCCACCCCACACACCACCCTCCTGCCACACACTCCCCCTCCCACACACACCCCTCCCATCCTCCCCCTCCCCTCCTCACCTCCACCCCTCCCCTCCACACCCCTGCAATGGAGTGGGAGGGAGTGCCGTTGGATATGAGCCATGCCTGCACAGTTAGGGGCTATTGGTGAGTGGTGGAATATTGCATTGGGGAATGGGTTGCATTGGGGGACCAGGCCTCCCGTGTGACTGGGACCCATTGGGTCCCACTTAGTCTAATTGTTTCTTAGACATTGCAATAGTCCCTGCCTCAACTACCTCCTCTGGCAGCTCGTTTCATACATCCACCACCCTTTGTGTAAAAAAGTTACCCCTCAGATCCCTATTAAATCTTACCCACGTCATCATAAACCGATGTCCTCTGGTTCTCGATTCCCCAATTCTGGGCAAGAGACTATGCCTGATCTATTCCTCTCATGCTTTTATACACCTCTATAAGATCACCCCTCATCCACATACGCTCTAAGGAATAGAGTTCCAGCCTGCTCAACCTCTTCCTATAGTTCCAACCCTCAGGTTGTCATATTTAACACCACCCTCTAATTTTGAAGAAATGTAGCCTAAATTGGAGGGCCTGTCCCATTTAGGCGACTTTTTAGGCCAGTGCAGGAAACTCTGCGATCGCCACATGGTCGCCACATCTTCGCTGGTCGGCTCTAGCGAGTCTCCTTCATGATCGTGAGGAGTTCCCGCATTCTGGGAACTAGTCACGGCCTCAGTATGGTCGCCGCAAATTTTTCAACATGTTGAAAATGGAGATAATCAATGATCCTGTAGTCATAGGTGCAGTTGTAGTGAGGTCGCCATGTAGTTGTATGTAGTCGAGTTAGTTGAGGTAGTCATAGGTAGCTTTAGTTAATCGCCTTTGCTGACCGGACATGTTCATTGGCTCATTGAGGAAATAAAACGTAAGCAGGAGTTTTCAGAACCAAGGATAACAGACCGGTAATGTCCGCCGAACTTCACAACTGTGTATCTCTGGCTTATTAAGAGTTGTCTGACTTCTTAAAAGTTTTCTCCACTCTTTCTCCCACCCCCCCCCCCCCCCCCCCCCCCCCCCCCTCTCTCCCCCCTTTTCTCCTCTCTTCCCCCCTCTTTTAAAGGACTTAGCATACACTGTACTAGCTGTCTTAATTACAGCGCCAACCTTGCTGTTCATCGCTGTGTGTGCCTGTATCACCTTGTGTGCTCTCCCCACTTGCCCTGGCCCCCGCCTTTGTGGTGTGTTTGTGTGTGCGTGTGTTCCACTCTGACACTCGTCGTTCCAGTTCCCGGTTTTTCAGGCGACTGCCGGCAACTTGACACTCGCTGGCAGTCCGCTGAAAAATCGCCTAAGTGGGACAGGCCCATATGCTTGCTTTTTGTACGATCTGTGAATCACTAACTGATTTCGACATGAGAGTTACAGATTGTCGACCTGGAGATAAACAGATTTTGCTGCTGCCTCCAGGAATTTCTCATTTACATTGTGATAAATATCATTAAATATCATTAAATTGTTTATTAAGGAAATGATGAATGCTTAAAAGGAAAACAAAAATGGAATGGAGACATAGCATATTTCATATGAATGTAAATATGTATTAAGGAGGTGCCACAATCATTTAATTGTTTTTTTTACAGTGTTATTGGATTTTATTAGATCCAGGGGAAAAGCTTCAACAACCTACACATTTTTATTATGAGCCGGCATGAGCAGGATTAAAGAATAATATGCTGGCTTTTCAACAAAAAAAAAAATCTTACTCATGAGACATTTTTTTATAGATGTGTGTTACTATTTGTGGGAAAGTCCAAAACAAGGGACCACAGAAGTCAAATAGTCAATCAATGAAGGCTGCATGTTAAACTCTCAAGTATAAAAGTAGTGAATAGGTAGAACTTGGTACCTCATGACGTGGTTGAGATTTACGATGACTGTGGAAGGATGGTAGGTAAAGGAAAGAAAGTGAAAGGAGTAGAATTGTACACTGATTGAGTTATTTGGAAGTGAAATGAATAGATGTTTATATGGAGTGGAAATACTCTCATGGACTAGTAGAGCTGAATGGCGTGATTCAATGTTGAAAACACTACATTGAAAATACTATCAAATATATTGCCCACAGTTAAGAGTCAGCTTTGTTATTTTGATTCATAATGCTTTGTTTTTTACTTTATCATTCTATAAAAGCTCTTTGCAAATATTGAGATACATAGACGTCAATAATCAATGAATAAATAACTTAATCTCTTTATTTAACATCCCTCAGTTTCCTTTTTCTTTCTTGAAGATTTTGTTCTTTGCTAGGCTGCTGTTCCGTGATTATTGTGTAATCAACAGGCAGTCATTTACCAGAATATAGTGCAAGTATCAGCAGGTTATGGAAATTAAATTACGTCAGTGCTCTATGCAGCTCACTCCTATCTCCAACACAATTTCCAAAAGTGTCCTTGAATATCAGTCAGCAATAGGAACTTTGTCTGAATTTTTCCTCCTGAGCCTTGAGTTATGGCAAGTGAATTTTAACACCTCATTTTTTATGACATACTTAAATGAGTTAACTCAGCATAGATTGGGGTTCAGTGCTGGATCATTTGCTTTCCACATTGCTCACTGCCTGAACACACTGTGTTAATGAAATGGATTTTATGTCTGAATGCGTTAAACACTTGAACCGTGTTTTATAGCTCTGGGAGTTTACACATCAGGTGCTGCTAAATTGTTATCAAAACACATTTCTTGGGTAATTAAGCAATAACCTGCACTGCTATAATTATTTAAAATAATGTGTATAACATTTTCCCAAAGGAAGGGCAAATGTCAATTACTTGAACCAACATGGTTCTTTCAAGCATTGGGAATTCTGTTCCTGAATTTGTAAGGGTCCAGGCCACTCTCTATCACTAAAGAACCTTTAATACTACTGTTCATGTAACAATACTTAATTCAGTTAACAATAATTATTTCTAAGTAGACGTCAACCCATATAAATCAAGTCACTAATACCAGTGCACAAGATTTAAGTTTGTTAACGTTAAGTGTGTTAACACTCATTTGTAAAATTCACTGTCAGAAATTATTGCTTTTGAATGCATATGATTCTTGAAAGCTTTCTTTCCGTCTGTTGGTGTGTTTTGAAGATATCTAATATTGTGGAGATTGATATCAACACTTGTGACATGTCATCATGGTTTGCACCCCATACTTCTGAACTCTGGCTTTCCTTGGCAGTAACCCAAGAGGTGAGACCCATGACTACATTCATAGGTCAAACATCATTAATATCACTCTCTCTCGCAAAATTGAGATGGCTTAAGAACAAAGGACGTACCATGTTCAGGAAAATATATGAAACGTTGCTTGGAGGACAGGAGGATGGGGGGGGGGGGGGGGGGGGGGGGGGGTCTTATAAAGGTGTATAAGACCATGAGAGGAACAGATAGGGTAAATGCACAGTCTTTTATCCAGAGTAGAGGAATCAAGAACCAGAGGAGATAGAAGACAGAAACAAAATGCTGAGTATCTTAGCGGGACAGGCAACATCTCTGGATAGAAAGAATATGTGACGTTTCAGGTCGAGACCTTTCTTCCGAAACGTCACCCATTCGTTCTATCCAGAGATGCTGCCTGTCCTGCTGAGTTACTCCAGCATTTTGTGTCTATCTTCGGTGAAAACCAGCATCTGCAGTTCTACACCAGAGGACATTGGTGAGGGAGGAAAAATTTAGACAATAGACATTTGACAATAGGTGCAGGAATAGGCCATTCGGCTCTTTGAGCCAGCACCGCCATTCAATGTGATCATGGCTGATCATCCACAATCAATACTTTGTTCCCGCCTTCTCCCCATACCTCCTGGCACTACTATCTTTAAGAGCCCTATCTAGCTCTCTCCTGAAAGTATCCAGAGAACCGGCCTCCACCACCCTCTGAGGCAGAGAATTCCACAAACTCATAACTCTCTGTGTGAAAAAGTGTTTCCTTGTCTCCATTCTAAATGGATTACCCCTTATTCTTAAACTGTGGCCCCTGGTTCTGGACTCTCCCAACATCGAGAACGTGTTTTCTGCCTCTAGCGCGTCCAAAACCTTAATAATGTTATATGTTTCAATAAGATACCCTCTCATCCTTCTAAACTCCAGAGTATACAAGCCCAGCCACTCCATTCTCTCAGCATATGACAGTCCCGCCATCCTGGGAATTAACCTTGTAAACCTACACTGCACTCCCTCAATAGCAAGAATGTCCTTCCTCATATTAGGGGACCAAAACTGCACACAAAACTACAGGTGTGGTCTCACAAGGGCCCAATACAACTGCAGAAGGACCTCCTTGCTCCTTTACCCAACTCCTCTCGTTATGAAGGTCAACATGCCATTCGCTTTCTTCACTGCCTGCTGTACCTGCATGCTTACTTTCATTGACTGATGAACAAGGACCACCCGTTGTACTTCCTCTTTTCCCAACTTGACACCATTCAGATAATAATCTGCCTTCCTGTGTTGCTACCAATATGGATAACCTCACATATATCCACATTAAAATGCATCTGCCATGCATCTGCCCACTCACCCAACCTGTCCAAATTCCAGAAAATTAGTCAAGCATGATTTCCCCTTCGTAAATCCACGCTGACTCGGACCAATCCTGTTACTGCTATCCAAATGTGCCGCAATTTCATCTTTTATGATTGACTTCAGCATCTTCCCCACCACCGATGTCAGGCTAACTGGTCTATAATTCCCTGTTTTCTCTCTCCTACCTTTCTTAAAAAGTGGGATAACATTTAATAGGAACCTGAGGGGCAACTTGTTTATACAAAGTATGAAGGGTGGAACTACCTGCCAGAGGAGGTAGTTGAGGCTGGTATTGTCACAGCATTTAAAAGACATCTGAACAGGTACATAGATAGGAAAAGTTTAGAAGGATATGGGCCACATGCAAGCAGGTGGGACTAGTGTAGATGGGGCATGATGGTCGGCATGGGCAAGTTGGGCCGATATATGCCTCCCTGACTATGACTTTAATCCATGTATCATGTTTTTATGTGCAGTCTTTCTTTTGACCAAAGTAAATACAAGTGACAATGTGTCTACAGTAGCTCACATATCAACAATGCAATAACAGACAGATAATTTGTTTCCGTGAAACATAGTATCCTAGAAATTTGATCAATTAACATCCATTTAAAAGGCATTTTAAACCACAGAAGTACACTTTAGTCAGAATAGTTTGTGCCAGCAATCATTTCCTGGTGTAATTTCAATGATTTCAATATCTGATTGAGCGCAAAAATGGTTTAGCACACCAAAAATGGGTGAAACCCAAATTCTTTGAAGTCTCGCCTTTCTTTGATTAATGCCATAGGATCTGGTTTACTTTATCATCTCATTCTAAAGACATCTGATCTAATTTCAGCCCAACTCATGTTTTGAACATGTTTCAATAACTGGAAGAGGCCTTAAATCAACAACCAGATTTCCACCACTAAGCCACAGCTGATATTAAACGAGAGGGTCGTAGTTGAAAGCTCTAAATGTTGGGCCTGATTCTTTCACAAACATAAACTGAGACTTGGTTATATGGGCCAAAGCTGAAATGGTCCTGCTTCTTCTGTCTGTAGGAGGAGCTTCGCCCGAAATGTCACCCATTTCTTCACTCCAGAGATACTGCCAGTCCTACTGAGCTAATCCAGCTGTTGCTGTATATCTTTGGTTTAAACCAGCATCTGCATGTTCCTTCCTACATAGTCCTGCTGCTCAGTTCACTTGCAAAATACCAGTCTCTAAGAACACATATGTGAAAATATCATTGACAGGCTGGTAAATGCCCAACAACTAAATACCTGGGGTTAAATAGATTAAGTGATCAGGTATAGGTTTACTGAAGAGCATTATGATGTTTCCTCAGTGACAGAGAATTCAAAAACTCAGCTCATTCTTTCTCCTTGTTATGTGATCAAATTATTGACCTGTATTGCAATCGAGCCATTTTAACTTTACTTTAGAGAAAGTGTGGCCCACCGAGTCTGCGTCAACCAATGATCAGCCTGTGCACTAACAATATCCTACACACTAGGAACAATTTACAACTTACAATCCTATCCTACACATTTTTGGAATGTGGGAGGAAACCGAAGGAAATTGGAGCACCTGGAGAAAACCCACGCAGTCACAGAGTGAATGTACAAACTCCGTACAGATAGCACTCAAGGTTAGGATCACACCCGGATCTCTGCTGATGTAAGGCAGCAACTCTACCATTGTGCCACTGTGCCACCCTAAAGGGCCTGTCCCACTTAGGCGATTTTACAGTGGACTTCCCGCAACTGCCAAGTTAGCGGCACTCGCCTGAAATACTGGGAACTGGACCGGTGACTGTCAGAGTGGAACACACAACACACAAACAACACACACACAAACACATCGCAAGGAAAGGGAAAAGTGGGGGCTGGGAAAGCGGGGGAGCGCTGTCTGAAATTCACATGGTGCAAAGCCAAGTTGATACAGACACATACCGCGATGAACAGGAAGGTTAAGACGGCTAGCGCAGTGTACAGTAAGTCCTTTAAAAGAGGGCGGAAGGGGGTAGGTGAGAAGGGAGGAGATGGGGGGAGAAGGGGGGGGGGAGAGAAGGGGGGGAGAGAAAGGACTGGAAACATTTTAAGAAGCCAGACCATTTTTAATGCCAGAGGTACACAGCTGTGAAGTTTGGCGAGCATTTAACATTGCCGGTCGGTTATCCTTGGTTCTGAAAACTCGTGCTTACGTTTTTTTCCCCCAATGAGCCAATGAAAATACTCAGCAAAGGCGAGTAACTAAAACTATCTACGACTACCTCGACTACCTATAACTACTTGGCGACTCCACTGCAACTGCTCCCACGACTACAGGATTATCAATTTTCTCCATGGCGACCAATTTTTGGTTGCAGTAAAATTTTCAACATGTTGAAAAATTTGCAATGACCTTACTGAGGCCACAACTAGTTCCCAGAATGCGGGAGCTCCTCGCGACCTTGAAGGAGACTCAACAGAGATCACCAGCGAACATGTGGTGACCATGTGGGGAGCGCTGAGTCCCCTACACTCGCCAAAAAGTTGCCTAAGTGGGACAGGCCCTTCAAGATGATTTGTGGCGTGGCACAGTGGGACCATCTGACATCTTCTCACCTGTGGGTTTTTAATAATGCTTCACAGAGCAAGGATTCTGTAGGTAGTGACTACCGCAAATAACAACTTCCCCTCCATGCCATCTGATAACTCCAGCCTCTTGCAATCACAGGGTAGTTAAACCGCAAATGCTGTGGGAACCAGCTCCAGTCAGAACTAAGAAAGCGCCAATTACTCATAAATGTTCTTGGTTATTCTCGTCTGTCAGCTTAAACTACTTTTGTGTCAATAGGCTTTTGTGATCTGTCACATCCAGCAGAGATTTTACTCAATGAAGTCTATTTTGCCTATAGGGTGTTTTTTTTTCAATGCGGAGAGGAAACACAAGGTGTGTCCTTGTCATTTCCGAGTGGATGAGGCTGGCTTGAACATTCTAACCTGACCTGTTTGAGAATAACGAGATAGAACACGGGGTAGATGTACAAAACAATTAGAGACAGCGTGGGAATGAAGTGGCTCATTTTGGGTGGCCAACATTCCGGTTTTTAGTTTAGTGAAGAAGTAGGTGTGAATGAAAAGTTGTACAAAGTGATTCATGCAGATCCCAAGGATACTACTCAAAAAATGCAAGCACTGGCATGAAATTGGGGTGCATAGCACTCATTGTTTTGGTTCCAAATCTGCCAAAATGCGTCTGATTTTTTTGCCGGAATCATAATACAACTCGTACAATATCTGAGGAAGGATATGCTGGCTCTGGAGAGGGTCCAGTGGAGGTTTACAAGAACGATCACAGGAATGATTGGGTCAACATATGATAAGCGTTTGATGGCACTGGGCCTGCACTTGCAGTTCAGAAGAATGAGGGGGGACCTCATTGAAACGTATTGAATAGTGAAAGGCTTGGATAAAGTAGTAGTGGAGAGGATGTTCCCACTAATGGGAGAGTCTAGGACCAGAGGTTTCGCCAACTCCAACGGGATCCCACTACTGGCCACATCTACCCATCTCCACCCCTTTCTGCTTTCTGCAGAGACCATTCCCTTCTAAACTCCCTGGTCATCTCATCCCTTCCCACCCAAACCATCCCCTCCCCAGTAACTTCTCCTGTAACCGCAGGAGATGCAACACCTGTCCCTTTACCTCCCCCCTCGACTCCATCCAAGGATCCAACAGTCTTTCCAGGTGAGGCTGAGGTTCACTTGCACCTCCTCCAACCTCCTCTACTATATCCGCTATTTCAGGTGTCAACTTTTCTACATCGGCGAGACCAAGCACAGGCTCAGCGATCATTTCACTGAACACCTCTGCTCAGTCTGTCTTAACCGACCTGATCTCCCGGTGGCTCAGCACTTCAACTCCCCCTCCCATTTCCAATCAGACCTTTCTGTCCTGGGCCTCCTCCATTGTCAAAGTGAGGCCCAGCGCAAATAGGAGGAACAGCACCTCATATTTTACTTGGGTAGTTTACACCCCAGCGGTATGAACATTGACTTCTCTAACTTGCATACCCTGGAATCATGATGCTAATTCTCATGTAACACAGATTTAATGCTAGTGCTGAAAATAGAACAGCAGCAACTCAAGTCATGACATTTTTTAGGTTCTCACTTGGATCCTGTCCAGGAAGATCTTCCTGACATGTTCTAATGAAAGAGATCACCAATTGCATGCCTGTTTGTTGGTGATCGATCGGAAGAAGAGATGTTTGCAGAGAAATGATGTTGTCTGATTGCTAGACACCTTTGGAGTTGAGAGGTCAAGAGGGAATACTGTTACACAGGATAGGATTAACCTAAACCCAAACCATACAGCTTAGTATGGGAGTTTTGGTAGCTGCACCTCTAGTCCTTCAGAATGATAAGGAGGAGGAGGCATTAGTTAGTTCAGTTTATTTTTGTCACATGTACTGAGTTGCAGTGAAAAGTCTTGGTTGCTTGCTATCCAGTCAAAGAAAAGACTATACCTGATTCCAGTCAAACCATCCACAATGTGCAGATAAAGGGTAAAGGGTACAACATTTAAAGCAAGATAAAGTCCGATAAAAGATAGTTCAAAGGTCTCCAAGACATAATGGTTGCTATTCTCTCACACAGAATTGAATTCATCATCACTATTTGTGGTAGAGATCAAGAGGCAAAGTAGGAGTGGGTACATTTGTGGACAGCAGCATCGCATGGATGGAAGTAGCTATCGACTGCATCATTATCAACCTGTAGGCTTTCCGCAAATATTCCAGGACACACTGGAACTAAAAGGTGTGTCCCTTCCCCAAGATCCAGCTGTTTTGTGATCATGACCAGAGGATGGAAATTGGATCAGCAATGGTTTGTTTATGATGCCAAAGTCCACTGAACCACATATTGGATCAAAGGGTTGCTACTTGAATGGAGATATTTGCTAAATAATGGCTTACAACTCCGACCAAAGCCAATGCGCGTACAAAGACAATAAATGTTATCACCCGAAAAGTTACAAAGTAGAGAATCAGAATTCCTCTGCAATATTGGAATTTCCACCCTGGGCATATCTTGCAAAATAACTTGGAAAAGGGTCTGGGTGTCAAAATCTATTGTAGCCTGCTGGACTTCCAGACCTCTGTAACAAAGCCACCTCAGTAGCTGTAGAACAAGAGATGGTGGGACGAGGAGAGGTAGAGTGGGAGGAGGGGGAGATGATGAAACTGGTCAGTAAGGGAGAGACTGATGGCATTAAGCTTTCAATAAAGAGAAGCACAAATCTGATGGCTGCTCTTTGGATAATTAAATTGTCTGTCCCACCTTCCATTGAGACCTGAGCCACATTCAGGCATGAGTGGACAAGTGGCGAGTACAACTTATGCATCAGAAAGGCTTATCAATGACCATTGCAGGCATCTTTTTGCCTCCCCTTGATAATCAAGGGCAGAGCTTTGAATTTCTTGTGTTCAGTCAACTGAAGAAATCAACAGCATTAAAATAAGCAGGAAGGAACTGCAGATACCGGTTTAAACCAAAGATAGACAGAAAATGCTGGAGGAACTCAGCAGGACAGGCAGCATCTCTGGACAGAAGGCATGGGTGATATTTCGGGATGAGATTCTGAAGAAGAGTCTCAAGCCGAAACATCACCCATTCTTTCTCTCCAGAAGTGCTGCCTGTCGTGCTGAGTTACTCCAGCATTTCCTGTCTAGCATTAACATAAATATAGAACGGGGAGTAGGCAGAGGGTGCACAGCTTGAACTTAACTCTGACAGGTAAATCTTAATAGTCATCTTAAAACAATGTTTTCCAGTGCATTCCAAATTCTGATAGGGATCATAGTAGCATATTAATTTCTAGAATCCTTTCATTTTCATTGCTAGACCATTAATTTACCATTCTCCCTAAAGTTTTTCTGTATTACTACAATTTGTATGCATGATTGCTGATAAAAATTGATTTGGTTAAAGAGGCGAGAATATTTTTCTTAACTAATGATACAATAGGCACTCTGTTGAGGCATCACAATTTATAGAGGCTCTCCAAAATAGACGTGTGGGTCCCTGAAAAAAATATTACCTGGTATGTGCCACATAAATTTGCTTCTAAAAAAGCCTGAGAAACCTGCAGGAGAAAATCATGAGATGTTGCTATCCATGTATATCTGCCTTGAAAGCATTCAGGGACCTTTCTACAAAATATCCATTCCAAAGCCTTTTGATGGACAAATCTGTTTAGGACCCACAGCAGATGAAAACACCATGTGGAGTATATGAAAAGTATAACACTGACTTGTTAAGAAAGATAAGGGGCTAGTAACACGATTGCAATCAGGCATCAGACTGATCTGAAGTTATTATGCCTGGAAAAGACAAATATGAAGACAAAACCAATCACAGTTACGTGAATCCATTGTGCTTTTCCAATCACCATGCTATTGTGTCCAAGCTTCTTTTTGATTGAAACAGTTTGGTCAAATTGGACTTTTGCAAAATTATATAAATTCTTCAGAAAATGTTTATTATTGGGTATATTTTTGAATTGTTGTTTATAAGAGAGATGGAAGGGATTTCCTGACTTCCTGATTTAAGAGATGGGCATTAATGACAACTTGGCAACTGTTAGTGATGCCCTGACCCCTGAAAAAGGGCAGTTCTTCCTTTCTGTTCTCAGGCTTCTGAACAGTACTACCGTAATTCATGGCTAACCCTTGTGGATATTGGATTTTGTCGAATGGAACTGACAATAAAACACTCTGACTCTTGACCCTTGGTGCGCTACAATGCTGAGAACTATATTCTGCACTCTGTGTCATTCACTTTGTTCTACCCTTGTACTTGAGTTTGACTTGGTTGTACCTACGTATAGTATTATCTGATCTGATTGAATTGCATGAAAAACAAAGCTTTTCAATGTACCTTGGTACACGTGACAATCATAAACCTAAACCTACATTCTCTAGATATTAAAACTGAGAGGCAATCTCATAGAAACACAAGGCACAAATAGTTATTCAGAACAAACTAAGGCTGTTTAAGCACCAGCTCCTACAAAATATATTAATACTTGCTCTAATGACATTTTATCCATCACTTCCAGTTTAGTTGTGATTTGGTTCTTTTGCGTTTTGATTTGCTTGCAAAATTGGTGTTTGTATTATTTTGCAAAGTTTTGTGAGGTTGTGAGAAATACTTTTCCACTGGCCCGAATCTTTGCATTTTGTGCATAACATTTTATGTTTTCCAGATTAGTTCAGTCTTTTACTTGTACCCAGATTACCACCTGTTAGAAAATTTAATCATGTGGAGCTGTTGTTTAAAGTGTAACTATTCTAAACATTAACCTACAAACATCAAGTAATGTTCTGAATATCAAAATAACCTGTCAAAAATTGTAATATCTGTGAATTATAATTTATAGTTAGAACAAAAAAGGTAAACACATGCAACATCATGGTATGCCACAGCAAATGACTCTGGATGTGATTGTATGCACAAGGCTATTCATATAACAATTGATTAAAAGCTCCATTACATAGGTCAATGAAGATGAAACTTCTGCCATCTTTAACGATTAGTTTAAATTGCAGGCGAAGAGCCCTAAAATGTTAATAGTAAGCTGACATTTTGCTAAAAAACACTGGCAAGTGTAATATTTTGCTGCCTTAATTACTTTCCTCCTAATGGTTGTGAATGATTGTTGTGAACGATTGCAGCAGGATCTGGATCGATTGGCCAGGTGGGCTGTCGAATGGTTGATGGAATTTAATACAGAGAAGTGTGAGGTGTTGCATTTTAGGACGTCGAACAAGGGCAGGACCTACACAGTAAATGGTAGGCCTTTGGGTAGTGATGTGAAGCAGAGGGATCTAGGAGTACAAGTGCGTGGTTCCATGAAGGTCGGGTCGCAGGTAGATAAACTGATCAAAAAGGCTATTGGCACTTTGGCCTTCATCAGTCAGAGTATTGAGTATAAAAGTTGGGAGGTCATGTTGCAGTTGTATAAGACTTGGTGAGACTGCATTTAGAATATTGTGTTTAGTTCTGGGCACCATGTTATCGGAAAGACATTGTCAAGCTTGAAAGGGTTCCGAAAAGATTTACGAGGATGTTGCCAGGACTAGAGGGTGTGAGCTAAAGGGAGAGGTTGAGTAGGCTGGGTCTCTATTCCATGGAGCGTAGGAGAATAAGGGGAGATCTTAGAGGTATACAAAATCATGAGAGGAATAGATCAGGTAGATGCACCCAATCTTTTACCCAGAGTAGGGAAATCGAGAACCAGAGGACATAGGTTCAAGGTGAAGGGGAAAAGATTTATTAGGAATCTGAGAGGGTGGTGGGTGTATGGAGGAAGCTGCCAGAGGAGGTAGTTGAGGTTGGGACTATTCCATTGTTTAAGAAACAGTTGGACAGGTACATGGATAGGACAGGTTTGGAGGGTTATGGACCAAGCACAGGCAAGTGGGACTAGGGTAGCTGGGACATTGTTGGCCGGTGTGGGCGAGTTGGGCTGAAGGGTCTGTTTCTGCACTGTATTAATCTATCTATCTATCTAACATACATATTTCATACAGGACTTGACAGGGCGAGCACAGGGATGATGTTTTTATGAATGGAGTGCCTTGAACAAGGGGTCGCACTTTAAGTTAAGGGACTAGGCATCCGATTCTGAGATGAGACTAAATTTATTCAGGAAATCATCTAAATTCTCAGTCCATAAGGGACTATTGAGGTTCGGTCACTGAAAAATTTAAGCCACAGATTGATAGATTTTGGATATCAAGGAAATTACAGGATATGGGGATTGCGAAGAAAATGGTTCTGTGGTAAAAAATCAGCTCTCGTCTGACTGAAGGGTGTTTTAGAGGTACCCGGACATGGCGGCGACAGATGAGAAGCCAAAGCAAAGAAGTGGAAGCCAAATAACCGAATGGAAATGAAGCCGAAATGCCAAATAACCGAATGGATACAAAGTCAAAACGCCAACTAAACGAAAGGGTGGGACGCCAAAATGCAAACTACTCAAAAGGCGGCGTCGCCTACAGGCCAACGAACCGAATGCCATTCAACAGAAACGTCAAATAACGGACATGACATTGCCGGGGGGCAGGACTTGTCAGCGATTGGTCCAGACCCCACATCCATCACATCACTGTGGAGGGATGAACATTGTCCCACACCTCTGCTCCACCCAACTCACAGCCCATGGAGGGTGGCCGTGGGAGAGTGGGGCTGTCCGGAGGGGCATTGTGACGGGCTGTGGGTCGGGTGGAAAAGAGGTGCGTGACAGGCTGTTCCTCCGCCCACCCAGAGTCATGTCCATTATTTAACTTTTCTGTTGAGTGGCATTCGGTTCGTTGGCTTGTAGGTGACGCTGCCTTTTGGGTAGATGGCGTTTCGGCAGAACGGCCATTCAGTTAGTTTGCATTCAGGGTCCCACCCCTTCGGGTGGTTGGCGTTTCGGCTTAGTTTCCACTCGGTTATTTGGCTTCCACTTCTTTGCTTCGGCTTCTCGTCCGTCGGCGCCACGTCCGCACACACTTTTAGGCTCAAGAGGTTCAACAGCAAATGCCTGCTTCCATTTCCTACGCTCTTACGTTCTTTCCGATGCTGTCTCTGAATCTCGTGAGTGATCGTGGAACCCTGCTCATCTCCCTAAGGGTCAGAATGTCACAATGCAGCCCCCTGCTGTGACATTTGGTTCTGCATGATTTGAAAACTGCCTCAGTCCAAGACTAGAGTCACAGTTTAGGTGCATCTTTATACATCTGAACTTACTGTCAGCATGCAAGAGGAAGGACGGTAACATGAGATGTGCAGTACAATAATCAAGGGCAGTGATTCATGTTTAAGGCTGTTTAGACTGGCCGCCACAACTAATGGTAATAACTTTGCGCTTGTTCCCAGCAGCAGAACACAACTAATCCAGACAATGTTATAAACCATGCGAGGGAAGAGTGGGCAGCTTGCGAAATTAGTTCAACTCCCAGGTATTTGGTTACATCTGGGAACATGCTGAATCATTCTTTCATATGGTTATGTTATGATTAGGTTATTTTTTCTTCTTGCCTGTGGTTATTGTAAAATACCGGAGGAAAGCATTAACTAGAATTGGCTACTGAAGACAGTGGCTGCTTTCTCACCTCACAATAAATTGTCACTGATATTGCTGTAAAATAAAATTCCAGAATGAGCTACTGTCTCAAGAAAAAAATAAAATAAAACACTGTTGCAAATAAACAAAGTGCTGAAGGAATCCAATGAGTCAGGCAGCATGTGTGGAGGGATCTGGACAGCATGTAGAAGAGTCCTGACCTGAAACAATGTCTGTACATTTCCCTCCAGATTTTGGGAACAGACTCTTCCCAGCTTTTAACAAGCAACTGAGCAGCCCTCTCATCAGCCAGAGAGCAATCCTGACCTCCCATCTACGTAACTGGAGACCTTTGAACTCTCTTTAATCAGACTTCAATCGAACATCTTGCACTGAAGGGTGTACCCTTTAACATTTGTTTGTTCACTGTGGACGGCTTGATTGTATTCATGCATTGTCTTTACTCTGACAAGATAGCATGCAAACAAAGGTTTTTCACTGTACATCGATGCACATGCCAATAATAAATTAAACTAAACTAAACAGATGCTGCCTGACCTGCTGAGTTCCTTCAGTGCTTTGTTCTTTGCTCAAGATTGCAGTATCTGCACTCTTGTGTCTTTACTTACTTACTTACTTACTGCCTATTATGCCTCCTGGCATATAGGGCAGAAACGAAGGTCATCCACTCCTGTCTGTTCTGGGCTAGCTTCTGGACACTACCCCAGGTCAGGTCCATTGTTTTCATTTCCTCCTCTACGCCAGGTGGTTTTAGGTTTCCCTCTTTTCCTTTTCCCTTCCGGTGTCCAGTGTAGGGCTATTCTTGGGATGCTGTCTGGTCACCATTGACATTCATGTCGATAGCCCTGTGGTTAGTCCATTACGCCCAATAGTGTTGATTCCTTCAGTTGCTGTTTCCATAACATATTTGTTTTACGAGACAGGGTTGTTAGTCCTGTGCTCAACCTTTATCCTGGAGGACCAGTGGATCGCTCTTCGTCTCACCTCTACCCTTCGACCTGTCCAGCATGGGAGACCCTATCAGGAGACGAATCTCCCGCTGGCATAACTCTAGGGGTCAGTGAGACACACAAGCTCCCTGACCACGACAAGGTTGCAATCCAATGGGGAGATCTTGTGTCTCTGTAAAACATTATTTTATTGTTGAAAGTTGATTCACTGACAAATAACCATGCTTATCATTTGTAATAAGGCCTGCCACACCCTCCAAAATCAAAGCAGTGTATTATCTTTACTGAAAAAGGGCTACTCCTATATTTATTTAAAAGGATTAACAAAAAAAAAGCATACAAACTATTTTACTGCTCATCCTACATATATAATATGTTATAAAAGATTTAGGATACTTCTACCTTTTTTCGGTTCTTGAAATTGTTTGCACCCAACACAGGGGAAGCATCAAATTGTTGCATAACATGTTCTTAAATATTAATTTAGCTGAATTCTGCTCAAGTAACAATGCAAGTAAATGACTGTGAATGTTTCAGAAGCGATTAGGCAGGTACATGGATAGGACAGGTTTAGATGGATATGGGCCAAACACAGGCAAGTGGGACTAATGTAGGTCGGTTACATGTTGGTCTGTGTGGGCAAGTTGAGCCGAAGGGCCTGTTTCCACACTGTATAACTCAATGACTCCTGAAAATAAATCTTTACCCCATTTGCAGTAAGTGCGCTTAATATTTTATAGGCAATTTGAGGATCTGAATTCAGAATAATTTCAATAAAAGTTCAATATCGTTAACCTAGTTAAAACCTTGTGTATAGAATGAATTTTGGCGATGACTCACTGATAACACTCCAAGCCTTTGTGGAAACACGCCAGACACATACAAACATAATCTAGATGAAGGATTTTGATCAGTCCTGAGAGGGTAACATCAAAGGAAAATTCTGTAAAGCTAGAAATCTCTGATAAAAGCAGAAAGTACTGCAAATTTTCAGTAGGACACGCAGAACCTATGGAGGGTGAAATGAAATCTAGATTCAGATTAATAATCTTTCTTCGGAACTGAAAACGTTTAAAGATAAATAGTTTCAAAACCAGGGCAAGTGAAATTAATATACATAACAAATGCTGAGCTATAACATACTTAATTTGTTGTTTTTGTCATGTGCAGAGTTCCATCAGATTTTTTGACATAGGTTGTGCACCAAACAGATTGTAGCAGCTGAGCACCTAACTGTGAGGGCCTGACCTGATGGCAGGTGGTATTTGACCAATGCAATATGGCGAGTCCTCCCATTATCTCAAAGGGCAAATTTTCCGATGCAGTGAAAGCGGGGACTGGATGAGAGAACAAAAGAAAGGTGTGTGGAAAGATGTAAAAAAAATCAATAGAGGTTGAATAACAGTTAGGGATGATAACATCATGGTGGTAATGGACAACGGAGGAGAAAGAAAATATTAACCATGAAGAAATGGAAATGGAAATAACAGAAGTGTTATCTCACAGTAGTGATCTGAATTTCAAGGTTTCAAGGTCAGTTTATTGTCACATGTACCAATTAAGGTATATTGAAATTTGAATTACCATACAGCCATACTAAGTGAAAAGCAACAAGACACAACCACTTAAAATAAAAGTTAACATAAACATCCACCACAGTGCTGTGAAACGTCTGGTAGAAGAATGAATGGTTCAAGGAACAGGATCTCAAATACATCAACATTTACTGCATTTCTGTTTTCAAGATATTTGAGTGGTACAGAGGTAAATAACTCCCCTTTTATCTTAATAATATTAAGATAATTCCTTAATAATTCCTAATAATATGCTATCCTGAGTTTATGTTGGAAACAAGCCCTTTGGCCACACCGAGTCCACGCTGATCATCGATCACCTGTTCACACTAGTTCTATGTTATCCCACATGATCATCCATTCCTGACACTCAAGTGGCAATTTACAGAAGTCGATTAACCTACGAAAGCACTTTGAGATGTGAGACGAACTCTGACGCCGGGAGGCAGCAGCTCTACCAGCTGTGCCACTGTGCTGCCCAGAGTGGTCGTGTGAAAAACGATAACGTCAGTTGAAAAAGCGATTAGCTTGGATTCACGGAAAATAGTTACTTGTCCTTTGCTTTTCTAGTTGACAAGCTAATTCAAAACCCGGTTATATTTGATGTTAGAATATTTCACATGTAACATCTTTGCAATGGAAAAGATTTTTCTCCTAAAAACCCTGTTCCTTGAATCACTCATCCTAACAACATTTTTTGGAAGCACACACAGCTTTGCTTTTCACTTTGTTCTTCTGTTTTTGATCTGAGAGGGTTCTTTGCTGATAAGGAGTTCCAGAAACAGATTTCTTTCTTCTTGAAGACAGTGACTCATTCTTGGGTATGAGGCACAGTCGCTGTGGGGTGACCATTCATTACGTGACAACACACTGTGGGTGTGGAGGGAATTCATTGCATGCTTGACAAATACTTTCTTGATGACCACATTCGGTCAGTGGTCTAGAAAATAAACTACAACTTATTATTTTATGGTGTCCTCTGGAAGTAAGGTCAATAGCAGAATATTGCCAGAACTCTGTCCTGAAGCTGAGAATCTCCCTGATTGTAGACAATCAAACCTTAAATAAGACGCATCTTTATTCATGAACTGTTGGAGCAATGGGGAATTTGTTCACCCAGCTGAATACAAAATCTGTTAGATAAAATTGATATCTTATATTACATTAGTAGAAAAGGGACATGGATGTTTTTTAACTTCATTTGCTTTTCACCTTTAGTAACTGTTAAATGTGTCCATTTCTGATGGTGGATTCCATCTAGCTAGTACACAAGCTAACCCGCCTACAATGTAATGTAATTATTTTCACTCAAGTTCCCTGACATGAAGACATTCTCCATTGTTCCCCCGTGGTCGGGGCCATAAACCTCCGCAGTCGCTGCTGTGGGCGGCCAGATGTACAGGCCCTCTCATCTGGAAAGTATGTCCCGAATCGGTGCTTCCCTAACGGAGGCCACGGCTTCAGGATGTTGTAGGCTGCAGGCCGATGGTCGGAGCTCTTCTCCAGTGATCCCCGGCAAGGCATCCCACTCCGGATCGTAAGTCCACGCCGCGCCCACGGGTAGAAGTTCCGCAGACTGCGGCTTCAAGATGTTGTAGGCCCCGGTCCGGTGGTCGGAGCTCTTCTCCTCCGGGGATCCCCAACGAGGGATCCCAGGCTCTGGACGCCGCGCCCGCAGTTGGAAGCTCCACAGACCACGGCTTCAGGCTATAACAGTCCGTGGGCCAGCAATCGGGGCGCTACCTTCTGGTGACCCCGGCATGGGTTCGCCCCGCTCCGCGATGAAAAAAGTCCACACTGTGCCCCGCTGCTGAAGCTCTGGACCCAACTCTGGGAAAGGCCGCACCAATCCATGGTGTTAGACCGCGAGGGAGGCGACATGGAAAAGTTACCTCTCCGTGGAGGAGGCAACCAAAAGCAGTTCCCCCCATACCCCCCCTCACCACCCCCCACACACGACACACCAAGAGACATTAAAACACACATTTGGAAATACAAAAAT